>NC_140987.1:17043903-17711403 GCF_052327205.1 Somniosus microcephalus | reverse complement strand
ATACTCACACTCACACACACTCACACACACTCACACACTCTCACACACATACTCTCACACACACACTCACACACACTCTCACACACACTCTCACACACACTCTCACACACACTCACACACTCTCACACATACTCTCACACACACACTCACACACACTCTCACACACACTCTCACACACACTCTCATACTCTCACACACACTCTCACACACACTCACACACACACACACACACACACTCCCTCACACACACACACACACTCTCTCACACACACTCACACACACACACACTCTCTCACACACACACACACACTCTCTCTCACACACACTCACACTCACTCTCACACACACACACTCACACTCACACATTCACACACTCTCACACACACACACACACACATACACAACTCACTCGCTCACTCACACACACTCACACTCACACACACTCACACACACACTCACACACACACACTCACACTCACACACTCTCACAAAATCACACACACACCCACACACACATACAGACACACACACATACATACTCACACACACACTCACACATACTCACACTCACGCATACTCACACACTCTCACATGCATACTCGCATTCACACTCACTCACACACACTCACACACTCACACATACTCTCACACACACACTCACACACACTCTCACACACACTCTCACACACACTCTCACACACTCACACTCACACACACACACTCACACACACACACTCACACACACACACTCACTCTCACACACACTCACACACACACACACTCACACACACTCACACACACTCTCACACACTCTCACACACACACACACACACTCACACTCTCACACACACTCACACACACTCACACACACTCACACACACTCACACACACTCTCACACACACACTCTCACACACACACTCTCACACACACACTCTCACACACACACACTCTCACACACTCACACACACACTCTCACACTCACACACTCACACACACTCACACACACACTCTCACACACACACTCACACACACACACTCACACACACACTCTCACACACACACACTCACACACACACTCACACACACTCACACACACTCTCACACTCACACACACACACACACTCACACTCACACACTCTCACACACATACTCTCACACACACACTCACACACACTCTCACACACACTCTCACACACACTCACACACTCTCACACATACTCTCACACACACACTCACACACACTCTGACACACACTCACACACTCTCACACACACTCTCACACACACTCACACACACTCACTCACACACACTCACTCCCTCACACACACACACACTCTCTCACACACACACACACTCTCTCTCACACACACACACTCTCTCTCACACACACTCACACTCACTCTCACACACACACACTCACACTCACACATTCACACACTCTCTCACACACACACACACACACACACACACATACACAACTCACTCGCTCACTCACACACACTCACACTCACACACACTCACACACACTCACACACTCACACACACACACACTCACACTCACACTCACACACTCTCACAAAATCACACACACACCCACACACACATACAGACACACACACATACATACTCACACACACACTCACACATACTCACACTCACACATACTCACACTCACGCACACTCACACACTCTCACACGCATACTCGCATTCACACTCACTCACACACACTCACACACTCACACACACTCACACACACTCACACACTCTCACACACACTCACACACACACACACACTCACACACACACACTCTCACACACACACACACTCTCACACAAACACACACACACTCACACTCTCACACACACTCACACTCACACACACTCACACTCACACACACTCACACACACACACTCACACACACACTCTCACACACACACTCTCACACACACACACTCACACACACACTCTCACACTCACACACTCACACACACTCACACACACACTCACACACACACTCTCACACACACACTCACACACACACACTCACACACACACACTCACTCACTCACACACACTCTCACACACACACACATTTCCAGCAGGGGCTGTTATATAAGGAACTAGAGAGGAAACCCTGGTAGACTTTCCCCCCTTACGTTAACTCAAGGGGGACTGAGGTTAATGATATTGCCCAGGCTGTGATCAGCTAACTCAGAGAAGTGACGTTCTTAGTTTGTGTTCAAATCCCTCCACGGCCTCGCCCCTCCCTATCTCTGTAACCTCCTGCGGCCCTACAACCCTCCGAGAACTCTGCATATCTTCAATTCTGGCTCTTGTGCATCTTTTGATTTCCTTTGCCCCACCATTGGCGGCCATGCCTTCAGCTGTCTGGACCCTAAGCTCTGCAATTCCCTCCCTAAACCTCTCCGCCTCTTTATCTCTCTCTCCTCCTTTAAGACGCTCCTTAAAACCTACCTCTTTGACCAAGCTTTTGGTCACCTGCCCTAATTTCTCCTTATGTGCCAAATTTTTGTCTGATTACTCTCCTGTGAAATGCCATCGGACGTTTTACTACGTTGATAAGACGCATTATAAATGCAAGCTGTTGTTGTTGTATGGCTCAGCTAGTCATTAATTACTGTTCGAAGGGTTTGCGGACAATTTTTGCTGATAAAACAGATGCTTACTTGCCAAATACTTGTAGACTTATCTCATCTTGTGTCACAAAGATCTCACTTTGTGGATTACTATGACTGCACTCAACGTGACAGAAGTACATGTTGGTGTCGTTCACCCTCAGGTTCCTGATCCTGATTGAAGCGCTTCCATTCATCAGATGTCCACTCAGTTCAAATCGATCATTCGCCTTTGTGACGTTCAGTTTTGTAGAATGGTTAAAGACGACCTGGCCCTTCTGCTCGTACGGGTTCCCTCTGGTCCAGGTCACAACGATGTTCTCGGGATCTTTGTGCTCCAGGGTGAAGGAGCAGGGCAATGTGACCGAACCTCCTTCCGTCTCACTCACTGGCCCGCTGCTTGGATCAGCTCCTGAAAGAGAAAATGGATAAAAGCTCAGATCCTCCCTGGACTGTATTGGAACAGAAAGCATAAAGTAAGAAAGAACATGCAGTATATCATAAGAAGAAGTGAGAGCAGGAGTCGGCCGTACGGCCCCTCGAGCCTGCTCCGCCATTCAATCAGATCATGGCCGATCATCGACCTCAACTCCACTTTCCCGTCCGATCTATAAGAACATATCGCGCCTTTGACAACCGCAGGACGTCCCAAAGCGCTTCACAGCCAACGAAGTACTTTTTTGAAGTATAGTCACTGTTGCAATGTAGGAAACACGGCAGCCAATTCGTGTACAGCAAGCTCCCACAAACAGCAATGTGATAATGACCGGATCATTTTTTTGTGATGTTGGTTAAGGGTTAATTATTGACCCAGAACTTGTTCTTCTTCAAGATAGTGCAACGGGATCTTCTACATCCACCTGAGAGGGCAGACGAGGCCTCAGATTAACATCTCATCCAAACAACAGCCCCTCCGGTAGTGCAGCGCTCCCTCAGTACTGCACTGAGCCTAGATCTTGCACTTCCAAGTCTCTGGAGCAGGACCTGAACCCACAACCTTGTGACTGAGAGGCGAGAGAGATACCCACTGAGCTCCAGCTCACACCATGAGGACAACTCCCTCAGCTCATCGTCCCTGCTGCTTCCACAGATCATGTACACTCTTCCCCAAGATAGACTCTAAATCAACAATCCATTGTGGAGACGCACTCCTGCACTAAAATATCAGCAATCAGAAATTGTAAATGATACAAACTCTCATAGAATCATAGACATTTACGGCACAGAAGGAGGCCATTCGGCCCATCGTGTCTGTGTCGGCCGACAAAAAGCTATCCAGCCTAATCCCACTTTCCAGCTCTTGGTCCGTAGCCCTGTAGGTTCCGGCACTTCAAGTGCACATCCAAGTACTTTTTAAATGTGATGAGAGTTTCTGCCTCTACCACCCTTTCAGGCAGTGAGTTCCAGACTCTCACCACCCTCTGAGTGAAAACATTTCTCCTCAACTCCCCTCTAATCCTTCTACCAATTATTTTAAATCTCTGTCCCCTGGTTATTGACCTCTCTGCTAAGGGAAATAGGTCCTTCATATCCACTCTAACGAGGTGCCTCATAATTTTATGTACCTCAATTAAATCTCCCCTCAGCCTCCTCTGTTCCAAAGAAAACAACACAGCCTTCTCTTTGCTTTCCTAATTTCCTTTTTAATTTCACCTCTATTTAAACTCACTTTCGCGGCCTTTTTTTCAGAGGCCGGTGTCAGGAGCAGCAGGAGAGCGGCGGTACAGTGAATATTTAATTCACTTTCGCGGGCTTTTTTTCAAGAGGCTTACCAATCACGCAGACCGGCGGCGGCATTCCAGAGCCATGTCACGATTCAAAATGTGATGCGGGCAAGAGGAAGCAGCTGATTGGGTGAGTACGGCCAGGTGAGTATTTATACTACTCGATAGTTTGACAGTTAAGGTTAATAGTTTATACAGTTTAGAAGGCATTAATTTTGTGGTTATAGTTTCTAAGGTCTCTGTTGTGTAGTGGGGAGTACTAGAAAACAAGGGCCTTTGAGTATATAATTTAATTGTAGTGTAATTAGTGGTATTGATTTGATTTAATTTAATTTCAATTAATTAAAGGATAAGTCATGGCAGCACAGCTCAGCCCCATGGCATGCTCCTCCTGCACTATGTGGGAAATCAGGGACACTTCCTTTGTCCCTGAAGACCATGTGTGCAGGAAGTGTATCCAGCTGCAGCTACTGGCAGACTGCATTGTGGCACTGGAGCTGCGAATGGATAGATACTGGAGCATTCTCGATGCTGAGGATGTCATGGATAGATTGTTTAATGAGTTGGTCACACCACAGGTAAAGGCTGCACAGGCAGAAAGGGAATGGGTGACCGCCAGGCAGAGTAGTAGGCGCAGGCAGGTAGTGCAGGGGTCCCCTGTGAACATCCCCCTCCAAAACAGATATACCACTTTGGATATTGTCGGGGGAAGGCAGCAGTAGCCAACATCCTGGCACCATGGGTGGTTCTGCTGCGCAGGACAGGAGGAAAAAGAGCGGGAGAACTAAAGTGATAGGGGATTCTATTGTAAGGGGAATAGATAGGCGTTTCTGCGGCCGCAAACGAGACTCCAGGATGGTATGTTGCCTCCCTGGTGCAAGAGTCAAGAATGTCTTGGAGCGGCAGCAGGGCATTCTGGTGGGGGGAGGGTGAACAGCCAGTTTTTGTGGTACATATAGGTACCAACGATATAGGTAAAAAATGGGATGAGGTCCTAAAAGCTGAATATAGGGAGTTAGCAGGTAAATTAAAAAATAGGACCTCAAAGGTAGTAATCTCAGGATTGCTACCAGTGCAGCGTTCTAGTTAGAGTAGAAATAGAAGGATATTTCAGATGACTGTGGCTAGACGAATGGTGCAAGGGGGAGGGATTCAAATTCCTGGGACATTGGAACCTGTTCTGGGGGAGGTGGGACCAGTACAAACTGGACGGTTTGCACCTGGGCAGGACCGGGACCGATGTCCTAGGGGGAGTGTTTGCTAGTGCTGTTGGGGAGGGTTTAAACTAAAATGACAGGGGTTTGGATACCTGTGCAGGGAGACAGAGGAAAGGGAAGTAAGGATAGAAGAAAAAACAGGAAGGAGAAAAGCAAAAGTGGAAGTCAGAGAAATCAAGGGTGTAAATCAAACATGGCCGCAGTAAACAATAATTCTAAAAGGACTTAGTGTTAAAAAAACAAGCCTGAAGGCTTTGTGTCTTAATGCAAGGAGCATTCTTAATAAGGTGGATGAATTAGCTGCGCAAATAGATGTAAACAGATATGATATAATTGGGATTACGAAGACATGGCTCCAGGGTGACCAAGGCTGGGAACTCAACATCCAGGGGTATTCAATATTCAAGAAGGACAGGCAAAAAGGAAAAGGAGGTGGGGTAGCATTGCTGGTTAAAGAGGAGATTAACACAATAGTAAGGAAAGATATTAGCTCTGATGATGTGGAATCTGTATGGGCAGAGCTGAGAAATTCCAAGGGGCAGAAAACGTTAGTGGGAGTTGTATACAGACCCCCAAAACAGTAATGCTGAGGTTGGGGATGGCATTAAATGGGAAATTAGAAATGCGCGCAATAAGGGCACAGCAGTTATCATGGGTGACTTTATCTGCATATAGATTGGGCTAACCAAATTAGTAACAATAGTGTGGAGGAGGAATTCCCAGAGTGTATACGGGATGGTTTCCTGGACCAATATGTAGAGGAACAAACCAGAGATCAGGCCATCTTAAACTGGGTATTATGTAATGAGAAAGGATTAATTAGCAATCTTGTTGTGCGAGGCCCCTTGTGGCGGAGCGATCATAATATGATCGAATTCTTCATTAAGATGGAGAGTGAAGTAGTTGACTTAGAGACTAGGGTCCTGAATTTCAATAAAGGAAACTACGATGGATTGGAGGCAGCTAATGTAGCCCTATAGGAATTGACGAATTCCTACGAATAAATGAGATCGACACAGGAGAACAATTAAACAGGTCTTTACTGAACGGAGATGCCATGAGGACTGCCTGGGCAGTCACGTGGTTTGCGACGTGACATCATCGCGTTTTCCCGCGCTCTTAAAGGGGCCACGCCCCGTACATGCCAACTCTATATACAAAACACAGTAATGCCTAACACAATGGTGTAGTGTATGTGCCTTTAAGAGCCCCAGGTGTGCTGTAATGCCGGTAATTGCCACTCGGGCTATATAAGCCTGTATATTGTGTATATCCGTTAGAACCCCCCCCCAGACTTTGCTTAGTAAATACCTATGAACCAACTCCTGTCTTCAGTGTCTTTATCAACACATGGACACTACAGTGGCGACGAGGTGGAAACGGACTTACCTGCAATTCGGCAGCACCTCAAGGACATCGATTCCTCGGGCATCCAGAAGACTCAAGGAAGTGAGAGAAGCTGTGGTTTCACCAGCTGGCCAAGCTGGTGGCAGGTACTGCGCTAATCCTTCCTGGGCGTCAGGCTGGGGCTCCAGCGGCTGGCTCTACAGCTGAGACAGGCAGCGAAATCGGAGGCAAGCAATAACGGACTGGGAGGGAGCACTCGGGAGACGGCCGGCGCGGCAAGCAGGTCAGCGTTCAGACCTGGAGAGAAACTCCGGCGGGAACGAGTCTCCAACAGTAAATTTTTTAAAAAAAGGGACGGAAACTGCAGTAAACAGCGTTGTCATCGGCAGCAGCGGCGGGAAAGCACGGGAAGCGCCATATCTTTGCTGCAGAAAAGATATGGCGCGGGAAGTGCCATATCTTTTCTGAAATGCCTAAGTCTGGCAAGATTGATGCTTTTGATAGCGAAATAGTGGATTGGACCACATACGTGGAAAGAGTAGAGGTATATTGCACTGCAAATGGAATAGAAGATGAAAAAAAAGCTTCAGTACTTCTGAGCTTAATGGGCGCAAAGGCATACGGGCTGTTACGAAATTTAATCACTCCAGCCAAACCAAGGGACAAGAATTGTAAAGAAATTGTTGATACCCTGCAGGAGCACTTAAACCCAACACCGCTGCTGATAGCGGAACGATTCAAGTTCTTCAAGAGAAATCAACACAAGAATGAAAGTAACGCTGATTACCTAACCAAATTAAGAAAGTTATCAAGGTACTGCCAATTCGGGGCAGGACTATCAGATTATCTTCGAGACAAATTCGTTTGCGGTCTCTTAAGCGAAGGAACACAAAAAAGGCTGCTTTCTGAAAAAGATTTAACATTGGACAAAGCTTTCAGTATGGCTGTATCATACGAAGCAGCAGCAAGATGAGCTGCAGAGATACAACAAAAGACACAGGACTTCGGCAACCATGAAATGACACAGGGTTTCGAAAGATGTTATCGCTGTGGCAGATCCACCCATAACCAGAGGGACTGCTGGTTCAAGGAAAAAGCATGCAGGCAATGCGGAAGGATTGGACACATTGCACGGGTATGCCGATCTGGACAAAATAAATCCACAGACAGAAAAAAAAAAATCAATAAAGAAAAGTACAGGAAGGTACAAATGATGACGGACAGTAGCTCCGAAGACCAGAAGAGCGATAGCGACTTCGAAAACAAGAGACTAAGCTGTCTCAAATTACATAATGTACTTGCTGTTAAGTCTGTGTGTTCTAGTTGTATTTAAGATTAATTACTGACACAGACTACAAGAATAACGTTTCAACAGGTCTTTACTAGTTGGAGGTCAGGGCTATACTAACAGCAATATCACTACACAGTACTTATATACCGGTGGTCACCACCGGTATTACGTATACAGCGGCCAGAGAAAGTAGTACATCTCTTAAGGTGGAACAGGCTTAAGTTCTCTTAAGGTGGAACAGGGTACATACACCACAATCCTCCCTTTTTAGCTTAACAGTCATATCCCCATTTAACATAACATAATAACATATATACATATATAACTTCAGGTATAAACAGTCCAAAGGTTCAGTCTCTCAGGAGGCCTTCTGATTCGGGTTGGATAACGCCTTTCAGTGGTCTCTGATTCTTGTTGCTGAGGTGACTCCTCTAGTTGGTTTCCTATGTATTGGACGTCATCATCAGGTACATTCCCTGCCGAGGTAGATGCTTCAGGTTCATTAACGTCTTCTACAGTTGTCTCTGTCGCAACCATGGGTTCGACCCTTGCTCTCGATTCTACCTGTTGATCCGCATGACGCCTTATCACATTGTTACCAATATCTACTGTGTACATCAGAGGTCCTTGTCTGGCCCGAATTGTTCCGGACTGCCATTTTTCGTTTCCATAGTCCCTCGCCAACACCGGTTGTCCTACGTCGAAACTTCGAGTGGTCTTGTTATTAATATGCCGGAACTGTTTGTTTTCCACTTCCCTCTGCACATTTGGTTTTAACAAGTCCAACCTGGACCGCAACCTCCTGTTATAAAACATCATGGCAGGACTTTGGTTAGTTACTGCATGAGCGGCGTTTCGATATGCCATTAGGAAATTGTCCACCTTGTGTTGTAGCGGAATCTGATCATCGTTCATGGCCTTTATTGCCTTTTTGAATGTTTGGACAAATCTCTCGGCCAACCCGTTTGTCGCCGGATGATATGGGGCAGAGGTATAATGTTTCACCCCATTCTTCTTTAAGAATTTTTGGAATTCTTCCGACACGAACTGTGGTCCGTTGTCCGAACATATCTGTTCTGGCAATCCGTTCCTTGCGAATATTGTTCTTAACACCGCAATTGTCTTTTCTGAAGTAGTGGTATTCATCGTGATCACTTCTGGCCATTTGGAATGTGCGTCCACCGCAATTAGGAACATGGAGTCCATGAATGGACCAGCAAAGTCAATATGTACGCGTTGCCATGAGGCTGAAGGCCATTCCCATGGGTGTAGCGGTGCGATCGGAGGTGCATTTTGCACTTTTTGGCACCCAGCGCAGCTTTTCGTCAACTCCTCTATCTGTTGGTCAATACCCGGCCACCATACATAAGCCCTAGCAAGACTTTTCATCTTAACTCCCCCCAGATGACCTTCATGCAGTTCCTTTAGAACTCTTTCCCTTAACTTGGGAGGAATAATCACTCTTGTCCCGTACATCAAAGTACCATGGCAGACGGACAGCTGGTCTCGCCTTGCCGAGAATGCCGGTAACAGAGGATCACCATGTGTTGGCCATCCCTTCACTGTCACCTCGTAGACTCGGGACAGTGTCGGGTCATTCCTGGTTTCTCTTTCAATACTTGCATTGGTGACTGGTAAACACTCGATGATGGTCGAATGAAATAACTCAACAGGGTCAACTTTCGTCGTCTCTTCTTCTTCAGGTAGTGGCAGGCGCGACAGCCCATCAGCATTGCCATGCTGCTTTGTACCTTTGAATTCTATTTGATATTGATGTGCCCCTAGGAAAAGGGACCATCTCTGGAGTCTCTGTGCTGTCATCACCGAAACACCCTTCTTAGGGTTAAAAATGGATACCAACGGCTGATGGTCTATCAGAAGTGTGAATTTTTGGCCCTGCAGGTAATGATTAAACTTCTTCACTCCCCATACAAGGCTGAGAGCCTCCCTATCGATCTGCGCATAGTTGCGCTCAGCGGAGGTCAATGATCTGGATGCAAACGCGACTGGCCTTTCCGTGCCATTTGGCAGCTTGTGTGAGAGTACTGCCCCAATACCATATGGAGAAGCATCACAAGCCAACCGAATAGGCAGTGTCGGGTTGAAGTGAGCCAACACTTCCTCTGAGGTGATCAATTCTTTGCTTTTGCGAAATGCCTTCTTACAGTTTTCGCTCCATTCCCATGGTACCCCCTTCTGTAAAAGAGCGTTCAGCGGGTGCAGTACCGTGGATAGATTCGGTAGAAACTTATGGTAATAGTTAATCAATCCTAGAAACAACCTCAACTGAGAGACATTATCCGGAGCGGGAGCCTTTACAACTGCCTCTATCTTGTCAGGAGACTTATGAAGCCCCTCCCGGTCAATGACATGACCACAGTACGAGATCCGCTTCTGAAAGAACTCACATTTCTGCTGATTAACTCGAAGTCCATACTCTTTCAGTCTGTTGAGCACCAGTTCCAAGTTTGCGAGGTGTTCTTCATCACCATCTCCTGTAATCAGAATATCGTCCAGGTAACATTGTGTGCCTGGAATTCCCTGTAATACCTGCTCCATGGCCCTCTGCCAAATTGCTGGAGCCGATGCCACTCCAAAAACCAGCCTATTATACCGGTACAAACCTCTATGCGTGTTGATCGTGAGGTACTGGCGTGACTCTTCTTCAACCTCCATCTGCAAGTACGCCTGCGCCAGGTCTATCTTGGTGAAGTGTTTCCCGCCAGACAACGAAGCAAAAATATCCTCAATCCGCGGAAGCGGATACTGCACCGTGTGAAGCACCGGATTAACGGTGATCTTGAAGTCTCCACAGATGCGAACCTTCCCTGGTTCTCCTGGCTTGTTGCTCGAAGGACGTTTCATAACGGGAACAATGGGCGTAGCCCACTCACTCCAATCTACCTTAGACAGTACACCTGAACGTTCTAGCACTTCCAGTTCCGCTTCTACAGCAGGTCGTATTGCATAAGGTACCGGTCTGGCTTTGAAAAATTTTGGGTGCGCATGTTCATCAATCTTGATGTTTGCCGTAATTCCTCTCAGTGTTCCCAGTCCCTGCTGGAACACCTCTTTAGCATCATCCAATATTCTGGACAATCGTTTAGGTTTGACATCTGTTTCCCCGGAATCTACCGTTAGTGCCTTTAAGGAGTGCCAGTCCATATTCATTTTCCTAATCCACTCCCGTCCCAGTAGTGGTGGACCTCCTTCAGGTAGCACATATAAGTCCATTACTTGGCTTTCTTTGCCCTTGTGGACCACTTTTACCTCTATCTTTCCAATGGGGTACACTCTTTGCCCCGTGTATGTTTTCAATATAATCTCCGTATCCCGTAGGGGAATATGTTGGAATAACCTTTTGTCATCTTTCTTATGCATGACCGTCAATGCCGATCCAGTGTCCAATTCCATCTTTACTTGGACTCCTGCTATCTGAAGAGTGACTCAAATTGTCTGGAGATCTGCATCCTTACCAACGTTGTGTACTCTTAAGCTACCCAGTTCATTACTGCTGGCGTCTGAATCTGACTTCTGTTCGTTCGAACTGTTCTTTGTCACCTTGTGTACCTTTATGTATTTTCCTTGCGGTGACTTTTTGTTGCTGGTCTTCTTTCCTGACCGGCATACTTTAGCTATGTGGCCAAGCTTGCCACACGTTCTGCATTCTTGGTTTTTAAACCAACACTGGTTCTGATCGTGCGTTGTCTTTCCACAACGATAACATTTTACAGTACTCAAAACCAATTGATTTGTACTGAGTTCCGGTGACCGTAGCTGCATTACTGCCGTGCCTCTCGCTGCGGCTTCGTGTGATGCTGCCATAGTGACCGCTTTCTCAAGCGTCAGCTCATTCTCCTCGAGCAGTCGCTTTTGTGTATCTTCTTTTAATAATCCACACACAAATTTATCTCTTAGTGCATCTGTTAGTCCCGTTCCAAACTGACAGTACTTTGCTAGCTTACGCAATTCCATTAAATATTCAGCATTGCTTTCATCTTTCAGCTGCTTTCTGCTGTAAAATTTTAATCGTTCCGCTAGTATCAGCGGCGTGGGGTTTAGATGATTTCTCAGGACAGTAACAATCTCCTCGAACGTCTTCTCCGCCGATTCATCTGGTGATAAAAGGTGTTTCAATTGCCCGTATGTCTTCGCACCCATTAAGTTTAATAAAGTTAGTGCTTTCTCATCATATGGGATTTTATTTGCTTTACAATAATTTTGTATGCGTTCTACATACGTGGCCGAATCTTCGATGTCGCTATCAAAGGTATTAATGTTCCCATGTTTAGGCATTGTTGCAATTTTTTTTTTTAGTGATTTCCCTTTTTCCAAGATGGCGGCTTCCCGCTCTTGTCTTCGTCCTCCGTCTACAAAATGGCGGTTTCCCACACTTGGTGGTCTTTCCCGCGCTCGCCTTCTTCACCCGCTGGCTGCAATGGCATTTGGCGTGCCGCTGCTGCTCCCCTTTCCCAGCGGTTAGTAACTCCCCCGACGCTGTCTCCGCTTCACCGCGGCTCCCTCGGGAATTCGCGCTTCCCCGATGTCGCGCCTCGCAGCCCTTCTTGCAGCCCGGTTATTAGCACCGGCTGCGTTCGCCTTCACCGCGGCTCTCGCGCCTTCAGTCGCCCCAGACGCTGCACCTTTTTGGCCCGAATGCGGCCCGGCCCTTATCACCAGCCGCGATCGATGTCCCCGCGCTGTGCCTCTTGGCCCGAATGCGGCCCGGCCCTTATCTCCGGTCGCGATCGATCTCACCGCCCTTATTCCTCCGTCTTCCCTCCCCGTCTTTACAGCCAACGCGGCCGACTTTCTGGTCGCGTCGCTGACCGGCTTACCCACCACCGAGGTAGAAGGAAGATAGCTGACTGCCGCTGATGGAGGCTTCGAGTTCAGGATATCTTCTGCACTCCGGGTTCTCGATGCCTGCCGCGCGACGTGTCTTCCAGCAGGGTGATGAGGGTGGATGCCTCTCTTCGACGCCCGTTCTGTGGACGAAGCCGCCGTGGATATAAACTGCCGCAGGGTAAGAATCGGACTCGTCGCCACTGTTAAGTCTGTGTGTTCTAGTTGTATTTAAGATTAATTACTGACACAGACTACAAGAATAACGTTTCAACAGGTCTTTACTAGTTGGAGGTCAGGGCTATACTAACAGCAATGTCACTACACAGTACTTATATACCGGTGGTCACCACCGGTACTACGTATACAGCAGCCAGAGAAAGTAGTACATCTCTTAAGGTGGAACAGGCTTAAGTTCTCTTAAGGTGGAACAGGGTACATACACCACACTTGCCAAAGATGATTACCAAACCATTTGGGTTACCCTCACGATAGCAGGGTCCCCAGTTAAAATGGAGCTAGATACAGGATCAGCTCTAACCGTAATAAATCGACGGGATTACGAGAGGCTATTTTCGCATATACCTCTAAAAGACACATCCATTATCTTAAAAACATATACGGGGCAGAAAGTATACCCCAAAGGAAAAATAAGGGTGCCTGTTGTATACAACGGCAAAGAAATACAAAAGTTGTATTTATACATTCCACAAGATGGTGGTCCACCGTTGTTGGGACGTGAATGGATCAGAAAGATACATTTAGACTGGCACTCCATTCAGGCACTGACGGTGACCAGTAAGAAAAAAAACAATGATGACATCATACCTGAACGATTAAAAGACATCTTGGCCAACGCCAAAGAAGTGTTTCAAGAGAAACTAGGAACCTTGAAAGGCATCACCGCCTCAATAAAAGTGGAAGATGCAGCAATTCCCAAATTTTTAAGGCAAGACCGGTGCCATACGCAATACGTCCAGCAGTCGAGGCAGAGCTGGAGAATTTGGAAAAAGCAGGCGTATTATCCAAAATAGATTGGAGCGAGTGTGCAACACCCATCGTTCCAGTCATGAAAAAAGCATTGAATAAAGATAAATCTGAAGAACAGAGAAAAATTCGCATCTGTGGAGACTTTAAGGTGACTGTAAACCCGGTCCTTCACACAGTACAGTATCCTCCGAGGATAGAAGATATTTTCGCCTCACTATCCGGAGGGAAACGTTTCACCAAAATTGACTTGGCACAGGCATATCTACAGATGGAGGTTGAGGAGGCCTCTAAAAAGTATCTCACGATAAACACACACAAAAGCCTGTACCAGTACAATCGACTGGCTTTTGGAGTAGCATCCACTCCAGCTATCTGGCAAAGAGCTATGGAGCAAGTCCTGCAAGGGATTCCGGGGACTCAATGCTACCTAGACGACATCCTTGTAACAGGAGAAATCGACAACGAGCACCTTGCCAATTTGGAGCAGGTGCTCACTAGGCTGAAAGAACGGGGCCTACGAGCGAATTGCCCCAAGTGCGAATTTTTCCAAAATCAGATATCATATTGTGGCCACATAATTAATAATGAAGGGTTGCATAAGTCACCTGAAAAAATTGAAGCGGTCATAAAAGCCCCAGCACCTGAAAATGTTTCACAATTAAGGTCGTTCCTGGGATTAATAAATTACTATCATAAATTTTTACCGAACTTATCAACTCTTCTACACCCTCTTAATGAACTTCTACAGACAGGAGTGATTTGGAAATGGAACGAAGACTGCAAAAGTGCCTTCCATAAATGCAAAGATTTAATCACATCCGAAGAAGTTTTGGCTCATTACAACCCATCACTGCCAATCAGACTGGCGTGCGATGCATCCCCTTACGGCATAGGAGCAGTATTATCCCATAAATTCCCCGATGGCTCAGAACGACTGATAGCTTTTGCGTCACGCTCATTAAACTCAGCTGAGCGTAACTATGCCCAAATCGACAGGGAAGCACTCAGCCTGGTATGGGGAGTGAAGAAATTCAACCATTACCTACACGGACAAAAATTTACCTTGTTGACTGACCATCAACCCCTCATCTCCATATTCAACCCTAAAAAAGGTGTTCCCATTATGACAGCGCAAAGGCTACAGAGGTGGTCCCTTTTTCTAGGGGCACACCAATACAACATAGAATACAAAGGATCAAAACTGCATGGGAATGCTGACGGTTTATCATGCCTACCGTTGCCAACGGTAGAAGAGGCACCTAAGTAGACCCAGTAGAGATGTTCCACTCTACCATAGTGGAATGTCTACCAGTAACAAATTCTGCCATTGAAAGGGAGACGAGAAATGACCCGACTCTCTCACGGGTCTACGATTTAACAGTGAAGGGATGGCCAGCACATGGCGAACCACTGTTGCCAACATTCTCGCAAAGAAGAGAACAGCTGTCAGTGTGCCGAGGAACCTTGATGTGTGGATCCAGAGTGCTGATTCCACCCAAACTCCAGGATAAAGTGCTAAAGGAGCTTCACGAGGGGCATCTGGGTGGAGTGAAAATGAAGAACCTAGCTAGGGCGTTTGTATGGTGGCCAGGTATCGATGGAGACATTGAAGAAATGACCAAGAGCTGCCTAGGATGCCAGAAGGTCCAAAACGCTCCACCACAAGCCCCTCTACATACATGGGGGTGGCCCTCATCTCCCTGGCAAAGGGTGCACATCGACTTTGTTGGTCCATTTATGGACTCAATGGCCTAGAAATTCATTGTAGCCACTTTTGGGGCGGTAAAGTCGGGCGGCCGCTAAAGTTTGCGCCCGGCGCAAAATCGAGGCCACTTCTCCGATATTCATTAGCTTCGCCCTAAGAGTTTGCTCGAGCGCTAAAACTGGCGCTGCATGCCTCTCTTTAGGCGCTAAGCCGGAGGTGCTGAGCGAGAGCGCCGAGGCCGGGCGCAGCGCAGGTGCGGCCATCTCGTGATTGACAGCAGACACCCTGGCGCCGGCCAGCTCTTAAGGGGGAAGGGTCGACTTGGTCTGCTGCCACACCCTGGATAGTGGAGCCCTCCAGCTAGGCCTGAACACTGCTGCTGGACCCAAATAGCACCTGAAGCCATGCAGAAGGCCCGTGAACGAGCGCAGCGCTTCTCAGAGCTTGATCTGAGTGTGCTGGTTGGTGGTGTGGAGAAGAGGCGCCATATTTTGTACCCGGACAATGGCAGGAAGGCGCCGGTCCACGTCTACCGGAGAGCCTGGAGGCATGTCGCCAGCAAGGTGTCAGCCAACAGCGAAGTCCCCAGGACCGGTGTCCAATGCCGCAAAAAGTTTAATGACCTCACTCGGATTGTCAGGGTGAGTACCCTTTCCAGTGTCCTCCTCATCCTTGCATGTGCACCTCACATTATGGGCAAAGGGACCTGAAAGCCCTAATGGCTAGCCCTCATCCAGCAGCTATGGGACAGGCATGAACATCAATTGCACATTCTGCACTTAACACACTGGCCAAGCTATTCCACCATGGGAGGCAGTGCACACAAGATCAGGGCGACACACTGGCCAGGCTATTCCACCATGGGAGGCAGTGCACACAAGATCAGGGCGACACACTGGCCAGGCTATTCCACCATGGGAGGCAGTGCACACAAGATCAGGGCTACACACTGGCCAGGCTATTCCACCATGGGAGGCAGTGCACACAAGATCAGGGCTACACACTGTACTTAGAGGCCGTCCTTTCTCTTGCAGGCCAAGCTGGCCAATAATAAGAAGAGCCGGACTGCGACCGGGGGAGGCCGACCCCAGATCCAGCTGCTCACCGAGCTGCAACATCGCGTGGAGCGCATCATGGGTGGCCGGGTGATTGGCCCCGTTGCATGTGGAGATGCCGACCCTGTTCTGGGCACCAATGGTAAGGACATCACCTTTTGGACCTCTCTCATCCCACTTGCACATCAGATCTACATCCTTTGCCACTATCCGACCAATGCGCTGAATGCCACCACTCATGCATCCCTCGCTGACGCCCTCTTCTCACTCTAAAGCTACTCTTGTGCCTTCCTGCTTTCAGATGGTGAGGAGGAGGTCCCTGAACTTGCCAGTGACAGCCCCTCAGAAGAGGAGGAGCAAGAGGAAGGCGGCCCATCAGGGGAACCCTCAGCCGCGGCAACCCATGCGAATGTAGGGGACACGTCTTCCGTGGAGGGGAGCGTGGCGGAAGTGTCGGAGGGGAGGGAAGCTCATGGGACCTGCGGCCTGCAGAAACGCGGGAGGGGGGTGGAAGCTCAGCGGTCTTCTCCCCAGAGGGGGGAAGGGTCGGAGGGGAGTCCAATTGCTGGGCCCAGCGGCGTCCAGCAATGCAGGAAGGGTCGGCCAGCTCGGCGGCCTTCTCCCCAGAGGGGGAAAGGGTTGGAGGGGAGTCCAATTGCTGGGCTCAGCGGCGTCCAGCAACGCAGGAAGGGTCGGCCAGCTCGGCGGCCTTCTCCCCAGAGGGGGGAAGGGTCGGAGGGGAGTCCAATTGCTGGGCCCAGCTGCGTCCAGCAACACAGGAAGGGTCGGCCAGCTCGGCGGCCTTCTCCCCAGAGGGAGAGTCCGGCCTCCAGTCCGGAGATGGTCTTCGCCGAGGAGATGGAACGCCTCGAGGACTTGTCCGCGGACTCAGAGCGCCGGAACACGGAGCTCATGGGGGTAGTGGCACGTTTGCCTGAGGCCATCAAGTCCCTCTCTCGGAGTGTGACCGACGTCGGGGCCTCACAGGCCATCAGTTTGGCGGAATTCGGGGCAGAGCAGGCAGCGAGTCAGGCGGCATTCGGGGCAGCTCAGGCAGCGAGTGGGCAGCTGATCAGTGGTGCCGTGCAGTCACTGGGTGCTCTGATGAGGTCACTGAACAGGTCAACACGGGCACTCACTGCTGCCACACTCGCTGTGTCAGCCAGGCATCGCCAGGGCACCCGGCGCGTTGCAGCAGCACAGCGGTCTGTCCCTCGGCAGATTGGTGCGCATGCTGCAGTGCTGGCCCGGGCGAGTGCCAGTGTCTCAGGCGACCAGCGAGCGCCTGCCATCTGCCAGCTTGCCCCCATTCCTCCAGCCGCCACTGCCACTCCCCCAGTGGAGCTGCCAGGAGCTGCTGCAGCGACTGATGCTGGCCAGCCACAGCTGCAGCATTCAACAGCCGCCCGCTCGACGGCCAGACCTCGACTAGGCCGACCCCCAAGGGCATCTGCCGTCACGACATGTGCCCCTCTGGAGCCTGCCCCCAGCCTTGCAGCAGCCAATGGCCTTACTTTGAGGAGGAGCAGCAGGGCGGGCAGGGGCCACACAAAGATGGCCAAGGCATCGCCCTAGCGGGCCAAAAAGTCGAATGTGTGGCCAGTTGTGTTTGTTTTTTGAGGCCGAGAATTGGATGTTTGTTTTTTGAAGGCCGAGAATTGGATGTTTGTTTTTTGAAGGCCGAGGGTGTGATGTTTGTTTTTTACGAAGGCCGAGGATGTGATGTTTGTTTTTTACGAAGGCCGAGGATGACGGCCATTTTAGTTGCACTGTTTTGTTAATCCTCTCCAGGTTGTGGGAGCGAGTAATGTGTTTGAGTGTTTTTTGGGGGTTTCACCTGTTTTTGGTTTTCATGTGGGAAGGGCCCTGAGTTTGTACAATAGAGCTTTTTATTTATTAACATTGTCCATGTTTGATCTTTGAAGTGTTTGTTGCCTTAACCGGCTGAGGGCTTGCGGAGCGGCTGCAATCATGTTCTTTCATTGGCACAAGCCATTCCCTGAAAGGGGGCCTAGAAGTGACGTTCAATAAGCCGCCGACGGGTGGCCCTTGGACCTTGTGCCTCCCTCCTGGGCTGGTACTCCTCGTCCTCCTCCTCCTCATGCTCCTCCTGCTCCTCCTCCTGAGGTGGTGGTCCAACGTGAGGTGGCAGTGCCTGAGTCCTGCGGATAGCCAGGTTGTGCAGCATGCAGCAAACGACGACGAATTGGGAGACTCGCTCCTGCGAATACTGGAGGGCTCCCCCGGAGCGATCGAGACAGCGGAACCGTTGCTTGAGGACGCTGATTGTTTGTTCTATGATGTTCCTAGTCGCTTGATGGCTCTCGTTGTATGCCTCTTCAGCAGGGGTCGTGGGCGCGCGGAGCGGGGTCATGAGCCAGGTACACAAAGCATAGCCTTTGTCTCCGATAAGCCATCCTCTTGGGTGAGGCTGTGCCTGGAACATGTCAGCCACAGTTGTCTGTCGCAGGATAAAGGCATCGTGGCTGCTGCCTGGAAAGCGGGCATTGACAGCTAGGATGCGCTGCCTGTGGTCACACACCAGCTGTACATTGAGGGAATGGTAGCCCTTCCGGTTGCGGTAATCCTCGGCATGCTCCAGAGGTGCCCGCAAAGCCACATGCGTGCAGTCAATGGCGCCCTGCACCATGGAGAAGCCCGCTATTCTTGCAAATCCCACTGCACGCTGCTGCTGCTTGTCCAGGTTCATGGGGAAGGAGATGAATTGATGTCTCCTTCTGAAAAGGGCTTCGGTCACCTGGCAGATGCAGCAATGCACGGCGAACTGGGAGATGTTAGCGATGTCCCCAGCAGCGGATTGGAAGGAGCCGGTGGCATAGAAGTTGAGAGCCACCGTCACCTTCACTGCCACCGACAGAGACGTCCTGCGCATCAGCTGTGGCTGCAGATCTCTGTGAAGCAGCTGGCAGATGTCTGCAACTACCTCCCTTCTGAATCGCAGCCTCCTAACACACATCGCGGCAGACATGGTCAGATAGGAGGACTGCTGGCGGTATACCCTGGGTGGGTAAGGCCTCAGTTGGCGACGCCTGTTGCCCCCTCTGCGTCTAGCCAGGGCTGCCACTCTCTCACGGCGTCTGTAAGCCCTTCTGGCATAAGGCTGAAAGTCAGCGTTGGCACCCAATGCAGCCCCCATTATATGCTGGCAAACACTGAGCTCTCAATGAAGGCAAAGATAATTGCTAAGCTCTGGCCTGAGCCAAAAATACCTGTCCTAGTGTTGGTCCAAACCAGTAAGCTCTCCTCCTTGGTCTCTCTCCAAAAAACTGTTGCACAAGAGTGAATGCTGCAAAATGGCTGGCCTTTATAGTGCAGGGTAAGTGCCCTTTAATTAGCGCTCCCCGCGGCCCGCCTCGGCTGTGTACCGTTCCACTTCACAGTCGTTAGGGCCGCCCGGCGCACAATGGGCCGGCGCGAGTGAAGTTCCGGTTCGGGGCGCACAAAGGGCGTTGCACTAGTAAATGACGTCATGATCTGCGCGCGCAGCAGGGCGCGCGCTAAGACTTTGCGCCGGCGCTAAATGTGTTCGGAAGTTGGGGCGAGGTGCAGATCGCGCTGCGCCCGGGCGCTAAGCGCCTAGCGCTCGAGATCTACTCCTCCTAAGGCGCTAACGGCTGGCGCGCCCAACTGAATTTCTAGGCCAGGGTTCTTAATCACGGTTGATGCACACTCCAAGTGGTCGGAGGTAATAAAGATGTCCTCCACCACCACGGAAAAAACCATCACAGTATTAAGGACCATATTTGCCAGGAATAGGCTGCCGGAACAGATATGTTCTGATAATGGACCGCAATTTGTGTCTGAAGGATTCAGAAAGTTCTTAAAAAACAATGGGGTTAAGCACTACACGTCCGCCCCATACCATCCCGCCACCAATGGATTGGCTGAAAGGTTTGTCCAGACCTTCAAGAAGGCCATAAAGGCCATGGGTAATGAAGACATAAAGCTTCAGCACAAGGTGGATAACTTCTTATTCGCATACAGGAATGCAACACATATGGTTACCAACCAAACTCCCGCCATGATGTTCTTCAATAGAAACCTAAGATGCCGGCTGGATTTGGTCAAGCCCCACATCAGAAGGGACATGGATAACTGGCAGTTTCAAGGCATGAATGAAAGGCCAACTAGAACCTTCCAGATAGGTCAACAAGTTTTGGCCTGGGACTACCGTACCGAGAAATGGCAGCCTGGAACTATCTGCCCACGACTAGGACCACTGATGTATACCGTGGACATCGGAGAAAGCATAATACGGCGCCATGCTGACCAAATCATAAAGTCATCCGAAAAGGAACAACCTACACCACAACTCTATACATCTAACGATGAAGTAGAGATACCCATATCTACCTCCGATCCGGTGATACTGGAACCCGATGAACCCGACACTGGCATTCAAGCCGAATCAGCCTTGCCAGAAGAACCTACTACACCACCAGAAACTACTACACCCCCGAGGCATTATCCGGACCGAGTCAGGAAGCCTCCTGAGAGACTGACTTATAATTAATTAACTACAGCAATGTATATTATTTTGCTTATAACATGTAATTAATAATTACTTAAAATATGATGTACTGGTTAGCTAAAAGGGGAGGAATTGTAGTGTGTGTGCCTTTAAGAGCCCCAGGTGTGCTGTAATGCCGGTAATTGCCACTCGGGCTACATAAGCCTGTATATTGTGTATATCTGTTAGAACCCCCCCCAGACTTTGCTTAGTAAATACCTATGAACCAACTCCTGTCTTCAGTGTCTTTATCAACACACGGACACTACAAATGGTAGAGGTTTAGGCTGGTGTTCGAACATCGTTAAAGGGAATTATATACAGTTAGCCAGAGTCATTCAGTGGTTCTGCCACATGCGCCCCCCCCAGAATTCGCTTTAACGGACAAAGTCAAATGGTGAGGGGGGTCTGATGAGCCTGTCAGAACGACTCCTGTACTCTCGAGGCGGAGGCTGCAGGGCGGCTGGCGGTCTGGCAGGCGGTCGCACTTGGTCTGCCGTAACGACGATGGGTGGCCGACCCCGTCTCGGCGGTTGTGCTGTCTCGACGGGGCGGTCGAGGTCCAAATGTGCTGGCTTTAAGTGGTCGACCGAAATGTGGTCTGGTTTACCACCGACATCTACCGTGAAGGTTTTGTCCCCTGCTTCCAACACGCGGAAAGGACCGGTATAAGGGGCCTTGAGTGGATCCCTATGTGCGTCATGGCGAATAAAAATGTACTCAGCTTTGTGAAGCTCCGTGGGAACGTGCGACCTCTGCAGCCCGTGGTGCGAAGTGGGCACCGGTGCGAAACATCTGGCCGCCTCTTGGTGACTAACAAGCTGGGCAGACGCGGACCATGGCTCCGTCGATGTTGGTAGGAAGTCCCCTGGGACTCGCAGCGGCTGACCATACACGAGTTCCGCTGATGAAGAGTGAAGGTCTTCTTTGGGAGCCGTGCGAAGGCCCAACAGGACCCACGGTAGCTTGTCTGCCCATCCAGCGTCCTGGAGGCTGGCCCTCAGGGCGGCTTTCATTGAGCGATGGAAACGTTCGCAGAGGCCATTCGCCTGTGGGTGGTAGGCTGTAGTGTGGTGTAATTTGACACCGAGTCCTTGGGCTACTGCATTCCAGAGCTTGGAAGAAAACTGCGGTCCCCTGTCCGACGAAATATCTGCGGGCACTCCGAAACGGGCAATCCAGGAGGAAATGAACGCCCTGGCCACGTCCGCCGAAGTAGTGGATGACAGGGGAACCGCCTCTGGCCATCTGGTGGTGCGGTCAACCATGGTCAGGATGTGTGAAAAACCATGGGAGGGTGGGAGTGGTCCTACCAGGTCCACGTTGACATGGTCAAAACATTGCTCCGGAACTGTGAAGGTGGCCAACGGAGCTTTGATGTGGCGCTGTACCTTGGCCTTTTGGCAGACCACGCAGGTGTTGGCCCAGTCGCGGACATCCTTATGCATGCCATGCCATACAAATTTCGCAGACATCAGTTTCTGAGAGGCCTTCATTCCAGGGTGTGACAACCCATGTATGGCATCGAACACTTTGCGGCGCCAGACGACCGGCACGACAGGGCGAGGATCCTGTACGGAGATGTCACACAACAGCGTGGTACCAGCTGAATGGAACTTGACGTCGGCCAACTGGAGGCCAGTGATGGCCATTCTGTAAGCTTGGACTTCCGGGTCTGAGGCTTGGTCCGCTGCCATGAGGGCGTAGTCGATGCCCAAATGAACCGTATTGACGATCGCGTGGGAGAGGCAGCCTGCCACCAGGTTGTCCTTACCGGCCACGTGCCATATATCCGTGGTGAATTCGGATATGTAGGTCAGTTGACGCTGCTGTTGGGCTGACCACGGTTCGGCGGTCTTGGACATTGCAAAGGTCAGCGGCTTATGGTCCACAAAGGCGGAGAAAGGACGTCCTTCCAGAAGGAAACGAAAATGGCGGATGGCCAGAAAAAGGGCGAGCAACTCCCGGTCGAAAGTGCTGTATGCTCTCTCGTTCTGTCGTCGTTGATGGCTGAAGAATGCCAACGGCTGCCACGTCCCGTTCACCCACTGCTGTTGCACGGCACCGACTGCGTAGTCCGACGTGTCAGTGTTGAGGGCGATGGTGGCTCTTGGCAGCGGGTGCGCCAGCATAGTGGCGCTGGCTAAGGCACTTTTGGTGTCGGCGAACGCTCGGGCCATGTCATCCGTCTAGTCTACCAGGTTCTTGCCAGTCTTGCCCTTGAGGGCCTCGTACAGGGGCTGCATGAGTAGTGCCGTCTTAGGCACGAAACGGTGGTAAAAGTTTACCATGCCTAGGAATTCCTGCAGGGCCTTTATGTTCTGCGGGCGCGGAAAGGATGTCACCACCTCTACCTTTGATGGTAAAGGAACCGTTCCCTCTGAGGTGACGCGATGCCCCAGGAAGTCAATTTGGTGCAGGCCAAACTGACACTTGGCCGGGTTGATAATCAGGCCGTGTTGGCTGAGGCGTCGAAAAAGGGTGCGTAGGTGACAGCTATGTTCTTCCTTAGTAGGATTGGCAATTAGAATGTCATCTAGGTAGACGAAGAGGAACTTGAGGTCTCGCAGCACGGAGTCCATCAGGCGTTGGAAAGCCTGGGCGGCGTTCTTTAACCCAAATGGCATTCGTAGAAACTCGAAGAAGCCGAATGGGGTGATGACTGCTGTCTTCTGGACGTCTTCTGGATGAACTGGGACCTGGTGGTAGCCCCGGACGAGGTCAACTTTAGAGGGCACATTGTTCCCTGCCAAATGGGCAGAGAAATCCTGGATATGGGGGATCGGGTACCGATCAGGAGTGGTGGCATCGATAGTCGCCGCATTGCCCATCCCCGTCAAGCTCCTCACGGCAGAAGTAGGTATTTGCATCATTTTTCATAAGTTTTTGCATCTTTATTGAAGCATCATTTTTCCTTGGGTCTCCTGTCAGTCGACAGCGATTCTCTCCAGTTTGATCAGTCACATTCTGATTTGTGCAGTTCTGCCGTGGGTCGGCAGTTATACAGTTAAAAATAGGCGGTCCTTTATAATACTTATCTTTCCTCCAGGTGACATTGATTTTCCCGTTATAGTCAGTGATGGGGTGTGTGAACTTGCAGGACAAGATGACGGACTCTCCTTCCCGACTGGTCACTTTCCATGGAACTGACATTGACCATTGACTCTCACTGCTGCCTGTGGGACAGGGATAGTAGGTTAGTCTTGTACACAAAGCTCTTGCGATGCAACGGTTCAAGGAGAAGGCTCAGCACCACCAACTCAAACTAGCAAAACTGAAGTCAATGAGAATCAAGGGGAAAACTCTCCATTGGTTGGAATCATACCGAGCACAAAGGAAGTTGGCTGTGGTTGTTGGAGGTCATTCATCTCAATCACATGACATCACTGCAGGAGTTCCTCAGGGCAGTGTCCTAGGCCCAACCATCTTCAGCTGTTTCATCAATGACCTTCCCTCCATCATAAGGTCAGAAGTGGGGATGTTCGCTGATGATTGCACACTGTTCAGCACCATTCGAGACTCGTCAGATACTGACGCATTCCGTGTCCATATGCAGCAAGACCTGGACAACATTCAGACTTGGGCTGACAAGTGGCAAGTAACATTCGCACCACACAAGTGCCAGGCAATGGCCATCTCCAACAAGCGAGACTCTAACCATCTCCCCTTGACATTCAATGGCATTACCATCGCTGAATCCCCCACTATCAACATCCTGGGGGTTACCATTGATCAGAAACTGAACTGGACCAGCCACATAAATACTGTGGCTACAAGAGCAGGCCAGAGGCTGGGAATTCTGCGGCGAGTGTCTCACCTCCTGACTCCCCAAAGCCTTTCCACCATTTACAAGGCACAAGTCAGGAGTGTGATGGAATACTCTCCGCTTGCCTGGATGAGTGCAGCTCCAACAACACTCAAGAAGCTCGACACCATTCAGGATAAAGCAGCCCGCTTGATTGGCACTCCATCCACCACCTTCAACATTCACTCCCTCCACCACCGGCGCACTGTGGCTGCAGTGTGTACCATCTACAAGATGCACTGCAGCAACTCGCCAAAGCTCCTTCAACAGCACCTTCCAAACCCGCGACCTCTACCACTTAGAAGGACAAGGGCAGCAGACGCATGGGAACATCACCACCTACAAGTTCCCCTCCAAGCCCCACACCATCCTGACTTGGACCTGTATCACCGTTCCTTCACTGTCGCTGGGCCAAAATCCTGGAACTCCCTTCCTAACAGCATTGTGGGTGTACCTACACCATATGGACTGCAGCGGTTCAAGAAGGCGGCTCACCACCATCTTCTCAAGGGCAATTAGGGATGGGCCTAGCCAGCCAGCGACGCCCACATCCCATCAATGAATAAAAAAAAAGGCAACTAGGGATGGGTAATAAAATGCCAGCGATGACCACATCCCGTGAATTAATGATCAGCCATGATCTCATTGAATGGCGGAGCAGGCGCGAGGGGCCGAATGGCCTACTCCTGCTCCTATCTTCTATGCTTCTATGTAGTAAGACTTTGATACATAAGGCAATTGTATACTCATATCACCTGTGACAGAGACTGTAGGTCCCGCATTGGACTTATCAGTCACCTGCGTACTCATTTTTAATGTGGAAGCAAGTCATCCTCGGTTCCAAGGGACTGCCTAAGAAGAGAAGGACATATATATCAGCACGGCCGGCATGATGGTTGGGGAGACCCCGGGGTGTCCTCCATCATTGTGCGAGGCCCATTGTGGCGGAGCGATCATAATATGATCGAATTCTTCATTAAGATGGAAAGTGAACTTAGAGACTAGGGTCCTGAATTTAAATAAAGGAAACTATGATGGTATGGGGCACGAGTTGGCTAGGATGGATTGGGGAATGTTACTTAAAGGGTTGACAGTGGATAGGCAATGGCAAAAATTCAAAGACCGAATGGATGAACTACAGAATTTGTTCATCCCTGTTTGGCATAAAAATAAAACAAAAATGGTGACTCAACCGTGGCTAACAAGGGAAATTAGGGATAGCATAAGATCCAAGGAGAGGACACATAAATTGGCCAGAAAAAGCAGTAAACCTGAGGATTGGGAGCAGTTTAGGATTCAGCAAAGGAGGACAAAGGGATTAATTAAGAGGGGGAAAATAGAGTATGGGAGTAAGCTTGCAGGGAACATAAAAACTGACTGTTAAAGCTTCTATATATATGTGAAGAGAAAAAGATTGGTGAAGTCAAGTGTAGGTCCATTGCAGTCAGAATCAGGGGAAATTATAATGGGGAACAAAGAAATGGCAGACCAACTAAATACATACTTTGGTTCTGTCTTCACAAAGGAGGACACAAATAACCTCCCAGAGATGTCGGGGAACATAGGGTCTGATGAAAGGGTGGAACTGAAAGCAATCAGTATTTGTAGGGAAATGGTGTTAGGAAAATTTATGGGACTGAAAGCCGATAAATCCCCAGGGCCTGATAATCTACATCCCAGGGTACTTAAGGAAGTGGCCCTAGAAATAGTAGATGCATTGCTGGTCATCTTCCAGAACTCGATAGACTCTGGAACAGTACCCATCGATTGGCGGGTGGGTAATGTTACCCCACTATTTAAAAAAGGTGGTAGAGAAAAGGCGGGGAATTATAGAGCGGTAAGCTTGACATCGGTAGTGGGGAAAATGCTAGAGTCCATTATAAAAGATGTAATAGCAGAGCACTTGGAAAGCAGTGACTGGATCGGACAAAGTCAACATCAATTTACAAAAGGTAAATCATGCTTGACTAATCTACTGGAATTTTTTGAGGATGTAACTGGTAAAATAGATAAGGGAGAACCAGTGGATGTGGTGTATTTGGACTTTCAGAAGGCTTTCGATAAGGTCCCGCATAAGAGATTAGCGTGCAAAATTAAGGCACATGGGATTGGGGGCAAGGTGTTGACTTGGATAGAGAACTGGTTGGCGGACAGAAAGCAAAGAGTTGGTGTAGTGTCCGTGTGTAGATAAAGACACTGAAGACAGGAGTTGGTTCATAGGTATTTACTAAGCAAGTCTGGGGGGGGTTCTAAAGGATATACACAATACACAGGCTTATATAGCCCAAGTGGCAATTACCGGCATTGCGCACACCTGGGGCTCTTTAATGCACATACACCACAATTGCTTTTAAAGGCACATACACCACAATTCCTCCCCTTCTAGCTAACTAGTACATCATATTTTAAGTAATTATTAATTACATGTTATATGCAAAATAATATACATTGCTGTATTAATTAATTATAAGTTAGTCTCTCAGGAGGCTTCCTGACTCGGTCCGGATAACGCCTTGGGGGTGTAGTAGTTTCTGGTGGTGTAGTAGGTTCTTCTGGTAAGGCTGATTCGGCTTGAAGGCCAGTGTCGGGTTCATCGGGTTCCAGTATCACCGGATCGGAGGTAGATATGGGTATCTCTACTTCATCGTTAGATGTATAGCGTGGTGGTGTCGGTTGTCCCTTTTCGGATGACTTGATGATTTGGTCAGCATGGCGCCTTATTATGCTTTCTCCGATGTCCACGGTATACATCAGTGGTCCTAGTCGTGTGCAGATAGTTCCAGGCTGCCATTTCTCGGTACGGTAGTCCCGGGCCAAAACCGGTTGGCCTATCTGGAAGGCCCTAGTTGGCCTTTCATTCATGCCCTGAAACTGCCGGTTCTCCACGTCCCTTCGGATGTTGGGCTTGACCAAATCCAGCCGGCATCTTAGGTTTCTATTGTAGAACATCATGGCGGGAGTTTGGTTTGTAACCATATGTGTTGCATTCCTATATGCAAATAAGAAGTTATCCACCTTGTGCTGAAGTTTTATGTTTTCATTACCCATGGCCTTTATGGCCTTCTTAAAGGTCTGGACAAACCTTTCAGCCAATCCATTGGTGGCGGGATGGTATGGGGCGGACGTGTAGTGCTTTACCCCATTGTTCTTTAAGAACTTTCTGAATTCTTCGGACACAAATTGCGGTCCATTATCAGAACATATCTGTTCCGGCAGCCCATTCCTGGCAAATATGGTCCTTAATACTGTGATGGTTTTTTCCGTGGTGGTGGAGGACATCTTTATTACCTCCGGCCACTTGGAGTGTGCATCAACTGCGATTAAGAACATTGAGTCCATAAATGGACCAGCAAAGTCGATGTGCACCCTTTGCCAGGGAGATGAGGGCCACTCCCATGGATGTAGAGGGGCCTGTGACGGAGCATTTTGGACCTTCTGGCATCCTAGGCAGCTCTTGGTCATGTCTTCGATGTCTCCATCGATACCTGGCCACCATACAAACGCCCTAGCTAGGTTCTTCATTTTCACTCCACCCAGATGCCCCTCGTGAAGCTCCTTTAGCACTTTATCCTGGAGTTTGGGTGGAATCACCACTCTGGATCCACACATCAAGGTTCCTCGGCACACTGACAGCTGTTCTCTTCTTTGCGAGAATGCTGGCAACAGTGGTTCGCCGTGTGCTGGCCATCCCTTCATTGTTAAATCGTAGACCCGTGAGAGAGTAGGGTCATTTCTGGTCTCCCTTTCAATGGCAGAATTTGTCACCGGTAGACATTCCACTATGGTAGAGTGGAATACATAGATACATAGAGATACATAGAGATAGGAACAGGAGTAGGCCATTCGGCCCTTCGAGCCTGCTCCGCCATTCAATGAGATCATGGCTGATCTTCGTCTGAGATCATAGCTGATCTTACCAGTTCAGTACCCCGTCCCCGCCTTTTCTCCGTAACCCTTAATCCCCTTAGCCTTCAGAAATATATCCAATTCTCTCTTGAAAATATTTATTGAATTAGCCTTCACAGCCCTCTGTGGCAGGGAATTCCACAGGCTCACCACTCTTTGAGTGAAGAAATTCTTCCTCATCTCTGTTTTAAATGATTTGCCCGCTATTTTTAGACTGTGGCCCCTGGTTCTGTGCTCCCCGGCCATTGGAAACATTCTCTCTGAATTCAGCCTGTCCAGGCCTGCCATAATTTTATATGTTTCGATGAGATCCCCTCTCAATCTTCTAAACTCCAGTGAGTACAAGCCCAAACTATTTAATCTCTCTTCGTAGGTCATTCCCGCCATTCCAGGTATCAGCCTGGTGAATCGCCGTTGCACTCTTTCCATGGCAAGAACATCCTTCCGCAGATGGGGCGACCAAAACTGTACACAATACTCCAGATGCGGTCTCACCAGCACCTTGTACAGCTGTAGTAAGGTATCCCTATTCCTATACTCGAACCCCCTTGATATGAAGGCCAACATACCATTTGCCTTCTTAATCGCCTGTTGCACCTGCATGCTCTCCTTCAGTGACTGGTGCACAAGAACACCCAGGTCCCTCTGCACTTCCCCATCTCCCAATCTATTGCCATTTAGATAATAATCTACCCTCCTGTTTTTACCCCCAAAGTGGATAACCTCGCATTTATCCACATTATAGTGCATCTGCCACGTATCCGCCCATTCCCCCAACCTGTCCAAATCGCACTGTAGCCTCCTGACATCCTCATCAGAGCCCACCCCTCCTCCTAGTTTAGTGTCGTCAGCGAATTTGGAAATATTGCATCCAATTCCCTGATCCAGATCATTTATATATATTGTGAACAGCTGGGGTCCCAGGACAGATCCTTGCGGCACCCCGCTGGTCACTGCCTGCCACTCCGAAAACGAGCCGTTTATTCCAACTCTCTGTTTTCTATCCGCCAGCCAGTTCTCTATCCACGTTAATACTTTGCCCCCAATCCCATGAGCCTTAATTTTGCATGATAATCTTTTGTGTGGAACCTTATCGAAGGCTTTCTGGAAGTCAAGGTACACCACATCCACTGGCTCTCCCCCATCTATTCTACCAGTTACTTCCTCAAAAAATTCCAGCAGATTAGTCAAACACGATTTACCCTTTGTAAATCCATGTTGACTCTGTCCGATCCTTTCCCCATTTGTCAAGTGCTCCGCTATTTTATCCTTAATAATGGACTCTAGCATTTTGCCCACAACCGATGTAAGGCTTACTGGTCTATAATTCCCTGCTTTCTCTCTACCCCCCTTTTTAAATATTGGGGTAACATTAGCTACCCTCCAATCCACGGGTACTGTTCCCGAGTCAATGGAGTTCCGGAAGATGATCCTTAGAGCATCTGCTATCTCCAGGGCCACCTCCTTAAGTACCCTAGGATGTAGTTTATCAGGCCCCGGGGATTTGTCGGCCTTCAGTCCCCTCAACTTACCCAACACCATATCCCTAGAGATACTAATTTCTGTCAGCTCCTCCCTCTCATTAGTCCCTATGTTTGCCGATATTCCTGGGAGGTTATTTGTGTCCTCCTTTGTGAATACAGAACCAAAGTATGAGTTTAATTGGTCTGCCATTTCCTTATTCTCCATTATATATTCTCCCGAATCGGACTGCAAGGGACCGACTTGGGATTTTACCAGTCTTTTCCTCCTGATATACCGATAAAAGCTTTTGCAGTCTGTCTTTATGTTTGCTGCAAGTTTACTTTCGTATTCTATTTTCCCCTTCCTGATTAATCCCTTTGTCCTCTTTTGCTGTATCCTGTACTGCCCCCAATCTTCCGGTCTGGTGCTTTTTTTTGCCAGTTGATATGCCCTTTTTTTTGATTTTATGCTGTCCCTAATTTCCCTCGTTATCCACGGTTGAGTCACCTTTTTAGGTTTATTTTTATGCCAAACCGGTATAAACATGTTCTGGAATTCTTCCATTCTATCTTTGAATGCTTGCCATTGTCTATCCACTGTCAATCCCCCCAGAAACACCACCCAATCAATCTTACCCAATTCCCGTCTCATACCCTCGTAATTCCCTTTATTTAAGTTCTGGACCTTAGTCTCTGATTCAATTTCCTCACTCTCCATCTCGACTGAGAGCTCGATCATATTATGATCGCTCTGACCCAAGGGGCCTCGTACAAGAAGATTGCTGATAAGTCCCTTCTCATTGCACAATACCCAGTCTAAAATGGCCTGATCTCGAGTCGGCTCCTCGACATATTGGTCCAGATAACCGTCCCGAAAACATTCCAGGAATTCCTCCTCCTCAGAATTTTTACTAATTTGGGTAGTCCAATCAATATGTAAATTAAAGTCACCCATGATGACAGCTGTGCTCTTATCGCACGCTTCTCTAATTTCCCTTTTTATGCCTTCCCTCACCTCCATATTACTATTTGGGGGCCTATATATCACACCCACTAACGTTTTCCTCCCCTTGCTATTTCTCATTTCTACCCATACAGATTCCGTTTCATCCGAGTTAATATCCTTCCTTTCCATTGCATTAATCCCCTCCTTTACCAGCAATGCTACCCCACCTCCCCTACCTTTTTGCCGATCCTTCCTAAATATTGTATATCCCTGGATGTTAAGTTCCCAGCCTTGCCCACCCTGCAGCCACGTTTCTGTAATCCCAATCAAATCATACTTGTTTACCTCTATTTCCACAACGAATTCATCCACCTTGTTCCTAATGCTTCTAGCATTAAGATACAAAGCCTTCTCTACTGGGTCTACTGTAGGTGCCTCTTCTATCGTTGGCAACGGCAGGCGCGATAAACCGTCAGCATTCCCATGCTGTTTTGACCCTTTGTATTCAATGTTGTATTGGTGTGCCCCTAGAAAAAGGGACCACCTCTGTAGTCTTTGTGCCGTCATAATGGGGACACCTTTCTTAGGGTTGAATATGGAGATGAGGGGTTGATGGTCAGTCAGCAAGGTAAATTTTTGTCCGTGTAGGTAATGGTTGAATTTCTTCACTCCCCATACCAGGCTGAGGGCTTCCCTGTCTATCTGGGAATAGTTACGCTCAGCTGAGTTCAATGAGCGTGACGCAAAAGCTATCGGCCGTTCCGAGCCATCAGGGAATCTATGGGACAATACCGCTCCTATGCCGTAAGGGGATGCATCGCACACCAGTCTGATTGGTAGTGATGGGTTGTAATGAGCCAAAACTTTCTCAGATGTGATTAAGTCTTTACATTTATGGAAGGCACGTTTACAGTCTTCGTTCCATTTCCAAATCACTCCTGTGCGTAGAAGATCATTAAGAGGGTGTAGAATAGTTGATAAGTTCGGTAAAAATTTATGATAGTAATTTATTAATCCCAGGAATGACCTCAATTGTGAAACATTTTCAGGTGCTGGGGCTTTTATAACTGCTTCAATTTTTTCAGGTGACTTATGCAACCCTTCATTATTAATTATGTGGCCACAATATGATATCTGATTTTGGAAAAATTCGCACTTGGGGCGATTTGCTCGTAGGCCCCGTTCTTTCAGCCTAGTGAGCACCTGCTCCAAATTGGCAAGGTGCTCGTTGTCGTTTTCTCCTGTTATAAGGATGTCGTCTAGGTAACACTGAGTCCCCGGAATCCCTTGCAGGACTTGCTCCATAGCTCTTTGCCAGATAGCTGGAGCTGATGCTACTCCAAAAACCAGTCGATTGTACTGGTACAGGCCTTTGTGTGTGTTTATTGTGAGATACTTTTTAGAGGTCTCCTCAACCTCCATCTGTAGATATGCCTGGGCCAAGTCAATTTTTGTGAAACGTTTTCCTCCGGATAGTGAGGCGAAAATATCTTCTATCCTCGGAAGAGGATACTGTACCGTGTGAAGGACCGGGTTTACAGTCACCTTAAAGTCCCCACAGATGCGAATTTTTCTCTGTTCCTCAGAGTTATTTTTCAATGCTTTTTTCATGACTGGAACGATGGGCGTTGCCCATTCGCTCCAATCTATTTTGGATAATACGCCTGCCTTTTCCAAATTCTCCAGCTCTGCCTCGACTGCCGGACGTATTGCGTATGGCACCGGTCTTGCCTTAAAAATTTTTGGTATTGCTGCATCTTCCACTTTTATTGAGGCGGTGATGCCTTTCAAGGTTCCTAGTTTCTCTTGAAACACTTCTTTGGCGTTGGCCAAGATGTCTTTTAATCGTTCAGGTATGATGTCATCATTGTTTTTTTCCTTACTGGTCACCGTCAGTGCCTGAATGGAGTGCCAGTCTAAACGTATCTTCCTTATCCATTCACGTCCCAACAACGGTGGACCACCATCTTGTAGAATGTATAAATACAACTTTTGTATTTCTTTGCCGTTGTATACCACAGGCACCTTTATTTTTCCTTTGGGGTATACTTTCTGCCCCGTATATGTTTTTAAGATAATGGATGTGTCTTTTAGAGGTATATGCGAAAATAGCCTCTCGTAATCTCGTCGATTTATTACGGTTAGAGCTGATCCTGTATCTAGCTCCATTTTAACTGGGGACCCTGCTATTATGAGGGTAACCCAAATGGTCTGGTAATCTTCATTGGCAATTACATTATGTAATTTGAGAGAGCTTAGTCTCTTGTTCCCGGAGTCGCTATCGCTCTTCTGGTCTTTGGAGCTACTGTCCGTCATCATTTGTACCTTTCTGTGCTTTTCCTTATTGACTCTTTTCCCATTAGTGGATTTTTTATTTTCAGATCGGCATACACGTGGAATGTGTCCCATCTTTCCGCATCGCCTGCATGCTTTTTCTTTGAACCAGCAATCCCTCTGGTCATGGTTGGATCTGCCGCAGCGATAACATCTCTTGAAACCCCGTGTCATTTCATGGGTGCCGAAGTCCTGTGGCCTTTGCTGTATCTTTGCCGCTCCTATTGCACTGAAAGCCTTGTCCAGTGTTAAATCTTTTCCAGAAGATACCTTTTTTTGTGTTTCTACACTTAGGGGATCGCAGATGAATTTGTCTTGCAGAGAATCTGCCAGTCCTGCCTCGAATTGGCAGTGTAGGGTATCAACAATCTCCTCAAAATTCTTGTCCATCGGTTCGGCTGGAGTGATTAAGTTGCGTAACAGCTTGTATGTTTCTGCGCCCATTAGATCCAGAAGCACTGAAGCTTTTTTTTCATCTTCTATTCCATTTGCGGTGCAAAACACCTCCACTCTTTCTACATATGTGGTCCAATCCTCTATCTTGTTATCAAAAACATCACTATTGCCAAAGTTAGGCTCTGTTTCGTTATCAAAAGCATCAATATTGCCAGACTTAGGCATTTCAAAAAAAGATATGGCGCTTCCCGCGCTTTTTTTTTTTCTCTCTGTAGCAACGATATGGCGCTTCCTGTGCTTTCCCGCCGCTGCTACCGATAACAATGCTGTTTTACTGTGGTTTCCGTTTATTCACTGTTGGAGACTCGTTCCCGACGGAGGTCTAAACGCTGACCTGCTTGCCGCGCCGGCCGTCTCCCGAGTGCACCCTCCCAGTCCGTTATTGCTTGCCTCCGATTTCGCTGCCTGTCTCAGCTGTAGAGCCCGCCGCTGGAGCCCCAGCCTGACGCCCAGGAAGGATTAGCGCAGTACCTGCCACCAGCTTGGCCAGCTGGTGAAACCACAGTTTCTATTACTTCCTTGAGTCTTCTGGATGCTGGAGGAATCGATGTCCTTGAGGTGCTGCCGAATTGCAGGTAAGTCCGTTTCCACTTCGTCGCCACTGTAGTGTCCGTGTGTAGATAAAGACACTGAAGACAGGAGTTGGTTCATAGGTATTTACTAAGCAAGTCTGGGGGGGGTTCTAAAGGATATACACAATACACAGGCTTATATAGCCCAAGTGGCAATTACCGGCATTGCGCACACCTGGGGCTCTTAAAGGCACATACACCACAATTGCTTTTAAAGGCACATACACCACAGTTGGAATAAACGGGTCGTTTTCCGAGTGGCAGGCATTGATTAGTGGGGTACCGCAAGGATCGGTCCTAGGACCCCAGCTGTTCACAATATATATTAATGATCTGGACGAGGGAATTGGATGTAATATCTCCAAATTTGCAGATGACACAAAGCTGGGTGGGAGGGTATGCTGTGAGGAGGATGTCGTGAAACTCCAGCACGATTTGGACAGGTTGGGTGATTGGGCAGAAACATGGCAAATGCACTATAATGTGGATAAATGTGAGGTTATCCACTTTGGTGGCAAAAACAGGAAGGCAGATTATTATTTGAATGGCAATAGATTGGGAGAAGGGGAAGTGCAAAGAGTCCTGGGTGTTCTTGTACACCAGTCGCTGAAGGTAAGCATGCAGGTGCAGCAGGCGGTTAAGAAGGCAAATGGTATGTTGGCCTTCGTAGCAAGAGGGTTCGAGTACAAGAACAAGGATGTCTTGGTTGTACAGGGCCTTGGTGAGACCACACCTTGAGTATTGTGTGCAGTTTTGGTCGCCTTACCTGAGGAAGGACGTTCTTGCCATGGAAGGAGTGCAGCGAAGATTCACCAGGCTGATACCTGGGATGGCAGGAATGACGTATGAGGAGAGATTGGGTCGATTGGGCTTGTACTCACTGGAGTTTAGAAGAATGAGAGGGGCTCTCATTGAAACTTATAAAATTCTAACATGACTAGACAGACTAAATGCAGAAAGGATGTTCCCAATGGTGGGGGAGTCCAGAACCAGGGGTCACAGTCTAAAGATAAGGGGTAAGCCATTTTGGACAGAGATGAGGAGGAATTTCTTCACTCAGAGAGTGGTGAACCTGTGGAATTCTCTACCACAGAAGGCAGTTGAGACCAATTCATTAAATATATTCAAGAAGGAGTTGGATATATTTCTTCAGGATAAAGAGATCAAGGGATATGGGGAGAAGGCAGGGACAGCGTACTGTGTTTGGATGATCGGCCATGATATCATTGAATGGCGGAGCAGGCTCGAGGGCTGGATTGCCTACTCCTGCTCCTATCTTCTATGTTTCTATATGAGGAGAAATTTCTTCACTCAGAGGGCGGTGAACCTATGGAATTCTCTACCACAGGAGGCTGTGGAGGCCAAGTCACTGAATATATTTAAGAAGGAGATAGATAGATTTCTAGACACAATAGGCATCAAGGGGTATGGGGAGAGAGTGGGAATATGGTATTGAGATAGAGGATCAGCCATGATCATATTGAATGGCGGAGCAGGCTCGAAGGGCCGAATGGCCTACTCCTGCTCCTATTTTTTTATGTTTTGATGTTTCTATTTCCCAATCTCTCACCATTTAAAAAATACTCTGCTTTTCTATTTTTCCCACCAAAGTGTATAACTTCACATTTCTCCACATTATATTCCATTTGCCATGTTCTTGCCCACTCACCTAGCCTGTCTATATCCCCTTGAAGCCTCCTTGCATCCTCCTCACAACTTACATTCCCACCCAGCTTTGTATCATCAGCAAATTTGGATATATTACATTTGGTCGCCTCATCCAAATCATTGATGTAGCTTGATGAATAGCTGAGGCCCAAGCACTGATCCTTGCGGTACCCCACTAGTTACAGCCTGCCAACCGGAAAATGTTTTCCGTCCATTAACCAATCTTCAATCCATGCTAGTATATTCCCCCAACCCATGAGCTCTAATTTTGTTTAATAACCTCTTGCGTGGCACCTTATCGAATGCCTTCTGAAAATCCAAAAACACCACATCCACTGGTTCCCCCTTGTCTATTCTGCTAGTTACATCCTCAAAAAACCCCAATAGATTGGTCAAAGAGGAGTAGCAGTGGCTCAGTGGGCAGCACTCTCTCGCCTCTGTCAGAAGGTTGGGGGTTCAAGTTCCGCTCCATGAGACTGGAGCACAAAAACCCAGGCTGACACTCCAGTGCAGTGCTGAGGGAGTGCCGCACTGCCGGAGGTGCCCTCTTTCAGATGTGACGTTAAACCGAGGCCCCATCTGCTCTCTGTAAAAGATCCCATGGCCACTATTTGAAGAAGTGCAGGGGAGTTCTCCCCGGTGTCCTGGGCCAATATTTATCACTAAAACAGATAACAACAGAAAATGCTGGAAATACTCAGCAGGCCAGGCAGCATCCGTGGAGGATGTTGCCGGGCCTGCTGAGTATTTCCAGCATTTTCTGTTGTTATTTCAGATTTCCAGCATCCACAGTATTTTGCAATTGTATCACTAAAACAGATGATCTGTTCATTATCACATTGCTGTTTGTGGGAGCTTGCTGTGCACAAATTGGTTGCTGCATTTCCTACATTACAACAGTGACTACACTTCGCAAAAATAGTACTTCATTGGCTGTAACACAGTTTGGGATGTCTGGTGGTTGTGAAAGGCGCTATAGAAATGCAAGTCTTTCATTCTGTGCACATTACAATCCTCCCTCCTGGAATAAGAGAGCCTCGTGCCTTAGTTAACCCCCACGGGAACCGTGGGAATTATTGCAAACTGACTACACAGGTGAGCTGCGTCAGATGACGAAGGAAAATAAAGAAAGACTTGCATTGTTATAGCGCCTTTCATAACCTCAGGCTGCCAAAAGCGCTTTACAGCCAATGAAATACTTTTGAAGTGTAGTCACTGTTGTAATGTAGGAAATGGGGCAGCCAACTTGTTGCAGAACAAGCTCCCACAAACAGCAATGTGATAATAATCAGATCATCTGTTTTTGTTATGTTGGTTCAAGGGATAAATATTGGCCAGGACACCAGGAAGAACTCCCCTGCTCATCTTCGAAATAATGCCCAGGGGATCTTTTATTTCCACCTGGGAGAGCAGGCGGGGCCTCGGGTTAACGTCTCATCCCAAGGGCGGCACCTCTGGCATTTTCTAGTTATTGTTGATTCTTTCAGTGCGCGGGTCGAAGCTATTCCTACTGGTCGCTGTACTGCTTTAGCGGCCTGTTGAACATGTTCTGTCCAGGTGGGGTATACCACAGGTGAGAGACAGCGACAACCCATTCACTAATAGAGCCTGTGGACTTAACCTGCAAACTAAGGTCGACTCAAATAAAACTGTGACCTGGGAGACTCGAGCGTAAAGTTGGCCCGATCCTCTGGAACGATCTGTAAACGGACTTGTAGTGACGAGTACACATGAAACTTTGTAAAATGAATTGTGATTATTCCTGCCTTGTTAAAGTTTCAACCCAAGATTAGACAAAAAAAAAAGAAAATCCAGAACTCGGATGGGAATGTGTATTGGTGAAAGACGCGAAGATTGGGATCGGTGTATTACGCCAGGAAGCATTGCGAGCAGAGTGACATTATTTCGGGACCGGTTCGTGTGATACATTTCAGGGGAAGCCAGGTAAGCATCCAGCACAAGCATATGAGCTAGAAGGGAAGAGGGGGTTGTCCTGATAAAGCTAAATGAGGAAGGATGGGAGGAGGCTGGAGTGGAACATAAACATCGGCATGGATTGGTTGGGCCGAATGGCCTGTTTCTGTGCTGTAAATTCTATGTAAATTAAAATAAACATTTCTCTCCAGACAGAAGCATGATGAGCAGTCATAAATTTGGATCGTCCGATTCCTCTCCTTCACTTAAGCCTTAAATCCATATTACACCCTGGCGTAAGAAAACTACTGGGCACTTGGCCTGAGTATTAAACAAAGCTTTAATCAACTGGTTTTCAACATGGAGATCTAGTTGTGTCCTTCACTAGTTCCTGTTAAAGAATGTCCTGAGCAAGCTGGGCCCATGCCCGAGTGTTTATACTCTCCCTGGACAGCGCCACCAGCAGGCCGCCCAGTATCACTTCATAAGTCATTTCCACATGAATGACAAGATTCAGGTCACACCTCGCAAAAGCATTTGGTACATATGCAGCAACGAAACAGTAACCTTGAGCAGCCTATCGCCACCCGGGGTAACCATGAATGGTCGGAGCTCAGAGGGACAGCACCGCCGGGTAAGATCGGCCCCTGTGTTCCTGCTGGTAACACAACAATTCCTGCTGATTGCCCTCGTTTGCTCTGTTGTGTATGTACCTTTAAGAGAATAACTGGTCTCAGACTGCAGTACCGGCAGTGACCACCCCTGTATAAAAGGCGCTAGAGAGCCTCTGTTTGTTAGTTTCACTATTGACTTCCACCAGTAAAGACTTGTTTGTTTTCACCCCTGCTGGTCCGTGTCTCAATCATTCACGGACTTAACACTGGCGACGAGTAAGAAACGAACTTACCTGCAACTCGGCAGCACCTCAGACGACGTTGTTGAAGGTCGGAGCCAGAAGAAAGAAAAAAAAAATAGAGTCCAAAGAAACTCGAGAAACGGGCGTCGACCGTCAATCATCGGTTTGAAAACTTGCAGGAGAGACTGTCCAGAGCCAGGCTGGGTTCCTCGGTCCGTGGTTTCCCAGCTAATCGGGCTGGTGGCAGGTAGTGCTCTGATCCTTCCTGGGCTGCGGCGGGCTGAAGCTCGATCGGGTGGCTTTTCAACAGGGCCGGGCAGCGAGTTGGGAAGCAAAGAGAGAGAGAGAGGGGGGAGCACACAGGGCGCGGCCGGTGCTTCGAAGCCGGGCAGCGTTCAGACCTAAGAAGAGGGAGGGAAGTGTCCCAGAGGGTCCGCTCCACGACGGGAAAATAATAAAAGAAAAAGAATCAATATTTAACGCACAAGAAACCGTGGAAAGCAGCGCTAACAACAGCGGGGAAGAAGGCAAAGCGCGGGAGGCGCCATTTTGTTAAATCGGGGAAGAAGGCAAAGCGCGGGAGGTGCCATTTTAGATTTGCAAGATGCCGAAGACTGGCTGTATCACTGCTTTTGATAATACATTAGAGGACTGGACCACGTATGTGGAAAGAGTCGAGGTATATTTCGAGGCAAACGAAATAGCGGAGGGGAAAAAGGCATCGATATTGCTAAACTTAATGGGCACTAGAACGTACGGCCTATTGCGGGACCTGATTACTCCAGCCAAACCGAAGGCGAAGAGTTTTAACGAAATTGTTGCTGTCCTACAGGAACACTTAAACCCTGCACCGCTGTTGATAGCAGAAAGATTTAAATTTCACAGGAGAACTCAGCACAAAGATGAGAGCAATGCTGAGTATCTTACGGAACTACGCAAGCTATCAAAGCACTGCCAGTTCGGAGCAGGACTGGCAGATACCCTACGGGACAAATTTGTCTGTGGACTCCTGAGTGAAGGAACACAGAAGAAGTTACTCTCAGAAAAAGAGCTGACACTAGATAAGGCTTTCAGCGTGGCAGTATCGTATGAAGCAGCAGCCAGGGGAGCTGCAGAAATTCAACGAAAACCACAGGAATACGGCACCCACGAAATGACACGGGGATTTGCAAAATGTTATCGCTGCGGCAGAACTAACCATGACCAGAAGGACTGCTGGTCCAAAGACAAAATATGCAGACAATGCGGGAAGATTGGACACATTGCACGAGTTTGCAGGTCTGGGAAGAAGACCAGCGACAACAAAAAGGCTACTAAGGAACCGTACAAGAAAATACAAAAGATGACGGACAGTAGTTCCGAAGACCAGATGAGCGATAGTGAATCCGGAAACAGGAGAACTCAGCACTCAAACTTCACAATGTAATCGCAAAAGAGGATCACCGAACCATTTGGGTCACCCTCACGATAGCAGGGTCCCAAGTTAAAATGGAATTGGATACAGGATCAGTGCTAACCGTCATGAATCGACGAGACTACGAGCGGCTATTTTCACACATACCCTTGAGAGAGACATCTATCGTCTTGACGACGTATACGGGGCAAAAAGTATACCCCAGAGGAAAAATATGGGTGCCTGTCGAATACAATGGCAAGAAAATACGGAAATTGTATCTCTACATACTGCCAAATGGTGGACCACCGTTATTGGGACGGGAATGGATCAGGAAAATAAACTTAGATTGGCATTCCATTCATGCAATGACGGTGGACGGTAAAAAAGATGAAGACATCACTCCTGGACGATTGTCAACAATCTTAGCTAATGCCAAAGAGGTATTTCAACAAGAACTGGGCACGCTTAAAGGCGTAACCACCTCGATAAAAATAGAAGAGAATGCAGTTCCCAAGTTTTTCAAAGCAAGACCGGTACCATATGCAATTCGCCCAGCCGTCGAGGCAGAGCTGGAGAATCTGGGGAAGGCGGGCGTGTTGTCTAAGGTCGACTGGAGCGAGTGGGCGACACCCATCGTTCCTGTCATGAAGAAAACATTAAGCAATAAGTCCGGAGAGCCAAAGAAGATTCGCATCTGTGGGGATTTCAAGGTGATGGTGAACCCTGTCCTTCACACAGTACAATATCCTCTTCCAAGGATAGAAGACATCTTCGCCTCACTGTCTGGAGGGAAGCGTTTTACAAAAATTGACCGAGCACAAGCATATTTGCAGATGGAGGTTGAAGAGTCCTCTAGGAAGTATCTCACGATAAACACTCACAAAGGTCTTTACCAGTATCATCGATTGGTATTCGGAGTAGCATCGGCTCTGGCGATATGGCAAAGTGCGATGGAACAAATCCTGCAAGGGATTCCGTGGACTCAGTATTACTTGGACGACATCCTTGTAACAGGTGAAGATGACAGTGAACACCTTAACAACCGAGAACAGGTGCTCACTAGACTACGGGAACATGGGCTGCGAGCCAACCGCCCCAAGTGTGAACTTTTTAAGAAACAGATATCGTATTGTGGCCACGTGATTGATGAAGAGGGGTTACATAAGTCCCCTGACAAAATTGAAGCGGTTGTTAAGGCCCCAGCGCCTGAAAATGTGTCGCAACTGAGGTCATTCCTCGGATTGGTGAATTACTATCATAAGTTTTTGCCGAATTTGTCGACAATTCTGCACCCACTGAACGCCCTGCTACAAACGGGGGTAGCATGGAAATGGAACGATGATTGTAAGCGTGCTTTTCAGAAGAGTAAGGACTTAATCACTTCAAGGGAAGTATTGGCTCACTACAACCCAGCACTGCCAATCAGGCTGGCGTGTGATGCGTCTCCCTATGGCATTGGGGCGGTACTGTCACAGAAATTCCTTGATGGTTTAGAGAGGCCGATAGCTTTTGCGTCACTCTCGTTAACTTCTGCCGAGCGTAACTACGCCCAGATTGACAGAGAGGCCCTCAGCCTAGTGTGGGGGGTGAAGAAGTTCAATCACTATCTGCACGGTCAAAAATTTACTCTACTAACCGATCATCAACCTCTTGTCTCCATTTTCAACCCTCAGAAGGGCGTACCGATAATGGCGGCACAACGGCTGCAGAGATGGTCCCTTATCCTAGGGGCACACCAATATGACATCGAGTACAAAGGAACTAAACAGCATGGAAATGTTGATGGATTGTCACGCCTACCGTTGCCGACGGTGGAAGAAGAAGATTTTGCAGTGGATCCAATGGAGTTATTCCACTCGACCATAGTCGAATGTCTCCCTGTGACGAATGCAAACATAGAAAAGGAAACACGGAATGACCCGACACTATCACGGGTCTATGATTTAACGGTGAAGGGATGGCCAGCACTTGGCGAACCACTGCTGCCAGCATTCTCGCCTAGAAGAGAACAGCTGTCAGTGTGCAGAGGAACCTTGATGTGTGGATCCAGAGTAGTAATTCCACCTAAATTGATGGATAGAGTACTCGATAAGGTTCCACACAAAAGATTATCATGCAAAATTAAGGCTCATGGGATTGGGGGCAAAGTATTAACGTGGATAGAGAACTGGCTGGCGGATAGAAAACAGAGAGTTGGAATAAACGGCTCGTTTTCGGAGTGGCAGGCAGTGACCAGCGGGGTGCCGCAAGGATCTGTCCTGGGACCCCAGCTGTTCACAATATATATAAATGATCTGGATCAGGGAATTGGATGCAATATTTCCAAATTCGCTGACGACACTAAACTAGGAGGAGGGGTGGGCTCTGATGAGGATGTCAGGAGGCTACAGTGCGATTTGGACAGGTTGGGGGAATGGGCGGATACGTGGCAGATGCACTATAATGTGGATAAATGCGAGGTTATCCACTTTGGGGGTAAAAACAGGAGGGTAGATTATTATCTAAATGGCAATAGATTGGGAGATGGGGAAGTGCAGAGGGACCTGGGTGTTCTTGTGCACCAGTCACTGAAGGAGAGCATGCAGGTGCAACAGGCGATTAAGAAGGCAAATGGTATGTTGGCCTTCATATCAAGGGGGTTCGAGTATAGGAATAGGGATACCTTACTACAGCTGTACAAGGTGCTGGTGAGACCGCATCTGGAGTATTGTGTACAGTTTTGGTCGCCCCATCTGCGGAAGGATGTTCTTGCCATGGAAAGAGTGCAGCGGCGATTCACCAGGCTGATACCTGGAATGGCGGGAATGACCTACGAGGAGAGATTGAATAGTTTGGGCTTGTACTCACTGGAGTTTAGAAGATTGAGAGGGGATCTCATCGAAACATATAAAATTATGGCAGGCCTGGACAGGCTGAATTCAGAGAGAATGTTTCCAATGGCAGGGGAGCACAGAACCAGGGGCCACAGTCTAAAAATAGCGGGCAAATCATTTAAAACAGAGATGAGGAAGAATTTCTTCACTCAAAGAGTGGTGAGCCTGTGGGCTGTGAAGGCTAATTCAATAAATATTTTCAAGAGAGAATTGGATATATTTCTGAAGGCTAAGGGGATTAAGGGTTACGGAGAAAAGGCGGGGACGGGGTACTGAACTGGTAAGATCAGCTAAGATCTCAGACGAAGATCAGCCATGATCTCATTGAATGGCGGAGCAGGCTCGAAGGGCCGAATGGCCTACTCCTGTTCCTATCTCTATGTTTCTATGTTTCATTGAGCTTCATGAGGGTCATCTGGGTGGGGTAAAAATGAAGAACTTAGCGAGAGCGTTTGTGTGGTGGCCGGGAATCGATAGAGAAATCGAAGAGATGACCAAGAGCTGTGCAGGATGCCAGAAGGTCCAAACCGCCCCACCACAAGCTCCTCTGCATCCATGGGAGTGGCCCTCATCTCCATGGCAACGGGTGCACATTGATTTTGCTGGTCCCTTCATGGACTCGATGTTTTTAATTGCGGTGGATGCACATTCAAAGTGGCCAGAGGTAATAAAAATGTCCTCAACCACCACGGAAAAAACTATCACAGTTTTGCGAACCATATTCGCCAGGAATGGGCTGCCTGAACAGATTTGCTCTGACAATGGACCACAGTTTGTGTCTGAAGAGTTCCGGAGGTTCTTAAAGAACAATGGCGTTAAGCATTACACATCTGCCCCATATCATCCAGCCACTAATGGATTGGCCGAGAGGTTTGTCCAAACATTCAAGAAGGCTATCAAGGCAATGTGTAATGAAGATATACCCCTACAACACAAGGTGGACAACTTCTTGTTTGCCTACCGGAATGCGACACATGCGGTTACCAACCAAACTCCAGCCATGATGTTCTTCAATCGAAGACTACGATGCCGCTTGGATTTGGTTAAGCCAAACGTCCGAAGAGATGTGGAGAACAGGCAGTTTCAGAATATGAATGAAAGGCTGACCAGGAGTTTTAAGATAGGTCAACCAGTTTTGGCCCGGGACTACCGCACTGAGAAATGGCAGCCAGGAACGATTTGTACACGACAAGGACCTCTCATGTATACCGTGGATGTTGGGGAGAGCATTGTAAGACGCCATGCTGACCAGATTCTAGAGTCACTGGAAAACGTCAACTCCACACCACGATCTGATACACCTGGTAATGAAATTGACGTTCCAATTGCAGCTACCGCAGAACCGGTAATTTTGGAAGCAGATGAACCAAACAAAGACATTGATCCCGATGCAACATTGCCAGAAGAACCTGATACCCCAAAGAGGCGTTATCCAGACAGAATCAGGAAGCCTCCTCAAAGACTGAACTTACAATTGCTTAAACTTAACCAATGTATCTAGCAACAGTAATTGTGATTGTAATTTGTTATCATTTAGTTGTTAAATGAATGTTATGTACTGTTTATCTAAAAGGGGAGGAATTGTTGTGTATGTACCTTTAAGAGAATAACTGGTCTCAGACTGCAGTACCGGCAGTGACCACCCCTGTATAAAGGCGTTAGAGAGCCTCTGTTTGTTAGTTTCACTATTGACTTCCACCAGTAAAGACTTGTTTGTTTTCACTCCTGCTGGTCCATCTCTCAATCATTCACGGACTTAACATGCTCGGTTAAAGAATCCTGGAACTAGTTAAGATGAGAAAGAATACAATGGACATGTTCGCTCTGACTGGAAAGTAGGCCTCAAAGCCGCAAAACGAAGGTTCTTTTCAAGCCTGGAGGTGGGGACAGGTAAGTGGGTATAGGTGTACCAGGTAGAATAGTCAGGGTAAGCATTTAAAATATTCATCCACTTATTCACCTGTCATTTTAATTCCCCGCCCCACTCCCACTCGGACCTCTCCGTCCTCGGCCTCCTGCATTGGTCCAATGAAGCTTAGCGTAAGCTCGAGGAACAGCACCTCATTTTTCTATTAACCACTTTACAACCTTCCAGACTCAACACTGAGTTGAACAATTTCAGACCATAACCTCTGCCCCCATTTTTTCCAGACAGCAACTGTTGCTGCTGACACTGCTCTTCCCATTTCCACCTCCTCTAGACCCATCTTTTGTTTCTTTACTTGCCCCATTACCATCACCTTTCGCCTCGCACCCTTTTGTCATTTAATCTCTCCTGCCTTCCACCCTATCACAGACCTTCCCTTTAGTTCTTTCCTCCCCTACCCCCTTTCCCTGCCTCCGTACTTGTTTAAAACCTGTTACATCTCTAACTTTTTCCTGTTTGTACAAAAGGTGATCGACCTGAAACATTGGCCAGAATTTTCTTCATCTTGAGGGGGTGGGCGGGTGTCTGGTGTGGGCGGTGACCATGTCGGGTCGCGACCCCACTGCTGGTCTACCCCACTGTTGAAAATGAACATTTCTTAATGGGGCCTATTAAGCCCACCCAGCGTGTTACCTGGCCCAATGAGATGGAGCGGGTCTGGTGACGTCATTCATGACGCGTTTCCAGCCGGGATCTTTAAAAGGACCATGGCCTCATTACATTTGAAGTTTAATCTAACATAGTGCGGTCAGTGCACTACAGCATTGGAGTGCTGCAAACACTGACAATGACTGCACAGAGGCAGAGGGCTGCACCCAGGTTCTCCAATGACTCACTCCATATGCCTATGGAGGGAGTCGGAGCATGCAGGGAGGCTCTCTTCCCTTCCCCTGGGTGGAAGAGACCCCCCCAGGAAACCAATGCAGCCTGGTTGCACATTGCACAGTAGGTCACAAGCAGGGATGTGGTCAGGAGGACATGGGTGCAGTGCCATAAACGTTTCAATGATCTCATTAGATCAGGAAACGTCAGTACAAAGCCGCATCCTGCTGTGCCTCTCATCACATCCCCATCACTCTGCCCACCCAACCCTACTCCTTCACATCCTTACTCACACCAACATATCTTGCACCTCCACCCATCCCTCACTATCTACATTATCACATCCCCATCTCACTAGCCACCCCTCACACTCACCTTCATCCTAGTGCAATCATACAAACTAACAACACACAAGGGTAGGCACTTGGGTGTTTTATCCAATGTTCATGTGAAGTTTCTGTTAATGTGGTGTCAAACATTGAAACCTTTAGTTTCAACACTTTGCGTTCTTGGACAGATTTGTGTGCACCTTTGGAAGTGATTAGTGAGCTGCAGTGAATGGTGAGACATAACGGTGACCCCCGCAATGGTGGTGAGTTTGAAAGGAATGGCTTGGTCATTGTATGGATGCTTTATGGTGTTGGTGTGGGGTGGTGCCAATCTGGCGCATCATGTGGCAGCCAGGGTGTACAACGTCAAGTTAACTAAATCTGGCCATGGTGAGGCCATCCCTGGCCTCCCGGGTAGCAATATGGTCGAGTGCTGATGCCCTCTGTCCTGTGCAGCATCAGATGATTGTGGAGAAGGTTGGTGTTATTGTTGGTGCTGCTGGTGTGCCTGGTGGTGTTGGGGCTGATTCTGAGGACCAAGGTGAGACAGTATAAAGGGCACCCATGTTGATGGAATAGATGGCGGGTGAAGTACAGATGACAACACAACTCTATTCAGACCGTTGCCTCCCCTCTGTATCCGTGAGTGATTTACTATATACCTACTCTATTGCTTAGCTCTTCTCATGGACGATTAGTGAGCTATTTTCTCACATTCTCCAGGCCTGACCTTGTATAGCTGTTGCAGAATGAACACTAATCTGTGGATCAAAACAGAAAATGCTGGAAATAGTCAGCATGTCAGGCAGCAACTGTGGAGAGAGAAGCAGAGTCTATGGTCGGATTTTCCGGGGTAGTAGCAGGTGCGATTGATGGCGGGTCGGGTGGGAAATTTGGTATTTTTTTCAGCCGGTCGGGAACCCACTGTCAACTCGCTCCCACGCGCCTTTCCCACAGGCGCATCAGTCATCGTGGAGTCGACCTGACCAGCAGTGGCGGGGGTCCCACTTGAGATGATTATCAGGCACCTAAGAGCCTTTTCCCCCTACTTTTTAAATTTCCCTGCATGGCCACGGGATTCACCCAGCTCAGGAACCAAGTCTGTCAACCTGAGGCGGGAGTTCAGTGGTCATTGCTCCAGCTGATTACTTGACAGCACTAAATGTACAATAAAAGCTCCCACCTGACAGGTGATCACTTTCCTCAGGCAGAAGCTGTTGCTCAGTTCATTTTCAGCACAGATTCTGCAGGCTGCAAGTCTTTCCAGCAAAGTCTCCATCCAGTGTCACCTCATTGGAAGAGCCTCTCTCACCATTGACAGAATGCTTCGTTGCTGTTTGTGGGAACGTGCTGTGCGCAAATTGGCTGCCGCGTTTCACACATTAAAACAGCGACTACACTTCAAAAAGTACTGCATTGGCTGTAAAGTGTTTTGAGAGGTCCGGTGGTTGTGAAAGGCGCTGTATAAATGTAAGTTTTCCTTTCTTTCTATTCTTGCTGTGAGCAGCGTAATCAGTCAAAACGATACACTTGCAGCCTCCTGAAGGAGTCCTTGGTACGTGAGCTCTAACTGATACCTATATCTCATAGGCACTGCAATAGGAGCAGGAGTAGGCCATTAGGCCCCTCGAGCCTGCTCCGCCATTCAATAAGATCATGGCAGAACTTCTATCTCAACTCCACTTTCTTGCACTATCCCCATATCCCTTGATTCCCTTAATATCCTAAAATCTATCGATCTCTGTTTTGAATATACTCAACGAATGAGCCTCCACAGCCTTCTGGGATAGAGAATTCCAAAGATTCACCACCCTCTGAATGAAGAAATTTCTCCTCATCGCAGTCCTAAATGGCCGACTCCTTATTCTGAGACTGCGGCCTCTGGTTCTTGACACCCCAGCCAGGGGAAACATCCTCCCTGCATCTACCCAGTCAAGCTCTGTAAGAATTTTGTATGTTTGAATGAGTATTAAGGGATATGGGCCAAAGGCGGGTATGTGGAGTTAGGTCGCAGATCAGCCATTGAATGGCGGAGCAGGCTCGAGGTGCTCAATGGCCTACTCCTGTTCCTATGTTCCTATGTTTCTAGTGCTGTGGTATCTTTCACGTCCAGCTGAGAGGACGGACTTGGCCTCGGTTTAACTTCTCATCCAAAAGACGGCACCTCCGACGGTGGGGCACTCCCTCAGTACTGCACTGGAGTGTCAGCCTGGATTTTGTGCTCAAGTCTCTGGAGCGGATTTAACCCAATGACCTACTGAGTCAAAGGCGAGAGTGTTACCAACTGAGCTCAAGGTCTTTGCAGGCTCAGGATTGCATCCTGTGAAATGCAAGCGTGCTGAAATGGACTTCCTCATCTGAAGCTGGCTGGTTTATCTTGTCAAATATCAGAGCTATTTTTATTTTCTTCATTAACCCCAAATTTAAGAAGGAAGTAACAAGAAATAGCAAGGAACCGTCGCAGTTCCACAGAGTCGGTGGTCGTCCGTCAGAGAGATCTGGCGCTGAAGGAGTGAAGAGAATGCTGTGGATTGTCTATTGTGCACTCGCCCTGGCCATCTCGGCAAAACGTACGTATTCTCCAGGAGGAGGCAGTCACCCATTTTCTTACCATTAAACCATTTTAGTAAAATAATTAACTGCGTAGGAAAGAACTGGACCTCACTGGAAACTGAGAAGGATCAGTTCTTTAGTACTATACTGAAGTCTCGAACCAAGCGTTGCCCTGCCACGGATAAAAACCTTTATACTTATGCGTACGCGTGTTGTTACATTTGTGTGTGTGGTTTAATTATCTTTGTAAATTAGATTTTGCGATACAGTAAATGAGCAACTTGAGACAAGATGTAGAATCACGTTGAGTGGAGCTAAGAAACAACAAAGAGCAGGAAACACTGCTGAGAGGAGTTTATAGGCCCCCCAACAGTAGATGTAGAGTCGGGCAGGGTATAAATCAGGAAATTCGAGGTGCATGTAACAAAGGTAATAATAATCATGGGAGACTTTAATTTTCATATAGACTGGGCAAAGCAAATTTGCAGTAATCGTGCGGGAGACGAGTTCATGGAATGCATTCAAGATAGTTTTCGAGATCAGTATGTCGAGGAACCAACTAGGGCCCAACAATAATTTGTATTTATAGAGTGCCTTTAACGTAATAAAATATCCCAAGGCGTTACACAGGTGTGTTATAAAACAAAATTTTGACACCGAGCCACATAAGGATAAATTAGGGCAGGTGGCCAAAAGCTTGGTCAAAGTGGTAGCTTTTAAGGAGCGTCTTAAAGGTGGAAAGAGAGGTAGAGAGGTGGAGAGGCTTAAGAAGGGAATTCCAGAGCTTAGGGCCTAGGCAACAGAAGGCACGGCCACCAATGGTTGAGTGATTATAATCAGGGATGCTCAAGAGGGCAGAATTAGAGGAGCACAGATATCTCGGGGGGTTGTGGGGCTGAAGGAGATTACAGAGATAGGGAGAGGCGAGGCCATGGCGGAATTTGAAAAGAGGATGTGAATTTTGAAATCGAGACCAGGAGCCAATGTAGGTCAGTGAGCACAGGGGTGATGGGTGAACGGGACTTGGTGCGAGTTAGGCCACGGGCAGCCCAGTTTTGGATGACCTCAAGTTTACGTAGGGTAGAACATGGGAGGCCAGCCAGGAGTGTGTTGGAATAGTCAAGTCTAGAGGTAACACAGGCATGGATGAGGGTTTCAGCAGCGGATGAGCTGAGGCAAGAAAGGATGATGTTACGGAGGTGGAAATAAGCGGTCTTACTTATGCTGCGGATATGTGGTCGGAAACTCATTTGAGGGTCAAATATGACACCAAGGCTGTGGGTCAGCCTCAGACAGATGTTAGGGGGAGGGATGGAGTCAGTGGCTAGGGAGCGGAGTTTGTGGCAGGGACCAAAAAACAATGGCTTCGGTCTTCACAATATTTATTTGGAGAAAATTTCTGCTCATCCAGTACTGGATATCGGACAAGCATTCTGTTAATTTGGAGACCGTGGAGGGGTCGAGAGGAGTGGTGGTGAGATAGCGCTGTGTGTCATCAGCCTACATATGGAAACTGACGCTATGTTTTCGGATGATGTCACCAAGGGGCAGCAGGTAGATGAGAAATATGAGGTGTCCAATGATAGATTCTTGGGGGACACCAGAGGTAACGATGCGGGAGCGGGAAGAGAAGCCATTGCAGGTGATTCTCTGGTTACGATTAAATAGATAAGAATGGAACCAGGCGAGTGCAGTCCCACCCAGCTGGACGACGGTGGAGAGGCACTGGAGGAGGATGGAGTGGTCAACCATGTCAAAGGCTGCAGACAAGTCAAGAAGGACGAGGAGGGATAGTTTACCTTTGTCACAGTCACAAAGGATGTCATTTGTGACTTTGATGAGAGCCGTTTCGGTACTGTGGCAAGGGCAGAAACCTGATTGGAGGGATTCAAACATGGAGTTGCAGGAAAGATGGGCACGGAATTGGGAGGCGAAAACTTGTTCAAGGACTTTTGAGATAAAAGGGTGGTTGGAGATGGGGCAGTACTGCAAGGACGGAGGGGTCAAGGGTTGGTTTTTTGAGGAGAAGGGTGATGATGGCAGATTTGAGGGAGAGGGGGACAGTACCAGAGGAGAACGAACCATTAACAATGTCAGCAAACATGGGAGCCAGAAATGGAAGTTGGGTGGTCAGCAGTTTGGTGGGAATAGGGTAAGGGGGAACCTTAGAGGAAGGTTGGCCCAGTGGGCTGGGGAAGGAAGGGAAGTGCAGAGGAAGCTGAACGGATGGTCTCAATCTTAGAGACAAAGAAGTCCATGAGCTCGTCACACTTGTTGTTGGAGGTGAGGGTGGAGGAGACAGGGGAGAGGGGTGCAAGAAGACGGCTAGCAGTAGCGAATAGTGAGCAGTTTTGGCAGCTGAGAGCAGGACCCGATAGTGCTTTATGTGGTCCAGCCAGATCTGGCGGTGAATGGCTAAACCAGTTGTCTGCCATATCCGTTCAAGTCTGTGTCCCTCGGATGTAAGAGAGCAAAGATGAGGGCCGTACCAGGGGGAATGGCCAGGGTGAGAGAGAGTAATTGTTTAAATAGGGACCAGGGCATCAAAAGTGCTGATGAGGGTGTGGTTGAGCAGATCGGTAGCTGCAGAAACATCATGGTGAGTGGAGGGCCAAAGACTGAACAGTTGGGATTTTGTAAATGCAGCTGTAAGAGAGTTGGGAGAGAGTTTTATCCAGGGACGGACACGGAATGAAGTAGGGTTGTGGGGGGTGATGGAGAGGGGATGTGGGTGGAGAGCGATACGAGGAAATGGTCAGAGATGGCCTTATCTGCAATTGACACGATGGGAGTAGCGAGGCCACGAGAGATGGCAAGGTCGAGGGGGTGGCCATTAATATGGGTTGGGGAGTTTACATGGAGGGAGAGATTAAGGGAGGATAGGAAGCTAGTCAACTCAGAGGAGAGAGAGCACGATGAATTGTAATGGAGTTTGAAATCACCGAGGATGAGAAGTCAATCGGTGCATAGGCTGAGGGAGGCGAGCAGTGAAGATATCGCGGTAATAACATTTTTATGGTGCTTCGGTGGGCGGTAGAGAATGATAAATTTAAATGAAAGGTGAGAGGGGTGGAACAACGTGAGATGCTCCAAGGAGGAGAAAGTGCCGAAGGAGTAGGGGAACAGACCAAGGCGTGATTTGGTGATGAGAGCCACACCGCCACCACGGCGGTCTGAGCAGGGCAAGTGGTGGAAGGTATAGTCAGGCGGGGAGGCTTCATTTAAGGGTAAGGTGTCATCACCCCTCAGTCAAGTTTTCGTCAGGGCCATGATGTCGATGCAATCATCCACGATAAGCTCATGGATGACAAGGACCTTGTTCGCAAGTGAACGGACATTCTGGTGGGAGATGCGGAGAGGGTTGGTGATCGCTGACCCACTGCCAGCGTCCACAGTGTCAGCGCTAGGAGGGGTGAATTGGGGAGGCATTTGCTAGATTAACAGCCAACGGGCACGCTGTGCGGGAATATCGGCAAGAGTGTATGGTGGGACAGTTGGGGTTACTGCTCGTGAGGAGGCAGCGACAAGTGCGACGGTGGGCCTTTCAGAGGATGCCAAGAGAGTCACAGAGATAAGCTGTGGACTTATCTAACATAGAAACATAGAAGATAGGAGCAGGAGTAGGCCATTCGGCCCCTTGAGCCTGTTCCGCCATTCAATAAGATCATGGCTGATCATCCAAATTCAGTACCCTGTCCCTGCCTTCTCCCCATATCCCTTGATCCCTTTAGCCTTAAGAAATATATCTAACTCCTTCTTGAATATATTTAATGAATTGGCCTCAACTGCCTTCTGTGGTACAGAATTCCATAGGTCCACCACTCTCTGGGTGAAGAAATTCCTCCTCATCTCTGTCCTAAATGGCTTACCCCTTATCCTTAGACTGTGACCCCTGGTTCTGGACTCCCCCGCCATCGGGAACATCCTTCCTGCATCTAGTCTGTCTAGTCCTGTTAGAATTTTATAAGTTTCAATGAGATCCCCTCTCATTCTTCTAAACACCAGCGAGTATACGCCCAATCAACCCAATCTCTCCTCATACGTTATTCCTGCCATCCCAGGTATCAGTCTGGTGAATCTTCGCTGCAATCCCTCCATGGCAAGAACATCCTTCCTCAGATAAGGCGACCAAAACTGCACACAATCCTCAAGGTGTGGTCTCACCAAGGCCCTGTACAACTGCAGCAAGACATCCTTGTTCCTGTACTCGAACCATCTCGCTACGAATGCCAACATACCATTTGCCTTCTTAACCGCCTGCTGCACCTGCATGCTTACCTTCGGCGACTGGTGCACAAGGACACCCAGGTCTCGTTGCACTTCCCCTTCTCCCAATCTATTGCCGTTCAGATAATAATCTGCCTTCCTGTTTTTGCAACCAAAGTGGATAACCTCGCATTTATCCACATTATACTGCATCTGCCATGCTTCTGCCCAATCACCCAACCTGTCCAAATCATACTGGAGTTTCTCAGCATCCTCCTCACAGCACACACGCCCACCCAGCTTTGTGTCGTCTGCAAACTTGGAGATATTACATCTAGTTCCCTCGTCTAGATCATTAATATATATTGTGAATAGCTGGGGTCCTAGGACTGATCCCTGCGGTACCCCACTAGTCACTGCCTGCCACTCGGAAAAAGACCCGTTTATTCCAACGCTTTGCTTTCTGTCCGCCAACCAGTTCTCTATCCAAGTCAGTACCTTACCCCCAATCCCATGTGCCTTAAATTTACATGCTAATCTCTTATGTGGGACCTTATCGAAAGCCTTCTGAAAGTCCAAATACACCATGTCCACTGGTTCTCCCTTATTTATTCCACCAGTTACATCCTCAAAAAATTCCAGTAGATTAGTCAAGCATGATTTACCTTTTGTAAATCCATATTGACTTTGTCTGATCCTGTCACTGTTTTCCAAGTGCTCTGCTATTATATCTTTTGTGATGGACTCTAGCATTTTCCCCACTACCGATGTCAGGCTTACCGGTCTATAATTCCCCATTTTCTCTCTACCACATTTTTTGAATAGTGGGGAAACATTAGCTACCCTCCAATCCATGGGAACTGTTCCAGAATATATAGAATTTTGGAAGATGACCAGCAATGTATCTACTATTTCTAGGGCCACTTCCTTAAGTACACTAGGATGTAGATTATCAAGCCCTGGGGTTTTATCGGCCTTCAATCCCATCAATTTCCTTAACACCATTTCCCTACAAATACTGATTTCATTCAGTTCCTCCCTCTCATTAGACCCTATGTTCCCCGACATGTCTGGGAGGTTATTTGTGTCCCCCTTTGTGAAGACAGAAACAAAGTAGTTATTTAATTGGTCTGCCATTTCTTTGTTCCCCATTATAAATTCCCCTGATTCTGACTGCAAGGGACCTACGCTTGACTTCACCAATCTTTTTCTCTTCACATATCTATAGAAGCTTTTGCAGTCAGTTTTATGTTCCCTGAAAGCTTACTCTCATATTCTATTTCCCCCCTCTTAATTAATCCCTTTGTCCGCCTTTGCTCAATCCTTAACTGCTCCTAATCCTCAGGTTTACTGCTTTTTCTGGCCAAATTATATGTCCTCTCCTTGGATCTTATGCTATCCCTAATTTCCCTTGTTAGCCACGGTTGAGTCACCCTTTTTTGTTTTATTTTTATGCCAAACAGGGATGAACAAATTCTGTAGTTCATCCATGCGATCTTTAAATGTTTGCCATTGCCTATCCACCGTCAACCCATTAAGTAACGTTCCCCAATCCATCCTAGCCAACTCGTGCCTCATAACATTGTAGTTTCCTTTATTTAAATTCAGGACCCTAGTCTCTGAGTCAACTACCTCACTCTCCATCTTAATGAAGAATTCGATCATATTATGATCGCTCCTCCCCAAGGGGCCTCGCACAACAAGATTGCTAATTAATCCTTTCTCATTACATAATACCCAGTCTAAAATGGCCTGATCTCTAGTTGTTTCCTCGACATATTGGTCCAGGAAACCATACCGTATACACTCTAGGAATTCCTCCTCCACAGTATGGTTACTAATTTGGTTAGCCCAATCTATATGTAGATTAAAGTCACCCACGATAACTGTTGTGCCCTTATTGCACGCATCTCTAATTTCCCATTTAATGCCATCCCCAACCTCTGCATTACTGTTTGGGGGTCTGTATACAACTCCCACTAACGTTTTCTGCCCCTTGGTATTTCTCAGCTCTGTCCCTACAGATTCCACATCATCAGAGCTAATATCCTTCCTTACTATTGTGTTAATCTCCTCTTTAACCAGCAATGCTACACCACCTCCTTTTCCTTTTTTCCTCTCCTTCCTGAATATTGAATATCCCTGGATGTTGAATTCCCAGCCTTGGTCACCCTGGAGCCATGTCTCCGTAATCCCAATTATATCATATCCATTTACATCTATGTGCACAGATAATTCATCCACCTTATTACGAATGCTCCTCGCATTAAGACACAAAGGCCTAGAAATTCACTGGCCTTAGCGCCGCTTTTGAGGCGCTAGAGGGCCTAGCGGCGAAGTTATGGCCAGTTTTGAAATTGACAGGGGCCCTAAATCGGCGTTAGGCCGGTAGCGCTGCGCCGGCACCGATGACGTCATCGGTGTGCGCAGCGTCCCGGTTGCCATGGTAACCCGCCCGAACTCGGAAATTGAGTTGCGGCCGCCTCGCCCGTGGCAGCCGCAAGCAACATTCTGGCAGAGGTGCCTTACAGAACGTTGCGCCGGCGCATTAAAGGCCCCGCGGCGGCCGGCCGCTTTCCCGCCGCCCGCCTGGCCGCAGCTCCCTCCCCGGACTTCCCCCCGCCCCCCGGAACAGAAGCAAGCCCGACAAAAGATTATCGCGGGCCGCGGCCGGGTGCAGGCAGCTCCTCCTTAAGGGAAGGAGGAGGCCTGCACTTCCCGAACCTGCCGCACCGCAGCGGGCGCCGCAATAGCGCCGAAATTCAGCGCATAGCGCCAGTTTTCAGGCGCTAACAGCTTTCAGCAGCGCCGGCAGCCGTTTGGGCGCAGAAGTAGTGAATTTTTGGCCCGCCCAGCGCGACTTAGCTCCGGCACTAACTTCCGGCGCTAAAGCCGTCGCTGCGCCAAAACCCAATTTCTAGCCCAAAGCCTTCAGGCTTGATTTTTTAAAACTTTTAGTCCTTTTAGAATTCTTATTTACTGTGGCCCTGTTTGATTTACACCCTTGATTTCTCTGCCTTCCACTTTTGCTTTTCTCCTTCCTGTCTTTTGTGTTTATCCTTGCTTCCATTTCCTCTGTCTCCCTGCACAGGTTCCCAACCCCCTGCCATTTTAGTTTAAGAGGGAGTCAAGCCCGAGAAAGTGGCAGGAGAGTTGGAAGGTCGAACAGTAATGAAGGATTGGAGTATCCGAAAGAGGAGAGATGAAAGGAGGCATGTCAACAGAAGGGGGCGGTCGGGGGCTGATAGAGAGTAAAGGAAAATTGGAAAAGGATCTAGTACTGTGCAATGAAACAGTGTTAATTAATAGCCTTGTAGTAAAGGAGCCTCTGGGGTGCAGTGATCATAATATGACAGAATTTTATGTTGAGTTTGAGAGTGATTAATTAAGTACAAAACTAGGGTCTTAAATCTGAACAAAGCAAATTACTTAGGTACGAGCGGTAAGTTGCAAAACTAGATTAAAAGATATGATGGTAGATAAGCAATGGCAAACATTTAAAGAAATTAATGGGACTAAAAGCCATGAAATCCCCTGTACCTGATAGGCTACATCCTAGGGTTTTAAAAGAGGTGGCTACAGAGATAGTGGATGCATTGGTTTTGATCTTCCTGAATTCCCTAGATTCAAGAACAGTCCGAGCGGATTGGAAGGTAGCAAATGTAACCATGCTATACAAGAAAGGAGGGAGAGAGAAAACGGGGAACTATAGACCAGTTAGCCTGACATCAGTAGTAGGGAAATGCTAGAATCTATTCAGGGCACAGGGTAACAGGGCACTTAGAAAATCATAATATGATTGGGCAGAGTCAACACGGATTTATGAAAGGGAAACCATGTTTGACAAATCTGTTAGAGTTTTTTGAGTTTGTAACTAGCAGGGTAGATAAAGGGGAACTAGTGGATGTGGTGTATTGGATTTTCAGAAGGCATTCGATAAGCTGCCACACAAGAGATTAGTACACAAATGTAGGGCTCATGGGATTGGGGGTAATATAGTAGCATGGATTGAGGATTGGTTAAAGGGCAGAAAACAGCGTAGGAATAAACGGGTCATTTTCGGGATGGCAGGCTGTAACTGGTGAGCTACCGCAAGGGTCAATGCTTGGGCCTCAGCTATTTACAATCTAAATCAGTGACTTAGATGAGGGGAGCGAGTGTAATATATCCAAGTTTGCTGACGCTACAAAGCTATGTGGGAAAGTAAGTTGTGAGGAGAATGCAAAGATATATGGGGCTGGATTTTGATTCTGGAGGAGTGTAGGAGGCGGGACTACAACTTTCGGGGTTGCAGTCCTGCCTCCATCGAGTTGCGGCCAACCCACGCGATTTTCACTTGATTGACTTTGTGGAGCCCACCCAACGGGCTCAGCAGGCCAATTAAGGGCCACCCGGCAACAGGTGACATCACAGATTGACATTTCATCTGTCAAGAGCTTTTGACAGATGAAATATCAGCGTTTGACAGCTGTTTGAAGCTGTCAAACACTGACAATCTGTAGACCAAGTTAATTCCTTCCTCTCAGGCTGATTTAGAGATCTCCCCAGAACAGAAAGCTGAATGCTGCAACTTTTGACAGCTTGCGGCCATTCTGCTTTCTGTGCCGGTGAGATGAGGGACTCCCGAGACCTGAAGGAAGGAAGGCTGTAAAGCTAAGTCAAACTTCTTTAAACACTTTACACACACCAAACACACTTACCTCTGCACTCATGCACCCATCACTCACCTGAACACCGGACATCTCGAATCCTCCAAGTCCTTCAGCCCGACGGCCCGTCTCGATAACTTGGCGTGGTTTGGAGCCGTCGGGAATCCCACACTTCAGGAATAAAAATAGGGATTAAGCTAAAAACTGCCTGTTAACTACCTGTTAACAGACAGTTAATTGGCAATAATACCCTTCCCGCCTCAGGGAGGCGGGTTCCAGTTCAGGTCGGGTACCTGCCTCGTTTGAAACTGGCATGGAGGCGGGTTGGGGGCGGGATGGGTTCCTGCCCCCCGATTTCGAGATTATAACCCCCCACACGCCTCCAATCCCGCCTCCACGGCCCAATGAAAATCCTGCCCATAGACTGGTTATGTTTTTTTAATTCATTCATAGGATATGGGCGTTGAGAAGTTGAATAAAACTGAGTGGCAGAGGGCAGCTAAGAGTCAACCACATTGCTGTGGGTCTGGAGTCACATATAGGCCAGACCGGGTAAGGGTGGCAGATTTCCTTCCCTAAAGCTCATTAGTGAACCAATTGGGTTTTTACAACAATCTGATAGTTTCATGGTCACCATTACTGATACTGACTTTTCATTCCAAAATTATTTAATTAATTGAATTTAAATTCCCCAACTGTCATGGTGGGATTTGAACTCACGTCTTGTGAATTAGTTCAGACCTTTGGATTACTTGTTCAGTAACATAACCACTATGCTACCGTACCCCAAAGTGAGTGGGCAAGAACATGGCTAATGAAATAAAATGTGGAGAAATGTGAAGTTATCCACTTTGGTAGGAAAAATAGAAAAGCAGAATATTTTTTAAATGGTGAGCGATTGGGAAATGTTGGTGTTCAGAGGGACCTGGGTGTCCTTGTACACGAATCACTGAAAGTTAACATGCAGGTACAGCAAGCAATTAGGAAAGCAAATGGTGTGTTGGCCTTTATTACAAGAGGATTTGAGTATAAGAGTAAAGATGTCTTACTGCAATTATATAGGTCCCTGGTGAGACCACACCTGGAGTATTGTGTACAGTTTTGGTCTCCTTACCTAAGGAAGGATATACTTGCCATAGAGGGAGTGCAACGAAGGTTTACCAGACTGGTTCCTGGGATGGGGGGATTGCCCTTGTGATGAAATATGCCGTTCATCAGGCACTGTATTCTCTGTGTTTAGTTTAGTTTCAGCCCTATGAGGAGGGATTGAGTAGACTAGACCTATATTCTCTAGAGTTTAGAAGAATGAGAGGTGATCTCATTGAAACATATCAAATTCTTACAGGGCTTGACAGGGTAGATACAGGGAGGATGTTTCCCCTGGCTGGGGAGTCTAGAACCAGGGGTCACAGTCTCAGAATAAGGGGTCGGCCATTTAGGACTGAGGTGAGGAGAAATTTCTTCATTCAGAGGGTGGTGAATCTTTGGAATTCTCTACCCCAGATGGCTGTGGAGGCTCAGTCGTTAAGTGTATTCAAGACAGAGATCGATAGATTTTAGAATACAAAGGGATTGAAGGGATATGGGGATAGGGCGGGAAGATGTTGAACCAGAAGATAAGCTATGATCTCATTGAATGGCGGAGCAGGCTCGAATGGCCTACTCCTGCTCCTATTCGTTATGTTCTTATGCCAGTTTATATAGCTGTAGTTAGTCCCCATCTGGAGTAACTGTGTTCAGTTCTGGGCACCGCCCCTCAGGAAGGATATATTGGCCTTGGAGGGGGTGCAGCGCAGATTCACCAGAATGATACCAGGGCTAAAAGGGTTAAATTATGAGGACAGGTTGCATAAACTAGACTTGTATTCCCTTGAGTATAGATGAGTAAGGGGTGAAGTCGGTATTACCCGACCAGAAGGCAGACAGAACACAGAAGCAAATCTATCCCATCCAACAGCCTCTACCTGTGACCAGGGGACAGTAGTCTAGTCACAGAAATCACAGAAACCCCACAGTGCAGATAGAGGCCATTTCAGCCCATCGAGCCTGCACCGACACATATCCCACCCGATCCCCGTAACCCCTACACCAACACATATCCCACTCTATCCCCGTAACCCCACGTATTTAATCCCCCTAACACTAAGGGTCAATTTATCGTAGCCAATCAACCTAACCCGCACATCTTTGGACTGTGGGAGGAAACCGGAGCACCCGGAGGAAACCCACGCAAACACGGGGAGAATGTGCAAACTCCACACAGACAGTCACCCGAGGCCGGATTTGAACCCGGGTCCCTGGCGCTGTGAGGCAACAGTGCTAACCACTATGCCACCGTGCTGCCAGTGTCCTGGCCAACAGCCTCTACCTGTGACCAGGGGACAGTAGTCTAGTGTCCTGGCCAACATTTATTCCTCAACCAACATCACTAACAGAGATGACCTGGTTATTTATTTCATTGCTGTTTGTGGGACCTTGCTGTGTGAAAATTGTCTGCTGCGTTTCCTACATTACAGCAGAGACCGCGCAGAAAAATACGTCAGTGGCTGCAGAGCGCTGTGGGACACCCTGAGGTTGTGAAAGATGCTTTATAATTGCAAGCCCTTTCTTTCTCCTGGGCTATGGGGAAAGAGCAGGGGAGTGGAAATAATTAGAGAGGTATTTCAAAGAGTCGGTACAGGCACGACATTTATCCCCTCCACCCACACCTAAAACTGGTGACATGGCCATTTATTTCATTGCTGTTTGCGGGATCTTACTGTGCTCAAATTGGCTGCTGCATTTTCCGACATTACAACCGTGACTACACTTGAAAAGTACTGCAATGGTTGTAAAGAGCTTTGGGAGGTGCTGAGGCTGTGAAAGACGCTATATAAATGCAAGTCTTTCTTTTCTTTTGTATTAATGGCAGAATACTCTGACGGGATAAGATGGCTCCAGGAAAGAGCAGACTTAGACAGGGGGGTGTGGAACGAGCTCCGGTGCTGCAGGCCTCTCCGGTTCTATCTCTTTAGTCTCTGTGCAGTGGGCTGGAGGCACTCCAACACACTTCCTATTGAGTGTGGACACACAGCACACAACTGCCCATAATTCAGCACAGTTTCAGGTAGACATTAGAATGTCAGAAAGTACAGGGTGTGTCGTGGTTCCTCCGTGGAGTGTCTGACTGTTGCACTCAGTTGAGTGTTAACATGACATCTGTGTGTCCTCACAGGTCACAGTGTGAATAACTGGACCATGGAGACCCCGGAAAAGGTGACGGCGAGGGAGGGGAAGGCTACTGTTCTGTTCTGCAAGTTCACTCACCCTTACCCTGGATATAAAGGCAACATCACCGTCACCTGGAGCACAACTCGGAAAGGAATGGTTTTTAGTTACACAAATTATCCGTCGCTAAACTTGCACAACAATGGGTTTAAGAATCAGATCCACCAGAATGTAGAGGAGCGCTACCGAGTGATGGGAAACCCGCGGGAGAACGACGCTTCCATCATCATCGAACACCTGAGGGAAGAAGACAGAAAGAAGACGTACGTTTGTCGTGTGGATCTCAAGGACGAAAAGACAGGAAAATTTCAACTCCCGCATGGAGTTCTCGAGATAAGAAGTAAGGAATAATTCAAACTAGAAATAAGATTGTGCTGTAAAATAATCCAATCACAACTGTGTGTGTTTGTTTGACTCATTCTCGTGATGTGGGCTTCGATGCCAGACTGACATTTATTGCCCTTCCCTCGTTGCCCTGAGGAGGCGCTGTTACAACTGGGCCACTTCAGAGAGCAGTTAAGAGTCAATCAGAATGGCGTGGGACTGGAGTAGGATAAAGCGAATCGTTCAATGATTAATGAGTGAGGTTTGGCAATCTAAAGAAATGACTCTCACAGGAACAGTTCATCACACAGAAACAGTTCATTAATTTTATAAATTGACCCCGCGGGCTGTGGGCGTCGCTGGGCGGGCCGAGCCCACCCCTATTCTCCTGAGAAGGTGGTGGTGGTGGGCCGTTTTCCTAAACCACCGAGTACCAGTTTGATACAGCTGTGTGGCTTTCCAGGCTGCTTCAGAGGTCCGTTAAGAGTCAACTACTTTGATGAGGGACTGGTTGACGCTTAACTGCTCTCTGAAGTAGCCTAGAAAGCTACAGGAAGGCACAAGGCAAACTCGGGGGTCTGTGGTCTTGAGCAATTCCTATTTGTTGCCCATCCTTTATTGCCCAGGGTTTGATACGATTCCATGATAACCACATGGTTCTTTTTTTATTCATTCTCAGGATGTGGCCATCGCTGGCAAGGCCGGCATTTATTGCCCATCCCATGTTGCCCCGAGAAGGTGCTGATACAACTGAGTAGTACTTCATGGTCACTTTCACTGACACCATCTGTTCTGAATCTATCCCATTTAGCATGGTGGTAGTGCCACAAAACTCGATGGAGGGTGTCCTCAGTGTGAAGACGGGACTTCGTCTCCACAATGACTGTGTGGTGGTCACTGCTACCAATACTGTCATGGACAGATGCATCTGCGACAGGTAGATTGGTGAGGATGAGGTGAAGTAGGTTTTTCCCTTGTGTTGGTTCTCTCACCACCTGTCGCAGGCCCAGACTGGCAGTTATGTCCTTCAGGACTCGGCCAGCTCGGTCAGTAGTGGTGCTACCGAACCACTCTTGGTGATGGACATTGAATTCCCCCACCCAGAGTACATTCTGTGCCCTTGCTACTCTCAGTGCTTCTTCCAAGTGGTGTTCAACATGGAGGAGTACTGATTCATCAGCTGAGGGAGGGCGGTAGATGGTAATCAGCAGGAGGTTTGCTTGACCTGAAGCCATGAGACTTCATGGGGTCCGGAGTCAATGTTAAGAACTCCCAGGGCCACTCCCTCCCAACTGCATACCACTGTGCCACCACCCCTGGTGAGTCTGCCAGTGGGACAGGACATACCCAGGGATGGTGATGGAGGTGTTTGGGACATTGACTGAAAGGTTTGATTCTGTGAGTATGACTATGTCAGGCTGTTGCTTGACTAGTCTGTGGGACAGCTCTCCCAATTTTGGCACAAGTCCCCAGATGTTGGTGAGGAGGACATTGCAGGGTCGACTGGATTGGGTGTGCCATTGCCATGTCCGTAGCCGGTGCTGAGGTCGATGCTGGGTGGTCCGTCCAGTTCCATTCTTATTATTGTATTTCGTAGAGTTTGTTACAACTGAGTCACTTGCTCGGCCATTTCAGAGGGCAGTTAAGAGTCAAGCACATTGCTGTGTCATCAAATTACAGTATGCAGATGACGCTTGCATCTGCGAACACTTGGAGATCGAACTCCAAACCATTGTTAACACCTTCACCGAAGCGTACAAGAGCATAGGCCTTACACTAAACATCCGTAAGACAAAGGTCCTCTACCAACCTGCCCCCGCCACACAGTACTGCCCCGCGATTATCAAGATCCATGACAAGGCCTTGAACAACGTGGACAACTTTCCATACCTCGGGAGCCTACTGTCAACAAGGGCAGACATCGATGACAAAGTCCAACACCGCCTTCAGTGTGCCAGTGCAGCCTTCGGTCGCCTGAGGAAGAGAGTGTTTGAAGACCAGGACCTCAAGCCCGGCACTAAGCTCATGGTCTACAGAGCAGCAGTGATACCTGCCCTGCTGTATGTCTCAGAAACACAGACCATGTACAGCAGGCACCTCAAAGCACTGGAGAAGTACCTCCAACGCTGCCTCCACAGGATCCTGCAAATCCATTGGCAGGGTAGGCGCACCAACGTCAGTGTTCTCGCTCAGGCCAACATCCCCAGCATCGAAGCTTTGACCACGCTTGATCAGCTCCGATGGATGGGTCACATCATCCGCAAGTCCGATACGAGACTCCCAAAACAAGTGCTCTACTCTGAGCTCTGACAGAGTTGGGCAGAGGAAACGCTTCAAGGACACCCTCAAAGCCTCCTTGAAAAAGTGCAACATCCCCACCGACACCTGGGAATCCCTGGCCCAAGACCGCACAAAGTGGAGGAGAAGCCTCCGGGAAGGCATTGAATACCTCGAGTCTCTTCGCCGGGAGCAAGCGGAAGCCAAGCGCAAACAGCGGAAGGAGCGCACGTCAACCCAAGCACCCCACCCACCCACCCGCCCCTTCAACCACCGTCTGCTCCACCTGTGACAGAGACTGTGGGTCCCGCATTGGACTCATCAGTCACCGGAGAACTCATTTTTAATGCGGAAGCAAGTCATCCTCGGTTCCGAGGGACTGCCTAAGAAGAAGAGACATTGCTGTGGGTCTGGAGTCACATGTCGGCCAGACCGGGTAAGGACGGCAGATTTCCTTCCCTAAAGGACATTAGTGAACCAGATGGGTTTTTACGATAATCCAATAGTTTCATGGTCACCATTACTGATACTAGCTTTTTTTATTCCAGATTTATTTAATTAACTGAATTTAAATTCCCCAGCTGCCTATGAAGGGTTTTGATCGAGTGAATAGGAAGGAAATGTTTTACTGTGTTAAAGTCGCTGTATAAATGGTAGCTGCTGTTGTCTGCCTGCACTGCTGTCAGAGCGAACCTCACCGTGCACAGGGGACATATATGTTGTATAAACTGTGTTTAATGCTCTGTGCTAATGAATAATGTCCATTCTTTAAAACCCTTCTCTAACTCAGCTGATAAGAACAATAACCGGCCAGTGACTGGGATGAAGGGAGATTCTGCCACACTGCCCTGCACCTTCAGTCCCCCTGGCCAGTATCCGAGCTCCATCACTGTCCTCTGGATGAAGGAGAATCCACGCCAAGAGTCCACTGTTTTTAATCACACTCGTTCCCTCGCCGCTGGTTCTCACTATCCTGACACAGTTAATGTAAATCAAGGAGATCGATATGAGCTGATCGGAAACCCAACCCAAGGAAACGCCTCCATAAGGATGAGGGACCTGGGGCTGAATGACACCAGCGACTACTTCTGTCACGTACACATCAAGAATTGGCGAGGGGAAAACGTGATTCAGGATATGATGAGACTACAGGTTGTCGGTAAGGAAACATCTACGTCAATGATATGGTGAAGGTGATAAAATCACGTTGATCAAACACAAGAGCAAATTCGCTCCCAGTGAGGAGCTGAGACCTGAGAGACGCCTGTAATGGTTTAGGAGGGCATTTAGGCAGCCCAATTTCTAGGCCGCTGTGTTGTTCATATCCACTCACTCAGGCTAATTCCATCCGCCCCCTCTGTTAACATCAAACTCATGTCCCTTTACAATCAGGAGCCAGTCCACGTCCTCTCTGAATATTTCAATCCAATCTCCTGTTGGGTGTCCCCTCTCCAGGCTCACGTGTTTCTCACTGCCACGTAATGGACGTTGTCACCACGGACTGTTTAATAAAGATGAATTAGATTGAGTTAACTCATTGTCTCTTTCCTCCCCAAGCCCCAGCCACCATCCTGGAGCTGTCGGTTGTGACCGATAATATAACTGGAGACACCATCGTGTGCAAGGTTGAAGGGGAACCACCCGCAAACATCACATGGATCGACCCTGAAAACAGCGCACTGCCCGTGGACAGCAGTAGCACGACAGTCACACGAGTGCCGGACAAACATCAAACTGTGGGAGAGATTCTGAACCCAACGCTGAGCGGGAACTACAGCTGTGTGGCTGTAAATGAACACGGGAGAGACGTCCGTCAGATCCACCTCCCCGCTGATGACAAGGACAAGTTGAACATCGGCCTCTACATTGGGCCCGCCATTTTAATTATCTTCCTTCTTTTAATTGGTTTTACTATCTGGAAGTTAAAGCGAGGTAAGCATCACAATAAAAGCTCTACTGGTGTGGGACATCATGTTAGAACTGTGGGCTTCTTCCAGATTACATAGGAAGAACATAAGAACAGGAGGAGGCCTTTCAGCCCCTCGAGACTGTTCCGCCATTCAATTCGATCATAGCTGATCTGTATCTTAACTCCAACTACCCGTCTTGGTTCCCTAACCCTTAATACCCTTGCCTAACGAAAATCAATCAATCTTGAATTTTGAAGTTTTCAATTGACCCCCAGTCTCAACAGCTTTTTGGGGGAGAGAGTTCCAGATTTCCACTACCCTTTGTGTGAAGATGTGCTTCCTGGCATCACCCCTGAACGGCCTGGCTCTAATTTTAAGGTTATGCCCCCTTGTTCTGGACTCCCCCCACCAGAGGGAATAGTTTCTCTCTCCATCTACCCTTCCAGCTCCTTTAATCATCTTAAACACCTCAATGACATCACCCCTTAATCTTCTAAATTCAAGGCAATGCAAGCCGAGTCTGTGTGACCTGTCCTCATAATTTAACCCTCTAATCCCCGGTATCATTCTGGTGAATCTGAGCTGCTCCCCCTCCGAGGCCAGTGTGTCCTTCCTGAGGTGCGGTGCCCAGGACTGGACGCAGTTACTCCAGATGTTGTCTAACCAGAGCTTTATACGACTGGAACCCCTTTGTAATCCGGACTCCTCTCGATAAAGGCCAACATCCCATTAGCCTTTTTCATTAATTCTTGTCCCTGTCCACCAGCTTTTAGTGATTTCTTTGCCAGGGCCCCAAATCTCTCTGCTCCTCCGCGGTTCACGTGTGATTTATAAAATACTCTGATCTATCTTTCTTGGGTCCAAAGTGGATGAGCTCCCACTTCCCCACATTGAATTCCATCAGCCACAGGCCATCAGATGTACCAGCACCTTGTCGGGATGGGCAATAAATGCCGGCCTTGCCAGCGTCGCCCATATCCTCAGAATTAATTTTTTTTAAAGCCTGTCCAGCGTATCAAATGAACTCTGACCCGAGGAAATGGGTCGGCAAGGGGGGAGAGTGGCCGGAACTCCCATCCCACCAGACCTCTGCCCTGAGCAGTAGAACCCAGCCCTGGAAGTGTTGCTCTCTGCCCCACCGTTACTGGGCAAGTGCCCCACCCAGCAGAGGTGGGTAAGACTGAAGAATGCAGAGCTAGCAGCAGAAACTACAGCCAGCAGAGTCTCAATACAGAGCACTGAGAGCCAAGGGGAAAGAGATGAGCCAAAGGTCCTGGCATGGCGCCTCATTGGACAGGGCACAGGTTGTTGGGGCATGAGGTCTTCCACCACAGTTACGTTCATGGCTATCTAGTTTCCCAGACATTGCCCCATGCGGTAGATGAGGGCTCATCTTCAGAGTCTTGTCCCTTCAACCCAAGAACCTTTCCCACTTTGTTCTTTCTCCATCTCAGTCCTCTCTTCCAATTATCACCCAAACCCTGTCCGACTCTTTTTCTGTTAATTCTCCTCTACAGGTCCCTTCAGCTCACACATTGTGAGAGCATAAAACAACAACAACTTGTATTTATATAGCACCTTTAACGTAGTAAAACATCCCAAGACCCTTCACAGGAGTGATTGTCAAACAATATTTGACACCGAGCCACATAGGGAGATATTAGGATAGATTGGTCAAAGAGGTAGGTTTTAAGGCGGGTCTTAAAGAAGGAGTGAGAGGCGGAGAGGTTTAGGGAGAGAATTCCAGAGCTTGAGGCCTAGGCAGCTGAAGGCACGGCCGCCAATGGTGGAGTGATGGAAATCGGGAATGTGCAAGAGGTCAGAATTGGAGGAGCGCAGGGATCTCGGAGGTTTGTCGGGCTGGAACACGGTCGGAATTCCACGCACAGCACAATAGCTGGATCGCTAGATCTACTCTGGGTGGGGGGCAGGTGGGGGGAGCGTGGAGGGTTTTCCTTGGACGGTAAACTGGTGGAGCAGATCACCCACCCGTTATAGAGCCCGCCCGCCTGATTATCATTTCGATTGATTTCTACAGAAATACCTTCTTACATTTCTGTGTCTTTGATAGATCCACGAGAATCTGGAGGTGTTCCTGTTAACAGTGTTGCTAATGATATGGTGTCACAGCAAGCCGAGACAGGTAATGAGACACGTCCACTCACAACTCCCGCTTAGCATTGAGAACATTCTTTGAAATACATACTTAAGTTTAAAACCCGAGTTTAAAAGCTGATCTCCTGCAGTGTCATTCATCTGTGTCATTACAGTTGGTTTTCTACAGATTTACACCATCCCTTGCGAGTTACTCGGAGAAAGAGACACGGGTACAGGGTGGGCTGACACCTCAAACAACTGAGGGGAGTCGGACTGAGTCACTGCACTTGTTAAAATTAGCCCTACATTGGAACAGGAGGAGGCCATTCAGCCCCTCGAGCCTGTTCCACCATTCGATCAGATCATGGCTGATCTGTACCTCAGCATTTACCCGCCTTGGCTCCTTGTCCCTTGGTACTCTTACCCAACAAAAACCTTTCGATCTCAGTCTGAGCGGGTTCGATAACTGGCGGGTGATTCGCTTCACCAGTTTACTGCCCAAGTGGTGAAGGTGAAAATACCCTCCTTTGCCCCTCGAGTTCCACCGTCTGCTACTGCTTCCAGTCTTTGATGGATCCACCCTTGATCCTTCTTCCTTTAATGCCATTCTTGTCCTGATTATCTCCTGTAATATTAAATGGAACGCCTACAACCCCTCCATCACTGACGTTGCCTATCAGTGGGTTGGATTGTTTCTCCACGCTTCTTTTCCCCTCGACAACTCTTAACTCTCTTTCTGAAGCCTAATCCATCCAAGATTTTTCAATACTGCTCCCATAACTGAGGAGACTCTTCTAACACCTCTCATGCCCAAGAATAGGACACAAGTTAAACAAATTGATATGCAAGAACTTAAGAATTAGGAGCAGGAGACGGCCATACGGCCCCTCGAGCCTGCTCCGCCATCCAATAAGATCATGGCTGATCATCGACCTCAACTCCGCTCGATCTCCATATCCCTTAATTCCCCTCGAGTCCAAAAATCTGTCAATCTCAGCCTTCAATATACTCAATGACTCAGCATGCACAGCCCTCCAGGGCAGAGAATTCCAAAGATTCACCACCCTCTGAGTGAAGAAATTTCTCCTCATCTCAGTCCTAAATAGCCGACACCTTATCCTGAGACTGTGCCGACTAGTTCTAGACTCGCCCTCTCTCACTTGTAGCCTCTAACGCCTCTCTATTGCAAACTTCCTTTGTCTCTGTTTTTTTTTCAATCTTGCTAAGACCTGCAGTCCTCTTGTTCCTCCTAAGCTGCAAATAGTCACAGATTCACAGAGTCATAACGGCCCCGAAGGAGGCCATTCGGCCCATTGAGTCCATGCCGGCTCTCTAGAGCAATCCAGTCAGTCCCACTCCCCTGCTCTATCCCCGTAGCCTTGCAAGTTTATTTCCTTCAAGTGCCTATCCAGTCTCCCCTTGAAAACATCGAGTGTCTCCGCTTCCACCACTTCCGTCGGCAGCGAATTCCAGGTCCTCACCACTCGCTGCGTAAAAAAGTTTTTCCTCACATCCCCCCTGTATCTCTTGCCCAAAACCTTAAATCTGTGTCCCCTAGTCCTTGTACCATCAACTAGTGGGAACAGCCTTTCCCCGTCCAGCCTATCCAAACCCGTCATAATCTTGTACACCTCTATCAAATCACCCCGCAACCTCCTTTGCTCTATTGAAAACAAATCCAGTTTCTCCAACCTGTCCTTGTAGCTAAGATCCCCCATCCACAGAACCATTCTGGTAAATCTCCTCTGCACCCTTTCAAGGGCCTTCACATCCTTCCTAAAGTGTGGTGACCAGAACTTGACGCAATACTCCAGTTGTGGCCTAACTAGCGCTTTATAAAGATTCAGCATAACTTCTCTACTTTTGTTATCAATACCTCTATTTATGAAGCCCAAGATCCCATATGCTTTGTTAACCATTCTCAATATGTCCCGCCACCTTCAGGGACCTATGCACATTAACTCCCAGGTCCCTCTGTCCCTGCACACTCTTTAAAACTGTGCTATTAAGTGTATATTGCCTCTCCCTGTTCCTTCTGCCAAAATGCATCACCTCGCACTTCTCTGTATTAAATTCCATCTGCCACTTGTCTGTCCATTCTGCTAGCCTTTCTATGTCCTGTTGCAGTCGATTGGTATCATCATCACTGTTTACCACACCCCCAAGTTTGGTATCATCGGCAAATTTAGAAATTCTGCTCTGTATTCCAATAGAGTCATAGAGTTATACAGCACAGAAAGAGGCCCTTCGGCCCATCGTGTCCGCGCCAGCCATCAAGCCCTATCTATTCTAATCCCATTTTCCAGCGCTTGGTTCCAGCCTTGTATGCTATGGCGTTTCAAGTGCTCATCTAAATGCTTCTTGAATGTTGTGAGGGTTCCTGCCTCTACCACCCTTTCAGGCAGTGAGTTCCAGATTCCAACCACCCTCTGGGTGAAAAAGTTTTTCCTCAAATCCCCTCTAAACCTCCTGTCCCTTACCTTGAAACTATGGCCCCTGGTTATTGACCCCTCTACTAAGGGGAAAAGTTCCTTTCTATCTACCCTATCTATGCCCCTCATAATTTGTACACCTCGATCAGGTCCCCCCTCAGCCTTCTCTGCTCTAAAGAAAACAACTCCAGCCTGTCCAGTCTCTCTTCATAGCTGAAGCACTACAGCCCAGGTAACATCCTGGTGAATCTCCTCTGCACCCTCTCCAATGCAATCACATCCTTCCTATTGTGTGGCGACCAGAACTGCACACAGTATTCCAGCTGTGGCCTAACTAGCGTTTTGTACAGCTCCATCATAACCTCCCTGCTCTTGCCTTCATTAGCCGAGGCATAGAATATAAGTATCCCATATGCATTTTTAACCACCTTATCTACCTGTCCTGCTTCCTTCAGGGATCTATGTACATGCACACCAAGGTCCCTCTGATCCTCTGTCCTTCCTAGGGTCCCACCATTCATTGTGTATTCCCTTGCCTTGTTAGTCCTCCTAAAACACATCACCTCACACTTTTCAGGGTTAAATTCCATTTGCCACTGTTCTGCCCATCTGACCAACCCGTTTATATCGTCCTGTAGCCTGAGGCTTCCCTCCTCGCTATTTACTACTCCACCAATTTTCGTGTCATCTGCGAACTTACTGATCATACCTCCTACATTCATATCTAAATCATTAATGTACACTACAAACAGCAAAGGACCCAGCACCAATCCCTGCGGTACACCACTGGACACAGGCTTCCAGTCACAAAAACAACCTTCGACCATCACCCTCTGCCTCCTGCACTAAGCCAATTTTGGATCCAATGTGCCAAATTGCCCTGGATCCCATGGGCTCTTACCTTCTTGACCAGTCTCCCATGCGGGACCTTCTTGACCAGTCTCCCATGCGGGACTTTGTCAAAAGCCTTACTGAAGTCTATGTAGACTACATCAACTGCATTACCCTCATCCACACACCTAGTCACCCTTTCGAAAAATTAAATCAAATTGGTTAGACATGATCTCCCTCTGACAAAGCCATGCTGACTATACTTGATTAATCCTTGCCTCGCCAAGTGGAGACTTATTCTGTCCCTCAGAATTTTTTCTGATAATTTCCCTACCACTTATGTTAGGCTCACTGGCCTGTAATTCCCTGGTTTATCCCTACTACCCTTCTTGAGTAATGATACTACCTTAGCTGTTCTCCAGTCCTCTGGCACCTCCCCTGTGGCCAGAGAGGTTCTTGAAAATTTGTGTCGGAGCCCCTGCAATCACCTCCCTTGCCTCACACAGCAGCCTGGGACACATCTTGTCTGGGCCTGGGGATTTATCCACCTTTTTGAGCTGCTAAAACCACTAGTACCTCCTCCCACTCAATACTAATTTGTTCAAGTATATCACAATCCCCCTGCCTGATTTCTATGCCTACATCGTCCTTCTCCATAGTGAACACAGATGCAAAATATTCATTTAAAACCTCACCCGGTCATATCTCAAAAAAAGCAGTGACCCCAGCACTGACCCTTGGGGAACACCATTATCTACCATCCTCCAGTCTGAAAAACAGCCATTTGCCACAACTCGCTGTTTTCTGTCCTTAAGCCAATTCCTTACCCAAGACCCACCATGAACCTCAATTTTGTGAACCAGTTTTCTGTGTGGTACTTTGTCAAACGCCTTCTGAAAATCCATGTTGACAACATCCATTGCATTCCCTTCATCAATCCTCTCTGTTACTTCATCAAAAAATTAAATTAGATTAGTCAAACACGATCTGCCTTTTACAAATCCGTGTTGGCTCTCCTTAATTAGCTTAAACCTTTCCAAGTGTCAGTTAAATTTATCCTTGATTATTGTTTCTAAAACTTTACTCACCACTGATGTTAAATTGACCGGTCTGTAGTTACTCGGATTGTCCTTACACCCTTTCTTGAACAATGGTGTCACATTTGCCACTTTCCAATCCTCGGGCACCTCCCCCACATCTAGGGAAGATTGGAAAATTATGGCAAGCCCTTCCGCTATCTCCTCCCCCAATTCCCTCAGAAACCTGGGATGCAAGCCAACTGGACCAGGCGACTTGTCCACTCTAAGCATACCCAGCCTTTCTAGTACATCCTGTCTATCAATTTTCACCCCTTCCATTGCTTCTACCTTTTCCACTTTTACCAATATTTTGTCAGCATTCACCTCCTTATTAAACACCAATACAAAGTACTCATTGAGTATTCCAGCCTTGCCCTGCGCCTCTAAGCATACATCACCTTCTTTGTCTCTAATAGGCCCCACCCCACCTCTTACTACCCGCTTACTGTTTACATGCTGGTAGAAGATTTTTGGGTTCCCTTTTATGTTAACCGCCATCCTACTCTCATATTCTCTCTTTGCCAATCTTATTTTCATCTTCACATCCCCTCTCAACTTATTGTATTTGCTCTGGTTCTCCCTTGAAGAATTCACCTGACATGCATCATACACCCTCTTTTTTTTTGTTTTTCTTTCATCATCTTCTCAATCTCCCTCGTCATCCAAGGAGCCCTTGCTTTGGTTCCCTTACCCTTCCCTCTTGTTGGAATGTACCTATTCTGTACTTGGAACATCTCCTCCTTAAAGATCACCCATTGTTCCGTTACAGTTTTTCCTGTCAGTCTTTGGTTCCATTTTACCCTGGCTAGATCCTTTTGCATCCCATTGAAGCTAGCCCTATTCCAGTTTAGAAGTTCCACTCTAGATTGTTCCTTGCACCTCTCCATTGCTAATCTAAACCTTATGATACGATGATCACTTGTACCCAAGTGTTCTCCCACAGACACTTGGTTGACCTGGCCCACCTCATTCCCCAGCACCAGATCCAGCAATGCCTCCTGCCTAGTTGGGCCAAGAGCATACTGGTCAAGGAAATTCTCCTGAACGCATTTCAGAAATTCCTCCCCCCTCCTTTCCCTTTACCCTAGCATTATCCCAATCGATATTTGGGTAATTAAAGTCCCCCAATATCACCACTCTATAGCTCTTGCATAAGAACATACGAAATAGGAGCAGGAGTAGGCCAGTTGGCCCCTCGAGCCTGCTCCGCCATTCAATAAGATCATGGCTGATCTGATCCTAACCGCCAATCCACTATGACAGGACTATCTCCTGAATCTAACAGCATTAGACACACGAAAACAGGAGCAGGATCAGGCTACACGGCCCCTGGGCCCGCTCCGCTACCCACAGGGCCATGACCTATCCGAACCTAGACTCATGTCCAAATTCCTGCCCGCTCCCCGTAACCCTTAATTCCCTTTTCTACTAGGAAACTGTCTATTTCTGTTTTAAATTTATGTAATGATGTAGCTTCGACAGCTTTTTGGGGCAGCATATTCCATGGACCTACCACCCTCTGAGTGAAGTAGTTCCTCCTCATCTCAGTTTTGAAAGAGCAGCCCCTTATTCTAAGACTATGCCCCCTAGTTCTAGTTTCACCCATCATCCGGAACATCCTCCCTGCATCCACCCGATCCAACCCCTTCATAATCTTATATGTTTCAATAAGATCGCCTCTCATTCTTCTGAACTCCAATGAGTAGAGTCCCAATCTACTCAACCTCTCCTCATATGTCCATCCCCTCATCCCCGGGATTAATCGAGTGAACCTTCTTTGTACTGACTCGAGAGCAAGTATGTCCTTTCTTAAGTATGGACACCAAAACTGTATGCAGTATTCCAGGTGCGGTCTCACCAATACCTTGTACAACTGAAGCAATACCTCCCTATTTTTATATTCTATCCCCCTAGCAATGAAAGCCAACATTCCATTGGCCTTCTTAATCACTTGCTGCACCTGCATACTAACCTTTTGAGTTTCGTGCACCAGGACCCCCAGATCCCTTTGTACTTCAGTACTTTCAAGTTTCTTGCCATTAAGATAATAACTTGCTCTACGATTTTTCCTGCCAAAGTGCATAACCTCACACTTTCCAGTATTGTATTCCATCTGCCAAATCTCTGCCCACTTACTTAGCCTGTCTATGTCCCCTTGCAGGTTTTTTATGTCCTCCTCACTCACTACTTTCCCTCCCATCTTAGTATCATCTGCAAACTTTGACGTGTTACACTCGGTCCCCTCCTCCAAATCGTTAATATAGATTGTAAAGAGTTGGGGACCCAGCACTGACCCCTGCGGAACACCACTGGTTACTGATTGCCAGTCTGAATATGAACCATTTATCCCAACTCTCTGCCTTCTGTTAGATAGCCAATCCTCTATCCATGCCAGAATATTACCCCCAATCCCGTGATTTTTTATCTTAAGCAATAATCTTTTGTGTGGCACCTTGTCAAATGCCTTTTGGAAGTCTAAATACACTACGTCCACTGGTTCACCTTTATCCACCCTATATGTTACTTCCTCAAAGAACTCCAGCAAATTTGTCAAACATGACTTCCCCTTCATAAAACCATGCTGACTTTGTCTTATTAAATTATGATTATCCAAATGTCCTGTTACTGTCTCCTTAATAATGGACTCCAAAATTTTACCTACCACAGATGTTAGGCTAACCGGTCTATAGTTTCCAGCCTTCTGTCTACTGCCCTTTTTAAATAAGGGTGTTACATTAGCAGTTTTCCAGTCTGCCGGGACCTTTGCTGAGTCCAGGGAGTTTTGGAAGATTATTACCAATGCATCCACAATCCCTACCGCCACTTCCCTCAAAACCCTGGGATGTAAGCCATCAGGTCCAGGTGATTTATCCGCCTTGAGTCCCATTATTTTACCAAGTACTACTTCCTTAGTGATTTTAATCGTATTTAGCTCCTCCCCCCCTATAGCCCCCTGCTTGTCAAGTGTTGGGATATTCTTGGTGTCCTCTACTGTAAAGACTGATACAAAATATTCATTCAGTGTTTTTGTCATCTCCATATTTCCCACCATTAATTTCCCGGTCTCATCCTCTAAGGGACCAACATTTACTTTAGCCACCCTTTTTCTTTTTATATAACTATAAAAACTCTTACTATCTGTTTTTATATTTTTTGCTAATTTACTTTCATAATGTATCTTCCCTTTCTTAATCAATCTTTTTGTTATTTTTTGCTGTCTTTTAAAGTTTTCCCAATCCTCTATCCTCCCACTAGATTTGGCTACCTTATATGCCCTTGTTTTTAGTCGAATACTATCCTTAATTTCTTTACTTAGCCACGGATGGCTGTCTTTTCTTTTACACCCTTTTTTTCTCAGTGGAATATACTTTTTTTGGAATTTGTAAAATAACTCCTTAAATGTACACCACTGATCATGTATCGTCTTATCCTTTAACCTATTTTCCCAATCCACTTTACTCAATTCCGCTCTCATACCTTCATAGTCTCCTTTATTCAAGCTTAGCACGCTTGTTTGAGATACAGCCTCCTCACCCTCTAACTGAATATGGAATTCAACCATGTTATGGTCACTCATTCCAAGGGGATCCTTTACTAGGACATTTTTAATTAATCCTGTCTCGTTACACAGGACCAGATCTAAGGTTGCTTGCCCCCTGGTCGGTTCAGTTACATACTGCTCAAGAAACCCATCCCTAATACACTCAATGAACTCATCCTCAAGGCAGCCCTGCCCAATTTGATTCGTCCAATTTATATGATAGTTAAAATCCCCCATAATTATAGATGTTCCCTTATTACAAGCCTCAACTATTTCCTGATTGATACTCCGTCCAACCGAGTTGCGACTGTTCGGAGGCCTATATACTACACCTTCTTAGCCTGCTCCTATCTAATATGGTACCAGTTCCGCCTCTAATACTATCTTCTCTATTACTATCCAACACACTCACTCTTTTATGCATATCTCTGCAATTTCCCTGCAGATTTGCTCCTCTACCTCCCTCTCACTATTTGGAGGCCTGTAGAATACCCCCAATAGCGTGATCATATCCTTTTTGCTCCTCAACTCTAACCAAATGGATTCTGTCCTTGTCCCCTCAAGAACAACCTTCCTTTCCAACACTACAATGTCTTCCTTATTCAGCACTGCCACCCCACCTCCCTTTTATCCTTCCCTATCTTTTCTGAACGCCTTGTACCCTTCAATATTAAGTGCCCAGTCCTCACCGTTTTTAAGCCACGTTTCCGTTATTGCCACAACATCATATTGCCACATGGCTAATTGTGCTTGTAGCTCACCAACCTTATTCACCACACTTTGTGCGTTTACATACATGCATTGTAAACCCATTTTTGAATTTTTCATTGTCTTTCTTAGCCTGCTCCTATCTAATATGGTACCAGTTCCGCCTCTAATACTATCTTCTCTATTACTATCCAACACACTCACTCTTTTATGCACCTTACTCCTCTCTTCTACTTCTATATGTTGGTGCCCATCCCCCTGCCAAGCTAGTTGAAGCCCTCCCCTAACAAACCTCCCTGTGAGAATATTGGTCCCGGTTCTGTTGGGCTCGATCAACTCCGATGGACGGGCCGCATCGTCCGCATGCCCGATACGAGACTCCCAAAACAAGCGCTCTACTCGGAGCTCCAGCACGGCAAGAGAGCCCCAGGTGGGCAGAGGAAACGCTTCAAGGACACCCTCAAAGCCTCCTTGAAAAAGTGTAACATTCCCACCGACACCTGGGAATCCCTGGCCCAAGACCGCACAAAGTGGAGGAGAAGTGTCTGGGAAGGCGCCGACCACCTCGAGGTATAACCCGTTCGGCTTGTACAGGTCCCACCTTCCCCAGAAACGGTCCCAATACCTCAGGAATCTAAAGCCCTCCCTCCTGCACCATCTCTCCAGCCACGCATTCATCTGTTCTATCCTCCTATTCCTGTACTCACTAGCACGTGGCACCGGGAGTAATCCGGAGATTACTACCTTGAGGTCCTGCTTTTTAATCTCTCTCCTAGCTCCCTAAACTCTGCCTGCAGGACCTCATCCATCTTTCTGCTTATGTCGTTGGTACCGGTATGGACAACGACCTCTGGCTGTTCACCTTACCCCCCCCCTCAGAGAGTCCTGCAGCCGTTCAGTGACATCCTTGACCCTGGCACCAGGGAGGCAACATACCATCCTGGAGCCACGTCTACAGCTGCAGAAATGCCTGTCTGCTCCCCAACTATCGAATCCCCTACCACTATTGCTCTTCCACTCTTTTTCCTTCCCCCCCCTGTACAGCTGAGCCACCCGTGGTGCCGTGCACTTCACTTTGACTGCACTCCCAAGAAGAACCATTGCCCTCACCAGTACTCGGAACGGAAGACTGGTTGGAGAGCGCAATGCACTCCAGGGACTCCTGCGCTACCTGCCTGATCCTCCTCTTTCTGGCAGTCACCCATTCCCTCTCTGCCTGCACACTCTTAACCTGCGGGGTGACCACCTCCTGAAATGTGCTATCCACGTAACTCTCAGCCTCGCGGATGCACCGCAGTGTCTGCAGCCACCGCTCAAGCTCCGAAACCCGGAGCTCGAGTTGCTATAGCTGGTGACACTTCCTGCACATGTGATCGTCCAGGCTATGCGAAGTGTCCAGGACTTCCCACATGGCCCAGGATGTGCTCTCCATGGGACTGAGCTGCCCTGCCATGCCTCTGTTGTGGAGTAATACCAATTACTCGACACAGAGACTGAAATTGCGTTTCATAAAGCTTTATTCGAGCATATGCCTAGAGAGTCTCTTCCCGACCGCTCAGGGCAGACAACTCTGATTAATACAAATTTGGATACCCTTTAAATTCCCTGTCCTATGTAAAGAGGGGCAGTCCCTGATCACGTGGGCTCACAGTCTAATTTCATCTTGCGTCCCCATAACCGTTCCGTTGATTGTCTCTCACAAAGCTGACTTGGTGTCTTACTTAATGTTAACCTGGGTATTATGACCTAATCATTGGTGACCTAATCATCGTCACCTGCTGAGCCCTGCTCCCTCGTGCTGAGTAATCTTATTATCCCTTGAGGGAAAAATCCAGTATCGCCCCGCTTGGGGCGCGATTAACGGCCGTGCGCAAAGTTTAGCGCCTGGCACTAATTATCGCCTCCAACTGCAAACTTGGCTTTTATCGCCCCTGGAGGTGATTGGAGCGCTAAATTAGGCGCTTCACACCTGTCTTAAGGCGCAAAGGCCGAGGAGCGAGGCGCTACCTCAGAGCACTGGCGAAGCTCATGTGATGTCAGTCAGCAATGGAACCAGCCAGTTCTTAAAGGGGAGGGTCGATCTTGCTCTCCATCCACATCCTGCTCATTGCAGCCTTGAATCTCGGCCTGGAGAGACCTGTACATCAAATCTGTTGGAAAGAATAATGGAGAGGCCTAGGGAAAGAGCTCAGAGTGCAGCCCCCATAGTCTCTTCTAAATCAAAACAAGGAAGGGCAAATCAAAAGGAACCTGCAAAGTGCTGCTCATTATCCAAAACTCCTTCACACAGTGTTGAATTTCTCCAGAAGTCTCTCTCTCTCTCTCTCTCTCTCTCTCTCTCTCTCTCTCTCAGAATGCGTGGTGCAAAAATGTCACCAACAAAAAAAAAGCAGGAAGCGGTCGCCTTTAAATAGCGCTCCCCCAGTCCCTTTCTGACTGCAAAACGCTCCCCTCAACCTGTCGTTGCTAGCGGCAGCCGGTAAGGCAGGGGGCGCCACTCAATATCCGGTCCGGGGCGCTAACGGGGCGTTGCGCACTCGACTGACGTCACGATCTGCCGACACAGGAGATCGTGGCGGTAGTTTTTAGCGCCGCCACAAAATGTCTAGTTAATTTCCTGAGCGGCGCAAACATTGCCGCGCACGGGCGCTAGTAGCTTTGCGCCCTCTTAAGGCACTAATGGCAGGTGCAAACTGTTAAGTATGTGTATTGTATTGAACAATTAACACAAAGACTTAAACGTATAACTCAAACAGGTCTTTACTGGTTGGAGGTAGGGACTATACGTAGGTCTTTACTTCATGCCCACAGGCGGGAACTGAGGGGAGATCAGTACCCACAGTACTATTTATACCCCTATGGCCAGGAGTGGTACTGCGTATCACTACGCCCTACAAGTAGTGCAGTCCTGTCCATAGGTTCAAAGTAGCACACATATTACATACGCAACATTCCTCCCTTCCTAGCTTTACAGTCATCTCCCCATTTAACATAACGTAATAACATATATAACTTCAGGTTTACATAACAGAATAACATAGATACATAGATAACTTCATGTCAAAACAGATCACAGATTCAGTCTCTGTGGAAAACAGTTCACAGATTCAATCTCTGTGGTGTAGTCGGTTCACGTTGCTGGAGTGACTCATTCAATAGTCCTTCCATGGATTTAACAGTTTGAACTTCCGAACTGAATTGGCTCCATTCGGAGGGACCACGTGTGTGATCTGGTAGAGGTAATAATGGTTCAGATGGGTCATCTTCTGTTTCGACTTTTCCTTTTCTGCTTCTTGGAGACTCTCTGGGCTCCACTGTCAGCTGCCAGCTGCATGCGCAGTTCCTCCTTCTCTTCCTCCTTTTTCCGTAGTAGAGCCACCTTCTCCCGATGTTCTGTAGACTTTCGGTGCTCCTCCATGATTTCTGTATGGTGGGAGTCGAAGTTACAAGTTGGGCAGGACAGGACATAGTAATATTCGGTGTCGTCCTGATCTAGGCCAGCGAGAGGGTCTTCTATTTCCTCCATACCCAGCTGGGCGTTAGCCAGCTTTTGTTCCAAGTCCAGACATCTTTCCTGAAGAGACTTCTTCATGCGTACCTCTTCATCCAGCTTTTTCTGGGCTTTCAGCAAGTCGTTTACTAATGACCTCATTTGAGATTTTACTACTTCAACTTCTTTTGGAGATTGATTGATCGGACTATTCAATCCCTCTACCGGAGCAGCTGTTTCAGCGGTCTGTTGTTCTACGTTGACGTGAGTCAGCGTACTTTTGGCATCCAAGGGCTGCTCTGTTGCAGTCATCTCAGTCTGTGTTGCCACCTCAGCTCTTCCAATAACCTTTGAGAGCTCCGAACCCCTTTCGTTTGAATATTGAAGTTCGTGTTCAAGTTTTTCCCATTTCAGAGTCCTGTCCTTCAGCATATGCAGGAGTTGGCTGACCGTTAACTCCTCTGACATCAGACGTTTTGTGTGCTCCTGCTCCATTTTCTCCATCAGCTGCTTCTGTTGTCTTTCCAGATTCTCCAACTCTATATCAAAGAACTCTTTCGTTGCATTCAACTCTTGCTCAAAACGGCGAAGCATTTGTTCTAATTGCTGTTGTAGTTTGAAATGGAGTTGAGTTCGAGCCCGGTGTCCCTCAGAAATGGGCACATCAGTAGACTTGCCAGACTCAGAATCCACAGTTAAACTATGTTGTTGTTGCTCAGTGGAATTCTGTGCTGAAACTTTGTCTTTTGCACCTGAGTTGGGCTTACCATCATCCGTTCCAGAGTCTGGGCCGACTATCTTCACCGAGTTCTCACTCGTTATTGTTTGTAGGAAATGCCAGTCCATATTCATTTTCCTAATCCACTCCCGTCCTAGTAGTGGAGGACCTCCTTCAGATATCACATATAAGTCCATTATTTGACTGTCTTCGCCCTTGTGGACCACTGCAACCTCTATTTTCCCGATGGGGTACACTCTTTGCCCCGTGTATGTTTCCAATATAATCCCCGTATCCTGTAGGGGAATATGTTGGAATAACTTTCCGTAATCTTTCTTATTTATGACCGTCAATGCCGATCCAGTGTCCAATTCCAGTTTTACTTGGACTCCTTCTATCTGAAGAGTGACCCAAATTGTCTGGAGGTCTGCACCCTTACCAGCGTTGAGTACTCTTAAGCTAGCCAGTTCATTACAGCTTAAGCTAGCCAGTTCATTACTGCTAGCGTCTGAATCGGACTCCTGTTCGGCCACCTTGTGTACTTTTGCGTATTTCCCTTGCGGTGACTTCTTGTTGCTGGTCTTCTTCCCTGACCTGCATACTCTAGCTATATGTCCAAGCCTACCACAAGTTCTACATTCTTGGTTTTTAAACCAACACTGGTTCTGATCATGCGTTGTCTTTCCACAACGATAACATTTGCCAGAACTCACACCCAATTTGTGTGCACTGAGCTCCGGTGACCGTAGCTGCATTACTGCCGTGCCTCTCGCTGCGGCTTCGTGTGCTGCTGCCATAGTGACCGCCTTCTCAAGCGTCAGCTCATTCTCCTCGAGCAGTCGCTTTTGTGTATCCTGTTTAAATAAACCACACACAAATTTGTCTCGTAGTGCATCTGTCAGTCCCGTTCCAAACTGGCAATATTTCGCTAATTTACGCAATTCCAGCAAATATTCAGCATTGCTTTCATGCTGTAGCTGCCTTCTGTCATAAAATTTAAATCATTCCGCTAGCATCAGCGGCGTGGGGTTTAGATGATCTTTCAGGACAGTAACAATCTCATCGAACGTCTTATCCGCCGGTTCATCTGGTGATAACAGGTGTTTCAATTGCCCGTATGTCTTCGCACCCATTAAATTTAATAATGTTAGAGCTTTATCTTGGTCACGAATTTTATTGGCCTTACAATAATTTTTTACTCTTTCAACATATATGGCCCAATCTTCGAGGTCACTATCAAAGGTGCTAATATTCCCGTGTTTAGGCATTGTAGATTTGCAATTTCTCAGATTTTATTTTGTTTACTTGTTATCAAAGATGGCGGCTTCCCGCTCTTGCCGTCGTCCTCCGCCCACAAAATGGCAGTTTTCCCGCGCTTGGCGGTCTTCACCCGTCCCCCGACGCCGTCTCCCTTCAGCCCCCGAGTGCGGCCCTTATCTTCGCCGCGATCGATAGCCCGCGCTGTGCACCGTGGCTCTCGCACCTTCAGTGTCTGCAGCCGCCGCGCCTTTCAGTCCGAGTGCGGCCCTTATCTTTGGTCCCGATCGCTGGCCCGCGCTGCGCCTCGCACTTGAAGCGGCTCCCGGCCTCTGGCTCACCCGCTCGCGCGGCTCTTGCTCGCTCCCTCCCGGGCTCTGGCTTACCCGCTCGCGCGTTTCACCGCGGCTCTTATCAGGGATTGCGATCGCCCTTATCTTCTCCAACTTCCCCAGCCCTGTCTTTGCAGCCAACGCTGCACGGCTTACCCCACCACCTAGGTTGAACAAGGAAACTGCAGAAAGACTTCTGTCAGTCGCTGGAAGCTGTCAGGATGGCTGCTGCACTCCAGTGCTCAGTCGCTGATGGAGGCTTCAGAGTCCTAAAGCCTGTCGCTTCTAGTGGGGTGGTGATGTTTGAAACCTCTCTTCAACTGCCGCAGGGTAAGAACCTGACTCGTCGCCAGTGTTAAGTATGTGTATTGTATTGAACAATTAACACAAAGACTTAAACGTATAACTCAAACAGGTCTTTACTGGTTGGAGGTAGCTCGTTACTTCATGCCCACAGGCGGGAACTGAGGGGAGATCAGTACCCACAGTACTATTTATACCCCTATGGCCAGGAGTGGTACTGCGTATCACTACGCCCTACAAGTAGTGCAGTCCTGTCCATAGGTTCAAAGTAGCACACATATTACATACACAACACAAACAACTGAATTTTTCCCCCGTTATCTTGCTAACAGCCTACGTGCTCTAGGGAGGTGATCTTTTGACAGATGTATTTCTATCCTACGTTTTCTTACTAACATCTACTTGTAATCTTAAACTTATATTTTCCCCTACACCTCTATTTAATAGACTAAGAACGTGAGAAATAGGAGCAGGAATAGGCCACTTGGCCCCTCGAGCCTGCTCCGCCATTCAATAAGATCATGGCTGATCTTGGGCTCAAAGCCACTTCCCTGCCCGCTCCCCATAACCCTTCACTCCCTTATCTTGCAAAAACTTGTCTATCTCAACCTTAAATGTATTTAATGACCCAGCCTCCACGGCTCTCTGGGGCAGAGAATTCCACAGATTTCCGACCCTCTGAGAGAAGAAATTCCTCCTTATCTCAGTTCTAAAAGGACGACCCTTTATTCTGAAACTATGCCCCCGTGTTCTAGATTTCCCCACGAGGGGAAACATCCTCTCTGCATCTACCCTGTCGAGCACCCTCAGTATCTTAAATGTTTCAATAAGATCACCTCTCATTCTTCTAAACTCCAGTGAGTGTAGGCCCAACCTGCTCAACCTTTCCTCATAAGACAACCCCCTCATCTCTGGAATTAACCTAGTGAACCGTCTCTGAACTGCCTCCAATGCAAGTATATCCTTCCTTAAATAAGGAGACCAAAACTGTACGCAGTACTCCAGGTGTGGTCTCACCAATATCCTGTACAGTTGTGGCAGGACTTCCCTGCTTTTATATTTCAACCCCTTTGAAATAAAGGCCAACATTCCATTTGTCTTTTTGATTACTTGCTGTACCTGCATGCTAACTTTTTGTGTTTCATGCACAAGGATCCCCAGGTCCCTCTGAACTGTAGCATTTTGTAATCTCTCTCCATTTAAATAATAATTTGCTTTTTTATTTTTCCTGCCAAAGTGGATAACCTCGTACTTTCCCACATTATACTCCATCTGCCAAATGTTTGCCCACTCACTTAGCCTGTCTATATCCCTTTGCAGATTCTGTGAGTCCTCTGTACAACTTGCTTTCCCACCCATCTTTGTATCATCAGCAAACTTGGCTACATTACACTCGGTCCCTTCATCCAAGTCATTAATGTAGATTGTAAATAGTTGAGGCCCCAGCACCGATCCCTGAGGCACCCCACTAGTTACAGTTTGCCAACCAGAAAATGACCCATTTATCCTGACTCTCTGCCTTCTGTTAGTTAGCCAATTCTCTATTCATGCTAATATATTACCCCCAATTCTGTGAGCTCTTATCTTATGCAGTAACCTTTTATATGGCACCTTATCGAATGCCTTCTGGAAATCCAAATACACCACATCCACTGGCTCACCCTTGTCCACCCTGCTCGTTACATCCTCAAAGAACTCCAGAAAATTTGTTAAACATGATTTCCCTTTCATAAAGCCATGCTGACTTTGCTTGACTGCATTATGATTTTCTAAATGCCCTGCTACTGCTTCCTTAATGAAGGACTCCAGCATTTTCCCAACAACAGATGTTAGGCTAACTGATCTAAAGTTTCCTGCTTTCTGTCTCCCTCCTTTCTTAAATAGGGGTATTATATTTGCGGTTTTCCAATCCGCTGGGACCTCTCCAGAGTCCAGGGAATTTTGCTATATTGCAACCAATGCATCCACTATCTCTGCAGTCACTTCTTTTAAGACCCTGGGATGCAGGCCATCTGGTCTAGGGGATTTGTCATCTTTTAGTCCCATTATTTTACCAAGTACTATTTCCTTATTGAAACTTATAAAATTCTGACAGGACTGGATAGACTAGATGCAGGAAGGATGTTCCCGATGGTCGGGGAGTCCAGAACCAGGGGTCACAGTCTAAGGATAAGGGGTAAGCCATTTAGGACAGAAATGAGGAGGAATTTCTTCACCCAGAGAGTGGTGAACCTGTGGAATTCTCGACCCAGAAGGCAGTAGAGGCCAATACATTAAATATATTCAAGAAGGAGTTGGATATATTTCTTAAGGCTAAAGAGATCAAGGGGTATGGGGAGAAAGCAGGGACCGGGTACTGAATTTGGATGATCAGCCATGATCACATTGAATGGCGGAGCAGGCTTGAGGAGCCGAATGGCCTACTCCTGCTCCTATCTTCTATGTTTCTACGATAGTGATTGTCTTCAGTCCCCCCTCCTTGTGGACCCTTGATTATCCATTATTGGGATGTTGTTAGTGTCTTCTGCAGTGAAGACAGATGTAAAGTATTTGTTCACAGTCCCTGCCATTTCCTGGTTCCCCATTATTAATTCCCCAGTCTCATTCTCTAAAGGACCAATGTTTACTTTAGCTACTCTCTTCCTTTTTATATATCTGTAGAAGCTCTTATTATCTGTTTTAATGTTTCTTGCCAGTTTACTCTCATAATTCATCTTCTCTCTCTTTATTTTTTTAGTCATACTTTGCTGGTTTTAAAAATTTCCCAATCCTCTGGTCTCCCACCAATCTTGGCAACATTGTATGCCTTCATTTTCAATTTGATACCATCCTTTACTTCCTTAGTTAGCCATGGATGGTGCTCCCTTCTCTTAAAATCTTTCTTTCTCACTGGAATATATTTTTGTTGAGAGTTATGAAATATCTCCTTAAATGTCCGCCACTGCATTTCAACTCTCTTTCCCTTTAATTTATTTTTCCAGTCCACTTTAGCCAGTTCTGCCCTCATGCCATTGTAATCGCCTTTTGTTTAAGATCAGGACATTGGTTTGAGATACAACTTTCTCACCCTCCAACTGAATTTGAAATTCAACCATGTTATGATCACTCTTTCCTAGAGGATCCTTTACTATGAGAACATTTATTAATTCTGTCTCATTACACAGTGCCAGATCCAAGATAGCCTGCTCCCTGGTTGATTCCATTACATACTGTTCTAGGAAACTATCCCGGATACACTCTATGAACTCCTCCTCAAGGCTGCCATGGCCAATTTGATTTGTCCAATCAATATGGAGATTAAAATCACCCATGATTATTACCATACCTATGAACTAACCCAGCAGAAATAAACTTAAAGCTTAAAAAAAACACTCCCCAGCTACTCACCAATCAGCTTTTTCCCTCTATTTAATCAGCTATCAACTAACTTAGCAGAAATAAACATATAAACTTAAAAAAATTATTTTAAAAATACACTCACCAGCTACTCGCCAATCAGCTCCTTCCCTTGTGCCGATGTCACTTTTTTTACTCTGACGTCACTTTTCAAAAGCTGCCTCTGTTGAGTTGCTGCCGCTCCTTTTAACTGCTCCGCTCTCGCTGCGGTCCAACCAGGCCCGTTCGTCCCGGTCTCGGGTTCCTGCCGCTCGGGACTGCTCCGCTCTCGCTGCGGTCCAACCAGGCCTGCTCCTCCCGGTCTCGGGCTTCTGCCGCTCAGGACTGCTCCGCTCTCGCTGCGGTCCAACCAGGCCCGTTCCTTCCAGTCTTGGGCCATCATTCTCTCAACTCTTCCCCCTCCCTTCACCATCACTGTGTTCGAACCAGGACTGGTCTCCCATTCTAACCCATTGGGGCTGACTTTGATGCGAGCCCTTTCATTGGGCAGGGGGTAGGCGGAGCAAGCCCGCTGCCCTCCCGCCCAATGAAAGCGATCGGAGGAATGAACCATTTTGATGGTCGGGTCGGATTCGCATATTTGAGAGGAGTTGCCCGCCCGATTGGAGCAATGGGCCAATCGGGAAATGGAGCGGCTCCTCCATGGAGCAGAGCAAGTGGGGTCCTGGTAGGGGAGTGGGGGAAGGGGGCGATCCTTGGGGAGGGTGACAGGGCTTCGGGCATTGGGTGGGCTGATCTTTGTGGGGCCAGGAGGAACATTAATGCTAATATAAAACTCTAACTGCCTTGGTTTTGGAGCAGCCTCCAGCGGTCCCTTTCAGACCGTCCGGCTGCTCGATGTCCTGTCCCATTGCTACTTGAAAGGGGCATCGAGTTTTCCGAGACATCGTAGGATCCTCGATTTGTTTTGAATGATGAGGCTCCCACCTGTTTCGGACACGAGCCTCAACAGCCTACCTGAAGGCCCCAATCTAAATGGCGGCAGGAGGAATGATGGTTGGAATGGGGCGGTGTGTTCTGCACTCCAATTTTAATCTGTCTACCGCCCTGTTCCCACCCGAAAACAGGGATGGAAATCGATCCCGTTTGTTTCCAAAACAACAAAAATATGGAAGTTATTGTCCCCCCCGCCCCACCCCCCTGCCCGTATTACCGGAGTCCACCCATCCCACAATCTACAGGCTTTTAAAGAATGAACTTGTATTTCTGTCGCACCTTTCACAAACTCAGGATGTCACAAAACACTTCTTATACAATGAATTACTTTTGAAGTGTAGTCACTGTTGTAATGTGGGAAACGCGGCAGCCAATTTTTCACACAGCAAGGTGTCACAAACAGCAATGTGATAATGACCAGATAATCTGTTTTAGGTTTGAGAAATGTATATCGGCCAGGACACCGGGGAGAACTCCCCTGCTCTTCTTCAAAATAGTGGCCATGGGATCTGTTACGTCCAGCTGAGAGAGCAGGCGGGGCCTCGGTTTAACATCTCATCTGAAAGACGGCACCTCTGACAGTGCAGCTCTCCCTCAGCACTGCACTGGGGATGTCGGTCTGGTTTGTGTGCTCCAATCTCTGGAGTGGGACTTGAGCCCACGGTCTTCAGACATTGAGGGTGAGAGTGCTACCAACGGAGCCACGGATAAGACACAAAGCCCAAAAGCTAAGAGTTTTCCGAGAGTTTTTAAAAGCTCCGTTTGGCGTTCCCCGAATCATTACTTTGTGATTCAGCTCATTTTCTTCTCCTCTCTTTCCAGCCTCGATGGGGTCCTGTACGATGGCCCTTTCACCTATGTTACTCCAGTCAAAAAAATCCATATTCCATATTTTCTTACATTTTTGTGTCTTTGACAGATCCACAAGAACTTGGAGGTGGTGTTGTTTACAGTGTTGTTAACTTTAAGAAGTCACAGCAAGCTGAGACAGGTAATGAGTCGACTCCACCAGCAACTACAACACAGCAAACAGAGCGCAGCGGTTAAGGAGTGGTGCTGGGACCACTGTTGCTCACAAGCTACAGAAATGATTTGGACTTGGGAATCGGAAGCACAAAAAAGATTTGCTAGAATGATACCAGAACTGGGGGGTTATACCCATTAGGAAAGATTGAACAGGCTGGGGCCCTTTGGAAGAAAGGAGACTGGGCGGTGACCTGATACTTTAACATTGTGAAAGGGTTTGATAGGATAGTGGTAAAGAAGATGTTTCCATTTGTGGGAGAGGCAAGAACTAGTGGCCATAAATCAGGTACGGTAGCATAGTGGTTATGTCACTGGACTAGTAATCAAGAGACCTAATGATCCAGAGACGTGAGTTCGAATCCCACCATGGCAACTGGGGAATTTAAATTCAATCAAATAAATCTGGAATAAAAAGCTAGTATCATTAGTAATAGTGATTGTGTAACTGCCGGATTGTCATAAAAACCCATCTGGTTCACTAATGTCCTTTAGGGGGAGGAAATCTGCCGCCCTTACCCGGGCAAATGCAGTATAATGTGGATAAATGTGAGGTTGTCCACTTCAGTGGCAAAAACAGAAAGACAGATTATTATCTGAATGGCAATCGATTGGGAGAAGGGGAAGTGCAACGAGACCTGGGTGTCCTTGTGCACCAGTCGCTGAAGGTAAGCATGCAGGTGCAGCAGGCGGTTAAGAAGGCAAATGTTATGTTGGCCTTCGTAGCGAGAGGGTTTGAGTACAGGAGCAAGGATCTCTTGCTGCAGATGTACAGGGCCTTGGTGAGACCACGTATTGAGGAAGGATGTTCTTGCCATGGAGGGAGTGCAGCGAAGATTCACCAGACTGATACCTGGGATGGCAGGAATGACGTATGAAGAGAGATTGGGTCGATTGGGCTTGTACTCGCTGGAGTTTAGAAGAATGAGAGGGGATCTCATTGAAACTTATAAAATTCTAACAGGACTAGACAGACTAGTTGCAGGAAGGATGTTCCCGATGGCGGGCGAGTCCAGAATCAGGGATCACAGTCTAAGGATAAGGGGTAAGCCATTTAGGACTGAAATGAGGAGGAATTTCTTCACCCAGAGAGTGGTGAACCTGTGGAATTCTCTACCACAGAAGGCAGTTGAGGCCAATTCATTAAATATATTCAAGAAGGAGTTAGATATATTTCTTAAGGCTAAAGGGATCAAGGGATATGGGGAGAAAGCAGGGACAGGGTACTGAATTTGGATGATCAGCCATGATCTCATTAAATAGCGGAGCAGGCTCGAGGGGCCGAATGGCCTACTCCTGCTCCTATCTTCTATGTTTCTATGTCTGGCCTATGTGTGACTCCAGACCCACAGCAATGTGGTTGACTTTTAACTGCTCTCTGAAAGCCATTCATGTATTCAAGAAAGTGGCTTGACATCCACCCTCTCGAGGGCAATTAGGGATGGGCAATAAATGCTGGCCTTGCCAGCGATGCCCACATCCTGTGAATGTATAAAAAAATATAAATAAGAGATAGTCACTAATAAATCCAATAGGTATTTCAGGAGAGTTTTCTGTACCTTAACTCCATTCACCCGCCTTAGTTCCTGATCTCTTGATACCCTTACCAAACAGAAATCTATCAATCTCAGTCTCGAAAGTGTTGTGTATGTAACCGTTTACCTTTAAGGGAACTATAGAATGTAACCGTTCGCCTTTAAGAGCACTACTTTAGGGTGGCACTATCTATTGGCTCATGTATACTGTAATACCGATAGTGACCACACCAGTATATAAGGGTTGTGATACGTTAACTAGGGCTGAATCGCCCGAGCCTCTGAATAGTAAAGACGTGTTTTATTTTGTTAACAGTGGAGTCTGTGATTATTTATAATACAACCCACAGACTTAACATTGGCGACGAGTCAGGATTCGAACCCTGCGGCAGTTGTTCCACGGCGGCTTCGTCCGAAGACAGGACGTTGAAGAGAGGTTTCAATCCTCACCAGTCTGGAACCGACAGGCTGGAAGCGACAGGCATTAGGACCCTGAAGCCTCCATAACCTCGTGGGTAAGCCGCAGCGTTGGCTGCAAAGACAGTGCCACCGATCGGGAGATAAGGGCGATCGCAATCCCTGATAAGAGCCGCGGTGAAACGCGCGAGCGGGTAAGCCAGAGCCCGGGAGGGAGCGAGCAAGATCCGCGCGAGCGGGTGAGCCAGAGGCCGGGGCCCGCTTTCAAGTGCGAGGCGCAGCCGGGCCATCGATCGCATCCGCTGATAAGAGCCGCACTCGGGCTGAAAGTCAGCGTCGGGGAACGGGTGATAACCGCCATTGAAGTGGGCGGAGAGCGCCGAGAAGCGCGGGAAAACCGCCATCGAAGTGGGCGGGGAGAGCGAGAAGCGCGGGAAAGCCGCCATTTTTCGCGGGGAAACCGCTGAAGAAGAAGGAAGATGCGGGAAACCGCCATCTTGGAAATTATTAAGAATTTCAGGAAAGTAATAAGATTTTTCAGAAAGGCTGGTGTGTTCTCAAGAAGAGAGGGAAAATAAGTATAAGTACAGCAATACTTGTGGTGTTCTCAAGAAGAGAGAAGAAAATTAATAATAAGTAAAGTAATACTTGTACTGTACTCGAAAAGAGAAGAAGATGCCTAAGCGAGGAAATATTAATGACTTTAATGCTGAAATAGAAGACTGGGCCACGTATGTGGAACGCATAGAAATATATTGCGTAGCCAACGACATTGAGGATGACGACAAGGCAATAACTTTGTTAAATTCGATGGGAGCAAAAACATACGGGCTTTTGAAACATCTAATAGCACCAGTTAAACCAGTGGACCAGACCTTCGAAGAGATCGTAGCAGTGCTGAAGGATCACTTGAACCCCACACCGTTGATGCTGGCTGAACGATTTAAATTTTACGCCAGAACCCAGAGGCAAGATGAAAGCAATGCGGAATACTTAGTCGAACTGCGTAAGCTAGCGAAATACTGCCAGTTTGGAGGGAATTTGACAGAGGCGCTGCGGGACAAGTTCGTATGCGGCTTGGCCAAAGAAGGAACGCAGAAGCGACTCCTGGAGGAAAACGACCTCACACTGGACAGGGCTGTCCTCATAGCTTCATCGCACGAAGCCGCAGTGAAAGGAACGGCGGAAATGCAGCTAAAGGCGGCGGCACTCGGGGTGGACCAAATGACTGCAAGCATTTCCAAATGCTACCGTTGTGGAAAGACAACGCACGACCAGAATCAGTGCTGGTTTAAGAATCAAGAGTGCAGGAAATGTGGCAAACTGGGTCACATCGCGAAGGTATGCAGGTCCAGAAAGAAGACCAACAAACAAAGGAAGCCACCACCACAAGAAAAGTACAACAAGGTGCATCAGGTGGCTGAAAAGAGTTCAGACGAACAAAATTCAGACTCAGACCCAAACAGCCAGGAGTTGGATAGTCTGAGAATCCACAATGTGGGTAAAGTAACTGATCTACAGACGATCTGGGTCACACTAAAAATAGCTGGAGTCCAAGTACGAATGGAGCTGGACACGGGATCAGCTGTATCAGTCATCAACCAAAAGGACTACCACCGACTATTCTCTCACATACCCTTAAGAAATACCAAGTTCGTATTACAGACATACACAGGGCATCGCGTATACCCCATGGGGAAAATAAGAGTCAAGGTGAGAGATAGGGGTAAAGTACACCCAAGAATGAATTTGTACGTACTACCTGAGGGAGGACCACCACTTCTAGGACGGGAGTGGATCAAGAAAATAGACATGGAATGGCACTACCGACAAGCAATGACGAGTGAGGACTCGGTGCAGACAAGCAGCTCAGACTCTGAGCCGGAAGACGATAAGTCCAGCTTATGTATGAAAAACAAGGTTAACATTAACTCACAGACTAAGGTTGGAAAATCGATGGCGTGCATAAAGACAGAGAATTCTGAGTCTGTTCAAGCTACAGACATATGCATTACGGAGGAACACCGGGCTCGAACTCAACGCTATTTCAAAGTACAACAACAATTAGAACAATTAAGTTACCGCCTCGTACAAGAGATGAAAACGATGAAAAAGTTCTATGACACCGAATGGGAGAGTCTGGAAAGACAACAGAACCTACTGGCTCAAGCAGAGAGCGACCATAGAGCCATCGTGACCAATTACCGATCACATCTCCCTGATGATGTTCAGGGGTTAGAATATTTGCATGATCTAGAGATACAGCAGAAGGGCAAATCACGCTGCACTGAGGATTTTGTTCTGCAATTAGAGACGGAGCTAGTGCAGGCAAAGTTAAGAGAAGTTGAATCACAGGGTGCTCTTAAGGAGATGCAGAAACAAATCTTGGACATGGAAAAGAGAAACGCTTCTTTACCTGATGAGAATAATGTGGCCATGTTGCAAGAGGAGCTTATAGGGGCGAAACTGAAAGAAGCTAAGCAAAGGATGTTGGAACTTGAAACGCAGAACCAAATCAGCGGTAATCAGCTATGTCAAGCAGAGAAGGAGTGCAAGGGTCTACATGAGAAGGTGCAATATCTCTCAGCCCAAAATAAGGGACTACTCACTCAGTTAAATGAAAGTAAACGGGAAATGGCTGAGATGGACTGCAAGAATAAAGAAGAGTTGATGGCAGTGAGACTTCGAGAGGCAGATAGCATAGCAGCCTTGGCTGAACTCCAACAGGAAATTGCGAAAGAAACAAATGAAGAGGAATCTTCAGGAAGCCAGGATTTTATTCCAGTTCTTCTCTACGACTCCTTACAAGCAGAGTGCGAGAAGTTGAAAAAACAGTATGAACAGGCCCAGACTACAATTCTGGAGGGGGTTAACTCAGCAACCTCCGAAAAGCTAGTTTCGTTGGAAGTATATGAGCAACTAAAGGTTGAACATGAGCAAGAAGTCCAAAGGCTGCAGGAAATTCTTGAGGAGCTCAGGGCCAAGACAGACTCATCGGTAGAAGTTCCATACATAGATGAGGATGTAGAGGTGAAAGACATGGCAGAACTCATAAAAATATGGAAGGAAGCCCAAGACAAATATGAGGCGGCAATTACCGAGGCTGACCGACTTGAAGAACAGTTTCAACTGGGAATGGGCCCTGAACATGAGCTAGAGAGCATCGAGGCGCAACTTCTCCAAGCACTGGAAGCCAAAGTACAAGAGGAAGAGAAGATGAAAGCATTGGAGAAAATGATGGATGAAATGGAGGAGTACGCTGAATTACGTCCAGGGGAACAGGAGAATGGGGAAACAGCTACTTCAGTAGAAGGATTAAATAGCCTGATAACGAAATCCCTGAAGGAAGGGAAAGGATTGAACGCACAAATGAGGCCAGGAGGGAAGGAAGGGCAGACATCCGAGGAAGAGCAGGATGAATATGATTGCTTGAAGAAGGGTTTTGACCTGTTGAGTGACACCGAATGTTATGAGGATGTGGTCTGCCCAAATTGTGATGGGAACTCCCAAAGTGCTGAAATCCTGAGGAAGCACTTAAGGTCTAAGGAACATAGAGAGTTGGTGGCGCTACAGATGGCAGCCGGGAAAAGAGCTCGGAGAGTTTCAAAAAGGCAGAAAAGAAAAAGAAGAAGCAGAAAATAATAACTGTTTAAAATATTATTACTTCTACTACCTCAGTCCGAACACTACGAAAGGTGCTAAATTTGTAAAAAAAAATCCAGGGACATTATCAAGACAGCCAGTGGGTTGCATAAGTCCGCACTGCTGGTTCAACAGGACGAAAGTACAAGCTGTTTTTAAAAAAAAAAAGGCTATGGAGGATGCTGTCTGGAACGAATTAATACCAGAGACTGAATTTATGAACTGTTCCCACAGAGACTGAACCTGTAAACTGATTCCACTGAGAGTATGTTTGTAAACTGTTATATGACGTTGACTCCATTGAGAGTATATCTGTAAATTGTTATATGACGTTGACTCCATCGAGAGTATATCTGCAAACTGTTTATATAAAGTTGAAGATTGTATGTTTAACAGGATTCTGTAAGTAATAAGCTAGGAAGGGAGGAGTGTTGTGTATGTAACCGTTTACCTTTAAGGGAACTATAGAATGTAACCGTTCGCCTTTAAGAGCACTACTTTAGGGTGGCACTATCTATTGGCTCATGTATACTGTAATACCGATAGTGACCACACCAGTATATAAGGGTTGTGATACGTTAACTAGGGCAGAATCGCCCGAGCCTCTGAATAGTAAAGACGTGTTTTATTTTGTTAACAGTGGAGTCTGTGATTATTTATAATACAACCCACAGACTTAACAGAAAGCTCCAACTGTCCCAGCATCCACAGCCTTATTGGGGCGAGAATTCAAGATTTCCACTCCCCATTGTGTGGTAACGTGCTTCCTGATTTCCCTCCTAAATGGCCTAGCTATAATTTTAAGATTATATACTCGCGTTCTTGACTTCCCCCATCAGTGGTAATTGTTTCTCTGTATCTATCCTATCGAATCCCTTCATCATTTGAAGCACCTTGATGAGCTCACTCCTCAATCTTCTATAGTCAAGGGAATAAAAACCACCTTTATACAAGTTGTCCTTGTAATTTAACCCTCTAATCCCCGGTATCATTCTGGTGAATCTGCGCTGCACCCCCTCCGAGGCCAGTATATCCTTCCTGAGGTGCGGTGCCCAGGACTGGACGAGTGTTCCAGATTCCATTAGACTTTGTGTGATGGCTTTTTGTTCCTGTCTACTAGCTTTAACTAATGAAACAGCAAAAGAATACAGCAATTTCCAACAATACGGATCTCTGTGCTCCTCAATTCTGGCCTCTTGCGCATCCCCGAAATTCATCGCTGCACCATTGGTGGCCGTGCCTTCAGCTGCCGAGGCCCGGAATTCCCTCCCAAAACCTCTCCGCCTCTCCCCTCCTTCAAGATGCTCCTTAAAACCTGCATGTCTGACCAAGCATGTCCTAATTTCTCCTTATGTGGCTCGGTGTCAAATTTTGTTTGATAATCGTTCCTGTGAAGCGCCTTGGGACATTTTACTACGTTAAGGCACAACATAAATACAAGTTGCTGTTGAATTCATTATTATTATACCATTAAATTGTATCAAAGTTTTGCCGATAAGGATGTAAGAAGGAAGTGACTGACTGTGTCCTTTACAGATCCAGAGGAGCTTCCGTGTCTCCCCGTCTACAGCACTGTTCAATTTCTAAGACCCCACCAAGCAGTGACAGGTAAGGAGAGCAAGCAACCAAAACTGATTCTAACCTTGAATTAAAGAGTAAACCTTTCACATATCTACAATTGGCACGAGGGCGTGCCTTTTATAGACTGACCGTGTACGGGGCTGCCCATAGTGGCGATATGTGGAACACACATGACCTCCCACTGACCCTGCACACTCCGGTGGGGGTCAGTGGCAGAGGTCACCGACGGGAGCGATCCCAGTGAAATTGCGGGGATCAAATCCCAGAGAAATTCTGCCCCATCTCCCAAGTTTGTTTTAAAAACACAAAATCCTGAATCTTTGTCTTAAAAGGGCATTGCTAAGCACATTTTGTTGCTCTTGTGTTAAATGGCCTTTGGGTTGATCAGACAATGGGATTGTCCTGACTGAGATCAGACCTGTCACATAATCATCAATTCAATGGAACAGATTGTCAGTAACAGGGAGCATTTGGTTTCCTAATTTTATTGTCTATGACTCAGCTATGGAGATAATCGATTGTGTCTTGATAGATGCGCAGGAGGGAGAAGATGCTCTCTATAGCACTGTCAACAAACCCAAACCACCTCAAGCAGAACAGACAGGTAAGACGACAAGAATGGCCCTTGAACGTTATTACATTGTGCCATCATTCAGTGTTGTTCAATTACAGCCTAGTAATGAAGGAGGAGTTGGACCATGAGTGATTATGTAAATGGGGCAAGTTCTCACTGGGACAGAGAAGGTTGAGGGGTGATACGATTCCTCATTTTAGCATTCTGAAGGAAGTAGATAGCGTGACGAGCTGTTTCACCGTATCCAGAACAGTAGATCCAGAGGACACGGCCTGAGCTCGAATGGGGGCAAATTCAAAACGAATCTGTGGAAACAATGGCCCCGATAGTTACGGGGAGGGAGGGAGGGCACGGGGGAGGCTGAACACGGCTGAAGAACCCGGCAAGGCCGAGGACAGAGGTCCTGCTGAATTTAACGGCAGGACCTCGTTATCAGTTTTTCATTCTATTCCGACCCAAAAGCCGAGCGAGAGATCCGGACCGGGGGAAAAAGAAAAGGGCTGGGGAGAGAGAGGCCATCAGGACTGGGGAAGAGAGAGGCTATTGTGACTGGGGGGAGAGAGAGAGAGAGGCCATTGGGACTGGGGGGGAGGAGAGAGAGAGAGGCCATTGGGACTGGGGGGGGCAGAGAGAGAGGCCATTGGGACTGGGGGGGGAGAGAGAGGCCATTGGGACTGGGGGGAGAGAGAGAGAGGCCATTGGGACTGGGGGGGAGAGAGAGAGAGAGAGGCCATTGGGACTGAGGGAGAGAGAGAGGCCATTGGGACTGGGAGAGAAAGAGAGGCCATTGGGACTGGGGGGGAGAGAGAGAGAGAGAGGCTATTGGGACTGGGGGGGGGGGGAGAGAGAGAGAGAGAGAGAGAGAGGCCATTGGGACTGGGAGAGAAAGAGAGGCCATTGGGACTGGGGGGGAGAGAGAGAGAGAGAGAGAGAGAGAGAGAGAGGCTATTGGGACTGGGGGGGGGGAGAGAGAGAGAGAGAGAGGCCATTGGGACTGGGGAGAGAGAGAGAGAGAGGCCATTGGGACTGGGGGAGAGAGAGGCCAGTGGGACTGGGGTCTTGGGGAAAGAGAGGCCATTGGGACTGGGGGGGAGAGAGAGGCCAGTGGGACTGGGGTCTTGGGGGGAGAGAGAGAGGTCATTGGGACTGGGGGGGGGTGAGAGAGAGGCCATTGGGACTGGGGTCTTGGGGGGGGGGGAGAGAGAGAGAGAGAGAGGCCATTGGGACTGGGGGGGAGAGAGAGGCCAGTGGGACTGGGGTCTTGGGGAAAGAGAGGCCATTGGGACTGGGGGGGAGAGAGAGGCCAGTGGGACTGGGGTCTTGGGGGGAGAGAGAGAGAGAGGCCATTGGGACTGGGGTCGGGAGAGAGAGAGAGTCCATTGCGACTGGGGGGGGGGGGGTGAGAGAGAGGCCATTGGGACTGGGGAGAGAGACCATTGGGACTGGGGGGGGGAAGAGCGAGAAGTCGGCAGGGAGGAGAGGGTGCCCTTGATTGTCGGGTGAGGCCGGTGGCTTCCTTGTGGGGTCGGGGGGGGGGTGGTGAGCAGGGAGCACTCCTGCTCCTCCTGGCCCACAAGCAGTGCTGTAAAAGCCACTTACCTTGTGGAGCCGGTAGATCCCGCCTCCCTTTCTCTGCCGGGTTTCTCGACCCCCGGGAAACCCACGCCGCAGCTGAGAGTTTTAAATCGGGCTCCCAATTGCGCTGAGAGCCGGATTTAAATATGTTAATGAAGGTGACCCGCCTCCCCGCAGCGGGACACTTGAACGCACCAATATCCGCTGCCGTGCTCGTGGGGGCGTGCCCTGTATTAGACTCCGCCCCCTCCCACCTGTCATGGGGGGGGGTTAATATCGAGGCCAATATTTCAGTGAGCGAGCGGCCAATCCATGGAACATGTTCCCTCGGGAGACGGTGGAAGCGGTTAGTGTTGAATCATTCAAATATAAATTAGATGGATTTCTGACAGAAACTGATATTTTGGGATGCAGTATTTGAGTAATTTGAGAGGTGACGTGTGGTGAGTGTAGCGAGCTCGGGAGGAACAGGCAACTTGGCACCGATGGTTCCCGATACTCCGATACTGTTATAACTAAAGCCTCCAAAGAATTTTTTTTTTGAAGTGTTTTTGAATGTCCCGGTGATCGGTCTCCTGAGTTTCTTGCAGCGATGTCCTGGAGATTAGCTTCTCATTCCTGGAGACTCCCGGACAATCCTGGAGGGTGGGCAAGCCTCGGCTACAGAGACCGGAATCTATCCCTACAATAGAAAGAAAGACTTGCATTTCTCTAGCGCCTTTCACATCCTCGGGATGTCCCAAAGCGCTTGACAGCCAATGGCGTGCTTTTTGAAGTGTGGTCACTGTTGTAATGTAGGGTTATCCATGGCTCCAGGATTTGTGGTCATGGGGAGGCTAAAGTGAAGGCTGAAAGTTCTGATCCACCGCACTCCCACTGGCCCGGTGTGAGGCTGGAATTCCTAGGCTTGTGAGCTCAAGTGATGGAGCAGGACTTGAACCTACAATCTTCTCCCTCAACAATAACAACTTGCATTTATATAGCGCCTTTAATGTAGTAAAACATCCCAAGACGCTTCACAGGAGCGTTATCAAACAAAATTTGACACTGAGCCACATAAGGCGATATTAGGGCAGATGACCAAAAGCTTGTTCAAAGAGGTAGATTTTAACGAGTGTCTTAAAGGAGGAGAGGCAGAGAGGTTGAGGGAGGGAATTCCAGAGCTTAGGGCCCAATGGTGGAGCGATTTAAAATCAGGGATGCTCAAGAGGCCAGAATTGGAGGAGCGTTGATATCTCGGGGAGTTGTGGGGCTGATGGAGGTTACAGAAATAGGGAGGGGCGAGGCCATGGAGGGATTTGAACGCAAGGATGAGAATTTTAAGATCGAGGAGTTGCTCACTGGGCAAGTGTGCTACCCACCCAACTGAAGCCTGCAAATGACACTCTGCCACATTGTCCCAGGGTGTTTTCTGGGTTTTATACACGGCGGTGAACCCGTACAAAGGGAGAGACCGGTCAGCTCAACAGCTCCTCCTGAATGAGTTCAAACTCCTTGCTCTGTCAGTCCCAGCTTTCCACATAGCGCCAGTGACCTTGTCCAGCAATAACTTAAGGGGGCCGAGAATCGAACAATTATCGAACACACGTTTTAATTTGAGCGCCAGCTTACTTTCAGCAATGGATCAATTTAAGAACATTGTGTTTACAATGGTTGGGTGTCAGCTGTCCTCACTTACAGTTACAACCAAGAGCCATAGCCAAGCAGATCCGACTATACATGCTCAATAGTCCATAAGATTCTGAAAGCTTTCCTCTCGATAGTTCTGCGACAAAGCTGCAGAATCTCAAAACAGAACGCATAAAAATCCTAAATCAGAACCGTTTCTTTTTCAGCTGTAATTTACGCGACTGTCATCAATTCTACCAAACAGCTCTAAGACGTGAGTGAATATTAACTCTCTGCGTGTGACAAGGTTGTTGATAAAGTTAAGGCGTGTCTGTTGAACTGGAACTCCAACACACAGCGCCACGTGCCCCCGGAATGGATGTTTTGTGAGTTCCCAATCTCGGCAACCTCGCCATGGGAGCTTCGGTACAAGAGGAAAAGCCAGGTTCTTCTAAAGAAACTTGCATTTATATAGCGCCTTTCACCATCTTGGGTCTTCTCAAAGCGCTTTAGAAGCAATGAAGTAATTTTGAAGTGTAGTCACTGTTGTAATGTAGGATATGTGACAGCCAGTTAGCGCACAGCAAGCTCCCACAAACAGCAATGTGATAATGACCAGATAATCTGTTTTTAGTGAAGTTGATTGAGGGCTAAATATTGGCCAGGACACCGGGGAGAACTCCCCTGCTCTTCTTTGAATAGTGCCATGGGATCCTTTACATCTACCAGATTAAACCAACACTGAACTGGGAATAACAACAGAAAATGCTGGAAAAACTCAGCAGGCCAGGCAACATCCGTGGAGAGAAAATAGAGTCAACCTTTCGGGTCAAAACCCTTTGTCAAGACTAAAGAGGCACATGGAATGAAACAGATTAAGAGGCCAGGCTGGGAGAGAACAAAAGTGAAGTGAAGAGACACTAAGAGGTATTCAAAACCAGACGAGATGGTGATAGGACTAGTGGAGACAAAAGACCGCGCTAAGATTAGGTGTGAAATGCGCTTGCAGAATGGGAGACAGCTGCCATGTGGGAGAGAGAAAAAATATATATTTTCTCTCCACGGATGTTGCCTGGCCTGCTGAGTTTTTCCAGCATTTTCTGTTGTTATTTCGGATTGCCAGCATCTGCAGTATTTTGCTATCGTACTACTGAACTTGGAATCTTGTTGACAAAGGCCAGCAGAATGACAGGTGCTGGAAGGTCTTAAGGTTGGGTTTCAAAGATGCATTCTTTGGCCAACATTGAGGGCACTTTACGTTGCATGTGGCCTGTACGGTAACTGTTCAGACCGAGCCCGATACTAAACTGGAGTTCAAAATGTATTTAAATTTCTGTTCTCAAAAATAAAAACCCCTGAAAAGATTTATAGGATGATCAATGAATAACAGTGTCCATCCTCTTCTAGATTGGTGTAGCACGAATCTGTACAGACGGGCCAGCTCGAGATTTCAATGAATTATCTGAAGAAATCGCCATGGTGTGAAGAAGTGAAATCCATGGATTGTTTATTTTTTCTCGCCTTCATTTATGAATTGTTAACCAATGATTGAAGTGTGTAAACAGTCGATTGTCATTCGTTCCGCCCGGCCGGGAAATCTTCCCATGTAGTCAAAAGGAGAGTGCCTCCAAATATCGTCCTCGCGTTGTGTTGCTGTTGTGAGTTATTTTCTTGTACACGGGGAATGAACAATGTGCTGAGAGTGTTGCTACAAGGGCCTGAACTGATGCCGTTCTCTCTCTTTTTGTGTTAACACGTGATTCGTTGACTTATGTCAAGCGTCGACCCAGCAACGCATCACCTATGGCTGCAATATTCTGCTAGAGATCCATTGGTGTATGTGAGAAAGAGGGTCAGAAACTGCTGACCAAAGGTTTACATTATAACACTTTATTAAACAGTTATATGTACAATACAATCATATTGTGTGAATAATATCGTAACGCTGATTCCACACAAAGGTGTTGGCTTGTGAAGAGATGCCCAGCTTCGTGCACTGGTTGGTGAGATAAGACCGTCAATCATTGAATATGCTCTAAAATTGTGATTAACTTTCCCCAGTGAAGACTTTCAAGAAAAATAAATGAGCCGGAGCAGATCTAGAAGTGAATACTTGTCACTCAGATGAAGCTTCTTTCAGCTGAAACACCAAATCAGGGTTATTGTGAATTCTTCTTCTTCTTCTTAGGCAGTCCCTCGGAACCGAGGATGACTGGCTTCCACATTAAAAATTAGTTCTCAGGTGACTGATGAGTCCAATGCGGGGCCTACAGTCTCTGTCACAGGTGGGGCAGACGGTGGTTGAAGGGGCGGGTGGGGTGCTTGGGTTGACGTGTACTCCTTGCGCTGCCTGCGCTTGGCTTCCGCTTGCTCCCGGCGAAGAGACTCGGTGTTCAGCGCCTTCCCGGATGCTTCTCCTCCACTTTGTGCGGTCTTGGGCCAGGGATTCCCAGGTGTCGGTGGGGATGTTACACTTTTTCAAGGAGGCTTTGAGGGTGTCCTTGAAGCGTTTCCTCTGCCCACCTGGGGCTCTCTTGCCGTGCCGGAGCTCCGAGTAGAGCGTTTGTTTTGGGAGTCTCATATGGGGCATGTGTTCTTGCTCAGGCCAACATTCCCAGCATCGAAGCTTTGACCACGCTCAATCAGCTCCGAAGGACGGGTCACATTGTCACAGTCACATATTTTGAATTATATTGTCCTTCAGTACGGTGGCCGTGAGGGGAGTTTGATTATATGAGCACGCTGCTATTAAGAAATCCATCCTTTATTTGGTAGCACACTGGAGACCGTGATGGAGGAGGGCAGTGCAGAGCTATGCACCCCACTTCCAACTCGGAGAAGAAACACAGACAGTTGAGGTATGGACCAGCCACGATCTGATTGAATGACGGAACAGGCTCCAGGGGCCGAACGGCCTACTCCTGTTCCTAGAATGCACATCCCTGGTGTAGCATGCATTCCAAACCACCTTATCCAAGGGGGGGCTGAAGAACAGAACCGTTCACGAGCAGTGCGAGGCTTTCACGGACATAGCCTCAGCGGCTATGAACTTGGGAGCAGTGGAACGTTGGAACAGGAGGAGGCCATTCAGCCCCTCGAGCCTGCTCCACCATCCAATCAGATCACTGCTTACCTGTACCCCCAACTCCATTTCCTCACCTTTGCTCCACATCCCACGATAACCTTTCCCAACAAAAATAGACACCGGTCTACAAGTGCAGTTGTGGACGTTACATTGTTGGCTATTTTCCTTCGAGGGAGGTAATCAGCTTCGGTTTAGGGCTGCTTTGGCTCCTAGATGACATTTCTGGTGACGAGAGACCAGAGCCGAGTCTAGACTCTGCGGCAAATTCCATAATCCAGTAGTTTCACAGATCTCCGATGTTGTTTAACCAGCCAGTTGAGTTGGGACTTGGCAGTGGGAGCTGGGATTTATCCCACTCGGCTCTGGGTTAACTTGCAAACCCTCGCCCCCCCCCAACAGGTTGGCTGGTCCCAGCTGATCAAGCTGGTGGTGCTGCTGACCAATACTCCACACTGGTAAACTCTGAGGTTTGGGTATGGTGGTGTCGTCGTTGTTACTGGACTAATAATCCCCAGAGCGTGAGTTTAAATCCCAGTATTCCAATGCAGTTCAATCTGGAAATAAAAAGCTGGTATCAGTGAAAGTGACCAGGTTGGATTGTCGGAGAAACTCACCCGGTTCATGAATGTCCTTTAGGGAAAGAAACCTGCCGAACTGACTCCAGTCCCACATCAACGTGGTTGACTCTTCGCCGCTCTCTGAAGTGTCCTAGTGAGCCGCTCAGTTGTATCAAACTTCTACAAAGAACTGCGACGGTTCTAGACAAAGGCCTGCCCACCACCGTCTTCTCAAGGGATGGGCAATAAATGCCAGCCTTGCCAGTGACGCCCACATTCTGAGAATGAACGTTGCAGCTCGTGAACCTTCCAGCAGAACCTCTGCACACACTCGGCGCGCGGAAGTATTGGCTCTTGCCAACCGGCACGTAGATTCACATAGGAACTGGGATGTTCTGCCCCGCGGGGTGAGACTGTGGATCCCGCATCAGGCAGTAGATTGCTTCTGGCGATTGATGGCTCTCCATGTGTGTGTCAAGACAACCAGCTAATCCAAAACAACACCCGTAAAAGTCACAATTCATCCAATTGTGTCGACACACAGACTGGGCTGTCGGGCGATGACGACCATTTGACGCAGAATCTGACTCCTTTCAGGTGAAACATGTCTCAAGTTGTCGTATTTTGGGTTAACCTCCCTCCTGCGATTTATAGTCCCAGGGTGAGACTGCAGCGAAGTGTCGTACACAATAAAATTCCTCACTTATAGATTGTTCACTTCCCCCGATGGTTCAGCAGTGCCGGTCACCTCTGTAAAAAAGGAAGGAATTTACTTCAGTATTGGAGACAATTTCAGCGTGTAACCAAGTCACAGAATCCAACCTGGCACCTTAACACTGAGTTTTACACACGTCAACCTTTCCAGCACATTCCGCGCGGGGATTCTTTCTAGAATATTCCGCTCGGAGATTCTTTCTAGAATATTCTGCCCAGAGATTCTTTCTAGAATATTCTGCCCAGAGATTCTTTCTAGAATATTCTGCCCAGAAATTCTTTCCAGCACATTCCGCACGGGGATTCTTTCCAGCATATTCTGCCCGGAGATTCTTTCTGGAATATTCTGCCCAGAGATTCTTTCTAGAATATTCTGCCCAGAGATTCTTTCTAGAATATTCCCCTCGGGGATTCTTTCTAGAATATTCTGCCCAGAAATTATTTCTAGAATATTCTGCTCAGAGATTCTTTCCAGCACATTCCGCCCGGGGATTCTTTCTAGAATATTCTGCCTGGAGATTCTTTCCAGCACATTCCGCCCGGGGATTCTTTCTAGAATATTCTGCTCAAAGATTCTTTCTAGCACATTCTGCCCAGAGATTCTTTCTAGAATATTCTGCTAGGAGATTCTTTCCAAAACATTCCACTCAGGGATTCTTTCTAGAATATTCTGCCTGGAGATTCTTTCTAGCACATTCAGCTCGGAGATTCTTTCTAGCACATTCTGCCCAGAGATTCTTTCTAGAATATTCTGCTAGGAGATTCTTTCTAGAATATTCCGCTCGGAGATTCTTTCCAGCACATTCTGCTCAGAGATTCTTTCTAGAATATTCCGCGCTGAGATTCTTTCTAATACATTCTGCCCAGAGATTCTTTCTAGAATATTCTGCTAGGAGATTCTTTCTAGAATATTCTGCTAGGAGATTCTTTCCAAAACATTCCACTCAGGGATTCTTTCTAGCACATTCTGCCCAGAGATTCTTTCTAGATTATTCTGCTAGGAGATTCTTTCTAGAATATTCTGCTCGGAGATTCTTTCCAGCACATTCTGCTCAGAGATTCTTTCTAGAATATTCTGCTAGGAGATTCTTTCCAAAACATTCCACTCAGGGATTCTTTCTAGCACATTCTGCCCAGAGATTCTTTCTAGATTATTCTGCTAGGAGATTCTTTCTAGAATATTCTGCTCGGAGATTCTTTCCAGCACATTCTGCTCAGAGATTCTTTCTAGAATATTCCGCGCTGAGTATTCCGCGCTGAGATTCTTTCTAACACATTCTGCCCAGAGATTCTTTCTAGAATATTCTGCTCAGATTATTTCTAGCACATTCTGCCCGGAGATTCTTTCTAGAATATTCTGTTTCCACCACCCTTTCAGGCCAGATCATAACAACTCGCTGCGTAAAAGAAAATCCTCAGGTCGCCTCTTTTTTTGACAATGACCTTCAGTCTGTGCCCTCTGGTCACTGACCCTCCTGCCACTGGAAACAGTTTCTCCTCATTTACTCGATCAAAACCCTTCATAATTTTGAACTCAATTAAATCTCCTCTTAAGCTTCTCCACTCTAAGGAGAACAATCCCAGCCTCGCTAGTTAAATAATTGAATAGTTATTGAATTGTTGGAAGACACTGTCAGTGGATCCACAGTTACCTGGTATTGACTGCTGCTGATACAGCTTAGCTTTACAATATTTGGGTGAATCCATCTGGTATCTAAGAGATAAGAAAGAAATAGAATTAAACTAGAATTGTTATGACAGCCAGACGCAGTATTCACAGCAAGTTCCACTGAACCCATGTCATTTCAGGGCTCGCCCTCACTGACCCTTAGACACACAACCCTCCAACTGCGTCAGTGCTGACGGCTCAAAACTTGCATTTATAGAAAGGCTGTCAATGTGGAAAAGCATCGCACGGTGCTTCACAAAGGCATACTCAAAACAAATGGATGTTGAGCCAGAAACAGAGATATTAGGATTGCTGCTGAAAACTTGGTCAAACACGTAGGTTTTAAGAAGCGTCTTAAAGGAGGAGTGGGAAGCGGAGAGGTTTAGGGAGGGATTTCCAGAGCATGGGGTCAAGGCGGCTGAAGGCACAGCCGCCAATGGTGGGACATTGTGGGGGGCGGGGAGGGTGAGCAAGAGGCCAGAGTCAGAGGGACGGAGGGGTCCCAGGAGGTTGCGAGGCTGGAGGAGGTTTTGGAGATGGGGAGCGGGAGGCCTGAAAAGGATTTAAACACGAGGATGAGAATTTTAAACTTTGAGGCATCGGCGGGGGATCAGGAACCAATGTCGCTCAGTGAGGGCAGCAGTGCCGGGTGAGGAGGACTTGATGTGGGATAGGATCCAGGCAATGGAGCCTTGGATGAGCTGAGGCTGGCAGAGACTGGAGGGTGGGAGGCCGGCCAGGAGAGAGTTGGAATAGTCGAGTCTGGGGGTGACAAAGGCTTGGAGGAGGGTTTGAGCAGCAGACGGACTGAGGTAGGTGATATGATAGAGGTGGAAGTGGACAGTCTTTGTGATGGAGAGGACACATAGACTCTGTGACTGTGTCAGTGAAACCTGGAGGGTTATTTTAACCTGTTTCCCCTGGGAGCGGGGGGACTCCCGCGGGATTGGGAGGAATGCCGGTTTTATACCCCGCCCAATATTACTCTTCAGTGACTTCAATAGGGAGTAAAGTCGGGCGGGCTGCGAATCCAGCACTGTGCCTGATCCCCTCAGTTTCCTGACGAGGAGTTAAGGTTAACACTGCACCTCCCTCAAGTTAGAAATGCCCAGAAAACAATCACTTCTCTTTGAAGTGAGGAGCGACAATTAGTTTCCCAAATGTCCTCCCCATTCCTCCTGAAGGACTGCTCTCTAGTTGGGCTACAGGTCCACAGGCACTGACAGTTCCAATAACAACCCCAACTGATTGGGTCGATTGGGCTTATACTCGCTGGAGTTTAGAAGAATGAGAGGGGATCTCATTGAAATTTATAAAATTCTAACAGGACTGGACAGGCTGGATGCAGGAAGGATATTCCCGATGGTCGGGGAGTCCAGAACCAGGGGTCACAGTCTAAGGATAAGGGGTAAGCCATTTAGGACAGAGATGAGGAGGAATTTCTTCACCCAGAGAGTGGTGAACCTGGGAAATTCTCTACCACACAAGGCAGTTGAGGCCAATTCATTAAATATATTCAAGAAGGAGTTAGATATATTTCTTCAGGCTAAAGGGATCAAGGGATATAGGGAGAAAGCAGGGACAGGGTACTGAATTTGGGTGATCAGCCATGATCTCATTAAATGGTAGAACAGGCTCGAGGGGCCGAATGGCCTACTCCTGCTCCTATTTTCTATGTTTCTAACTGCCCATTATTCACATGTGACCAAAGACAGCGAGTCTCAGCAGGCTATTCAGCCATGTAGAGAATCGCTGCCCTGCCTCATCCCATCTCGACGTCCAATGGGGGGGGGGGGGGGGGGGGTCACTGGGTCTTGATCAGAAGCAGGAACCCTGGCTGGTTTGTTTCCTCTTTCCAAACCCTGATTTAGAATCAAAGACTCTTACAGCACAGAAAGAGGCCATTCGGCCCATTGTGCCTGTGCCGGCTCTTTGAAAGAGTTCTCCAATTCGTCCCACTCCCTCTCGCTCTTTCGCCACAGCCCTGCAAATACTTCCTTTTCAAGTATTTATCCAATTCCCCTTTGAAAATTATTATTGAATCTGTTTCCATCGCCCTTTCAGGCCGTGCGTTCCATGATGTGTCCCAGTTCCCAGCAGTCTGATGGGCTCAAGGGTCCTTGGGAATCTGATGGGTATATAAGGCCCATTCCATGGAATCTGATGGGTATTTAAGGCCCATTCCCTTGGGAATCTGACGGGTATTTGAGGCCCATTCTGTGTGTTCTAGTTCCTGGAATTGTGATGGGCCTGAGGGACCCAGTTCTCTGGCAGTCCGATAAAACTGTACCTTGCTCATACATCTAGGAAGACAATTAGGCCGTTCGGCCCATTGGCCCTGCTCCACCACATTCTTAGCACGACAGCCCCTTATCATTTCAATCCCAATACCCATATTTATAGATGTTCAGGTTGATGTAAACTGCCTTTCTGAGCACAGGTACTGAAATACAAACCGAAATGTGGCTACGGCTAAGAAATGGCATCCTAATTAAATACTAGTTTGACATAGATTGTCGTAATGATATCACTTTAAGAAAACATAGCAACATGATTGATAGAGAAAAGCTGTAAGGTGGAATCGTACCTTTCTCTCTGTGGGGTAAACTTCGCTCTTCCTGAATGGGGAAAGAAAGACAAAAGATTTTAAGCACTGCCTCATTGCTGATCAGACATCTCCGTTCCCGCGCTCTCACTGTGGTGAGTTAAGAGTTCATTTGGTGCACTGTTCCATTTGAATGTGCATAGCTGGACCAGCCACATAAATACTGTGGCTACAAGAGCAGGCTAGAGGCTGGGAATTCTGCGGCGAGTGTCTCACCTCCTGACTCCCCAAAGCCTTTCCACCATCTACAAGGCACAAGTCAGGAGTGTGATGGAATACTCTCCACTTGCCTGGATGAGTGCAGCTCCAACAACACTCAAGAAGCTCGACACCATCCAGGACAAAGCAGCCCGCTTGATTGGCACCCCATCCACCACCTTAAACATTCACTCCCTCCACCACCGGCGTACCGTGGCTGCAGTGTGTACCATCTACAAGATGCACTGCAGCAACTCACCAAGGCTTCTTCGGCAGCACCTCCCAAACCCGCGACCTCTTCCACCTAGAAGGACAAGGGCAGCAGGCGCATGGGAACATCATCACCTCCAAGTTCCCCTCCAAGTCACACGCCATCCTGACTTGGTCTCTCCCTCTCATTGCCTGTGGCTGAATCTCCCCCTCCGGTTTCCTGTCTCCTCCCAAGTCACTCCCTCTCATTTCCTGTCTCCTTTCAGTTCCCTCGCCTTTTGATTTGCAGTTTCTGGTGTAACTTGAGGTTAGGCCGTCCCATCCTTAGACACCCAAGCTATATATATTTTAAATTAAATGAACCCAATACAAAATGAGTACAGCCACATAGTCAGTCCTTGACTTATAATAACCTACCTCTCTTTCTCCTCCTAATCATTAAGGCAATAACAACCAGGATTATCAGAACGACACTTCCAACCAAAACACAGATCAGGAGTTTGGGCAGAAACCGCTCCTCGTCGACGCTGGTGAAGTAGATGGCCTGGGCGGCACTGCCTTGGCCGTTGGTGGCCACACAGCTGTAGTTCCCCTTGAGCTTCGGGCCGTGTAGTTCTCCCACGATCTGGTACTTCCCCGGCCCTCGCATTACCGGTGTGTTGCTGCCGTTCACGGGGAGTCTGTTGTTCTGGGGATCAATCCACAGGATGTTTGGGGAGGGTTCCCCTTCGACCAGGCACACTAAGGTGAACTGCGTGGCGTTAACGGCTGTGATAGACAGGTTGAGGACGGCTGGCGGACCTGAGAACAAACAGGATAGACGCGCGATTAAAGTACGACACTGACACACGGAGCAGTCCACCTCGTGACTAATGCGTTGATCCAGTGTATTTAAAGACAGACCGGATCCCAGGCTGGGTGACTCACTGGGCTAGAAGAGGAAGCAGGTGGCAGGAAGTCATCATCAAGACCGCAAAGAGGAAGATATAAAAATGATACCTCAGTCCCACTCCAGAGACTTGAGCACAAAATCTAGGACGACACTCTAGCGCAGTACTGAGGGAGTGCGGCACTGTCGGAGGGGCCGTCTTTCAGATGAGACGTTAAACCGAGGCCCCATCTGCCCCCTCAGGTGGACGTAAAAGATCCCATGGCACTATTTGATAGAAGAGCAGGGGAGTTCTACCCGGTGTCCAGGGCCAATATTTATCTCTCAACCAACATCACTAAACAGATTATCTGGTCATTATCTCATTTATGGGACCTTGTGTGCAAACTGGCTGCCGTGTCTGGCGGTGAGAAAGCCAAGGATGGGAGTTTCAGCGGCAGATGGGCTGAGGCAGGGGCGGAGACAGGCAATATTATGGGAGTGGAAGTAGGCGGTCTTTGTGATGGAGAGAATATGGGGTTGGAAGCTCAGCTTGGGATTGAATAGAATACGGTCCGGTTCAGCTCGAGGCAGTGGCCAGGAAGGGGGTGTAGTTGGCAGCAAAGCTACGGAGGTTATGTTGGTGGTCAAAGACAATGGCTTTGGTCTTCCCAATATTTAGCTGGAGGAAATTATGTCTCATCCAAGATTGGATGTCAGGCAATCAGTCTGAAAACACACAGAGGCAACAGAGGGGTCGAGAGAGCTGGTGGCGAGGTAGAGCTGGGTGTCGTCGACGTACATGTGAAAGCTGACAATCTCACCAAAGGGCTTGAGGAAGAGGAGGCGACCAAGATGAGGAAGAGGAGGGGACCAGGATGAGGAAGAGGAGGGGACCAAGATGAGGACGAGGAGGGGGCCACGATGAGGAAGAGGAGGGGACCAGGATGAGGAAGAGGAGGGGACCAAGATGAGGACGAGGAGGGGGCCAAGATGAGGAAGAGGAGGGGACCAAGCATGGATCCTTGGGGTACACCCAAGGTGACAATGCAGGGGCAGGAAGAGAAGGCTCTTGCACTTGCACAGTTCAGAGCGGAACCAGGCGAGCGCAGTCGCAATGAGATGGACAATGTGAGGCGTTGGTGGAGGATGGTGTGGTTGACCATGTCAAAGGTTGCAGACTGGTTGAGGAGGAGGAAAAGGGGGGGATAATACAACAACACCTTGCATTCATAGCGCACCATTAACGTAGTAAAACATCCCGAGGTGTTTTCAGAGAGGCCCCGCCACTGCCGCGTGTTACAGAGGATCTCAGAGCTAATCGAGAGAGACAGAAGAGACTTTCACCCATCAGTCACACTCAGGGCTGGTCTAACTCTATCCAGCATCCCCCAGCAATTTAGGTTCCTGTTGAATTTACCTGTTACTTCCAAGATGGTTCCAGGGTTGGTTTCATCCATGAAAGTTTGTAGTCCCCGACGTTTGACTTCCACACGACAGAAGTATTGACTGTTGTCACCTAGCATGGCATGTTTCAGCTCTAATGATGCATCGTTTTGCCTGGGGTCCCCGGCCAGTCCGTATCGGTCATTGACATTTGTGTTAACTACATTTTCGAACTTGTCGTGATCCTTGACCCTGTTGGTCGAGTTGAACAGAACCGGCCCTTTATAAAACACCTTGATCTTCCAAATGACGGTAATCTCAAAGGTAGTGTAATGAGAATAGGAGGAGTTGAACTTGCAGGGCAAGACGACAGAGCTTCCGACCATCCCGCTCACTCGCCTCGGTACTTTCACGGACACTGGCACCGGCACTCCATTACTTCCTACAGGGACGCAAGAGTCAGGAAGTCAATGAACCGCTGGTTCTCATTGAAACTTATAAAATTCTAACAGGACTAGACAGACTAGATGCAGGAAGGATGTTCCCGATGGTCGGGGAGTCCAGAACCAGGGGTCACAGTCTAAGGATAAAGGGGTAAGCCATTTAGGACAGAGATGAGGAGGAATTTCTTCACCCAGAGAGTGGTGAACCTGTGGAATTCTCTACCACAGAAGGCAGTGGAGGCCAGTTCATTAAATATATTCAAGAAGGAGTTAGATATATTTCTTAAGGCTAAAGGGATCAAGGGATATGGGGAGAAAGCAGGGACAGGGTGCTGAATTTGGATGATCAGCCATGATCTCATTAAATGGCGGAGCAGGCTAGAGGGGCCGAATGGCCTACTCCTGCTCCTATCTTCTATGTTTCTATGGCCCTCGATGGAGCCTCTCAGCCAAATGACATCAAATGCCTTTTCTTATCGAGGCCAAAAAATTTTTTTTTTTTTTTTTAAAAAACGAAAAAAATTGCCCCTTTTTTTTCAAAAAAAGAGGGGCACAACGAATAGAAACCCAAATCATATATAAAACAAAGGAAACTTATCAAAATAAGTCACGATAATATTTACACCATCCACCATAGACTCCAGTCCCTGCGGCGCTCGCCGGTCACGGAAAGCCTGAGGCGTACCGGCGGACACCACGTGCTCCTTCTCCAGGGCCACTCGCGAAGGGGGGTCAGACGCTATGCAAGAGTAAGGAGGAGAACGGTGGGTGCGACTGAAGATATGGTACGGTACTGCAGTGGTTCTGGTACTAGACCAGCCACCCGGAGGTTGTGAGTTCTAAATCCCACCCATAGCAAGTTGTGACATTGAGTTAATGTCACCTGACACCAGAGAAAAGAAATGCCTACGATAGTCATTGTGATAACCCAACTGGTTCACTAATGCCTTGCAGGGAGGGGGCCCTCTGGCCTACTCCTGCCTCTATTTCTTATGTAAGATGAGAAGTCAAGTGAGCAGTGAAGCATCAGATCTTAACACCGCCCCCCCCCCCCCCCCCAGCCTCAGAAACAGGGATGAGGGACTTCAGTTACGTGGAGAGGCTGGAGAAGCTGGGATTGTTCTCCTTTAGAGCAGAGAAGGCTAAAGGGGAGATTTAACAGAGGTGTTCAAAATGGTGTGGAGTTTCGATAGAGTAAATAAGGAGAAACTGTTTCCACTGGCAGGAGGGTCGGTGACCAGAGGACACAGATTTAAGGTCATTGGCAAAAGAACCGGAGGGGAGTTGAGGAGAATTCATTTTACGCAGCGAGTTGTTATGATCTGGAACGCGCTGTCTCAAAGGGCGGTGGAAGCAGATTCAATGGTAACATTCAAAAGGGAATTGGATAAATACTTGAAAAATGCCGGGCTATGGGGAAAGAGCAGGGGAGTGTCATAGAGTCAAAGAGTCATAACAGAAGGAGGCCATTCGGCCCATTGAGTCCGTGCCGGCTCTCTGTAGAGCAATCCAGTCAGTCCCATTCCCCCACTCTATCTCTGTAGCCCTGCAAGTTTATTTCTCTCAAGTGCCTATCCAGTCTCCCCTTGAAAACATTGAGTGTCTCCGCTTCCACCACTTCCGTCGGCAGCGAGTTCCAGCGAATTCCAGGTCATCACCGCTCGCTGCGTAATAAAGTTTTTCCTCACATCCCCCCTGTATCTTTTGCCAAAAACCTTAAATCTGTGTCCCCTAGTCCTTGTACCATCAAATAGTGGGAACAGCCTTTCCCCGTCTAGCCTATCCAAACCCGTCATAATCTTGTACACCTCTTTCAAACCACCCCGCAACCTCCTTTGCTCCAATGAAAACAAATCCAGCTTCTCCAACCTGTCCTTGTAGCTAAGATCCCCCCCATCCCCGGAACCATTCTGGTAAATCTCCTCTGCACCCTCTGAAAGACCTTCACATCCTTCCTAAAGTGTGGTGACCGGAACTGGACGCAATACTCCAGTTGTGGACTAATTGGAGAGCTCTTTCAAAGAGCCGGCACAGGCACGATGGGCCGAATGGCCTCTGTTAGATCCGTGTAGCTTAATGTCGTGTCCTTCAATAATCAGACAAAAGACTGCAGGGAACGATCAACAGGTGTTTACTGAATGAGGGTTACTCTAGAACTGTACAGATCACTACTCAGGGTTTATATACAGGTGTGGTCACTGCCGGTACTACAGGAGCTGTAAAAAGTAGTTCTCCCCCTTAAAGGTACATACATTACAGCCTCCTTTTGAGCTGTATGATTCTAACTCTGATGTGAAGCCCAGCCATGATGAAGCAAGAACAAATTTAGCTTTAACGTTTATTTTCGTGAATGCTGGAGCTTAATCCTGGAGGCGGGCTTCCTTTATTGTGGTTAAGCCACAGCTCTGTCCCTTGTTCCTCATAAGTGTAGAGATCTGTGAGAATGAGCGGTGAAACGGGAGCCAGCTAGTTGTGGTGCGGCCATGTGACACACACACACAACCTTCGCACAAGCCCGGGCATGTGACCTGGCCTCTGGTTTGTGGTTTTCAAGAGGTTGAAATTGCAGAATGAAAACTCCAAAAAGAATTCTGGAATCTCATGGAATTTAAATAATTCAGTCACCGTGAAACAATGTCCCCTTTTTTCAAGTGTTATGGAATACAGTGGGGTTTCCCCCTACTGCTCGCGTTGTTTATATTCATACGCAAAACAGATTCAATCCCTTAGAATAAGGTGGAAACGTTCAAAGAAATAAACTCCGCAGTTTAGGTACATCCTCGTGACGATTACGTGGATGAATGAGGAAGTCAATAACTTGCAGCAATGCTGTAGAATGTCCCAAAGTGCTTCACAGCAGGGGCTGAGCGGTAGTTGAAGGTTTTGGGGAGATGACTAAATGTAGGATCCAAAAGATAGGTTGGGGGAGTCTCTTGAAGGCAGAGAGAGAGAAGCGGGGTTGGAAGGGATTAAAGGGGGCCGAGCCGGCTGAAGGCTACCCCCACCCCCACAGTGGAACAATGGGAGGGTGGGTGAGGTTCTTAGGGGGCCGGTGCAGGGGTGGGGGAAACATAGGAGCAGGAGTAAGCCCTTCGAGCCTGCTCCGCCATTCAATATGATCATGGCTGATCCTCTATCTCAATACCAAATTCCCGCTCCCTCCCCATACCCCTCGATGCCTTTTGTGTCTAGAAATCTATCTATCTCCTTCTTAAATATATTCAGTGACTTGGCCTCCACAGCCTTCTGTGGTAGAGAATATCCACAGGTTCACCACCCTCTGAGTGAAGAAATTTCTCTTCATCTCAGTCCTAAATGTCCTACCCTGTATCCTGAGACTGTGACCCCTCGTTCTAGCCAGGGGAAACATCCTCCCTGCATCCAGTCTGTCTAGCCCGGTCAGAATTTTATACGTTTCAATGAGATCCCCCTCTCATTCTTCTAAACTCTAGTGAATACAGGCCTAGTCCACCCAATCTCTCCTCATACGGCAGTCCTGCCATCCCAGGAATCAGCCAGGAAATCAAAGGGTGCAGACTGGTGTAAGGCTGGAAGAGTTGGCAGAGTCAGGGAGGGGGCAAGGCCACAGAGGGATCAGTAAACGATGAAGAGGGTTTTGAATTTGGTGTTTTGGAGGAACAGGGTCGACAGGGAAAGAAAGATTTGCATTTCTATAGCGCCTTTCATGGCCTCAGGACGTCCCAAAGCGCTTTACAGCCAATTAAGTACTTTTAAAGTGTCAGGAAAAGGATGATGGTTGAATGTGATGCAGTGTGGGATAGGAGGCAGAGCATAGAATCCTAAAGCACAGAAGGAGGCCATTCAGCCCATCATTCCTGTGCCAGCTCTCCTCCATTCCTTCCCCATAGCCCTGCAAATTTTTCCTTTTTAAGTACACTATTTAATCTCCGCCCACCCTCCCCCCCCACCCCCCCCCGGCTTTTTTGCCAATTATCTTAAATCTCTGTCCCCTAAAAAGAAAAAAAGACAGACTTGCATTTTTATAGCGCCTTTCACGACCACCAATGAAGTACTTTACAGCCAATGAAGTACTTTTGAAATGTAGTCACTGTTGTAATGCATGAAACGCGGCAGCCAATTTACGCACAGCAAGCTCCCACAAACAGCAATGAAATAAATTGCCAGATAATCTGTTTTAGTGATGTTAGTTGAGGGATAAACATTGGCCAGAACACCGGGGAGGACTCCCCTGCTCTTCTTTGAATAGCGGCATTGTAGGCAGTGTAAATGAAAGCATAAAATTACAAAGGGATACCGACAGCTTAAGTGAATTGGGCAAAACTGTGGCAATGTAGGCAAATGTGAGGTCATCTACTTTGGACCTAAAAAGGATAGAACAGGAAATAGTGCCAGGGGATCATTTACATCCACCCGAGAGAGCAGACAGGACCTCGGTTTAACATCTCATCCGAAAGACGGCACCTCTGACAATGCAGCGCTCCCTCAGCGCTGCACTGAAGTGTCTGCCTAGTTTTTTGTGTTCAAGCCTCTGGGGCGGTGACTTGAACCCACGACCTCCTGACTCAGAGGTGAGAGGGCTACCAGCTGAGGCACAGCTGACAATCTAATTACCAATCCGCCTGCCAGTGGAAACAGTTTCTCCCTATCTACCCGGTCAAAGCCCCTCATCATTTTGAACACCTCTTAAGTCTCACCTTAACCTTCTCTGCTCTAAGGAGAACAATCCCAGCTTCTCCACGTAACTGAATTCCCTTATCCCTGGTACCATTCCACTAAATCTTCTCTGTACCCTCTCCAAGGCTTCAACATCCTTTCCATGGTAGAGTTTTGGACAAGTTGGTAGTTCAGTGGGGTTGGTGCCAATGTAGCAAAGCCTGATCCTACTCAATTTCCCCAAAGAGGGATAGGGCTATAGTGATAGGGGATTCAATTGTAAGGGGGATAGATAGGAGTTTCTGCGGCCGAGACCGAGACTCCAAGATGGTATGTTGCCTCCCTGGTGCAAGGGTCAAGGATGTCTCGGAGCGGGTGCAGAGCATTCTGAAGGGGGAGGGGGATCAGCCAGTTGTCGTGGTACATGTAGGTACCAACGATGTAGGTAAAAAAAGAGGGAGGAGGTCCTACAAGCTGAATTTAGGGAGTTAGGTGCTAAATTGAAAAGTAGGACCTCAAAGGTAGTAATCTCTGGATTGCTACCAGTGCCACGAGCTAATAAGTTTAGAGAGAGTAAGATAGATAAGCTAAATACGTGGCTTGAGCAGTGGTGCAAGGGAGAGGGATTTAAATTCCTGAGGCATTGGAACCAGTTCTTGGGGAGGAGTGACCTGTACCAAGGGGACGGTCTACACCTGAACTGTGAGGGAGCCGATGTCCTCGGGGTAATATTTTCTAGGGCGGTTCGGGAGGATTTAAACTAATTTGGCAGGGGGATGGGAACCTAGGTAGTGGAAAAGAGGGAAGTCATATGAAGTCAGAAATAGATGGTAGAAAGGTGAGAAGCAATAAGCAAAGGAGAGAAACACAAAGGGCCAAACTAATTCATAATGAGAGTGTGAAAAAAGCAAGCCTGAAGGCTTTGTATCTTAATGCTAGAAGCATTAGGAACAAGGTGGATGAATTAGTTGTGGAAATAGAGGTAAACAAGTATGATTTGATTGGGATTACAGAAACGTGGCTGCAGGGTGGGCAAGGCTGGGAACTTAACATCCAGGGATATACAATATTTAGGAAGGATCGGCAAAAAGGTAGGGGAGGTGGGGTAGCATTGCTGGTAAAGGAGGGGATTAATGCAATGGAAAGGAAGGATATTAACTCGGATGAAACGGAATCTGTATGGGTAGAAATGAGAAATAGCAAGGGGAGGAAAACGTTAGTGGGTGTGATATATAGGCCTCCAAATAGTAATATGGAGGTGAGGGAAGGCATAAAAAGGGAAATTAGAGAAGCGTGCGATAAGAGCACAGCTGTCATCATGGGTGACTTTAATTTACATATTGATTGGACTACCCAAATTAGTAAAAATTCTGAGGAGGAGGAATTCCTGGAATGTTTTCGGGACGGTTATCTGGACCAATATGTCGAGGAGCCGACTCGAGATCAGGCCATTTTAGACTGGGTATTGTGCAATGAGAAGGGACTTATCAGCAATCTTCTTGTACGAGGCCCCTTGGGTCAGAGCGATCATAATATGATCGAGCTCTCAGTCGAGATGGAGAGTGAGGAAATTGAATCAGAGACTAAGGTCCAGAACTTAAATAAAGGGAATTACGAGGGTATGAGACGGGAATTGGGTAAGATTGATTGGGTGGTGTTTCTGGGGGGATTGACAGTGGATAGACAATGGCAAGCATTCAAAGATAGAATGGAAGAATTCCAGAACATGTTTATACCAGTTTGGCATAAAAATAAACCTAAAAAGGTGACTCAACCGTGGATAACGAGGGAAATTAGGGACAGCATAAAATCAAAAAAAAGGGCATATCAACTGGCAAAAAAAAGCACCAGACCGGAAGATTGGGGGCAGTACAGGATACAGCAAAAGAGGACAAAGGGATTAATCAGGAAGGGGAAAATAGAATACGAAAGTAAACTTGCAGCAAACATAAAGACAGACTGCAAAAGCTTTTATCGGTATATCAGGAGGAAAAGACTGGTAAAATCCCAAGTCGGTCCCTTGCAGTCCGATTCGGGAGAATATATAATGGAGAATAAGGAAATGGCAGACCAATTAAACTCATACTTTGGTTCTGTATTCACAAAGGAGGACACAAATAACCTCCCAGGAATATCGGCAAACATAGGGACTAATGAGAGGGAGGAGCTGACAGAAATTAGTATCTCTATGGATATGGTGTTGGGTAAGTTGAGGGGACTGAAGGCCGACAAATCCCCGGGGCCTGATAAACTACATCCTAGGGTACTTAAGGAGGTGGCCCTGGAGATAGCAGATGCTCTAAGGATCATCTTCCGGAACTCCATTGACTCGGGAACAGTACCCGTGGATTGGAGGGTAGCTAATGTTACCCCAATATTTAAAAAGGGGGGTAGAGAGAAAGCAGGGAATTATAGACCAGTAAGCCTTACATCGGTTGTGGGCAAAATGCTAGAGTCCATTATTAAGGATAAAATAGCGGAGCACTTGACAAATGGGGAAAGGATCGGACAGAGTCAACATGGATTTACAAAGGGTAAATCGTGTTTGACTAATCTGCTGGAATTTTTTGAGGAGGTAACTGGTAGAATAGATGGGGGAGAGCCAGTGGATGTGGTGTACCTTGACTTCCAGAAAGCCTTCGATAAGGTTCCACACAAAAGATTATCATGCAAAATTAAGGCTCATGGGATTGGGGGCAAAGTATTAACGTGGATAGAGAACTGGCTGGCGGATAGAAAACAGAGAGTTGGAATAAACGGCTCGTTTTCGGAGTGGCAGGCAGTGACCAGCGGGGTGCCGCAAGGATCTGTCCTGGGACCCCAGCTGTTCACAATATATATAAATGATCTGGATCAGGGAATTGGATGCAATATTTCCAAATTCGCTGACGACACTAAACTAGGAGGAGGGGTGGGCTCTGATGAGGATGTCAGGAGGCTACAGTGCGATTTGGACAGGTTGGGGGAATGGGCGGATACGTGGCAGATGCACTATAATGTGGATAAATGCGAGGTTATCCACTTTGGGGGTAAAAACAGGAGGGTAGATTATTATCTAAATGGCAATAGATTGGGAGATGGGGAAGTGCAGAGGGACCTGGGTGTTCTTGTGCACCAGTCACTGAAGGAGAACATGCAGGTGCAACAGGCGATTAAGAAGGCAAATGGTATGTTGGCCTTCATATCAAGGGGGTTCGAGTATAGGAATAGGGATACCTTACTACAGCTGTACAAGGTGCTGGTGAGACCGCATCTGGAGTATTGTGTACAGTTTTGGTCGCCCCATCTGCGGAAGGATGTTCTTGCCATGGAAAGAGTGCAACGGCGATTCACCAGGCTGATACCTGGAATGGCGGGAATGACCTACGAAGAGAGATTAAATAGTTTGGGCTTGTACTCACTGGAGTTTAGAAGATTGAGAGGGGATCTCATCGAAACATATAAAATTATGGCAGGCCTGGACAGGCTGAATTCAGAGAGAATGTTTCCAATGGCCGGGGAGCACAGAACCAGGGGCCACAGTCTAAAAATAGCGGGCAAATCATTTAAAACAGAGATGAGGAAGAATTTCTTCACTCAAAGAGTGGTGAGCCTGTGGAATTCCCTGCCACAGAGGGCTGTGAAGGCTAATTCAATAAATATTTTCAAGAGAGAATTGGATATATTTCTGAAGGCTAAGGGGATTAAGGGTTACGGAGAAAAGGCGGGGACGGGGTACTGAACTGGTAAGATCAGCTATGATCTCAGACTAAGATCAGCCATGATCTCATTGAATGGCGGAGCAGGCTCGAAGGGCCGAATGGCCTACTCCTGTTCCTATCTCTATGTATCTATGTATGTATCAATTTCCAAACACCAGGGTATTGGGGAAAAACAAGCCTGGAGGTAACTAAAGCACAGTTAAAGGTCTCAGGTGTGGGTGGTTGGGGAGGGGCTGGTGGGGTGAGGTCCAGAGGCAGAAGTAGTCCTGAAGATGGACAGAAGGTGGGGTTTGAGGCTCAGCTGGGAGGTTGAGTGAGCAGCTTAGAGTGGGATAAAATCAGGGGTTTTCAACAGGCCCCAATTACTCAAGCATTTTAGGGACTTGCCCCAGCACACCCTACACATCCCATTGATGAGTCTGCGAGAGGCCACTTCCAATTTTGCTAGAGGAAGGAACTGAGGGCTCGGAATCGACCCCTTCCTTCGTATATTGGAACCAAAGCGGTTGGGTAGCCTCACATCCCGGCTCATTGCTGTTCTGAACCATCTCTGCCTCTTAGCTCCTCACAATTGGTGCTTCTGCCTAAACAGCTCAGTTTAGCCTACAATCCTCAACACTCACACTAAAGATAAGGGGTAAGCCATTTAGGACAGCGATGAGGAGGAATTTCTTCACCCAGAGAGTGGTGAACCTGTGGAATTCTCTTCCACAGAAGGCAGTAGAGGCCAATTCATTAAATATATTCAAGAAGGAGTTGGATATATTTCTTAAGGCTAAAGGGATCAAGAGATATGGGGAGAAGGCAGGTTCAGGGTACTGAATTTGGATGATCAGCCATGATCTCATTGAATGGCGGAGCAGGCTCGAGGGGCCGAATGGCCTACTCCTGCTCCTATCTTCTATGTTTCTATGTAAATCTCGAACAAAAACAGCAAACACTCAGCAGGTCAGACAGCGCCCGTCCAGATAATACAAGTCTGGCCACTTTTCAGGTATAAACCTTTAGGGACACAGGAGGAGGCCATTCGGCCCCTTTGAGCCTGCTCTGACATTCAGTCCGATTACGGCTGATCTGTATCTCAACTCTGATTTGCTTTGCTCCATATCCCTTGATACTCTTACCCAACAAAAATCTATCAATCTCAGTCTTGAAAGCTTCAATTAAACCCGCGGCATCCGCGGCCTTTAGGGGATAGTTCCTGATTTCCACTACCCCTCGTGTGAAAAAGTGCTTCCTGATTGCCCTCCTGAACGACCTGGCTCTAATTTTAAGCATATTCCCCCACCAGAGAAAATAGTTTCTCGGAATCTACCCCATCAAATCCTTTTATCATTTTAAACACCTCGATCAGATCATCCCTCAATGTCCTAAACTCAAGGGAGCACAAGCCAGGTTTATGGACCGGTCCTCACAATTTAACCCTTTTAAATCCTCAGAGCTGAAAGAGTCATAGAGTCATAGAGTTTTACAGCACAGAAAGAGGCCCTTCGGCCCATCGTGTCTGCGCCGCCCATCCCTCCCTGTCCAGTCTAATCCCATTTTCCAGCATTTGGTCCATAGCCTTGTATGCAATGGCATTTCAAGTGCTCATCCAAATGCTTCTTGAATGTTGTGAGGGTTCCTGCCTCTACCACCCTTTCAGGCAGTGAGTTCCAGCTTCCAACCACCCTCTGGGTGAAAAAGTTCCTCCTCAAATCCCCCCTAAATCTCCTGCCCCTTACCCTGAATCTGTGCCCCCTTGTTATTGACCCCCCTACTAAGGGGAAAAGTTCCTCTTTATCTACCCTATCTATGCCCCTCATCATTTTGTACACCTCAATCAGGTCCCCCCTCAGCCTTCTTTGCTCCAAGGAAAACAACCCCAGCCTGTCCAGTCTCTCTTCATAGCTGAGGCGCTCCATCCCAGGTAACATCCTGGTGAATCTTCTCTGCACCCTCTCCAAAGCAATCACATCCTTCCTATAGTGAGGCGACCAGAACTGCACACAGTACTCCAGCTGTGGCCTCACCAGCGTTTTGTACAGCTCCATCATAACCTCCCTGCTCTTATATTCTATGCCTCTGCTAATGAAGGCAAGTATCCCATAAGCCTTTTTAACCACCTTATCTACCTGTTCCGCTGCCTTCAGGGAATTATGTACATGTACACCAAGGTCCCTCTGAACTTCCTAGGGTCCTACCACTCATTGTGTATTCCCTTGCCTTATTTGTCCGTCCAAAATGCATCACCTCGCACTTTTCCGGGTTAAATTCCATTTGCCACTTTTCCGCCCATCTGACCAACCCGTTAATATTGTCCTGTAGCCTGAGGCTTTCCTCCTCGCAATTTACCACCCCACCAATTTTCGTGTCATCCGCGAACTTACTGATCATACCCTTTACATTCTCATCCAAATCATTAATGTAGATCACAAACAGCAAGGGACCCAGCACCGATCCCTGAGGTACCCCACTGGACACAGGCTTCCAGTCACAAAAGCAACCTTCGACCATCACCCTCTGCCTCCTGCCACTCAGCCAGTTTAGGATCCAACGCGCCAAGGCCCCCTGGATCCCATGGGCTCTTACCTTCTTGACCAGTCTCCTATGCGGGACCTTGTCAAAAGCTTTACTGAAGTCCATGTAAACCACATCCACAGCATTTCCCTCATCCACACACCTAGTCACCCCCTCGAAAAATTCAATCAGATTGGTCAGACATGATTTACCCTTGACAAAGCCATGCTGACTATCCCCGATTAATCCTTGCCTCTCCAAGTGGAGACTAATTTTGTCCCTCAGAATTTTTTCCAATAATTTCCCCACCACAGATGTTAGGCTCACTGGCCTGTAATTCCCTGGTTTATCCCTGCTACCCTTCTTGAATAATGGTACTACATTAGCTGTTCTCCAGTCCTCTGGTACATCCCCTGTGGCCAGAGAGGTTCTGAAAATTTGTGTCAGAGCCCCTGCAATCTCCTCCTTTGCCTCACACAACAGCCTGGGATACATCTCGTCCGGGCCTGGGGATTTATCCACTTTTTGGCCTGCTAAAACCGCTAGTACCTCCTCCCTCTCGATGCTAATATGTTCAAGTATGTCACAGTCCCCTTGCCCGACTTCTATATCTACATCGTCTTTCTCCATAGTGAACACTGAGGCAAAAAATTCATTTAAAACCCCACCTACTTCATCTGGCTCTACACACAGCTTGCCACTTTGGTCCCTAATGGGCCCTACCCTTTCCCTGGTTATCCTCTTGCCCTTAATATACTTATAAAACATCTTAGGATTTTCCTTTATTTTGCTCGCCAGTGTTATTTCATGGCCCCTCCTCGCCCTCCTAATTTCCTTTTTAAGTATGCCCCTGCACCTCCTATACTCCTCTAGGGCTTCCACCGTCTTTTGTCTTTTGTAACTGCCAAAAGCCCCCCTTTTTTTCCGAATGCATTTTTGTATATCCTTTGTCATCCAAGGTTCCCTTTGCTTGTTGGTCCCACCCTTGACCTTTACAGGAACATGTTGGTGTTGTACTCTCTCTATTTCCCTTCTGAAAGCCTCCCACTGTTTTGATGTGGATTTTCCTATAAGTAGCTGCTCCCAGTCCACTTTTGCCAGATCCTGTCTTATCTTATTAAAATCGGCCTTCCCCCAATTTAGAACCCTGATTTCCGGGCCGTCTTTGTCTTTTTCCATGACCACCTTAAATCTCACCGAATTGTGGTCACTATCGCCAAAATGCTCTCCTACAGACACTTCCACCACCTGCCCGGCTACATTCCCTAGAATTAGGTCCAGTACCGCCCCCTCTCTTGTAGGACTTTCTACATGTTGGCTCAAAAAGCTTTCCTGGATACACTTTAAGAATTCTGCTCCCTCCAAGCCTTTCACACTCTGACTATCCCAATTTATATTGGGGAAGTTGAAATCCCCCACTATTACTACCCTATTATTTTCACACTTTTCTGATATCTGCCTGCATATCTGTTCCTCTATCTCCCCCTGACTGTTTGGGGGCCTATAGTACACTCCCAGCAAGGTGCTTGACCCCTTTTTGTTTTTAAGTTCTACCCATATGGCCTCATTAGAGGAACCCGCTAATATATCATCCCTCCTTACAGCAGTAATAGACTCCTTAATTAATATTGCAACACCCCCTCCCCTTTTACACCCCCCTCTGTCTCGCCTGAAGATTCTATACCCCGGAATATTTAGCTGCCAGTCCTGACCCTCCCTCAACCATGTCTCCGTGATAGCAACAATATCGTACTCCCATGTGTTCAACAACAACTTCAGTTCATCCACCTTATTTGCAAGACTCCTTGCATTAAAATAAATGCCTTCCAGCCCTGCCATATTCCCTTTTGCCTTCACATCTTTGCTCTGCCTTCCCTGCTGACTTGTTTTTTCCTCCTTATTTGGCTGTACATCACCCCCTACTATAGCTCCACTCTGTACCCCATCCCCCTGCCAAGTTAGTTTAAACCCCCCCCAGCAGTGCTAGCAAACCTCCCCGCAAGGATATTGGTTCCCCTCTGGTTCAGGTGTAAACCGTCCGACTTGTACAAGTCCCACCTTTCCCAGAAGCAGACCCAGTGATCCAGGAAACTAAAGCCCTCCCTCCTGCACCATCCCAAAGATATGATGAACAGCATTTAAAGGGGCTAGAATTAGAGAAAAGGGAAAGAGGGGGGAACATAAGGATTAGGAGCAGGAGTCGGCCATATGGCCCCTCGAGCCCGCTCCGCCGCGCGGCCCCTCGAGCCCGCTCCGCCGCGCGGCCCCTCGAGCCCGCTCCGCCCCTCGGGCCCGCTCCGCCGCACGGCCCCTCGAGCCCGCTCTGCCCCTCGAGCCCGCTCCGCCCCTCGAGCCCGCTCCGCCGCACGGCCCCTCGAGCCCGCTCCGCCGCACGGCCCCTCGAGCCCGCTCCGCCCCTCGAGCCCGCTCCGCCGCACGGCCCCTCGAGCCCGCTCCGCCGCGCGGCCCCTCGAGCCCGCTCCGCCGCACGGCCCCTCGGGCCTGCTCCACCATTCAATGAGATCATGGCTGATCTTCGACCTCAGCTCCACTTGCCCACCTGATCTCCATATCCCTTGATTCCCCTAGAGTCCAAAAATCGATCTCAGCCTTGAATATACTCAATGACTCAGCATCCACAGCCTTCCAGAGATTCACAACCCTCTGAGTGAAGAAATTCCTCCTCATCTCAGTCCTAAATGGTCGACCCCTTATCCTGAGAGTTCCGGGCTCTCCAGCCCACAACCTTCCTCAGTATTTTTACTTTCTTGATCTAAATACGTTACTGGGCTAACCCAACAGAAGCGCTCTCCTTCCCTCCCTGAGCTTACCCCTGGCCCTCCGTGCTGGACCAGCCGCCAGCTAGTTACAGAGACCCAGTGGTAAGTACCTACCGGAGCCAGACACAGAGAGCAGGAGTGGAACCAGTAGGGAAAGAATGTACATCTTCACACGGTGCTCGCTCGGTACAGACGCTGTCTCAAAGCCTCTCGCTCTCTCTCTCTCTCTCTCTCTCAGTATAACCAGGAAGTCACGTCGCTTCCTCCTGCGTGTTTAAATAAAACATCAGCCTTATTGGTAAACCGAAAGCAGAGCCGCCATGCAATGCCTCATCGCCACAGAAAGTCCCTTTTTATCTGGAGTGTGTCACGCCCACGGGTCAAGTTCCTTCAGTCAGGTACAAGTAATGTAATAGTGGCCTCCCATCCTCCCCTCTTCCTGCCAGTCTTGGGTCTGGGGTCTGGGCAAAGGCGTCTCTCCCGGGGCAAGGTGCAGCTTCACATGTGCAAGGCAGAAACCCCACCAGCTCCTCAAAATAAAAAGGGAACCGCTCGGTTTCTTTCAATCGACAGGAACTCAAATCTGAAATGCTGGAGGACATGCAGCATCTGGGCAGAGCTGACACACCAGGAGCCTCCTCACACAGACTGAACCTCACCCTGACCCGGTCTCCATATCCCTGGATTCCCCTAGAGTCCAAACATCGACCTCAGCCTTGAATGTACTCAATGACTCAGCGTCCACAGCCCTGAGTGTCTCCAGCAAGTCCTGATTATTATTTTTATTAATTTCAGCTATGTGGGTTTTTTTTAAAGTTTTTTTTTGCTCTAGGAACTGAATCCTGTCTGTGCGGAGAGAGTTCCTCCGGGATTTTGCTGGGATTTTTCGGAGCCAGACTTTCCTAGTGTTGCTTTAAGTCTTCAAGAGGAAGTGACAGCATTTTTTTTTGTGTGTTTCAAGAGTGGGCTCGGCGAGGAGGTGAGATGGAGGGCATTGAGAGGAGGGAATTTTCCTTTTTTTTTGTGAAAAGGAATCCTCCGACCCTTCGCAGGGAAAGGTAACCACAATGCCGGGGGAAATCCCTGGCGCGAATGGTCACTTCAAGCAGAGTTGGGATCTGAATGAAAACACACTTTTTGTTATTGGGGACCAGCGGAGGGAGTGTTTACTCTCTCATTGCTGGAATTTCCTGTGTATTTTTTATATATCTCTGGGGGAGGTATAGGGCTGGAAAGCCCAAATTCAGTCAGGTGTCAATGCACGTGTCAATGGGGGAATCCCCAGGAAAGTCCCTGAGCTGGGACTAAACCGAGCCGGTGGTTCCGGGAGCTGGGCACTGCCGAGCTCCCCCTCGTCCTGTTTCATTGCCCTCCTGCTAAATACCAGAATCACCTACAAATGAGCAATCCCCAATGCTATCACTACGACGCCCTGAAATGCCAAGAGCTGACCATAAAGAAGAATACCCTCAGTCAACTAGTCCTGGGACTCAGTGAAGTAACTACTAACAATACTAACAATAACCAGCCCCAGGACAGTGACAGGGTAACACAAAGAATTCGACCCAACACAATCGTCGCTAAGCAAAAGGAAAAATATCTGACATATTGGGCAGAAACAACAAAAACCCAAAGCAAACTCAATTGCTACTTGGCCCTAAACAGACAATACAACATAGCTGATTACCTGACCATGGTAAAGGATAACAAACTGAGAAGAACCTTGACAAGGTACAGACTTAGCGAACATAGCCTAGCGATCGAAAAAGGCAGACACAGGCAGACCAGGCTGCCAAGAGAGGACAGGATATGCTCTCACTGCAGTCAGGGAGTGGTGGAGACAGAGATGCACTTCCTCACAGCTTGTGGAAAATATCAGGGCATCAGGGAGAATTTCTACCAAAAATTCTCACAAATATGCCCTGATTTCAGAAATCTGAATGACAACCAAAAACTCCCATTCCTACTGGGAGAGGAGAGAAGCTGTATAACACTGGCGGCGCACTATGTTACAGCTTGCCATGAACAGAGGGACAACCAGTAAACTAAGAAAAAAATATATATGGACGGTGCGAATGTATATTTATACACTCAGGGATATACCTGTTTATACACTGTATGAATAGAACTGCGTTTATGTGCTAAACCATAAATGTATTTTGATGCTTTGGCAACATAAGATGTAACTTATCATGCCAATAAAGCGATTTAAATTGTAAAATTGTAAAATTGTCTGGATTGATGGTCACTTTAAAAAAATTTTAAAAAAAAATTAATCCTGAATGTAACTTTTTTTTTGGCAGTGAATTCTTCGCTTCACATTTTGATTACAGGAGGATCAGTCCGGGCGAGGCATAAATACTACAACGTGAGGGTCTCTCCGGAGGGATGGGCCATTTGGACTTCCTCCTCAGTAATTGTCTGGTGATCGACCTCACTCTTTATGCTAGAAACCCACGTCACTACAACTAACTGCCTCGTCACATACCCAGGTATTTGATAAACTTTTAGTTGGAACTTATTATTTACATACCTGTTTTAGGAACAGGGCAAAGGCCGATCTCCATCCAGTTCACCTTCTACCATCCCGGTGGTCGCCTGATGCAACGATAATGGAGTTGTTGACTAATCACAGCGATCAATCTCTATCAATGAGTGACTCACCTCCAGACTCCCCAAAGCCTTTCCACCATCTACAAGGCACAAGTCAGGAGTGTGATGGAATACTCTCCACTTGCCTGGATGAGTGCAGCTCCAACAACACTTGAGAAGCTCGACACCATCCAAGACAAAGCAGCCCGCTTGATTGACACCCCATCCACCACCTGAAACATCCGCTCCCTCCACCACCGGCGCACCGTGGCTGCAGTGTGTACCATCTACAAGATGCACTGCAGCAACTCGCCAAGGCTTCTTCGGCAGCACCTCCCAAACCCGCGACCTCTTCCACCTAGAAGGACAAGGGCAGCAGGTACATGGGAACACCACCACCTCCAAGTTCCCCTCCAAGTCACACACCATCCTGACTTGGAAGTATATCGCCGATCCTTCATCGTCACTGGGTCAAAATCCTGGAACTCCCTCCCTAACAGCACTGTGGGAGCACCTTCACCACACGGACTGCAGCGGTTCAAGGCGGCGGCTCACCACCACCTTCTCAAGGGCAACTAGGGATGGGCAATAAATACTGGCCTTGCCAGCGACGCCCACATCCCGTGAATACATTTTTAAAAAATAGTTTACAACAGACCCAGACATGAGGCGAGGAAAACCCCCAGTGGTGGAGAGCTTTGGGAACCAGAGGTTCAAAGTCACCTCTTCCTCCCCGAGCACCCTACACTCATCACGTGTCATGTCTAAAATTACTCATGTACTGTGTCCCAAAAGAAAGCTATCTAATTTGCATTTTGAATGAGTGAATTCTATTCAATTGTTTTATTTGACTCAGAACCAAGTACAGAATTTACAGCACCAAATATGCGGAGAGATAAGGAGAAAGTGTTTCCACTGGCAAAAGGTCAGTAACCAAAGGACAGCGATTGAGGGTGATTGGCAAAAGAACCAGAGTCAACTTGAGGAAACGTTTTTTACACAGCGAGTTGTGACCTGGAATGCACTGCGGTGGAAGCAGATTGAATAGTAACTTTCAAAAGAGAATCAGATAAATACTTGAAGGACATCTTATTTTGCAGGGCTATGGGGAAAGAGCAGGGGGAGTGGGACCATTTGGAGAGCTCTACCAAAGAGCCGGCACAGGCACGATGGGCTGAATGGCCTCCTTCTGTGATGTGTCATTCTGTGATTCTATGATATTGAACGACTATTTGTAGGGCAGGGGCTTTGCTATGGCTCCGATATCGGCACTTCCATTCTCTCCGGGATATTTGCAGGATTGTCATTCCTGGGCAATGAATCACACCAGTCGCAGCAAGTATAAAACCAAATCACGGCAAGACCACCTCATTCCACCTCTAACAGCACCGATGGCCGATGTCAGCCTATCTGCTGCTGGACCCCTTCCTAGTTCCCCAATACCTCCAATTTAAAGTCTAATCATCCTCCTGTTCAAATCCCCTCATGGCCTCGCGCCTGTCTATCTCTATTACCTCCTCCAGTCCTCCAACCCCCCCCCCCCACTCCAGAACTCTCTGTTCCTCTGACTCTGGCCTCTCGTGCATAACCCCCCACCACCCTTCTCTCCACCATTGGTGGCCGTGCCTTCAGCCGCCTAGGCCCTAATCTCTGGAATTCCCTCCCTAAACCTCTCTGTGGCTCAGTGGGTGGCACCCTTGCCTCGCGAGTCAGAAGGTTGTGGGTTCAAAGCCCCACTCCAGAGACTTGAGCAGAAAACTCTGGGCTGACACTCCAGTGCAGTACTGAGGGAGGAGTGCTGCACTGTCGGAGGTGCCACCTTTCGGATGAGACGTTAAACCGAGGCCCCGTCTGCTCTCTCGGGTGGATGTAAAAGATCCCATGGCGCTCTATCAAAGAAGAACAGGGGAGTTCTCCCCGGTGTCCTGGGGCCAATATTTATCCCTCAACCAACATCACTAAGACAGATGATCTGGTCATTATCACATTGCTGTTTGTGGGAGCTTGCTGTGCGCAAATTGGTTGCCTCATTTCCTACATTACAACAGTGACTACACTTCAAAAAATACTTTATTGGCTGTAAAGCGCTTTGGGACATTTGGTGGTTGTGAAAGGCGCTATATAACTGCAAGTCCTTTTTTTTCTACCTCCGTTTCCTTTTTAAGATGCTCGTTAAAACCTACCTCTCACTCCTCCTAATATCTCCTGCGTTGGCTCGACGACCATCTTTGTCTGATTACCCCTCCGTGAAGCACCTTGAGATGTTTTTCTACATTAAAGGCGGTCACCGGCCCAGAAATTCCGTTCGCAGCCCTCCCCCGCGGGCGGAGGGCTGCGATTTGGAGAAATCTCCGCCTGGACCGGACAGCTCCCGGGAGGCGCAGAATTCCGTTGCTGGGCCTCTTCAAACTGCCGGTGTGCAGGGCCCGCGTATCCCGGGGGCGCAGGCGGTTCGCCGCATCCCTGGGATCACGTGGGCCATGGAGAGCCAATCAAAGCAGGGAATCTCCATTCATAGATTTGACAGGAAGACCTGTCAAATCTATGAATAGAGATCGGCCCCAAAACATATGATTTAAATTACATAAATTAACTATTTTAAACAAAAATTTAAATTTTTGAAAAAAATAATTAAAGTTTTTAACCAGGCTAAAAATAAACTTTAAAGTATTTTAAAATGATAAATCAGTGGGAAAATTTTTTTTTTTTTTTACTTCAACTGTTAGCCTGGTAAAAGCAGGCCTTGCACTGCTTTTCTAGGCGCAGCAGTTTCCGACTTACATGGACTGAAGTAACTGTGAAAAAAACGGAAGTTCCAGCCACACGCGCTGCCTCTCCGGCGCAGGCGTTTGAGCTGTGAAGCCCTTTCTTCACAGGACGGAAGTTCCGGTTTCCAGCGCATGCGCAGTTCATGCCTAAAACCGTCACTTCCGTTGGCCCTACGAGTGAGTACACAGCGCGTACACACCTGTAGGGAACGGAATTTCTGGGCCGTTATATACTCCTGGTGAATGGGTTACTGGGGTTACAATATTTGCACTATTATTGGTGAAATCTCCCTGTACAATCTCGGGAAACTTTACCTCAGGCATTCTGAGAAAGGTGACTAATAAACGAACGCTCAAAGGAATGGCATGTTAATGAATGGATTGTTTATAGATTTACAACCTGCACAATGTGTCAATGTTACACTAGTAACATCACTCTGTAACTAAGTAAACTGCTCTGCTTCAAACCCCACACCCTCTCCGTCGCCAACACCTCTTTACTCTTTCCACCACCACGACATTGACCCCCCCTCCCCCTTTCTCTCTCCGCCCCCTACCTCAGCTGCTGAAACCATTAGTCACCATTGTGCCACCTCTTGATTTCTCCAGCGTCTCCTCTCTCAACTTCCACCCTGCATAGACTTCAATTGCTCCAAGACCCTCCCAGCCATGCCCTGTCCCACATCCAGTCCCACTTGACACCCCACCCCTGTCCTCGCTGACCTAAGACTGGCTCCCAGACCACCACCCCCATTGTTAAATCATAGAATCATAGACATTTACGGCACAGAAGGAGGCCATTCGACCCATCGTGTCTGTGCCGGCTGAAAAAGAGCTCTGCAGCCTAATCCCACTTTCCAGCTCTTGGTCTGTAGCCGTGCAGTTCACGGCACTTCAAGTGCATATCCAAGCATTTTTTAAATGTGGTGAGGGTCTCTGCCTCTACCACCCTTTCAGGCAGTGAGTTCCAGACCCCCACCACCCTCTGGGTGAAAACATTTCTCCTCAACTCCCCTCTAATCCTTCAACCAATTACTTTAAAGCTATGCCCCCTGGTTATTGACCTCTCTGCTAAGGGAAATAGGTCCTTCCTGTCCACTCTATCTAGGCCCCTCATAATTTTATACACCTCAATCAAGTCTCCCCTCAGCCGCCTCTGTTCCACGGAAAACAACCCCAGCCTATCCAATCTTTCCTCATAACTCAAATTCCCCAGTCCAGGCAACATCCTTGTAAATCTCCTCTGTACCCTCTCTAGTTTCCCTTTCCTGTAATGTGGTGACCAGAACTGCACACAGTACTCCAGCTGCGGCCTAACTAGTGTTTTATACAGTTCAAGCATAACCTCACTGCTTAATCTTAAAAATCTTTAAAAAATCATCCAACCTCATCTTCAAATCCCCCCATGACCTCGCTGCACCCCAGGGCACCGCGCCTTAGAAAGGAGATATTGGCCTTGGAAGGACCGCAGCACAGATTCACCAGAATGGTACCAGGGCTCTGTGGTAAACCACTGTTAACCCTGTACAAGTCCAGGCATGTCTCAGCCCCTGGCTCCACCCCTAAGCCCGGGTATAAAGGTGACTCACCACCCTTCCCCCGGGAGCTCTTAGGATGGATTCACTAGCAGAGGCATGCTCTAGTTCTTAGTCAATAAAAGCCTACTTCATATAAGTCCATCTCGTAGCTTTGGTATTGTTGATAGCGCATCAATTTTATTGACTAATTTTCAACATGGAGCAAATCTTGAAGCTGGAACGTTTAGACCTGGATCCTCAAGCAGCAGATGCAGCCAATAACTTTGAACACTGGCTCAGCTGTTTCGAAGCCTTCCTGGAGGCCTCCAGCACTACTGTCACTACAGATGACGCGAAACGGCTTGTCTTGAACTCACGGGTGAGCCACCGAGTCTACGCGATCATCCGAGACGCCACTACTTACGCGGCCGCCATCGCGACGCTAAAGGAACAATACGTGAGGCCTGTTAACGAGGTCTACGCCAGACACCTCCTGGCTACCCGAAAACAGTGCCCCGGGGAATCGGGCGCTGAATATTTACTGGCACTGAGAGTCCTCGGCCGGGACTGTAATTGCAAAGCGGTGACGGCCAAGGAATGCACGGAAGACCTGATCCGAGACGCCTACGTAGCCGGCATCAGTTCCAACTATACTCGGCAGAGGCTGCTGGAACAGAGGGGGCTCGACCTGCAGAAGACGGTGGCCCTCGCTAGACGTGGCCCTCCAGAACATGGACGCCTACCCCCCTGACCGGATGGCCATTGGATGCCACGGGAGCAGCCATCTTGGGACCCGGTAAGGCCACAAGCCGCCAGCAGCCCAACTACAGCTGCAATGACCAGAGGCCAGAAATGCTACTTCTGCGGCCAGGCCAAGCACCCCAGACAGCAATGCCCAGCAAAGGACGCGACCTGCTCCAAATGCGGCAAGAAAGGCCACTACGCGAGAGTGTGCAAGGCGAAATCGACCCCCAATTCCAGCAGCGCCGCGTGTGAACCGTACAGGCCGCCATTTTGGACCCCACCAACCACGTGTGAGCCGTGAGGGCCGCCATTTTGGACACCACCAGCCGAGGGGGAGCCGCCATCTTGGACACCATCTCGGGACCAGGCCCTCGGCGCGGGCGAATACTACAGCAACCCACCGACCTCGACGATGGCCTCCATCACCCTGGACCAATCTAGGCCCCATCAACTAGCCAGGTCCATGATGAACGTAAAGGTAAATGGCCATGCCACAAATTGCCTTTTCGACTGCGGAAGCACGGAGAGCTTCATCCACCCCGACACGGTGCGACGCTACTCCCTATCGGTTATGCGCACACGCCACCAGGTCTTTATGGCCTCAAAGTCCCATACGGCGGACGTCGGCGGCTACTGTGTAGCGACTCTGACAGTGAACGGCGTGGAGTACAGAGAGTTTAAATTCCTCGTCCTGCCACAGCTCTGCGCTCCCGTACTGCTAGGATTAGACTTCCAGTGCCATCTGGAGAGCGTCACGATGGCATATGGCGGGCCCCTGCCCCCACTTACAGTCTGCAGCCAGCAGAATTTAAACACGGCGCCGCGCAAAGTATGCAGCCTGTCCACCCTGAAGGTCAAACCCCCCCCCGTTGTTCGCTAACCTCGCCAAAGACTGCAAGCCAATTGCTACTAAAAGCAGGCGGTACAGTGCCGGGGATAGGAGCTTTATTAAATCAGAAGTACAAAGACTCCTGAGGGAAGGGATTATCGAGGGCAGCACCAGCCCATGGCGAGCCCAAGTGGTGGTCGTAAAGACCGGCGAAAAACAGCGCCTGGTTATTGATTACAGCCAGACGATCAATCGATACACGCACTTCCCCGCATATCTGACATGGTCAACCAGATAGCACAATACCGGGTATTCTCGACGATTGATCTGAAGTCGGCATACCACCAGCTCCCCATCAGGCCTGAGGACCGCCAGTACACGGCCTTCGAGGCTGACGGTCGCCTCTACCACTTCCTCCGAGTCCCCTTCGGCGTCACCAACGGGGTCTCGGTCTTCCAAAGGGAGATGGACCGGATGGTTGACCAGAACGCGCTGCAGGCCACCTTCCCCTATCTAGACAACGTCACCATCTGCGGCCATGACCGGCAGGACCACGACGCCAACCTAGAAAAATTCCTCTGTACGGCCCAACGGCTGAATCTGACATACAACAGAGAAAAATGTATGTTCCGCACCGCGCGCCTCGCTATTCTTGGCTGCGTGGTGGAACACGGAGTCATCGGCCCCGACCCCGACCGAATGCGCCCCCCCCACTGCCTAAAAGCCCTGAAGAGATGCCTAGGGTTCTTCTCTTACTACGCCCAGTGGGTGCCCAACTATGCGGACAAAGCCCGGCCCCTCATCAAGTCAACCTCCTTCCCCCTGACGGCAGAGGCCCGTGCAGCCTTCACCCTCATAAAAGAGGACATTGCGAAGGCCACAATGCACGCAGTGGATGAGTCCATCCCTTTCCAAGTGGAGAGTGATGCATCCGACTTCGCCCTAGCCGCAACCCTTAACCAGGCGGGGAGACCCATGGCCTTCTTTTCACGGACCCGCCAGGGCCCCGAAATTCGACACTCCTCAGTCGAGAAGGAGGCCCAGGCGATAGTGGAGGCTGTATGGCACTGGAGGCATTACCTGGCCGGTAAACGTTTCACCCTGCTCACTGACCAACGGTCAGTAGCATTTATGTTTAACAACAGACAAAGGGGGAAAATCAAAAATGATAAGATATTGCGGTGGAGGATCGAGTTATCCACCTACAACTACGATATCTTATACCAGCCCGGGAAACTTAATGAGCCCCCAGACGCCCTATCCCGTGGGACATGTGCCAACGCACAAGTCGATAGGCTACGGACCCTCCACAATGATCTCTGCCACCCGGGGGTCACCAGGTTCTTCCACTTTATTAAAGCTCGCAACCTGCCTTACTCCATCGAGGAGGTCAGGACCATGACCGGGAACTGCCAGGTCTGCGCCGAATGCAAACCGCATTTTTATAGGCCAGACAGGGCACACCTGATTAAAGCCACCCGCCCCTTCGAACGTCTCAGCGTCGATTTCAAGGGGCCCCTTCCCTCCTCTGACCGCAACACGTACTTCCTCAATATTATTGACGAGTACTCCCGTTTCCCCTTCGCCATCCCCTGCCCGGACATGACCAGCGCCACAGTCATCAGGTGCCTCCACGACCTGTTCGCCATATTTGGCTTCCCCAATTACATCCACAGCGACAGGGGCTCGTCGTTCATGAGCGACGAGCTGCGCCAGCACCTGCTCGAGAAGGGCATAGCCACGAGCAGGACTACCAGCTACAACCCCCGGGGTAACGGACAGGTAGAGAGGGAGAACGCAACGGTGTGGAAGACCGCCATGCTCGCCCTAAAATCCAAGGGCCTCCCAATCTCCCGCTGGCAAGATGTCCTCCCCGATGCGCTCCACTCCATACGATCACTGCTCTGTACTGCCACAAACGCCACCCCTCACGAGAAGATGTTCGTCTTCCCCAGGAAATCCACCTCGGGGACATCACTACCGCCATGGCTGACGTCTCCGGGACCCGTCCTGCTCAGGAAACACGTGAGGAGCCATAAGACGGACCCCCTGGTCGAAAAGGTTCACCTCCTCCACGCCAACCCACAGTACGCCTACGTGGCGTATCCTGACGGCCGGGAGGACACAGTCTCAATTCGAGACCTCGCACCCTCAGGTACCACCCGAAACACCATCGATCACCATCCAGTACTTCCACCCACCACCACTACCCACGACGCACCACCGGGGTGCCTACCACGAACTGATGACATGCCGGTGCCATCCCTACCCCGAGAGGACGACACGCCAGTGCTCCGTCCCACGCGAGAAGCGGCCGCAGGCAAAGAACCGCCGCAACCGGCACCACGACGATCATTACGGCAGACAAGACCCCTGGAGAGACTTTCGTATACGAACTTTTGAAACACTTCACCCCGCCGGACTCTTTTTTAAACGAGGGGTGAATGTGGTGAACCACTGTTAACCTGTACATGCCTGTGTGGTAAACCACTGTTAACCATGTACAAGTCCAGGCATGTCTCAGCCCCTGGCTCCACCCCTAAGCCCGGGTATAAAGGTGACTCACCACCCTTCCCCTGGGAGCTCTTAGGATGGATTCACTAGCAGAGGCATGCTCTAGTTCTTAGTCAATAAAAGCCTACTTCATATAAGTCCATCTCGTAGCTTTGGTATTGTTGATAGTGCATCAGGCTCCAAGGGTTAGATTATGAGCAGAGATTCCCTGGATTATAGAAGCTTAAGGGGTAATTTAATTGGGTTTTTTAGGATTTTGAAAGGACTTGATAGGGTAGATAGAGAAAAACTTTTTCCGCTGGTGGGGGGAGTCTGGGACAAGGAGACATGACCTTAAAATCAGAGCCAGGCCTTTCAGAAGAGAACTTAGGAAACACTTCTTCACTCAAAGGGTGCTAGCTCAATTCATAATTTTAAATCTGAGATCAGTAGATTTTTGCTAGCCAATGTTATTGTGGGATATGGAGCCAAGGCGTGCGGGTGAAGTTAGGATACAGATCCGCCATTGAATGATGGAACTGGCTCGAGGGGCTGAATGGCCTCCTCCTGTTCCTATGTTCCATCTCTGGTTCTGGTGCTCTGTGAATTAACCCCCCCCTCCCGTCACCCCGCTATTAATGGCAGATCCTCCATCTGATCGACTCTCTGGGACTCCCGCCCCCTCAAACCCCTCCACCTCTCCTCGCAATTGTAAAGTGCCCTGGAGCTTTTATTAAACATTTCAAGGGAACAATCTAAATGCAGATTGTGGTTGAGAATGGAGTTAACGAATGGGTATCAATTAATACTGAGGGTCTGCTGGAGGTTTTCAAATCCTAGGGTGCACAACAGAAGTTAGCTCCCTCATTGCGGTGATGGGTAAAAGGCACCGCTCGGTGTGGCACTAAGATATAAATACCAGACGTTCCCAGGTTCAGTTCTGTGCTGAATTAGCAGATAACATCATAGAAGTTTACGGCACAGAAGGAGGCCATTTGGCCCATCGTGTCTGTGTCGGCCAACAAACAGCTATCCAGCCTAATCCCATTTTCCAGCTCTTGGTCCGTAGCCCTGTAGGTTACGGCACTTCAAGTGCATATCCAAGTACTTTTTAAATGTGATGAGGGTTTCTGCCTCGACCACCCTTTCAGGCAGTGAGTTCCAGACCCCCACCACCCTCTGGGTGAGAAAAATTCTCCTCAACTCCCCTCAATCCTTCTACCACTTACTTTAAATCTCTGCCTCCTGGTTATTGACCTCTCTGCTAAGGGAAATAAGTCTTTCCTATTCAGATCTTGGTCTACGTAGCACTGAGACATCACACTTGACCTCAGTACCATAAAGGGGGAATTCAGCCGGGTTTGCTGCTCCCTTTCACCAATATCACTAAAAACAACAGATTATCTGGTCATGATCTCATTGCTGTTTGTGAGATCTTGCTGTGCGCAAATTGGCTGAAGTGTTTCCTACGTTACAGCAGTGACTACACTTCAAAAAGTACTTCATTGGCTGGAAAGCACTTTGGGACATCCTGAGGTTGTGAAAGGCGCTATAGAAATGCAAGTCTTTCTTTCTTTCTTTCAAGATCTTCAGGAAAAAAGTGCAAACGGCTAAAACAAGCCACGAAAAATGCACAGACAAAAATTATAAAATATCTTTTATTAATGTGTATATCGATATAAATTACAGAGTGTAAATAGTTTCAAAACCAAGCAAACTATTGGCAGTCCCGTATGATAACACTAGCCCCTCCCACCCACCCCCCCAATCCCCTCTCAGCCACCGCGGCAACTAAATCACCACCTCACACTGTGTCTGCTGCACCGGGTCTGCACCGGGGAACTCCGAACCCCCCAGCACAAAATGGAGCTGGAAGTAGAAGATTCCGCACCTTGTGTAGACACATCTCAACTCACCGACGCATACGAGAGCATGGGCCTTACACTAAACATCCGTAAGACAAAGGTCCTCTACCAACCTGCCCCCGCCTACAGTACTGCCCCTCCGATTATCAAAATCCACGACAAGGCCATGGACAACGTGGACCACTTTCCATACCTCGGGAGCTTATTGTCAACAAGGGCAGACGTCGACGACAAAGTCCAACACCGCCTTCAGTGTGCCAGTGCAGCCTTCGGTCACCTGAGGAAGAGAGTGTTTGAAGACCAGGACCTCAAACCCGGCACTAAGCTCATGGTCTACAGAGCAGCAGTGATAGCCATGTACAGCAGGCACCTCAAAGCACTGGAGAGGTACCACCAACGCTGCATCCGTAAGATCCTGCAAATCCATTGGCAGGATAGCCGCACCAACGTCCGTGTTCTCGCTCAGGCCAACATCCCCAGCATTGAAGCTTTGACCACGTTCAATCAGCTCCGATGGACGGGTCACATTGTCCACATGCCTGATATGAGACTCCCAAAACAAACGCTCTACTCGGAACGCCGACACGACAAGAGAGCCCCAGGTGGGCAGAGGAAACACTTCAAGGACACCCTCAAAGCCTCCTTGAAAAAGTGTAACATCCCCACTGACACCTGGGAATCCCTGGCCCAAGACCGCACAAAGTGGAGGAGAAGCATCCGGGAAGGCGCCGAACACCTTGAGTCTCTTCGCCGGGAGCAAGCGGAAGCCAAGCGCAAGGAGCGCACGTCAACCCAAGCACCCCACCCACCCGCCCCTTCAACCACCGTCTGCCCCACCTGTGACAGAGAATGTAGGTCCCGCATTAGACTCATCAGTCACCTGAGAACTCATTTTTAATGTGGAAGCAAGTCATCCTCGGTTCCGAGGGACTGCCTAAGAAGACAACATGAGCTACGTTGCTGGGGCAGCACAGGGGAGCGTTTACTCAGCATCCTAGAGGCGTGTATCTGGTGCGCCTTTCATCTTTTCTTGAATGAAAACAAGTTCAGCTCCGTAATGTTAGACAGCGTCTACAGCACAGAAACAGGCCAATCGGCCCAACTGGTCCGTGCCGGTGTTTATGCTCCACACGAGCCTCCTCCCACCCCTCTTCATCTCACCCCATCTGTATATCCTTCTATTCCTTTCTCCCTCAGGTGTTTATCGAGCTTCCCCTTAAATGCATCTCTGCTATTCGCCTCAGACCACTCTGTGGTAGCGAGTTCCACATTCTCACCACTCTCTGGGTAAACCGTTTTTCTTTTTAAAGAAGTTTCCCCAGAATTTCCTATTAAATTTATTAGTGACTACCTTATATTCATGTCCTCTGGGTTTGGACTCCCCTCCCTCAAAAGTAGAAACAAATTCTCTATGTCTGTTGAGTCTCTCAATAATAGAGCCTTAACCACCCTTTGTCATCACTCTTGTATCAACCCATCCACTGTCTTTATTGAAGGGATGGTGCCCCCACTGTGCCAAACATTGTTTCACCCATGATTAGCGCAATCATTTACAGCCAAACATCTTCCAAAGTGCAGCCCGGTGTTGTAACTCTCGAGAACATTCAGGACAACCTGCGTCATGAATAATTCGAACAATACTCTTGAATTTGAGCAATCATTCGGGTCATTTTGTGTCAAGGTTTCCTGTAAGCTTCCTCTCTCTCTTTCTCTACATCTGTGTCCAGCCGCACAAAGACAAATAACGACAGATTGATGGATGCTCTCCTACACAGGCAGTGCTGTTCTGGCAAAGCACTTTACCAAGTTGAAGCACAGAGCATGATGAGGAGGTCAGTGGATAACATTGTGCTCTTCGCAGTTGCGACCAAAAAAAAAAATGGTAAAAATGGAAATAAGTTGCCTCGGAATAGTTCGTGTTGCAGTAGATATTGCGTCTCCCATGGTGCGGAATTGCCCTGGCAAGCAACAGGATGTTATCGTTCTCGGTGTTCCAGGATCTGAGCCTAACTAAAGGCTCCTCAATACACAGGACCAACCCTTCACTATACAGTACAAGGTTCCATTGTTCAGAAATGAAATCGGAGGCGATCTCGCCGAGACTTCAGGCCGACTGTGAACAGGGACTTTGTTTTAAATAGATGAACCCTCCAGCTGCCTGTCAAGAAAACAAGAACCAGGAGAGCGAGCGTCAGTCATAAAAATAAATACGCGCTGAGCTGCCTACAATAAGGTATGAAAATAACTTTCAACGCTAACATAGGAACATTAGGAGGCCATTCAGCCCCTCGAGCCTGCTCCGCCATTCAGTCAGATCGTGGCTGATCTGCATCTCAACTCCATCCACCCGCCTTGGTTCCTTATCCTTTGATACCCTCGCCCAACAACTATCGATCTCTGCCTTGAAAGCTCCAATTCACCCCCAGCATCCACAGCCTTTTGGGGGGGGGGGGGGGGGGAAAGAGTTTCAGATTTCCACCACCCATTGTGTGAAGAAAGGCTTCCTGACATCACCCTGAATGGCCTGGCTTTAATTTTCAGGTTGTGCCCCCCCTTGTTCAAGAGTCTCCCCCCCCCCCCCCCATTAGAGGAGATAGCTTCTCCATATCGAACAAAACCAGAAGCAAAACCTCATGGTGTAGGTCGCCGGGTTGCAGGGACGTGAGGAGTGCGCGATGGTGAGAGGCGTTTACAGAAAGTGCACCCACCTTACAATGTACCTGGTCATGGGGCAACATGGAGTGGAGGAGAAGCTGTGACCTCGCCTTGTCCAACAGCTTAAACAGCCAATCCTCAGCACTGGTGCTGCTGCCAATATTGCTAAGGAACTTACCCTCCACAAACCACACGGCTGTTTTTACAGAAAATAGTTCCCCCACTGCCAGATGACTAGTGATGACAGGATTGGACAGGCCTCATTCAGAAACATTTTAAAGACTACAACAACAACAACTAGCTTTTATATAGCACCATTAACGTAGACAAACGTCCCAAGGCGCTTCACAGGAACGCTATCGGACAAGAAATTGGCTTTGAACCAAAGAAGGAGATATTAGGACAGGAAGATGTAGGTTTTAAGGAGAGTCTTAAAGGAGGAGCAAGAGGTAGAGAGGCGGAGAGATTTAAGGAGGGAATTCCACAGCTCAGGGCCCACCCAGCTGAAGGCACGGCCGCCAATGTGGAGCGAAGGAAGTAAGGGATGCGAAAGAGAATTGGAGGAACTCAGAGATCTGAGGGTTGTAGGGCTGGAGGAGGTTACAAAGATAGGGAGTGTATATTTATACACACGGATATATCGGTTTATACACTGTATGGATAGATCGGCATTCATGTGTTCAACCATACATGTTTTTTCGGTGCTTTGGCAACATAAGATGTACCTTGTCATGCTAATAAAGCAATTTGAATTGAATTGATAGGGAGAGGCAAGACCATGGAGGGAGTTGAAGACGAGGATGAGAATTTTAAGATTGAGATGTTGCTGGATCGGGAGCCAAAATAAATACAAACATATGGACAAAACATTATTTCTTTCAGTCAGTTTATAATATACAGAGTGTTACTGATGTAGATTACTGGGCTCCTTAACATCCATTGTGGAGTTTGAAATTTTTTTTTAACGACGCCAAACTCTATTCTTGTTGCCACTCATGGTACATTAAAGCTTTGTGTGGCCTAGAAATTCGGTGGAGCCCCAAACGGGGCGCCAAGCTCGCCTGGGCGCCAGAATTACCGCTGAGAACGGAGCCGTTGCGCCCGCCCGAAATTCAGTTTGGAGCGCCCCAAGAGGGATGCGGGACACTGCTCGAGGCGCCCCGCATCCCTCTTGGGGCGCTGAAACTGAATATCGCAGCGCAACGTGCCGCAGCACCACACGCTGCGGCACGGCGCGCTGCGGTACTGCAGCCCTTCCTCCCCTTCTTAAGGGGGAGAGGCTGCACCAGCGCGATGACCGATCGCGAGTGCCGGCAAAAGAGCCCGGCACCGAGGAGAAGTGCCGGGCTCTCGGGACACAGCCGGCACTGCCCGGGGGGGGGGGGGGAAGGGAAACAGGAGGCCGGGGACGGAGGTGCTGGCAGGCGGCCACCAAAAAAAATGGCTGCCCCACACCTCCACCTTAATTTGCGCCACTGCCGCCACAGGTAGGCCCCGTGAACCGGGCGCAATTTGCGACCGGCGTTACAGAGGCGGGCGCGACCAAATATCGTGATCGGGGCGGTAGCGGGGCGCTGCGCACACCAATGATGTCATCGGTGGCGGCGCAGCGCTACAGGCTAACGCCGCCATTAGCGCCCCGCTAAATATCGCGGGAGGCGTGGCCAGTGGCGCTAAAGTCACTGAGTGCCCTCTTTAGGCGCTAACTGGTGGCGCAGCCCACTGAATTTCTAGGCCTAAGAGTTTTATTGAGGCTTGGGGTTACAGCAGAGTCCGATTGACTACAAATTATTGACATGTAAAGACTTGCATTTATATAGCGCCTTTCATGACCTCAGGACGTCCCAAAGCACTTTACAGCCAATGAAGTACTTTTTGAAGTGTAGTCACTGTTGTAATGTAGGAAACGTGGCAGCCAATTTGCGCACAGCAAGCTCCCACAAACAGCAATGAGATAATGACCAGATAATCTGTTTAAGTAATGCTGGTTCAGGGATAAATATTGGCCCCAGGACACCAGGGAGAACTCCCCCCCCCCCCCCCCCCCCCCCGCTTCCACCACTCTTCTTCAGTGCCACGGGATCTTTTACAACGGAGAGGGCAGATCAGGCTTCGGTTTAACATCTCATCCGAAAGACAGCACCTCCGACAGAGCAGCACTCCCTCAGCACTGCACTGGGAGTGTCAGCCTAGAGAGCAGAGGTAAAAACAGAAAAAACAAAGTAATACTGTAGATGCCCTTTTGTGAATCGCATTCAGGACTGGAACCTGGTACAGAGACAGCAGACCAACAAAGGGTCATGTAGTGAGTCACAGGTGTTTACTTACCCTCGGGCTGTACGGTCACTTAATCTGTGGGGGGAAATAGAAAAGTAAATATTCAACTGTACTTAGTCCAATAGACATTCAGTATTTTAAACTTACCATACATGAGAGGTATCTAATATGTAAGATAATAGAAATTGGAATTAAAACTATGAATTGCAAAGCCAGATATCCCCACCTCAAAGTTGAGGAATGTACCAAAGATTTTTTAGGGACGTTGAAGGTTGGAGAGTTGAGAACTATTATTCACACACACAGTCCTGAGTCTCTGTATTCTGGGACGATGTGGTTTTATTTCCAACATATTTATCAATGGGGCTATTGGTAAAAGGGAAATGAAACATTCCTCAAATGGATTGAAATGACCCTAAAACCCCACAGATTCCAGGGCCACCACCATTGCAGAAATCCGTGTCCCTGACAACACTACTTTGCATAATACTCCCATTCTTCTAAAACCTCGGTCAAGAGATCTTCTAGTATATATGAAATGATAAAATTCTGATGAACAACTCTTAAAATTATCTGTCACAGTTAAAAATTTCAGTGTATTGATCAAGATCTGGAGAAGCAGGTTTATGGTTTTCAGTCACATTTGGGGTCCATTTTTATCAATTTGAGCAGTAATTACCTCACTGATTATTTCCTCGTACCTGGTTTAAATCACAAAACAGCCAAAGATTGACGTACCTTTTATTCTAATGAAGAGAATGATCCCCGTTATCAGAAGGAGGAGAAATTTAGCTAGAGGGATCAGGCACAGCATCCCGATAATGAAATTCGAGTAGTTCCTGTCATCAGCGGGGAAGTGGATCTGACGGACGTCTCTCCCGTGTTCATTTACAGCCACACAGCTGTAGTCCCCTCTCAGCGTTGGGTTCAGAATCTCTCCCACAGTTTGATGTTTGTCCGGCACTCGTGTGACTGTCGTGCTACTGCTGTCCACGGGCAGTGCGCTGTTTTCAGGGTCGATCCATGTGATGTTTGCGGGTGGTTCCCCTTCAACCTTGCACACGATGGTGTCTCCGGTTATATTATCGGTCACAACCGACAGCTCCAAGATGGTGGCTGGGGCTTGGGGAGCAAGGAAAGATGTAGATAAGTCCTTTGTGAATTGTTAAAACTTAAGGAACATAAGACCTGGTTTCAGAATGGGCTGTAAAGAAAGAAAGAAAGTCTTGCATTTATATAGCGCCTTTCACGACCTCAGGGTGTCCCAAAGTGGTTTACAGCCAATGAAGTACTTTTGAAGTGGATTCGCTGTTGTAATGTAGGAAACGAGGCAGCCAATTTGAGCACAGCAAGCTCCCACAAATAGCAATGTGATAATGACTGGATAATTTGGTTTTAGTGACGTTGATTGATTGATTAAGGGGTAAATATTGGCCAAGACACAGGGGAGAACTCCCCTGCTCTTCTTCAAAATTAGAACGTAAGAAATAGGAGCAGGAGTCGGCCCTTCGAGCCTGCTCCACCATTCAATGAGATCATGGCTCCATTCACCGGCTCTATCATCGTATCCCTTGATGCCCTTACTAGTCAGAAATCTATCGACTCCGGTTTTGAATGTATCCAATGACTGAGCCTCCACAGCCCTCTGGGGTACAGAATTCCAAAGATTCACCACCCCCTGTGTGAAGAAATGTCTTCTCATCTCAGTCCTGAATGGCCTACCCTTTATCCTGAGGCTGTGGCCCCTGGTTCTAGACTCCCCAGCTAAGGGAAACATTCTCCCAACATCCACCCTATCAAGCCCTGTAATAATTTTGTATACTTCAATGAGATCCTCTCTCACTCTTCTGAATTCAAGAGAATACAGGCCTAGTTTACTCAATCTCTTCTCATACGACAGTCCCGCCATCCCCAGAATCAATCTCGTGAACCTTTGCTGCACTCCCTCTATGTCAAGTATATCCTTCCTTGGGTAAGGAGACCAAAATTGTAGTACACAGTACTCCAGGTGTGGTCTCACCAAGGCCCTATATAATTGGAGTAAGACTTCTTCACTCCTCTTGTAATGAAGGCCAGCGTACCATTTGCCTTCCTAATGGCTTGCTGCACCTGCATATTCACTTTCAGTGACTCATGTACAAGGACACCCAGGTCCCTTTGAGCATCTGCATTCCCCAATATTTCACCATTTAGGAAATATTCTGCCTTTCTGTTTTTTCTACCAAAGTGGATAACTTCACATTTATCCACATTATAATCCTGTTACCATTTTAAACCTCAATTAAAATTCTAAACGTAAGGGAATGCAACCCAAGTTTATGTAACCTGTCGTCATTATTTACCCCTTTAAGTCCTGGTATCCTGGTACCACCCCCACAAAACCCAATATAGCCTTCGTGTAATGAGATTCGCCAAATTGAACATATATTCCTGAGAGAAGGAGCGATTAAGAGACAATGGCCCAGAACTTGGTGTCGGGGGCTTGCCGCGCGTGCAAGCCCCCGATGTGCGCTCACCCTGCGCGCCGACATCTGAAACCTGGCCCGCAGTGGATTTCCTTTCACAGGCCAGGTTCAGCTGTCGGCGCAATGTGCTAACCTGACCCAGCGGCGTGGTTAGTGCGATGTGCCGGCTGGAATCAGGTGAGCACTGTTCAGCCAATCAGGGGAGGGGAAACTTCATTCATAAGTTTGAGAGTAAGAACTGTCAAACTCATGAGAAGTACTGCACCCCAAAACACTACCTAAACTTTAAATAAAATTTAAAAAAAACATCCCAATCATTAAATTAAGTATAAATAAGTTAAAAAAAATAATTTAAACAATAATTTTTTTTTGAAAAAAATAAATTTTTAATAAAAAGGGTCTAAAACTAAACTTACCTTATTGTAGATTCTTTAAAATAATAAACCTGTGGAAAAAAAAATTCTAAATTGCACTAAAACACCACTTACCTGTAAAAATAAATACTTACGTGTGTTTTTTACAAGCGTAAAGACCGGAGGCCTTTAGACATGCGCAAATCCCCCAAAACAGAGGAAATCCAAGACGCACGCGCTGCCCCCTACAGCGCACGCGCTAGCCTCTTCAACTCTTGGGTTAGAGGAGAGGAAATGCTGGTTTTCAGCGCATGCGCTGTGCATGCTGAAAACCGGCATTTCCTCCGGCCAGACGCGTGAGTACCCCTTCCGTACTCGCGCGTTTGGGGAGGAATTTCTGCCCCATTGAGAGATGGGGCAAGACAAAAGGAAATAGTAATGGGACAAGTGAAGAAACAAAAGATGGCTCTAGATGAAGTGTAAATGGCACAGAATGAAAGACAGCTGCCACGTGGGAGAGAGATTTTTTTTTTTTTAAATAATCAAATAATAACTTGTTTTTGTTGTTGAACGGCATGGTTCTAATTTTAAGATTACATCCCATTATTTTGGACTCCTCCACCAGAGGAAATAGTTTCTCTGTTCCTCAGGGCAGTGTCCTCGGCCCAACCATCTTCAGCTGCTTCATCAGTGACCTTCCCTCCAACATAAGGTCAGAAATGGGGATGTTCGCTGATGACTGCACAGTGTTCAGCGCCATTCACAACTCCTCAGATAATGAAGCAGTCCATGCCCGCATGCAACAAGACCTGGACGACGTTCAGGCTTGGGCTGATAAGTGGCAGGTAACATTCGCGCCACACAAGTGCCAGGCAATGACTGTCTCCAACAAACGAGAGTCTAACCATCTCCCCTTGACATTCAATGGCATTACCATCACCGAATCCCCCACTATCAACATCCTGGGGATCACCATTAACCAGAAACTTAACTGGACCAGCCACATAAATACTGTGGTAACAAGAGCAGGTCAGAGGCTAGGTATTCTGCGGCGAGTGTCTCACCTCCTGACTCCCCAAAGCCTTTCCACCATCTACAAGGCACAAGGAGTGTGATGGAATACTCTCCACTTGCCTGGATGAGTGCAGCTCCAACAACACTCGAGAAGCTCGACACCATCCAGGACAAAGCAGCCCGCTTGATTGGCACCCCATCCACCACCTTAAACATTCACTCCCTCCTCCACCGGCGTACCGTGGCTGCAGTGTGTACCATCTACAAGATGGACTGCAGCAACTCGCCAAGGCTTCTTCAGCAGCACCTCCCAAACCCGCGACCTCTACCACCTAGAACGACAAGGGCAGCAGACGCATGGGAACACCACCGCCTCCAAGTTCCCCTCCAAGTCACACGCCATCCTGACTTAGACGTACATCGCCGTTCCTTCATCGTCGCTGGGTCAAAATCCTGGAACTCCCTCCCTAACAACACTGTGGGAGTACCTTCACCACACGGACTGCAGCGCTTCAAGAAGGCGGCTCACCACCACCACCTTCTCAAGGGCAACGAGGGTTGGGCAATAAATGCTGGCATTGCCAGCGACGCCCACATCCCATAAAACAAATTTTAAAATGTTTTAAAAATTAAATAAAACACCATTAAAAACATTCAATGACCAGATGAGAAAATACATAAATGGTCAAAAGTCATGTTTTCCTGTTATCATTGACGTAGATGTTTCCTTACCGACAACCTGTAGTCTCATCACATCCTGAGTCACGTTTTCCCCTCGCCCATTCTCGATGTGTACGTGACAGAAGTAGTCGCTGGTGTCGTTCAGCCCCAGGTCCCTCATCCTTATGGAGGCGTCTCCTTGGGTTGTGTTTCCGATCAGCTCATATTGATCTCCTTGATTTACATTAACTGTGTCAGAATAGTGAGAACCAGCGGCGAGGGAACGAGTGTGATTAAAAACAGTGGACTCTTGGCGTGGATTCTTCTTCATCCAGAGGACAGTGATGGAGCTCGGATACCGGCCAGGGGGACTGAAGGTGCAGGGCAGTGTGGCAGAATCTCCCGTCATGCCAGTCACTGGCCGGTTATTGTTCTTATCAGCTGAGGTAGAGAAGGGTTTTAAAGAATGGACATTATTCATTTGCACAGTGCCTGGAGACAGTTTACACTACGTTTGCATGTGTGGCGATATTCACTGAAACAGAAAGTGAGGCATCTTTACAACAAATATAAAGGTCTACTTCCCCTCCAGTAAAAAGAAAGGCTTGCATTTCTATAGCGCCTTTCATGACCTCAGGACGTCCAAAAGCACTTTACAGGCAATGAAGTACTTTTGAAGTGGAGTCACTGTTGTAATGTAGGAAACGCAGGAGACAATTTGTGCACAGCAAGCTCCCACAAGCAGCACTGTGATAACGACCCAGATCATCTGTTTCTCAGTGATGTTGGCTGAGGAATAAATATTGGCCAGGACACCTGGGGAGAACTCCCCTGCTCTTCTTCGAATATTGCTGTGGGATCTTTTACGTCCACTTCAGAGAGCAGATGGGGCCTCGGTTTAATGGCTCATCTGAAAGATGGCACCTCCGACAGTGCAGCACTCCCTCAGTACTGCACTGGGGGTGTGTGTGCCTGGATTATGGGCTCAAGTCCCTGGAGTGGGACTTGAACACACAACCTTCTGACTCAGAGGCAAGAGCGCTACCCACTGAGCCATGGCAGACACAGAAATGGCTAAGATGAGATTTAATGAAGGTTTTTTTAAATTATAAAGAGTTTTGATAGAACATAAGCTTGGGTCAAAGAGGACAGTTCACATGATGTGATTGAGGGGGCGGGAAGGCGTTCGGGGCGGATATGCATGAAAAGAAAAAATTTACAGGGCTATTGGGGGAAAGAGCCGGGGAGTAGGACTAATTTGAGAGCTCTTTCAAAGAGCCATCACAGGCACAATGGGCCGAATGGCCTCCTTCTGTGTTGGATGATTCTATGACCCCAATTATCAGATTTTCCAACTTTAAACAATTCCTCACCTGTTACCACAAGAATTGTTTGAAACAAGCTTTGGGATGTTTGATTGGAATATTCCTGGAAATCCACAAGGCAAATATATTGCTGATAGTTATCGCGTAGAGTCAATGATTTAATGATGATGGAAGCGTCGTTCTCCCTCGGGTTTCCCAGCACTCGGTAGCGCGCCTTTATATTCTGGTGGATCTGATTCTCAAACCCATTGCTCTGCGAGTTTAGCGACGGATAATTTGTGTAACTAAAAAGCGTCACATTTATCCACCTTTCTTCCCAGGTGACAGTGATGTTGCCTTGATATCCAGGGTGAGGGTGAGTGAACTTGCAGAACAGAACAACAGACTTCCCTTCCCTACCTGTCACCCTATCCGGGGTCTCCATGCTCCAGTTATACTCACTGAAACCTGTGAGACATAAGAAAGAATCGTAAAAAGCACAGAATTAGTAAAAGACCTTCCAACCCTCTCATCAAGCTTCATGCGATGTGCAATCTGAAATAGGATGCACTGCAGCAACTCGCCGAGGCTTCTTCGGCAGCACCTCCCAAACCAGCAACCTCCACCACCTAGAAGGACAAGGGCAGCAGGTGCATGGGAACACCACCGTCTCCAAGTTCCCCTCCAAGTCACACACCATCCCAACTTGGAAATATATCGGCCGTTCCTTCATCGTCGCTGGGTCAAAATCCTGGAACTCCCTCCCTAACAGCACTGTGGGAGTACCTTCACCGCACAACTGCAGCGGTTCAAGAAGGCGGCTCACCACCACCTTCTCAAGGACAACTCAGGATGGGCAATAAATGCCAGCTTTAATCAAGAAAAAGCTCTTTCCTGCCAAAAGACTCTACCCAACGTTTTGTAAATCACTTCCCTGGCCTGTATTGGATGATGTGTAAGCGGTTTTTGATCCTAGCCCAATTGCTAGACGGACGGTTCGAATCGCCCCCACCTTACGAATGTTCTATACCCGGGAATTATTATTCAGAGCGTAAATGGAATAAGTCACGGACAGGAATGCTTTGGTGAAAAATCAAACTTGTATTTATTTGGTCTAACATACACTGGCTAAAACATGCACTACTAAATGAAATCACTGTCTCTGTGGAGAATAAAATCCAGGTTACAAACAACATACATTGCTTTGAGCAGTGAAAAGGCCAGTTTGGGAATTCCAGTGCAAGATGAACATGCTGGGAAATACAACAGTGGATGAGAATCATTTACTGCATGGCCGATCCATTTAGCTCAAAGTCATTCAGCACATTCCGGATTATACTATGGCAGACTGTGTAGGGTCAGTGTTCCGACTTCACACTCCTGGCTGGGAGCTACCAATGGTGGGAAAGTTGTGTGCTGTACGTACCTTTCTAGGCCCTTGCTCTCCCGAGACCCTGTACTCATTTTTCTCATATCATCTAAAGCACTGGACGTGGTTATGATGGGGGGAAAAGATTTATTGCAGCAAAAAGTGCAGGTAACAAAGCACAGCACAATAACTCCAGCCTACAACCATGGAGCCCAGCTCACACAGTGTGTCAACCGTAGTTTTGCATTATACTCCATCTGGAGCACGGTGTTCAGTCCTGGGCCCCGCACCTCAGGAAGGATATATTGGCCTTGGAGGGGGAACAGCACAGATTCACAGAATGATACCCGGGGCTACAAGGGTTAAATTACAAGGACAGGCTGCATAGACTTGGCTTGTGTTCCCTTAAATATAGAAGATTAAGGGGTGATCTAATCGAGGTGTTTAAGATGATTAAACGATTTGATAGGGTAGATAGAGATAAACTATTTCCTCTGGTGGGGGGGGGTGGAGGGAGTCCGGAACAAGGGGGAATAACCTTAAAATTAGAGCCAGGCCGTTCAGGGGTGATGTCAGGAAGCACCTCGTCACACAAAGGGTGGTGGAAATCTGGAACTCCAATTCCAATTCCAATTCAATTCAAATGCTTTATTGGCATGAAAGTTTACAGAGAACCATATTGCCAAAGCTTACATAGCAAAAAGGTACAGTTTTCCAACATTCTGTAGGTGTCAATCGATTTGACATTTGTTGGGTACATACAATATTACTTTTAAACAATATTAATTTTAAACAGTCTTTCTACTTCATTTGGTACGTTCAATATTAATTTTAAACAGTCTTAATTTTAAACAGTCCTCAGGTTGTGACATGTTGTTACATATTTGGCCCCAAGGTATGGTCTGTCTCCTTCTCCCAGGACTAATCTCAATTTTGACAGGTCATCCAATTCCTTGAAATCTGGGGTTGTTTGGCTTAGCTTGTTGAATAATATGTTTCTTGATGTGTTGAATTTTTCGCATTTTAGGAGGAAATGCATTTCTGTTTCAACCTCGCCGGCCAGACATTGATCGCATATTCTATTCTCTCTAGGCTGCCAGGATTTCTCCCCCAGGAAGCTGTCGAGGCTGGGGGTCAATTGAAAATTTCAAAACTGAGATTGGTAGATTTTTTGTTAAGAAAGGGTATTAAGGGGTAGGGAGCCAAGACGGGTAAATGGAGTTAAGATACAGATCAGCCATGATCTAATTAAATGGTGGAGCAGGCTCGAGGGACTGAATGGCCTCCTCCTGTTCCTATGTTCCTAAGTTACACCACCTTGTGGGCAAACACTACTCCTAACAATTCATCCTTACAGTATAGGTTTATTCATTTTGTTTACCTGCATAGTCAGAATGAAAGAAAACAGGAGTGAGTGAAAGAGACAGGGGAGACAAAGAGAGTGAGACGGGAAAACAGAGCGAGTGAGTGAGGGGAGAGAGCACAAGAACTGCAGAGAGGAAGGAGAGAAAGAGACAGAGATAGGGAGAGGGCGAAAGAAGAGAGCGAGAGAGAGAAAGAGGTACTGAGGAGAGCAAAGGGGAAGAAAGTGAAAGAGGAAAAAGTGAGACTGAAAGTAGAGGGGGAGAGAGAAACAAGAGAAATATAGGAGAGAGAGGGAAGACAGAAAGAGGAGGGGGGGAGGAGTGAAAAAGGAGAGGGCAGGGGAGAAGATGAGTAAAGAAGGAGTGAGAGAGGCAAGGAACGAAACAGAAAGCAGAGATGGGAAGAGAAAGGATAGAGAAAGAAAGGAGGGGAGAGAGAAAGGCACAGAGAGATAGAGAGCATGAGGGAGAGATAGAAAGAAAGAAAAAAAGAGATAGAGAAAGAGAGAAAAATAAGTGAAAAAAAAGTGAAAAAGAGATGCAGAAAGAGACAGACAGAGCGAGAGAGACAGAGAGAGAGCGAGAGGGACAGAAAGAGAAACACAGAGACAGAGCGAGAGACAGAGCGAGAGAGACAGAGACACAGAAAGAGAGAGACAGAGCGAGAGAGACAGAGACACAGAAAGAGATAGACAGAGCGAGAGAGACAGAGACACAGACAGAGCGAGAGGGACAGAAAGAGAAACACAGACAGAGCGAGAGACACACAGAGAGACAGAGTGTGAGAGAGAGACAGACAGAGAGACAGAGAGAGACAGACAGATAGATAGAAAGAGACAGATAGAGAGCAAGAGACAGAGAGAGAGGGAGACAGAGAGGGAGACAGAGAGGGAGACAGAGAGGGAGAGACAGAGAGGGAGAGACAGAGTGAGAGAGGGAGACAGAGAGACAGAGGGAGACAGAGAGACAGAGGGAGACAGAGAGAGAGGGAGAGAGGGAGACAGAGAGACAGAGGGAGACAGAGAGACAGAGGGAGACAGAGAGACAGAGGGAGACAGAGAGACAGAGGGAGACAGAGTAAGAGAGGCAGAAAGAGAGGGAGACAGAGAAAGACAGAGAGAGAGACAAAGAGGTAGACAGAGTAAGAGAGACAGAGTGAGAGAGGGAGACAGAGAGAGAATTGGATGACCTGTCAAAATTGAGATTAGTCCTGGGAGAAGGAGACAGACCATACCTTGGGGCCAAATATGTAACAACATGTCACAACCTGAGGACTGTTTAAAAGTAAGACTGTTTAAAATTAATATTGTTAAAAGTAATATTGTATGTACCCAACAAATGTCAAATCGATTGACACCTACAGAATGTTGGAAAACTGTACCTTTTTGCTATGTAAGCTTTGGCAATATGGTTCTCTGTAAACTTTCATGCCAATAAAGCATTTGAATTGGAAATTGGAATTGGAATTGGAGAGAGACAGAGAGAGAGAGGGAAACAGAGAGAGAGAGACAGAGAGGGGGGGAGACAGAGAGAGAGAGAGAGAGAGAGAGAGAAGACCGAGAACATGGAAGAAAGCCAAAAGGCTAAAGAGTAAGGGAACAAGCGAGACCAGCTGCATTTGTACAGATTTACAGGATGGTTGTGAATGTGACGCTGGGGTAACGAAGCTAGTTTGGGTTGAGTCCGATGGAATGCCTCGATAGGCAGGGCTGGTACTCTGGGAGGATGATAGCAAAATACTGCGGATGTTGGAAATCCGAAATAACAACAGAAAATGCTGGAAAAACTCAGCAGGTCAGGCAACATCCGTGGAGAAAAATTTGAGTTGACGTTTCGGGTCGAACCCTTCTTCAAAACTGGAAAGAAAAGATAGATCGGAGGCAGGGCTGCGATCGGACAAAAGAATAAAAGAAACAAAAGAAGTAAAAGAGACAATGAAAGGTATTAGAAGCTAGATGAGATGGTAATAGGCTGAGATTAGGTGTAAAGTGTACTGGCAGGGCAATAGATAGCTGCCAAGTGTGAGAGAGAAACAAAAGGAAAGGGGGGGGGGGAAAAGGAGTGGAAAAATTACAAGAAAAAATGAAATAGGGGCCGAGGTTATGATCTGAAATTGTTGAACTCGATATTGAGTCCAGAAGGCTGCAGAGTGCCTAATCGGAAGATGAGGTGCTGTCCCTCGAGTTTACGTTGAGCTTCCGTGGAACAATGCAAGAGCCCGAGTATGGTGAGGGCCGAGTGGGAATGGGGCGGTGAATTAAAATGACAGGCGACCAGAAGCTCGGGGTCACCCTTACGGACTGAATGGAGGTGTTCCGCAAAGCGGTCACCCAATCTGCGTTTGGTCTCCCCAATGTAGAGGAGACCGCATCGTGAGCAGCGAATACAGTATACTAGATTGCGAGAAGTACAAGTAAATCGCTGTTTCACCTGGAAGGGGTGTCTGGGGCCCTGGACAGTGGGGAGGGGGGAGGTATAGGGGCAGGTGTTACATCTCCTCCGCTTGCACGGGAAGGTGCCAGGGGAAGGGGAAGGGCTGTTTGGGGTGATAGAGGAGTGGACTAGGGTGTCTCGGAGGGAGCGGTCCCTGCGGAATGCTGAAAGGGGAGGGGAGGGGAAGATACGTTTGGTGGTGGGATCACTTTGGAGGTAGCGGAAATGCCAGAGGATGATCGGTTGAATGTGGAGGCTGGTGGGGTGAAAGGTGAGGACAAGGGGAACCCGATCGTGGTTCCGGGAGGGAGGGGCAGGGGTGAGGGCAGAAGTGCGGGAGTTAGAACTGACATGGTCGAGGGCAGTGTCGAGAGTGGGGTCGGACAGGACGAAGCGCCTCCTTCATCCCAGCCTATCTTCTGATCTTGCGAATTCCAGCTGATCACAAAAGCTATTCTGATGCACATGGAACTACTTCTGATTTTAAAACCATCCCACGCTCCTCGGGTGCGATCTACAAACAACCCTTTTGAACGTTCCTGGAGTTACCTGGACCATTGCACGGCCCTGGAACCTCCAGCCCCATTCCTCATCAGCCACTTACCCAGTTCTTTTCTTTTTTGGGAGTATGTAATGGGCCAGCTCGTGTTATTTTGTTTTTGTTGTGTGTCCATTGCCCGTATCCATTGCTCTGGGAAATCTCCCGCTCTCCCGAGACCTGCTGATTTGTACAGCTGACCCGGTTAGTTCCATTCTCCCAGCCCACGTTCAATGGCCTCTTTATAGCGACAGTGTCCCTCTGCGTCTCCATCGCGGCCTCTCTCAATCTTATCTCCGATGACAATCAGAGTTTCTGCAGACTCGGCAGTTTATGGGATGGAATGTACTCTTTCTGAGCAACCCACAAACAAATAAACTACAACTAAACTTAAAACATTAAGTGAAACTAAGCCAATTAAATTCAAATTTGCTTTCTGCTGGGGGGTGATGATAGAAACATGGAAACATAGAAGATAGGAGCAGGAGTAGGCCATTTGGCCCCTCGAGCCTGCTCCGCCATTCAATGAGATCATGGCTGATCATCCAAATTCAGTACCCTGTCCCTGCCTTCTCCCCAAACCCCTTGATCCCTTTAGCCTTAAAAAATATATCTAACTCCTTCTTGAATATATTTAATGAATTGGCCTCAACTGCCTTCTGTGGTAGAGAATTCCACAGGTTCACCACTCTCTGGGTGAAGAAATTCCTCCTCATCTCTGTCCTAAATGGCTTACCCCTTATCTTTAGACTGTGACCCCTGGTTCTGGACTCCCCCGCCATCTGGAACATCCTTCCTGCATCTAGTCTGTCCAGTCCTGTTAGAATTTTATACGTTTCAATGAGATTCCCTCTCATTCTTCTAAACTCCAGCGAGTATAAAGCCCAATCGACCCAATCTCTCCTCATATGTCATTCCTGCCATCCCAGGTATCAGTCTGGTGAATCTTCGCTGCACACCCTCCATGGCAAGAACATCCTTCCTCAGATAAGGCAACCAAAACTGCACACGGTGTGGTCTCACCAAGGCCCTGTACAACTGCAGCAAGACATCCTTGCTCCTGTACTCGCTACGAAGGCCAACATACCATTTGTCTTCTTAACCACCTGCATGCTTACCTTCAGCGACTGGTGCACAAGGACGCCCAGGTCTCGTTGCACTTCCCCTTCTCCCAATCTATTGTGATGATGCACTCCAGCCCCCGCAGTGCCCACCGGTCGTGGAAGTCCTCGAGCGTGCTCCACCTCCAGGGCCACTCGGGGCGCCAAAGTGGCCGCGGGAGAGAGGCAGGCAGTCTGGCCGAACAGCCCCCCTCGACCGCCCGATGGGATGGGGTGTAGGGCAACCAATGGCAGGAACAGGGGGCAGGAGAGGCTGTCGGAGGACATGGGACCCAACCTCCAGGAATACATCCGAGCAGCGTTGGCCGACCGCAATTAAGCGGCTCTGCTCGTCCAGAGACCTTGCTCGGTGAAGCTCATCCTGCAACTCACTGCCCCGGCGAGCCATCACCGGCACCTCCGCTGCTGCTGATGGTGGCGGTGAATCACTAAGGTTAAACAAGGGCAGCGATGTCTCGTGGGTGGCGGAGAGGAGAGGGGGGGTGGCAATGCATGGCATCAGGCAAGGGGGCAGCATCAACCAGACCCCCCGTCACCGTACCACCCCTCACAGTAACGCTAGGCAGGCCTGGGGACAACGGCGGACACATCTAATGGATACCGTGCCCATCCAAAGCACCCAGACCTGCCCCACCCCCCTCCCCAACCCAGGCCAGCAGAATGGGTCTCAATTTTGGAAGTGATTCATTTTGGTAGAAAGAATGCGGAGACACAATATAAACTAAAAGGTATAATTTTAAAGGGGGGTGCAGGATCAGAGAGGCCTGGCGGTTATGTACACACATCTTTGAACATGGCAGACCAAGTTGAGAAGGCTGTTAAAAAAGCATATGTGATCCTTGGCTTTATTAAGAGGCATAGGGCTAGAATTGCCCAGGGCCGTGGAGACGGGAATGGAGGCGTGTGGGGGGTTAAAAATCGCAAAATCGGGGGGCACGAACCCATCCCGCCCTCAACCCACCTCCATGCCCATTTCCCAGGAGGCGGGTAACCGACCTGTGCCGAGAGCCGTCTCCCCGAGGCGGGAAGGGGATTAGTGCCAATTAACTGCCTGTTAACAGGCAGTTTTTAGCCTAATCCCTATTTTTATCCCTGAAGTGTGGGCTGCCCGACGGCTCCAAACCACGCCAAGTTAGCAAGGTGGACCGTCGGGCTGAAGGACTTGAAGGGTTCGAGAGGTCCGGTGTTCAGGTGAGTGATGGGTGCATGAGTGCAGAGGTAAGTGTGTTTGGTATGTGTAAAGTGTTTAAATAAGTTTTACTTACCTTTACTTAATAATGCAGGCTTCCTTCCTTTAGGTCTCGGGAGTCCCTCATCTCACTGGCACAGAAAGCAGAATGGCCGCAAGCTGTCAAAAGTTGCAGCCTCTGCTTTCTGTTCTGGAGCGATCTCTAAATCAGCCTGAGGAAGGAATTAGCTTCAAAGAGCTGTGAAACGCTGATATTTCATCTGTCAAAAGCTCTTGACAGATGAAATGTCTATCTGTGATGTCACCTGTTGCCGGGTAGCTCTTAATTGGCCTGCTGAGCCCGCCCAGCGGGCTCAACAAGGTCAATCAAGCGAAAATCACGTGGGTTGGCTACAACTCGATGGAGGCAGGACTACAACCCCAAAAGTGGGGGTCCCGCCTCCTACACACCTCCATATATATAATCCAGCCCAAAGAGTACAAAAGCAATGAGGTTATGCTAAATGTAATGTATGTACCTTTAAGGGGGGAACTACTTACTTCAGCTCATGTATACTGTAGTACCGGCAGTGACCACACCTGTATATAACGCTGAGTAGTAATCTGTTGTTTCAGTTGCAGTTTGAACCATGTTGAGTAAACACCTGTTGTACCGTTCTCTGCAGTCCTTTTCTTATTATTACACGGACGTAACAGTGGCGACGAGCAAGTTCGAACCTATCTGCAACTCTGCATCACCTCCCAGGGATTCGCTCCTGGAGAACAGTGGAAGAAGGTCGAGTCCAGAAGCACGGGCGTCGACCACGGGCAACCGCCCAGTCATCCAGCGGAGATTTGAGCATCGCAGGGGAGGCTGTCGAGAGCCAGGCTTGGCTTTCCAGTCACGGTGGTCCAGCAAAACGGGCTGGCAACAGGTACTGCGCAGACCCTTCCCGGACAGCGACGGGCTAGAGCCCGACCGAGCGGCACAGAAAAAGGCCGAGCAGCATCGACGGGGGAGAGAGAGAGGGCAGAGCGCACAGGGTGCAGCCGGTGTTCAGGACCGAGCGGCGTCAACGGGGGAGAGAGGCGAGAGAGAGCAGAGCGCAGCCGGTGGTCAAGGGCCGAGCACCGTCAACCGGGGAGAGAGGCGCGCAGGAAAACGCGAGGCGCTGCCATTGCCACAAGGACCGCTGAGAGTGGCGTTGGCAGCCCTGCCTCCGATCTAGTTTCTTTTCTTTCCAGTTTTGAAGAAGGGTCCAACCCGAAACGTCAACTCAAATTTCTCTCCACGGATGTTGCCTGACCTGCTGAGTTTTTCCAGCATTTTCTGTTGTTATTTCGGATTTCCAACATCTGCAGTATTTTGCTATCGTACTAGTGTTTGGTTCACTGCCACACCTCTTCTAGGAATGCCTACCTTGAAGAAGTTCTGCTCTTCTCTTCGACGGGATCTCCGTTTGGCTCTTCAACCTTGTTCATTTTCATTACTTTCAGTTTCCCTTCTCGTGTTTGATCAGGTATCTGCCAAGACTCGGTTTCACAGCCACATCATTTTCCTCAGCAACTGTCTCCGGTTCCGACTTACTCCACGTGGATTCGAACTAAACTTCCACCCTTCGTGCTTCGGATCCACCCAGGATTACAAATATCTCCAAGATATTCATCGTTCCTCGAACTACTGCTCTCGCCGCATCCCGAGATCCACGCGCAACGCCATGCGGCGCCACATGAACACACTCGACTTCTCTCTTCAGCAACACCGGCGCACTCTATCTCAAAGCTGTCCGGGTCCACAGTTCCATTTCATCCTTCGACTCATCCGACGCTTCAACAAAAAACTTTTCTTCTTCCTTTCCGATGTCAAGGATCGCAAGCTTCATCAACTCTTGGACACCAATGCCCCTCCGGAACCTTCTTCCCCTTCACTTTCCTCTGACCCCCCTTCTCCCAATCCCAACCCCTGCCGCGTTTTCACTATCCCCTCTGACCTTCCACTCTCTGACCCTGAACGATCAGTCCTCAGCAAAGGCTTGAGCTTCATCCCCTTACGCCCCCATCTCAATGAATTTCGAGCTCGGCACGATGTTGAGCTCTTTTTCCGCCGCCTTCGTCTCCGTGCCCACTTCACTGGCCAGGAGTCTTCCCCCCGCACAACTGACCCTTTCTCCCGCTTGCAGAATTCCCGTTCTACCTGGACCCCTCCCCCTGGCCTCTTACCCTCTCTAGATCTTTTCATCGCTAACTGCCGCCGTGACATCGGCCGTCTCCATTTCTCTGCTCCCCTCACTCACTCCAACCTACCTCCCTCTGAACTTGCAGCACTCCATTCTCTTAGATCCAACCCTGACATTATCATTAAACCCGCTGACAAGGGTGGTGCTGTTGTTGTTTGGCGTACTGACCTCTACCTAGCGGAAGCTGAACGCCAACTCTCCGACACCTCCTCCTACCTCCACCTGGACCATGACCCCACTACCGAACATCAAACCACCGTTTCCAAGACTGTCACTGACCTCATCTCCTCTGGAGATCTTCCCCCTGCTGCCACCAACCTCATAGTTCCCCAACCCCGCACAGCCCGCTTCTACCTCCTTCCCAAGATCCACAAACAGGACTGCCCTGGTAGACCCATCGTTTCAGCCTGTTCTTGCCCTACAGAACTTATCTCTTTCTATCTTGACTCTATCTTTTCTCCCCTTGTCCAGTCTCTTCCCACCTACATCCGCGACTCTTCGGACGCCCTCCGCCACTTTAACAGTTTCCAGTTTCCTGGCCCCAACCGCTTCCTTTTCACCATGGACGTACAATCCCTCTACACCTCCATCCCCCACCCGGATGGCCCGAGGGCGCTCCGCTTCTTCCTTGAACAGAGGCCCGACCAGTCCCCATCCACCACGACCCTCCTCCGCCTGGCTGAACTTGTTCTCACATTGAACAACTTCTCCTTTAACTCCACTCATTTCCTCCAAATCAAAGGTGTTGCCATGGGTACCCGCATGGGTCCTAGCTATGCCTGCCTTTTCGTGGGCTATGTGGAACAATCTTTGTTCCAGTCCTACTCGGGTCCCCTCCCTCACCTCTTTTTCCGATACATTGATGACTGTATCGGTGCCGTTTCCTGCTCTCGCCCCGAACTTGACAATTTCATTCACTTTGCCTCCAATTTCCACCCTTCCCTCACCTTCACATGGTCCATCTCTGACTCTTCCCTTCCCTTCCTCGACTTCTCCGTCTCCATCTCTGGGGATAGGTTATCGACCAATATTTACTACAAGCCCACTGACTCCCACAGCTACCTGGACTACACTTCCTCCCACCCCGCTTCCTGTAAGGACTCTATTCCATTCTCCCAGTTTCTCCGCCTCTGCCGTATCTGCTCCGACGACGCCACCTTCCACACCAGTGCTTCAGACATGTCTTCCTTTTTCCGCAACCGAGGATTCCCCTCTACTGTGGTTGACACTGCCCTCGACCGTGCCAGTTCTATCTCCCGCACTTCTGCCCTCACCCCTGCCCCTCCCTCCCGGAACCATGATAGGGTTCCCCTTGTCCTCACCTTTCACCCCACCAGCCTCCACATTCAACGGATCATCCTCCAGCATTTCCGCTACCTCCAAAGTGATCCCACCACCAAACGTATCTTCCCCTCCCCTCCCCTTTCAGCGTTCCGCAGGGACCGCTCCCTCCGAGACACCCTAGTCCACTCCTCTATCACCCCAAACAGCCCTTCCTCTTCGCCTGGCACCTTCCCGTGCAAGCGGAGGAGATGTAACACCTGCCCCTATACCTCCCCCCTTCCCACTGTCCAGGGCCCCAAACACCCCTTCCAGGTGAAACAGCGATTTACTTGTACTTCTCGCAATCTAGTATACTGTATTCGCTGCTCACGATGCGGTCTCCTCTACATTGGGGAGACCAAACGCAGATTGGGTGACCGCTTTGCAGAACACCTCCGTTCAGTCCGTAAGGGTGACCCTGAGCTTCCGGTCGCCTGTCATTTTAATTCACCGCTCCATTCCCACTCGGACCTCACCGTCCTTGGCCTCTTGTATTGTTCCATGGAAGCTCAACGTAAACTCGAGGAACAGCACCTCATCTTCCGATTAGGCAGTCTGCAGCCTTCCGGACTCAATATCGAGTTCAACAATTTCAGATCATAAGCTCGGCCCCCATTTCATTTTCTCTTGTAATTGTTCCACTCCTTTTCCCCCCACCCCCCTTTCCTTTTGTTTCTCTCTCACACCTGGCAGCTATCTTTTGCCCTGCCAGTACACTTTACACCTAATCCCAGCCTATTACCATCTCGTCTAGCTTCTAATCTCTTTTACTTCTTTTGTTTCTTTTATTCTTTTGTCCGATCGCAGCCCTGCCTCCGATCTAGTTTCTTTTCTTTCCAGTTTTGAAGAAGGGTCCAACCCGAAACGTCAACTCAAATTTCTCTCCACAGATGTTGCCTGACCTGCTGAGTTTTTCCAGCATTTTCTGTTGTTATTTCGGATTTCCAACATCTGCAGTATTTTGCTATCGACGCCATTTTAAGCCGCAGCAGGGAAGAAAGGAAAGCGCGGGAGGCGCCATTTTAAGCCAGTCTAACCACACCCAAAAATGCCGAAGAGTGGCAGTATCACAGCGTTCGACAATGAAGTCGAAGATTGGACGACATATGTCGAACACATAGAAGTATACTGCAAGGCGAATGAAGTGCCAGATGACAAGAAAGCGCTGCTATTGTTGAATTCAATGGGTGCAAAAACGTATGGCTTACTACGAAACCTAGTAACCTCAGAGAAGCCAGTAGAAAAGGATTTTGAAAACAGTGTCAATCCTACAGGACCACTTAAACCCCACACCGCTGCTGATAGCAGGAAGATTTAAGTTTCACAAAAGGAACCAGCATAAAGATGAAAGTAATGCTAAGTATTTAACGGAACTGCGCAAGCTATCGAAACACTGCCAGTTTGGAACGGGACTAGCAGATACTTTAAGGGACAAGTTTGTGTGTGGGCTTCAAAGTGAAGGAACCCAGAAACGGCTTCTATCAGAAAAGGATCTTACGCTGGACAAGGCTTTCAGCATTGCAGAGTCACATGAAGCAGCAGCACGGGGCGCTGCAGAGATACAACGGAGACCGCAAGAATATGGCACAAATGAAATGTCATACGGAACAGTGAAGTGCTATCGCTGCGGCAGAACAACACACGACCATAATGATTGCTGGTTCAAGGACAAAGTGTGCAGACAGTGTGGAAAAGTAGGACACATAGCAAGAGTCTGCAGGTCGGGAAAGAAAACCAGCAGCAAGAAATCTCCACAGGAGAAGTACAAGAAGGTACATAAGGTGACGGAGAGTAGTTCAGACGAACAGAAGAGTGATATAGACTCGGAAGCAAGGAGCTAGGTTGTCTGAAACTACATAATGTGATCAAAATGGAGGATCACCAAACTATCTGGGTCACACTCAAGATAGCAGGAGTCCAAGTGAAAATGGAATTGGACACAGGATCAGCCCTAACAGTCATAAAACGAAGGGACTACAAGCGGCTATTCTCACATATACCCTTGAGAGATACAAAGATTGTCTTGAAGATGCACACGGGGCAAAAAGTCTACCCCAAAGGAAAAATAAGGGTGAACGTTATATACAACGGCAAGGAAACACCAAAAATGGACCTATATGTATTGCCAGATGGAGGACCACCACTACTTGGACGTGAATGGATCCGGAAGATACAGCTCGATTGGCATTCCATACAAGCACTGACTGTAGATGCCAAAAAGGATGACGACGTCACACCTGGACGACTGTCAAAAATGCTAACTGACGCACAAGAAGTGTTCCAGCAGGGACTCGGAACACTAAAAGGCATAACAGCGACGATCAAAATAGAGGAAAATGCAAGCCCAAAGTTTTTTTTAAGGCCAGACTGGTGCCTTATGCGATCCGCCCAGCCGTCGAAGCAGAGCTGGAAGGTTTGGAACATTCAGGAGTACTGTCCAAAGGGGACTGGAGTGAGTGGGCTACACCCATCGTTCCTGTAATGAAGAGGTCGTTGAGTAATACGCCTGGGGAACCAAAGAAGGTTCGCATCTGTGGGGACTTTAAGGTGACAGTGAACCCAGTCCTTCACACTGTACAATATCCGCTTCCGCGGATTGAAGATATTTTCGCCTCGCTATCTGGAGGGAAACGCTTCACTAAGATTGATCTGGCCCAGGCGTACCTGCAAATGGAGGTAGAAGAAGCCTCGAAACAGTACCTCACGATCAACACTCATAAAGGTCTCTACCAATACAGCCGGCTGGTGTTCGGGGTAGCATCAGCTCCGGCTATTTGGCAAAGGGCAATGGAACAAGTCCTGCAAGGGATTCCAGGGACCCAGTGTTATTTGGACGACATCCTGGTCACGGGCGAAAATGACAGTGAACACCTCGCCAACCTGGAGCAGGTGCTCACTAGATTGAAGGAATATGGGCTCCGAGCTAATCACCACAAATGCGAGTTTTTCCAGAAGCAGATCTCGTATTGTGGCCACGTTATTGATAAAGAGAGGTTACATAAGTCCCCTGAAAAGATTGAGGCAGTAGTCAAGGCTCCAGCACCAGAAAAAGTTCAATCACTATCTGCACGGGCAGAAGTTCACCTTGCTGACTGACCACCAACCACTTGTCTCCATCTTTAATCCGAAGAAGGGCGTTCCGGTGATGACTGCACAACGGCTACAAAGATGGTCCCTTTTTCTAGGGGCGCACCAATATGAAATCGAGTATAAGGGCACGAAACAGCATGGAAACGCTGATGGGCTATCACGCCTGCCACTGCCTACTGCGGAGGAAGCACCAGCAGTGGATCCTGTCGAAATATTTCATTCGACTATAATTGAATGCTTGCCAGTAACTAATGCTGGTATAGAGAAGGAGACCCGAAATGACCCGACACTGTCTCGGGTATATGATTTGACGGTGAAGGGATGGCCAGCACATGGCGACTCACTGTTGCCAGCATTCTCATCCAGAAGAGAACAGCTGTCAGTATGCCAGGGGACCTTGATGTGTGGATCCCGAGTGGTAATTCCACCCAAGTTAAGGGAGAGAGTGCTCAATGAGCTTCATGAAGGTCATCTGGGAGGGGTGAAAATGAAAAGCCTTGCTAGGGTTTATGTGTGGTGGCTGGGGATCGATCAGCAAATCGAGGACCTGACAAAGAGCTGCTCAGGATGCCAGAAGGTCCAAAATGCACCACCACATGCCCCTCTACACCCATGGGAGTGGCCCTCATCTCCATGGCAACGGGTGCATATTGATTTTGCTGGTCCATTCATGGACTCAATGTTTTTAATAGCCATGGATGCGCACTCGAAATTGCCTGAAGAGATCAAAATGTCCTCCACCACCACGGAGAAAACTATTGCAGTCCTACGGACCATTTTTGCCAGGAACGGCTTGCCAGAGCAGATTTGCTCTGATAACGGACCACAGTTTGTGTCCGAAGAGTTTCGAAGATTTATGAAAAGGAATGGGGTAAGGCATTACATATCCACCCCGTATCATCCAGCCACAAATGGATTGGCTGAGAGGTTCGTACAAACCTTTAAAAAAGCAGTAAAGGCCATGTGCGATGACGACATTCCACTGCAGCAGAAGGTGGACAATTTCCTGTTAGCCTACAGAAATGCGACACATGCAGTCACCAACCAGGCCCCGGCCATGATGTTCTTTAACTGAAGGTTGAGATCTCGTCTGGATTTGCTCAGACCAAATGTACGAAGAGATGTTGAGAGTAAGCAATTCCAGCACATCAATGAGAAGCTGACAAGGAGCTTCAATGAAGGGCAACCAGTCTTGGCCCGCGACTACCGAACAGAGAAATGGCAACCAGGAACGATATGCACACGGCAGGGGCCACTAATGTACACAGTGGACGTTGGGGAGAGCATCGTGAGACGCCATGCTGACCAGATCCTAGAGTCACAGGAACGAGTCAACCCCATGCCTCGCCCATACGTACCTGGTGATGAACCCAACGTACAGGTAGCATCTACCCCAGAAACAGTAGCATCGGAAGCTGATGAACCAACCGACGACAGGGGGCCAGAATCGCCTCCACACCAAGAGCAAGACACTCGGGAAAGGCGCTATCCAGAAAGGATCAGGAAGCCTCCCCAAAGACTGAATTTATAAATAGACTATTTTCAGCTAATGTTGCATGTTAAAAATGTTAATTGTAATTAGTTTGATATTTAATTGTTAAATGAGTGTTATGTTACTGTTAATCTAAAAGGGGAGGAATTGTAATGTATGTACCTTTAAGGGGGGTACTACTTTCTACACCTCATGTATACTGTAGTACCGGCAGTGACCACACCTGTATATAATGCTGAGTAGTAATCTGTTGTTTCAGTTGCAGTTTGAACCACGTTGAGTAAACACCTGTTGTACCGTTCTCTGCAGTCCTTTTCTTATTACACGGACGTAACACTAAACCTTTTATAAAACATTTGCTAAATCACAGCTGGAGTATTGTGTCCAAACCTGGGCACCACACTTTAGGAAGGATGTCAAGGCCTTGGAGAGGGTGCGGAGGAGATTTACTAGAATGGTACCAGGGATGAGGTACTTCAGTTATGTGGAGAGACTGGAGAAGCTGGGGTTATTCTCCTTGGAGCAGGGAAGGCTCAGGGGAAACGTAATAGAGGTGTTCAAAATCATGAGGCCTTTTAATAGTGTTGATAGGGAGAAACTATTTGCACTGGCAGGAGGCAGTAATCAGAGGACACAGATTAATGAGAATCTGTGAACCAAAGGGAAGATGAGGAGAGTTATGATCTGGAACGCGCTGCCTGAAAGGGCGGTGGAAGCAGATTCAATAATAACTTTCAAAAGGAAATTGGATAAATACTTGAAAAGGAAAATTTGCAGTGCTCTGGGGAAAGAGCAGGGGGGAGTGGGACTAATTGAATTGCTCTTTCAAAGAGCTGGCACAGGCACCTCCTTCTGTGCTGTAAGAATCTATGAACATTTGTAAGTCTGCTGTTGTAACACGGGAATTGAGCTGTCGATATTAAATGGGTTAACAGCTCCACTAAGACAGAGGACAGAAGAATGGAATACGTGCGTGCTATTAGCCCGCTAATGTCACCAACGCTAATTCCTCAAGTTGTTCGTTACTAATGGATGACGTGTAGCACTCCTCCCTCACTCTCTGTACTGTACCATTCTTTAGTGTTTGTCCTACCGCCCAGTTATTGATCCTTCATTGAGGTGGCCAGCACAGGAATATAACAAAAAATAAACCCCCGTCTCAAGTCTCACTATGCACCTTGTCCGTCGCTCTGGCTGCAGTGTGTGCTGTCTCCAGGATGCACTGCAGCAACTCACCAAGGTTACTTCAACAGCACCACCCATCCCGACAACCTCTACCACCTAGAAGGACAAGGGCAGCAGGCGCGTGGGAACACCACCGCCTCCAAGTTCCCCTCCAAGTCACACACCATCCTGACTTGGAAATATATCGTCGCTGGGTCAAAATCCTGGGACTCCCTCCCTAACAGCACAGTGGGAGCACCTTCACCACACGGACTGCAGCGGTTCAAGAAGGTGACTCAGCCACCACCTTCTCAAGGGGCAATTAGGGATGGACAATAAATTCGATGTTTCCAGCAATGCCCACATCCTGAGAACAGATATAACTTTTTCTTTTAAATCACAAAAATAAGCAGTTCTGCCTTAGTTGACTTGGAATAGTGGGAAATCCAAGAATGAGAATAATGCCAGGATATTTCTTATCAATTTTATCTTTATGATTCTCTGCTACTTCACTTGGCAACCCAATTACAATAACAGAATGTCAACACTGCCCTGCCCATCCCCTCCCCTCCCCCGATTCATTCAATTTTAACAGCAGAACTCGTTCAGCATTTTATGACTCTCAGTGACGCCAGATCTGGTCTCTTTCCTTTTATATGTGAATTAAGACTGCTCCCTCTCAATTAAACAATTCAACCCAATGTCACCTACACAGCTGCCATTCCAAGGGCTGTCACACTGCAATCTTTAACCCTTCCCTCACTTGACTTAGCACTAATTAGGTGTTAGCCGTGGCTCAGTGGGTAGCACTCTCGCCTCGGAGTCAGAATGTCGCGGGTTCCAGGGACCCGAGTACATAATCTAGGCCGACGCTCCAGTGCAGTACTGAGGGAGTGCTGCACTGTTGGAGGTGCCGCCTTTCGGATGAGTCATTAATCCAATCCAATTGCTCTCTCAGGTGGATGTAAAAGATCCCGTGGCACTACTTTGAAGGAGAGCAGGGGAGTTCACCCCGGTGTCCTGGCCAATATTTATCCCTCAACCAACATCACTAAAATATATTATCTGGTCATTTATCTCATTACTTTTTGTGGGATCTTGCTGTACACAAATTGGCTACTGCCTTTCTTACATTACAACAGTGACTACACTTTATTGGCTGTAAAGTGCTTTGGGACCCTTCCCCTTCCCTCCCTCCTCTCTCTCATCCCCTCCCATACCTTCCACTCTCCTCCCCTTCCCCTCTCATCGACTCCTTTCCCCTCCCCAGCACTTGCCTCCCCTTCCCGCCCCTCCCCTCTCCTCCCTTCCCTCCCACTCCACTCCCTACCCTTCCCTTCCCATACCTTGCACTCTCCTCCCTTCCCTTCCCCTCTCATCCCCTTCCTTCCCCTCCCGCCACTCACCTCCCCGCCCCTCCTCCCCCCCTCCCTTTCCCACCCCCCCTTCTCCTAACTCCCTTCCCCTCTTATCCCCTTCCTTCCCCTCCCCTTAACTCGCCTCCCATCCCTGCCCCTCCACTCCCCTCCCTTCCCTTCCACTACTCTCTCCTCCCATCCCCTCCTCGTCTCATTTTACCCAAAGGCTGTGTCTCCTAGCTGCGGTACAATTTCTCCAGTGCTGGCAGCTCCTTGTTCATGGCCATTGACAGTGAGCATTTCTGTGATGGAGGGCATTGACACCGGCCGTGTCCTGCTCTCGCCCACTGTACACACTTACTCGTTTCTAGCAGGGAACCTTGGATAGTAATCAACACTTTAACCTCCCTAGATCAGAGAGCACTCTTTTATTTTTATTCATTCATATTCATTCATTCATGGGATGTGGGCGTCACTGGCAAGGCCAGCATTTATTGCCCATCCCTAGTTGCCTTTGAGAAGGTGGTGGTGAGCCGCCGCCTTGAACCGCTGCAGTCCGTGTGGTGAAGGTGCTCCCACGGCGCTGTTAGGGAGGGAGTCCTGGGATTTTGACCCAACGACGATGAAGGATCGGCGATATATTTCCAAGTCAGGATGGTGTGTGACTTGGAGGGGAACGTGGAGGTGGTGGTGTTCCCATGTGCCCGCTGCCCTTGTCCTTCTAGGTGGAAGAGGTCCCAGGTTAGGGAGGTGCTGCCGAAGAGGACAACTGCACTGTTCCTACCATCGGATGTCAGCTAACATCTTTACCCAGAGAGTGGTTAGGATGTGGAACTCGCTACCACAGGGAGTGGTTGAGGCGAACAGCAGAGATGCATTTAAGGGGAAGCTGGATAAACACACGAAGCAGAAAGGAATAGAAGGATGTGCTGATGGGGTGAGATGAAGAGGGGTGGGAGGAGGCTCGTGTGGAGCATAAACACCGGCACGAAGCAGCTGGGCCGAATGGCCTGTTACTGTGTTGTACACTCTATGTAACATCAGGGATCGGTCCTGCGACAATCTTAGGCTGCACGGATCAGCTATTCACCAGACAAGCTCAGCGAACCGCAGGACGAGTGCAATTAATAACTGACCCACGGCACATTTTTCTTTGGTTTGTTATTAAACCAAAGTGCTGTCACCGGACAATCGAAGGACAAAAAGCTTCCGAAACTCAATTTTGAACCTTTAACTTTCTCTCAAGCATCGTAAAGAATTCACCAGGGTAACGAGATGCTTAGCCAGTCTTTGAAGTCAGTTGTCTTATCAGAAGGGACTTAACTGAGGCCGCGGGCGCTCGCACACATCTAACATTAACACACTAACACTTTACCGATAACCAAGAGCGAGAGTGTCAATCTCCGGCCATTTACCACAAGTTTAAACAGGAAAGAGACTGGTTGCTGCTTCACGTTGTGAGATACCCACCTCCAGCGCAGATAACCTGGGCGATCATCCAGAGCAAGGCGGTCAGCATTGTCCCCCTCAGCCCCATGGCCTTCATTCCCCCCTTCTGTCGGGCGACCCTGCTCAGCACTGAGGTTGAGCCTGAACCGCTTCCTTCCGAGCCCTGCAGTCAGTGTTAAAACTCCGCCCACAGCCAGGCACCTTAACCCTTTAGCTGCCAGGCCGATGAGTGAACCGAATAGGCACCGTTTCTTCCTGGCGTTTGTTTTTTTTTAGCCACTGTTGCTGGCGGGGCCTGAAAGAGGTGAAGTTAAAAAGTTGATAGGACACATCAGGGGACAGACTTTGGACTTGCAGCCAGGGCGTAAAACTGGCAATACGGATCCCCCGCCCCTCCCCTGTTATAGGAACCGCCCGATTTTTGATTTGAAACCAATGGAAATAATAATATTAATAATAATCAACTTTATTGTCATTGTTAGTGCACAAGTGCAGTACAACGAAATGTCGGCTTGCGGCTCCCGAGAGTGTACATTTAGATTAAGACATTTAAACATTCAACATACATTTGGCTTGTAATACATTAACATAAACATAACCATAATAAAGTGCATTGGCAGATGTGCAGGCTTTAGAGTTTATTTGTGGAGTTCAGTAGGATGACAGCCCTGGGAAAGAAGCTGTTCCTAAATCTGGTCGTACGGGTGCGAATGCATCTGTAGCGTCTCCCAGATGGCAGGAGGGCGAACAGACTATGGCTGGGGTGGGTAGGGTCTTTGATGATGGTCCGTGACCTCCGTAAACAGCGTTTCTGGTATATGTGCTCTATGGTCGGTAGCCAGGTGCCGGTAATGCGTTGGGCAGTTTTGACTACCCGCTGCAGGGCTTTCCGGTCATAGTAGCTACAGCTGCCATACCATACTGTGATACAGTTTGTCAGGATGCTCTCTATTGTGCAGCGGTAAAAGTTAGAGAGGATCAGGGGTGACAGGTTACATCCCTTCAGCCTCCTTAGGAAATATAGGCGCTGCTGGGCCTTCTTCACCAGAGAGGAGGTATTGAGGGACCAGGAGAGGTCTTCCGTGATGTGGACTCCGAGGAACTTAAAGCTGTCCACCCTTTCCACCACAGCCCCATTGATGTGGATGGGGGTGTGACTTCCGCCTTTAGAATCTTACATAGAATGTACAGCACAGAAACAGGCCATTCGGCCCAGCTGCTCCGTGCCGGTGTTTATGCTCCACACCAGCCTCCTCCCACCCCCTCGTGTGTTTATCTAGCTTCCCCTTAAATGCATCTATGCTATTCACCTCAACCACTCCCTGTGGTAGCGAGTTCCACATTCTCACCACTCTCTGGGTAAAGAAGTTTCTCCTGAATTCCCTATTGGATTTATCAGTGACTATCTTATATTTATTTGGTCGCGCCAGCAAGTGGAAACATCTTCTCTACGTCTATCCTATCAAACGCCATCATAATCTTAAAGACCTCTCTATCTGAGGAAGAATGTTCTTGCCACGGAGGGAGTGCAGCGAAGATTCACCAGGCTGATACCTGGGATGGCAGGAATGACGTATGAGGAGAGGTTGGGTCGATTGGGCTTATACTTGCTGGAGTTTAGAAGAATGAGAGGGGATCTCATTGACACTTATAAAATTCTAACAGGACTAGACAGACTAGACGCAGGAAGGATGTTCCCGATGGCGGGAGAGTCCAGAACCAGGGGTCACAGTCTAAGGATAAGGGGTAAGCCATTTAGGACAGAGATGAGGAGGAATTTCTTCACCCAGAGAGTGGTGAACCTGTGGAATTCTCTACCACACAAGGCAGTTGAGGCCAATTCATTAAATATATTCAAGAAGGAGTTGGATATATATCTTAAGGCTAAAGGGATCAAGGGATATGGGGAGAAAGCAGGGACAGGGTACTGAATTTGGATGATCAGCCATGATCTCATTGAATGGCGGAGCAGGCTCAAGGGGCCGAATGGCCTACTCCTGCTCCTATCTTATGTGTTTCTATCAGGTCACCCCTCAGCCTTCTCTTTTTCTAGAGAAAAGGATCCAATCTGTTTGGTCTTATAGCCTCCCAGTTCTGGTATCATCCTTGTAAATCTTTCTTGCACCTCCTCCAGTGCCTCAATATCCTTTTTGTAATACGGAGACCGGGGGGGGGGGGGGCAGTTGGTGTTTCCACTTTGGGCGCAATCGGCAAAATCTGAGCGCAAATTGCGCTTGAAATGGCGCTGGTTTTCCGAAGCGAGGTCATAGTTCAGGTTTCCTCCCAAACACATTGGCATAACCACAAACGTAAAATCTTCCATGAACCTGTGCAGTCGGGCAGTGCAATAGAACGTAATTGGGTTTCTTCTTGCATTGAAAAATACTCCTTTGATCTATTTACGTGCGGTAACCTGGTGCAGTTTTATTAGAACAGCTGAAAATGGGTTTATCACCAAAAATCAGCATCTTTAATAAGAGCGTCTAATTCACCACCTGTGAGTAACCCAATTTTAAAATCGCTGAAAATGACTTAAAAAAAAAAACCTACACTGAACCATTTGCTAGCTTCACTGGTGTGCACTCCTCAGTTTCTTAATAAATTAAATATTTTTTAATCATTAAAAACTTTTGAAATGTGCTTAAAAACAAAAGAGTTTGAAGAGCCTCCGCGAATGGTGGCTCGCAGCTACAACCGACGCAAACTCACCATGCTCATTAATCCGATCGGGGGCGTGGCCAGGATTGTGGGCGGGGCCAGCTTCCAATGCAATGTTTTATTTTTAAACCAGCATTAACAATTATCAAAACTCGAACGTAACTTGCGCTGAAAATTCTGCGATCTTTTACGCTGGCCTGGCCGGATTTCAGGCGCATTGCGTTGGTCAAGCCAGAGCACTCTAATAGAAACTCCAGGCCCAGAATTGTACACAATGCTCTAAGTGTGGTTTAACCCAAGTTGTTTACCAGTTTAACATAACTTCTCTGCTTTTGACTTCTAACCCTCCAGAAATGAATGACATGGAATTTTACTTGAGTTGCTGTTTTTTATGGCCTTATTAACCTGCGTTGCTACTTTTAGTGATTTTTGAATCTGTACCCCCAGATAAGAACATAAGAAATAGGAGCAGGAGTCGGCCATTAGGCCCCTCGAGCCTGCTCCGTCATTCAACAAGATCATGGCTGATCTTCTACCTCATCTCCACTTTCCTGCACTGTCCCCATATCCCTTGATTCCCTTAATATTCCAAAATCTATCGATCTCTGTCTTGAATATACTCAACGACTGAGCCTCCACAGCCCTCTGGGGCAGAGAATTCCAAAGATTCACCACCCTCTGAGTGAAGAAATTTCTCCTCATCTCAGTCCTAAATGGCCGACCCCTTATTCTGAGACTGTGACCCCTGGTTCTTGTTAAATCTGTGAGTTATCTAGTTAATTAAGACACAGACTAATTAATAACAATCAAAAACAGGTCTTTACTGGTTGGAGGTAGGGACTATACTGAATACAAGATTACTGCACAGTGCTTATATACCGGTGTGTTCACCCCCGGTATTACGTCTACAGCAGCCTGAGAAAGTAGTACATCTCTTAAGGTGGAACAGGCTTAAGCTCTCTTAAGGTGGAACAGGTTACATACACAACACTCCTCCCTTCTTAGCTTTATAGTCATCCCCCCCATTTAACATAACGTAATAACATATATACATATATAACTTCATGTTTAACGTAACATATCACAGATTCAGTCTCTGCGGAAAACAGTTCACAGATTCAATCTCTGTGGTGTAGTCAGTTCACGTTACTCATTCAATAGTCCTTTCATGGATTTAACAGCTTGAACTTCCGAACTGATTTGGCTCCGTTCGGAGGGACCACGTGTGTGATCTGGTAGAGGTGATAATGGCTCAGATGGGTCATCTTCTGTTTTTACTTTTCCTTTTCTGCTTCTTGGAGACTCTCTGGGCTCCATTGTCAGCTGCCACAGCTGCCAGCTGCATGCGCAGTTCCTCCTTCTCTTCCTCCTTTTTTCGTAGTAGAGCCACCTTCTCCCGATGTTCCGTAGACTTTTGGTGCTCCTCCATGATTTCTGTATGGTGGGAGTCGAAGTTACAAGTTGGGCAGGACAGGACATAGTAATATTCGGAGTCGTCCGACAGGTCAGCGAGAGGGTCGTCTATTTCCTCCATACCCAGCTGGACGTTAGCCAGCTCTTGTTCCAAATCCAGACACCTTTCCTGAAGAGACTTCTTCATGTGTACCTCTGCCTCCAGCTTTTTCTGGGCTTTCAGCAAGTCGTTTACTAGTGACCTCATTTGTGATTTTAATACTTCAACTTCCTTTGGAGATTGATTGATCGGACTATGCAATCCCTCTACCGGAGCAGCTGTTTCAGCGGTCTGTTGTTCTACATTGACGTGAGTCAGCGTACTTTTGGCATCCAATGGCTGCTCTGTTGCAGTCGTTTCAGTCTGTGTCGTCACATCAGCCATCTCAATGACTTTTGAGAGCTCCGAACCCTTTTCCTTTGAAGATCGCAGCTCGTGTTCAAGTTTTTCCCATTTCAGAGTCTTGTCCCTCAGCATATGAAGGAGTTGGCTGACCGTTAACTCTTCTGACACCAGATTATGGCACGCACCTTCAGAACCTGAATCAGCTTTGATTCGTTCGGCCTCCTCGCGCAGATGGTTGGTGTGCTCCTGCTCCATTTTCTCCATCAGTTGCTTCTGTTGCCTTTCCAGATTCTCCCACTCTGTAACAAAGAACTTTTTTATTTCATTCATCTCTTGCTCAAAACGGCGAATCATTTGTTCTAATTGCTGTTGTAGTTTGAAATGGAGTTGAGTTCGAGCCCAGTGTCCCTCAAAAATGTGCATATCAGTAGACTTGACAGACTCAGAATTCTCTGTTAAACTATGTTGTTGTTGCTCAGTGGAATTCTGTGCTGAAACTTTGTCTTTTGCACATGGGTTGGTCTTACCATCATCAGTTCTAGAGTCTGGGCTGATTATCTGCACCGAGTTCTCACTCTTTATGGCTTTTAGCGAATGCCAGTCCATATTTATGTTTCTAAACCACTCCCGGCCTAGTAGTGGTGGACCTCCCTCCGGTAGCACATATAAGTCCATTATTTGACTTCCTTCGCCCTTGTTGGTCACTGCAACCTTTATTGTCCCGATGGGGTACACTCTCTGCCCCGTGTAGGTTGTCAATATAATCTCCGTATCCTGTAGGGGAGTATGTTGGAATAACCTTCTGTAATCTTTCTTATTCATGACCGACAATGCCGATCCAGTGTCCAATTCCATTTTTACTTGGACTCCTTCTATCTGAAGAGTAACCCAAATTGTCTGGAGGTCTGCACCCTTGCCAACGTTGAGTACCCTTAAGCTAGCCAGTTCAATACTGCTTAAGCCAGCCAGTTCATTACTGCTAGCATCTGAATCGGACTCCTGTTCGGCCACCTTGTGTACTTTTGTGTATTTTCCTTGCGGTGACTTCTTGTTGCTGGTCTTCTTCCCTGACCTGCATACTCTAGCTATATGTCCAAGCCTACCACAAGTTCTACATTCTTGGTTTTTAAACCAACACTGGTTCTGATCATGCGTTGTCTTTCCACAACGATAACATTTGCCAGAACTCACACCCAATTTGTGTGCACTGAGCTCCGGTGACCGTAGCTGCATTACTGCCGTGCCTCTTGCTGCGGCTTCGTGTGCTGCTGCCATAGTGACCGCCTTCTCAAGCATCAGCTCATTCTCCTCGAGCAGTCGCTTTTGTGTATCCTGTTTAAATAAACCACACACAAATTTGTCTCGTAGTGCATCTGTCAGTCCCGTTCCAAACTGGCAATATTTCGCTAATTTATGCAATTCCAGCAAATATTCAGCATTGCTTTCATGCTGTAGCTGCCTTCTGTCGTAAAATTTAAATCGTTCCGCTAGCATCGGCGGCGTGGGGTTTAGATGATCTTTCAGGACAGTAACAATCTCATCGAACGTCTTATCCGCCGGTTCATCTGGTGATAACAGGTGTTTCAATTGCCCGTATGTCTTCGCACCCATTAAATTTAATAATGTTAGAGCTTTATCTTGGTCACGAATTTTATTGGCCTTCCAATAATTTTTTACTCTTTCAACATATATGGCCCAATCTTCGAGGTCACTATCAAAGGTGCTAATATTCCCGTGTTTAGGCATTGTAGATTTGCAATTTCTCAGATTTTATTCTCTTTACTTGTTATCAAAGATGGCGGCTTCCCGCTCTTGCCGTTGTCCTCCGCCCACAAAATGGCGGTTTTCCCGCGCTTGGCAGTCTTCACCCGTCCCCCGACGCCGTCTCCCTTCAGCCCCCGAGTGCGGCCCTTATCTTCGCCGCGATCGCCCGAGTGCGGCCCTTATCAGCGGATGCGATCGATGGCCCGGCTGCGCCTCGCACTTGAAAGCGGCCCGGCCCTTATCAGTGCTTGCGATCGATGGCCCGGCTGCGCCTCGCACTCCAAAGCCCTTATCTGGAGATGCAATCGCTCTCACGGCTCTCGGCCCTTATCAGGAGATGCGATCGCTCTGTTGAAACGCCTCCCGCTCGAAGCGGCTCTCGCGCCCTATTCCTCCGGCTCCCCCAGCCCCGTTCGTGCGGCCAACGCGGTCGACTGCCTGTCGCGTCGCTGCCCGGCTCAGACAACGGCTTACCCACCACCAAGCTGGAGAGGAAGCTGACGGTCGCCGATGGAGGCTCCGAGGTCAGGATGTCTTCCAGTGGGGTGGAGAGGGTGGAAACCTCTCTGCAACGTCCTGGCTGTGGACGAAGCTGCCGTGGAGTGACTGCCGCAGGGTCCGAATCAGACTCGTCGCCAGTGTTAAATCTGTGAGTTATCTAGTTAATTAAGACACAGACTAATTAATAACAATCAAAAACAGGTCTTTACTGGTTGGAGGTAGGGACTATACTGAATACAAGATTACTGCACAGTGCTTATATACCGGTGTGTTCACCCCCGGTATTACGTCTACAGCAGCCTGAGAAAGTAGTACATCTCTTAAGGTGGAACAGGCTTAAGCTCTCTTAAGGTGGAACAGGTTACATACACAACAGTTCTAGCCTCCCCAGCCAGGGGAAACATCCTCCCTGCATCTACCTTGCCAAGCCCTGTAAGAATGTTGTATGTTTCAATGAGAAATTCATTCTTCTAAACTCTAGAGAATATAGGCCTAGTCTACTCAATCTCTCCTCATAGGGCAATCCCCCCATCCCAGGAACCAGTCTGCTGAACCTTCGTTGCTCTTCCTCTATGGCAAGTATATCCTTCCTTAGGTAAGGAGACCAAAACTGTACACAATACTCCAGGTGTGGTCTCACGCGAGCTCTGTATAATTGCAGTAAAACGTCTTTACTCTTATACTCAAATCCTCTTGTAATAAAAGCCAACATACCATTTGCTTTCCTAATTGCTTGCTGTACCTGCATGTTAACTTTCAGTGATTCGTGTACAAGGACACCCAGGTTCCTCTGGACACCAACATTTCTCCACATTATATTCCATTTGCCATGTTCTTGCCCACTCACTTAGCCTGTCTAATTCCCCTTGAAGCCTCCTTGCATCCCTCCTCACAACTTACATTCCCACCCAGCTTAGATCCCTTTGTTCCTCTATCCCATTTAGACTCTTATTTTCAAAGCAGTATATGGCCTCCTTATTCTTCCTACCACTTCATACTTACCTATATTGAAATGAATTTGCCTGGGGTGGTTTTGATAATGATCGGCTGATCGGCAACACCAGCTTCATGCCCGGACAGCAAGTTGAATATCTTACCCCAGTATTTCAAAATGCCAGAAGTGTTGACAGGTGGACTTCAGTTACCCAATTCTTTAGTGATGTCATGCCTTTGTTACCTTTAGATTCAACTCTCCCAACGCTCTCCCAGCTCGCAGCCTCTGTAAACTTGAGCTCATCCAAAGCTCTGCTGCCCGAATCCTAACTCGCACCAAGTCCCGTTCACCCATCACCCCCTGTGCTCGCTGCCCTACATTGACTCCTGGTCCACCAACGCCTCGATTTTAAAATTCTCATCCTTGTTTTCAAATCCCTCCATGGCCTCTGTAACTTCCTCTAGTCCTACAACCCTCCGAGATCTCTGCGCTCCTCCAATTCTGGCCTCTTGAGCTTCCCTGATTTTAATCGCTCCACCATTGGCGGCCGCGCCTTCAGCTGCCTGGGCCCTAAGCTCTGGAATTCCCTCCCTAAACCTCTCCACCTCTCTCTCCTCCTTTAAGACGCCTTTTAAGACCTCCCTCTTTGACCAAGCTTTTGGTCACCTTGTCCTAACATCTCCTTATGTGTCTCGGTGTCCAATTTTTTCTCATAATCGCTCCTGTGAAGCGCCTTGGGACGTTTTACTACGTTAAAGGCGCTACATAAATACAAGTTGTTGTTATTGTCAGACCAACATTCTGTATTTCAGTCCCGAGTTTTGCGCTTTTAACTTTGTGTTCTGACCATTCGGTTTCCTGGGATGTGAAGTCAGTGTCTGACTGAGAGGTGAGATGTTGCTGCCAGCTGACCTTCAGGCTCTAATAAGAATAAGTATTCCAGTCGACCTTCAGGCTCTCATTAAGCAGCTGAGCTGAGCTCTCAGGTACCTCACCTCCCCTCACCTGACATTCCTGCCAGTAAAATCTGCCTGAACCTTGTATTTTTTTTTATTGAGCCTGCCTTGGGACTAAGCCTCAATTCAACAGTAAAATCTTTTTGCCTCATCTTCTGATTGAAGCAGACATTCTGAAGGCTCGCCAGAGCCACAGGACATGCACAGCACAGAAGGAGACCGTTCACCCCATCGTGTCTGTGTCGGCTCTTTGCTGGAACAATCCCAAACTAATCCCACTGCCCTGCTCCCTCCCCTCTGCTTCAAATCTTTGGGAGAAAAATTAGGTCGCGCCCCCTTTGGGGGCACTAACTTTGCCAAGGCGCTACTTTCAGCGCCCCGGAAAAGCTTGCCCCCCCCCGCGCCATAAATTGAGTGGTAGCACCCCAAGCTGGAGGCAGGGCGCTACTGGAAGTGCTTCCATTGAACATCACGGCGCTACATGCAGCAGCACCATACGCATCGATACATCACACCACGGTACTGCAGGCCTCCCTCCCCTGATTAACAGGGAGGGGCCTAGCCCAGTGTGCACCCGGGCCCTGCTGGACCACCTGGGAGTGGGGTGCAGCAAAAGAACCCGGCACCCTGCGTGGGGAGGGGAAAGGGGGCAGGTGCTGGCAGGCGGCCCAAAAAGAAATGGCCGCCCGGCACCTGCCCTTTAATTTGCGCCGCTGCGGCCGCAAACACGACACCTTGACCCCATCAGACAAATCATCCGGCGGTAGGTCAGGGGGCGCGAGCGAAGTTTGCGGACAGGGCGCGAGCGGGGAGCTGTGCACGTCGATGACATCGTCGCCGGATGCGGGGCGCCACGGGGCGCTACCGGCTACCGCCGCCGCTAACCTCCCATTGAATTTCACGGGAGACGTTAGCGCCGCTGTGCCCGGGCGCTAGGTGCTTTGCGCCCCGTTAACGGGAGGCGCAAAGCAACCCAATTTTTCCCCCTTTACCTCCTGTATCCCCAACATGTAATTGTCTCGACCTCAGCGCTGATGTGATGTTCAATATTCTCCAGCAAAAGCGTTGATCAGCAGGCACTGCTGGGAAGCCATCGCTATGGATTCATTGGCCCAGAAATTCGGGTCGGGAGCTTCCCGCGGGTGCAAGCCCCCGACCTGCACTTACCTAGCGCACCGGCCGTTGTGCTGTGGGCCCGCGTGGGACTCCGATCCTGGGCCTGCTCCAGCTGCCGGCGCACAGTGCTTGTGTATCCCAGGGGCGCAGTTAGTTCGAAGCGTCCCCTGGGATCACGTGGGCCATGGAGAGCCAATGGTAGCAGGGAATCTGTATTCATAGATTTGACAGCTCTTCCTGTCAAATCTATGAATACAATTCAGCCCCAAAACATAACTAAAGCTTCAAAAAAAAATTTTTTAAATCACATTTTTAAAATAACTATAATTTACATAAAATAACTATTTTTAACAATAATTTAAATTTTTGAAAAAATTAATTACAGTTTCTAATGGGGCTAAAAATAAACTTACCTTTCTTTAATGTATTTAAAAATAATAAACCTGTGGAAAAAATGTTTTAATTTTACTTAATTCACCACTTAACTTGTTAAAAGCAGGCCTTGTGACGGTTTTTTAGAAGTGGAGACTTACCCTCCCGGAGAAACCTGCAAAAAAAACGGAAGTTCCAGGCGTACGCGCTGCCTCTCCGGCGCACGCGTTCGACCTCTGAACCCCTTCCTTTAAGGGAACGGAAGTTCCGGTTTCCGGCGCATGCGCAGTGCATGCACGAAACCGGCACTTTCGTTGGGCCTACGCGTGAGTACCCAGCGCGTACTCACCCGTGGGGACCCGAAGTTCTGGCAATTGGGTACTGACTCCTTGCTGGAATTCGCTCCCTAAAACTCTCCGCCTCTCTACATTTCACTCCGTCTCTTCCTTTAAAACCCACCTTAAAACCTGCCTCTTTGGCCAAACATATAACATAAGAATATAAGAATTAGGAGCAGGAGTCGGCCATTTGGCCCCTCGAACCTGCTCCACCATTCAATAAGGCCTTGGCTGATCTACAACCTCAACTCCACTTTCCTGCCCGATCCCCATATCCCTTGATACCCCTAGAGTCCAAAAATCTATCGATCTCAGCCTTGAATATACTCAACGATTCAGCATCCACAGCCCTTTGGGGCAGAGAATTGCAACATTTAATAATTACCTCTCAATATCTTCTTCTTTGGCTCTGTGTCAATTCTTGTCTGGTTCCGCTTCCCTGAAGTGCCTTGGGAGGTTTTCCATTGTTAAATGCACTATGTAAATGCAGATAGCAGCCCTCCCAGACCTTCCCTTTGTTCTTTCATCCCCTCCCCTATTTCCCAGCCCCCAAACTTGCTTCTTAATCTGTTTCATTTCCTGCTTTTTTCTCTCAGTTCTGACGAAGGGTCTTCGACCTGAACCGTTAACTCTGTTTCTCTCTCCACGGATGTTGCCTGGCCTGCTGAGTTTTTCCAGCGTTTTCTGGTGTTATTTCGGATTTCCAGCATCCGCAGTATTTTGTTATCGTAGTTGTTGAAACACGCGATTCGAGATAAGTTTAGCATCAATGGGTGTAATTACCGGTGTTAACTCTTGGTACTGTGTATCGTGCAAGTCTTCAGGACTTTGTCTGCATTAGTTGCTGGTGACAGGTAATGGGGGCAAAGATCGCATCTTAGGTCAGTGTCTTTCTAGATAACACTTGGCCCATGTGATCTCCTGGACTGGTTTCCATCACCTAAGAACATAAGAAATAGGAGCAGGAGTCGGCCATTTGGCCCCTCGAGCCTGCTCCGCCATTCAATAATCATGGCTGATCATCGACCTCAACTCCACTTTCCTGCATTATCCCCATATCCCTTGATTCCCTTAATATCCAAAAATCTATCGCTCACTGTCTTGAAAATACTCAACGACTGAGCCTCCACAGCTCTCTGAGGTAGATAATTCCAAAGATTCACCACCCTCTGAGTGAAGAAATATCTCCTCATCTCAGTCCTAAATGGTCGACCCCTTATTCTGAGACTGTGACCCCGGTTCTAGACTCTCCAGCCAGGGGAAACACCCTCCCTGCATCTACCCTGTCAAGCCCTGTAAGAATTTTGTATGTTTCAATGAGATCACTTCTCATTGTTCTAAACTCTAGAGAATATAGGCCTAGTCTACTCAATCTGTCCTCATAGGACAATTCCCCCACCTCAAGAATCAGTCTGGTGAACCTTCATTGCACTCCCTCTATGGCAAGTATATCCTTCCTTAGGTAAGGAGAACAAAACTGTACACAGTACTCCAGGTGTGGTCTCATCAGGGCCTGATATAATTGCAGTAAGACGTCTTTACTCTTATTTTTTTTATTTGTTTATGGGATGTGAGCATCGCTGGCAAGGCCAGCATTTATTGCCCATCCCTAATTGCCCTTGAAAAGGTGGTGGGGAGCCGCCTTCTCGAACCGCTGCAGTCCGTGTAGTGAAGGTACTCCCACAGTGCTGTTAGGTAAAGAGTTCCAGGATTTTGACCCAGTGACGATGAAGGATCAGCGATATACTTCTAAGTCAGGATAGTGTGTGTGACTTGGAGAGGAACTTAGAGGTGGTGGTGTTCCCATGTGCCTGCTGCCCTTGACCTTCTAGGTGGAAGAGGTCCTGGTTTGGGAGGTGCTGCCGAAGATGCCTTGGCGAGTTGCTGCAGTGCATCTTGTAGATGGTACACACTGCAGCCATGGTACGCCAGTGGTGGAGGGAGTGAATGTTTAAGGTGGTGTATGGGGTGCCAATCAAACGGGCTGCTTTGTCCTGGATGGTGTCGAGCTTCTTGAGTGTTGCTGGAGCTGCACTCATCCAGGCAAGTGGGGAGTATTCCATCACACTCCTGACTTGTGCCTTGTAGATAGTAGAAAGGCTTTGAGGAGTCAGGAGGTGAGACACTCACCGCAAAATACCTAACCTCTGACCTGCTCTTGTTGCCACAGTATTTATGTGGCTGGTCCAGTTAAGTTTCTGGTCAATGGTGACCCCCCATGTTGATGGTGGGGGATTCGGCGATGGTAATGTCAAGGGGAGGTGGTTAGACTCTCGCTTGTTGGAGATGGTCATTGCCTGGCACTTGTGTGGCACGAATGTTACCTGCCACTTATCAGCCCAAGCCTGAACATCGTCAAGGTCTTGTTGCATGCGGGCATGGACTGCTTCATTATCTGAGGAGTTGTGAATGGTGCTAAACACTGCAATCATCAGCAAACATCCCCATTTCTGACCTTATGTTGGAGGGAAGATCATTGATGAAGCAGCTGAAGATGGTTGGGCCTAGGACACTGTCCTGAGGAACTCCTGCAGTGATGTCCTGGGGCTGTGATGATTGCCCTACAACCATCACAACCATCTTCCTTTGTGCTAGGTATGACTCCAGCCAGTGGAGCATTTTCCCTGCAATTCCTCTTGTAATAAAGGCCAACATACCATGTGCTTTCCTAATTGCTTGCTGTACCTGCATGTTAACTTTCAGTGATATGTGTACAAGGACACCCAGGTCCCTCTGAACACCAACATTTCCCAATCTCTCACCATTTAAAAAATACTCTATTTTTCCTACCAAAGTGGATAACTTCACATTTCTCCACATTATATTCCATTTGCCATGTTCTTTCCCACTCACTTAGCCTGTTTATATCCCCTTGAAGCCTCTTTGCATCATCCTCACAACTTACATTCCCACCCAACTGTGAGGGGGTCAGAGAGGAATTTTCCTGCGTATTTTTTTCCCTTGTTGGCCCCGGGTTATCTCTCTGTATTTTGCCCCTCCCAGGAGATTACATGGGTGCGGAGAGGGGTGAGCAAAGTGTTTAGTCGTGATGCTCCGACCATCGTGGTGTGGGGCAGGCTTGATGGACCAGCTGGGCTTCTCCAGCCTGCCAATTTCGTATGTGCGCATGTTTTCTCCAGTGAAATGGTGCCTGCCTCCCATACTGTGTGCACTGTGGGTACTGGGAGGTTTTCCACAGTCTCGCAGTAACGATGGGTTAATGCAGTGCCACTGCTCCGGAATGTAAGCTTCTCCTGGATTTAGCACAAACATTCCATGGGGTTTTTATAACGCTGTAAAACACAGTCATATTTATTTTACACTACAGATTGTAAAAGGCTCATTATTTAATTGTAGGAAACTAATGCGCTATGGCAGCAGGACCGACTCCAGCATCACTAATGTGCTGCACGGTCTTTACACTATTGCTCATAGTGCCCCTTGGCCTCAACCTGAAGCTGCTCTGACACTGTGCGGGACAATAGGGGCTATATTACCCTAACCCACTGACATGAATCTTGTCATTCATGTGGAAATGACTTATGAAACAATACTGGACGGCCTGCTGGTGGTGCTGTCCAGGGAGAGTATAAATACACGGGCATGGGCCCAGCTTGCTCAGGACATTCTTTAACAGGAACTAGTGAAGGACACAACTAGACCTCTGTTATGTCTTCTAGCGCTCGTAGTGCTTTGTAAAGACGACTCTGGACTCGGTAGTTTGTAATTATAACTACTGTTTTATTTGTGTTGTAATGGCTGCCTGCCGCATGGTGCGGGGTGATATTTTCAAGTCCTGTGCGGCGCCTGCGCACTACTTTCCCAGCATCGTAGTGCTGCTACTCTTGATTTGAGTGTTAGTACACTTGTACAATGTAGTCCCAACATAACTATGTAACATCCCTCTTTCCCAACAAAACTAATTACATCAATTTTCTATTTTACAATGTTTCCAGTTGAATAACGTTAACAAAATACAGAACGTGAGCTTTCTTTGCTCAATTTATATACAGATATTTGTCCATGTTGTTTTACTGTTCTGTGCGAATTATAATTGTCTTTATAATTATTCGCGATACCGCTCAGGTGATTGTATGTTACTCCTCCATCTTGTGGACTTGGCTGTAACTATTCCTTTCTGCAGTGTTTCGGTGTGTTCTTTTCTTGTTGCCGGTGCTGTCGTGTTTGGCTCTGGAGCGTGCATGTTTGCAGTTGTTGTATTTGAGGTGTTTGTTTCTGGCGTTATATTGTTTTCTGTGTCTGGTACCCTAACTGCTGTTAATGTTGTCCGCTGTTTGACAGCTTCAGGTGAGGGTCTGATATGGATCCTGTTTCGCCTGTATTGGTTTCCAGGTTCTGTCTCTACCAAGTAAGATCTTGGAGTATCAGCTTTTCCAATAACCTTGGCTGGACTCCATGTTCTCAACAACGGATCTTGTATATGCACTGATTGCCCATTTAGCAGCTCCAGTAGTGGTTTTGCATATTTGTTATAGTGTGTGCTCCCCGTAGCTTGTGTTTCCATCAGCTTCTGCCGAACGTCCTCTTGGTCCTGGGGAGGATATACCTTTGCTGGTAGAGTTGTTTTGTATTTTCTACCGTTTAGTAGTTCTGCTGGTGATTTCGAGTCTGCTCTCAAAGGTGTCGATCTGATTGCCAAAAGGGCGAGGTCTTGGTCTTCTCCCATCTCCTTGCTTTTAATGAGAGCTCTTTTGACTGTTTGGATCTGTCTTTCAATAAATCCGTGTCCCCTTGGGTAATGTGGGGATGAGGTAATTATTTTAAATCTGTATTTTCCAGCCAGTGCTCTGAAGTCGCTGGAGGTGAATTGTGTCCCATTGTCGCAGATGACCTTCTCTGGGATGCCCTGTTCTGCGAATAAGTTTTTCGCAATTTTTGTGATTGTTGTGGCTCTCATGTCGTTTATCCTTCTGACAAAAGGAAATTTTGAGTAGTAGTCTGCTACTATGATGTACCACTCCTGGTTGCACAGGAACAGATCTGTTCCGACCGTGTGCCATGGTCTCGGGGGTACTTCCATTTGAATCATCTCCTCCTTCTGCTGTGTGTTTCGGTATTTCTGGCATATGCAGCATGTGGAGACCATTTGTTCTATGCTTTTGTACATGCCTATGGGAGTAACATTTACAAGGTGGTGTATTTTTACTGTCAGGCCCTTCATCTCGTGTTTTTCGTGTGCTGACAATCGAGACAATGCATCTGCCAGTGCCATTTCTTTCCCTGGCCGGTATTTTAATTCGAAGTCGTAACTTTGGAGTCTTAACAGTAACCTTTGCAGTCTTGCTGGGGCCTTGCTTAGGTTTTTCTTGTAAATTTGTTCGAGTGGACGATGGTCACTCTCTACCTCGAATTTTCTTCCGTATAAGTAGGTGTGGAACTTTTCGCATCCGTATACTACTGCCAATAGCTCTCTTTCGATGTTTGCGTATCTTGCCTCTGCTGATGTCAATGCCTTCGATGCGAAAGCTATTGGTTTTCCTTCCTGCACGAGGGCTGCCCCTAGCCCCCTGGTAGAGGCATCTACCTGTAGGGTGGCAGGTTTTTTTCTATCGTAATAAGACAGGCTGGTTTCTTTACATAATAATTCCTTTAGGTGTTTGAAGTTCCTCTCATGGAAATCTGACCATTGGTATTCGGTGTCTTCTTTTAGTAATTCTCGTAGGTTCGCTGTGTAGTCTGACATGTTCGGGATGAAAGAGCTCATATACTGGACTGTTAAGTCCGTGAATGATTTAGACACGGACTAGCAGGAGTGAAAACAAAGAGATGTTTACTGGTGGAAGTCCATAACGAATCTAAACAACCGAGGCTCTCTAGCGCCTTTTATACAGGGGTGGTCACTGCCAGTACTGCAGTCTGAGACCAGTTATTCTCTTAAAGGTACATACACAACAATTCCTCCCCTTTTAGATAAACAGTACATAACATTCATTTAACAACTAAATGATAACGAATTACAATCACAATTACTGTTACTAGATACAGTGGTTAAGTTTAAGCAATTATAAGTTCAGTCTTTGAGGAGGCTTCCTGATTCTGTCTGGATAACGCCTCTTTGGGGTAACAGGTTCTTCTGGCAATGTTGAGTCGGAATCAATGTCGTTGTTTGGTTCATCTGCTTCCAATATTACCGGTTCTGCGGTAGCTGCAATTGGAACGTCGATTTCATTACCAGGTGTATCAGATCGTGGTGTGGAGATGACGTTTTCCAGTGACTCTAGAATCTGGTCAGCATGGCGTCTTACAATGCTCTCCCCAATGTCCACGGTATACATGAGAGGTCCTTGTCATGTACAAATCGTTCCTGGCTGCCATTTCTCAGTGCGGTAGTCCCGGGCCAAAACTGGTTGACCTATCTTAAAACTCCTGGTCGGCCTTTCATTCATATTCTGAAACTGCCTGTTCTCCACATCTCTTCGGACGTTTGGCTTAACCAAATCCAAGCGGCATCGTAGTCTTCGATTGAAGAACATCATGGCTGGAGTTTGGTTGGTAACCGCATGTGTCGCATTCCGGTAGGCAAACAAGAAGTTGTCCACCTTATGTTGTAGGGGTATATCTTCATTACACATTGCCTTGATAGCCTTCTTGAATGTTTGGACAAACCTCTCAGCCAATCCATTAGTGGCTGGATGATATGGGGCAGATGTGTAATGCTTAACACCATTGTTCTTTAAGAACCTCCGGAACTCTTCAGACACAAACTGTGGTCCATTGTCAGAGCAAATCTGTTCAGGCAGCCCATTCCTGGTGAATATGGTTCGTAAAACTGTGATAGTTTTTTCCGTGGTGGTTGAGGACATTTTTATTACCTCTGGCCACTTTGAATGTGCATCCACCGCAATGAAAAACATCGAGTCCATGAAGGGACCAGCAAAATCAATGTGCACCCTTTGCCATGGAGATGAGGGCCACTCCCATGGATGCAGAGGAGCTTGTGGTGGGGCGTTTTGGACCTTCTGGCATCCTGCACAGCTCTTGGTCATCTCTTCGATTTCTCTATTGATTCCCGGCCACCACACAAACGCTCTGGCTAAGCTCTTCATTTTTACCCCACCCAGATGACCCTCATGAAGCTCATTGAGCACTCTATCCGTCAACTTAGGTGGAATTACTACTCTGGATCCACACGTCAAGGTTCCTCTGCACACTGACAGCTGTTCTCTTCTCGGCGAGAATGCTGGCAGCAGTGGTTCACCATGTGCTGGCCATCCCTTCACCGTTAAATCATAGACCCATGATAGAGTCGGGTCATTCCGTGTTTCCTTTTCTATGTTTGCATTCGTCACAGGGAGACATTCGACTATGGTCGAGTGGAATAACTCCATTGGATCCACTGCAAGGTCTTCCACCGTCGGCAACGGTAGACGTGACAATCCATCAGCATTTCCATGCTGTTTAGTTCCTTTGTACTCGATGTCATATTGGTGTGCCCCTAGGAAAAGGGACCATCTCTGCAGCCGTTGTGCTGTCATTATCGGTACGCCCTTCTGAGGGTTGAAAATGGAGACAAGAGGTTGATGATCGGTTAGTAGAGTAAATTTTTGACCGTGCAGATAGTGATTGAACTTCTTCACCCCCCACACTAGGCTGAGGGCCTCTCTGTCAATCTGGGCGTAGTTACGCTCGGCAGAAGTTAACGAGCGTGACGCAAAAGTTATCGGCCTCTCTAAACCATCAAGGAATTTCTGTGACAGTACCGCCCCAATGCCGTAGGGAGACGCATCACACGCCAGCCTGATTGGCAGTGCTGTGTTGTAGTGAGCCAATACTTCCTTCGAAGTGATTAAGTCCTTACTCTTCTGAAAAGCACGTATACAATCATCGCTCCATTTCCATGCTACCCCCATTCGTAGCAGGGCGTTCAGTGGGTGCAGAATTGTCGACAAATTCGGCAAAAACTTATGATAGTAATTCACCAACCCGAGGAATGACCTCAGTTGCGACACATTTTCAGGCGCTGGGGCCTTATCAACCGCTTCAATTTTGTCAGGGGACTTATGTAACCCCTCTTCATCAATCACGTGGCCACAATACGATATCTGTTTCTTAAAAAATTCGCACTTGGGGCGGTTGGCTCGCAGCCCATGTTCCCGTAGTCTAGTGAACACCTGTTCTAGGTTGTTAAGGTGTTCACTGTCATCTTCACCTGTTACAAGGATGTCGTCCAACTAACACTGAGTCCCCGGAATCCCTTGCAGGACTTGTTCCATTGCTCTTTGCCATATCACCGGAGCCGATGCTACTCCGAATACCAATCGATGATACTGGTAAAGACCTTTGTGAGTGTTTATCGTGAGATACTTCCTAGAGGACTCTTCAACCTCCATCTGCAAATATGCTTGTGCTAGATCAATTTTTGTAAAACGCTTCCCTCCAGACAGTGAGGCGAAGATGTCTTCTATCCTTGGAAGAGGATATTGTACTGTGTGAAGGACAGGGTTCACCGTCACCTTGAAATCCCCACAGATGCGAATCTTCCTTGGCTCTCCGGACTTATTGCTTAACGTTTTCTTCATGACAGAAACGATGGGTGTCGCCCACTCGCTCCAGTCGACCTTAGACAACACGCCCGCCTCCTCCAGATTCTCCAGCTCTGCCTCGACGGCTGGGCGAATTGCATATGGTACCGGTCACGCTTTGAAAAACTTGGGAACTGCATTCTCTTCTATTTTTAACGAGGCGGTTATGCCTTTAAGTGTGCCCAGTTCTTGTTGAAATACCTCTTTGGCGTTAGCTAAGATTGTTGACAATCGTCCAGGAGTGACGTCTTCATCTTTTTTACCGTCCACCGTCATTGCATGAATGGAATGCCAATCTAAGTTTATCTTCCTGATCCATTCCCGTCCCAATAACGGTGGTCCACCATTTGGCAGTATGTAGAGATATAATTTCCGTATTTTCTTGCCGTTGTATTCGACAGGCACCCTTATTTTTCCTCTGGGGTATACTTTCTGCCCCGTATACGTCGTCAAGACGATGGATGTCTCTCTCAAGGGTATGTGTGAAAATAGCCGCTCGTAGTCTCGTCGATTCATGACGGTTAGCGCTGATCCTGCATCCAATTCCATTTTAACTTGGGACCCTGCTAGCGTGAGAGTGACCCAAATGGTTCGGTGATCCTCTTTTGCGATTACATTGTGAAGTTTGAGACAGCTTAGTCTCCTGTTCCCGGATTCACTATCGCTCCTCTGGTCTTCGGAACTACTGTCCGTCATCTTTTGTACTTTCTTGTACGGTTCCTTAGTAGCCTTTTTGTTGTCGCTGGTCTTCTTCCCAGACCTACAAACTCGTGCAATGTGTCCAATCTCCCCGCATTGTCTGCATATTTTGTCTTTGGACCAGCAGTCCTTCTGGTCATGGTTAGTTCTGCCGCAGCGATAACATTTTGCAAATCCCCGTGTCATTTCGTGGGTGCCGTATTCCTGTGGTTTTTGTTGAATTTCTGCAGCTCCCCTGGCTGCTGCTTCATACGATACTGCAACGCTGAAAGCCTTATCTAGCGTCAGCTCTTTTTCTGTGAGTAACTTCTTCTGTGTTCCTTCACTCAGGAGTCCACAGACAAATTTGTCCCGTAGGGTATCTGCCAGTCCTGCTCCGAACTGGCAGTGCTTTGATAGCTTGCGTAGTTCCGTAAGATACTCAGCATTGCTCTCATCTTTGTGCTGAGTTCTCCTGTGGAATTTTAATCTTTCTGCTATCAACAGCGGTGCAGGGTTTAAGTGCTCCTGTAGAACAGCAACAATTTCGTTAAAACTCTTCGCCTTCGGTTTGGCTGGAGTAATCAGATCCCGCAATAGGCCGTACGTTCTAGCGCCCATTAAGTTTAACAATATCGATGCCTTTTTCCCCTCCGCTATATCGTTTGCCTCGAAATATACCTCTACTCTTTCCACATACGTGGTCCAGTCCTCTAATGTATTATCAACAGCAGTGATACAGCCAGTCTTCGGCATCTTGCAAATCTAAAATGGCGCCTCCCGCGCTTTGCCTTCTTCTCCGATTTAACAAAATGGCACCTCCCGCGCTTTGTCTTCTTCCCCGCTGTTGTTAGCGCTGCTTTCCACGGTTTCTTGCGCGTATTCTTTTTCTTTTATTATTTTCCCGTTGTGGAGCGGACCCTCTGGGACACTTCCCGCCCTCTTCTGAGGTCCGAACGCTGCTGAGCTTCGAAACACCGGCCGCGCCCTGTGTGCTCCACCCTCTCTCTCTCTCCTTGCTTCCCGACTCGCTGCCCGGCCCCGTTGAAAGGCCACCCGATCGAGCCTCAGCCCGCCGCAGCCCAGGAAGGATCAGAGCACTACCTGCCACCAGCCCGATTAGCTGGGAAACCACGGACCGAGGAACCCAACCTGGCTCTGGAAAGTCGCTCCTGCAAAGCCTTGAGCCCGATGATTGACGGTCGACGCCCGTTTCTCGAGTTTCAATGGCCTCTATTTTTTTTTCTTTCTTCTGGCTCCGACCTTCAATAACGTCGTCGGAGCTGCTGCTGAGTTGCAGGTAAGTTCGTTTCTTTACTCGTCGCCAGTGTTAAGTCCGTGAATGATTTAGACACGGACTAGCAGGAGTGAAAACAAAGAGATGTTTACTGGTGGAAGTCCATAACGAATCTAAACAACCGAGGCTCTCTAGCGCCTTTTATACAGGGGTGGTCACTGCCGGTACTGCAGTCTGAGACCAGTTATTCTCTTAAAGGTACATACACAACATGGACCAAGCCAAGGTAGCTTCTCAGCTCCTTCTTGTCGTTTGGAGGTTTCATCTCTGCTATCGCCTCGACCTTTTCAGGATTAGGCTTGACACCCTCCGGTGTGTAGATCATGCCAAAAAATTTGCATTTCGTACTTTTAACGATGCACTTCTCGGCGTTCAGCTTGATGCCAGCCGTTCTGGTGCGCTCCATGGCCTCGTGCAAGTGCACGTCGTGGTCTCTTTCATTTGATCCGTAAACTTGGATGTCATCAGTGATTCCAATGGCTCCTTCACAGCCTTTGTATGTTTCATCGATCTTTTGTTGGAAGATGTCTTGGCTGACTTTCAACCCGAATGGCAGCCGCAGGAATTTCTAACGCCCCAATGGTGTATTAAAAGTCGTCAGGCTAGTTGATTCTTCATCCAGTTTTACGTTCCAGTAGCCATTTCTGGCATCCAGTTTGGAGAAGACTTTGGCTGCTGCCAGTGCTGGTGTGATTTCTTCTAATGTTGGTGTGGGGTAGTGGTCCCACTTTATTGCCTGGTTTAAGTCTTTGGGGTCCAGACAGATTCTGAGCCGCCCGTTCGGCTTTTCCCGTACCACAATCGAGTTTACCCAGTCTGTGGGTTCAGTGACCTTTGCGATTATTTCTTTCTCTTCCATTTCTTTTAGTTCGGTGTATAATTTTTCTTTTAGCTCGATGGGTATTTTTCTTGGAGCGTGGATGACGGGTTTTACCTCTGGGTCTATTGTTATATGGTACTTGAACTCCCCGAAGCATCCTACAGTTTCATCAAAACACTCTGGATACATGTCCATCAAATGTTTCGTGTCCATGATTTGTGGACGATTCTCCAGTGGGGTGTTGCTGTTGACTTTCAGTGATGTTTTTGTTAGTTCGTGGTTTATCGAGATTAACCCCAGCTTCTCGCAGCTGTTTAATCCCAGGCTCGCCGGTCCCTCGGAGTCGGTCACATAGAACATGCAGTTGATGTTTCTGCTTTTGTGTGTTCCTTTTATATAACTTGTTCCAAGTTGTCTGATCTCGCTCCCCCCATACGCTGTCAGCGTGACGTTGTTTGCTTTTAAACATCCTCTTTTCGGGTATCTATCTTCGCCCAAGTTTTCGGGGAAGATCCTCTGGTATAGCCTCAGTGGAAGGATGTTGCTCTGAGCTCCTGTGTCCAACTTTACTTTTAGATTGACGGTTGTGGGCTGTCCTTCGACCCTCTTTTTAATCTGGATGATAGTGTGCCATTCTTTCTTTGGGGTGCTTTCCGCTCTGGACGTTTCGTGTAAGAGAACCTTTATGGTTTCAATGTTCAGAGCTTTGTCGCACCCGCAGCCTTCGTCATCTTGCTCACCCATGGTATAGATTTTGTTTTTCTTTTGTTGGTTCTGCTGCCCACCTCTGCTTTTGGTGTGTAGCCCCTCTCTTTTAGCTCTGCACATCTTTTGCCAGTGGTTTGCTTTACCACACGTGTTGCAGCTTGTTCCATACGCTGGGCATTTTCTTCTGTCTGTGTAGTTGTGTTGTCTTCCGCAGTTTCTACACATAAACTTCCCGCTGTCATATACTTGTTTTTGTGTGCTGTGCTTTTCGCGCACTGCATCTACTCTGTGATCCGGTTCTGGAGTTGTCCGCACGTCAGCCATGTGAGTATTCAGCATTTTCATCTGTTGTTTTGTGGCTTCGTGAGCCCTTGCTGTATCTATGGCTTCTGATATTCTGAGCTTTTCTTTTCCTATTAGTTCTTTTTGCACTTCTGTATGTGCTGATCCCCATATTAATTGGTCTACCAGCCTTTCTTCTAGTTCCGTAAACTTGCATTTGCTGGCTTCATTTTTTAATCTCGTCAGGAAATTGTCAGCCGTTTCATCAGGTTCCTGTCTTAAGCTTTGGAATTTATACCTGTGTATGTGGTGGTTTGATTTAGGCTCGAGATGGTTACTGAACTTTTCAAAAATCTCCGTAGGGTTCATTTTATCCTCTTCGGATAAACTCCAGCTGTTATAGAGATCTAAGCCTTTTTCTCCCGCCTACAGTAGAATGTAGCTGACTTTTTCCTCATCGGAGGAGCCTTTCAGGAAACTTTTAAATGTAAGCTCGCATTTTTGCTTAAATTTCCGGAAAGCTTCCACGATATCGTCGGCTTCCCAGCTCATGATGGGGAGCATATTCGCAGTCAGTGCATTGGACGCTGCCATTTTAGCTGCCCGTATGATTCGCAGTTACAACGCTGCAGAGTTTACTTTTAAATTTCTTTCTTCAATCTGATATTGTTTTTATTTGCGTAAGTTTTACTCACTTATACCGCTGCCACCATGTTATGTCTTCTAGCGCTCGTAGTGCTTTGTAAAGACGACTCTGGACTCAGTAGTTTGTAATTATAACTACTGTTTTATTTGTGTTGTAATGGGTGCCTGCCGCATGGTGTGGGGTGATATTTTCAAGTCCTGTGCGGCGCCTGCGCACTACTTTCCCAGCATCGTAGTGCTGCTACACTTGATTTGAGTGTTAGTACACTTCTACAATGTAGTCCCAACATAACTATGTAACAACCTCCATGTTGAAAACAGTTGATTAAAGCTTTGTTTAATGCTTAGACCAAGTGCCTAGTAGTTTTCTTACGTTGCCCACCGTCTGACGGTGTCGGATGTGGCGTGGTTTTACACTCCCCATTAAAGTCATTGGTCGGGGTATAAAACCGCCGTCCCACTCGACCCCATGGCTTTCCCGCCCTGGTGAAATAGGTTAAGATTACCCCCAATATTTCAGTGAGCGAGTGGTCAATCTATGGGCCAGGCTCCCTAGAGAGACAGTGAGAGCAGATAGTGTTAAATCATAGAATGATACATTTGGCCATCGTGACTGCGCCGGCTCTTTGGTCGAGCTCTCCAATTAGTCCCACTCCCCCCTGCTCTTTCTCCATAGCCCTGTAATGTTTTCCCCTTCAAGTATTTATCCAATTCTCTTTTGAAAGCTACTTTTGAATCTGCTTCCTCCGCCCTTTCAGGCAGCGCATTCCAGATCACAACAACTCGCTGCGTAAAAATATTCTTCTGGTTCTTTTGCCAAATACCTTAAATCTGTGTCCTCCGGTTACTGACCCTTCTGCCACTGGAAGCAGTTTCTACTTATTTTACGCCATCAAAATCCTTCATGATTTTGAACGCCTCTATCAAATCTCCCTTTAACCCTCTCTGCTCTGAGGAGAACAATCCCAGCTTCTCCAGCCTCTCCCCAGAACTGAAGTCCCTCATCCCTGATAACATTCGAGTAAATCTCCTCTGCACCCTCCCCAAGGCCTTGACATTCTTCTGAAAGTGTGGTGCCCAGAATTGGACACAATACTTCAGCTGGGGTGTAACCGATGTTTTATACAGGTTCATCATAACTTCCTGGCCTTTCTACTCTCTGCCTCTGTTTTTAAAGCCAAGAATCCCATATGCTTTTTCAACAACTTTCTCAACTCATCCTGCCACCTTCAAAGATCTGTCTGCATACACCCCTAGGTCTCTCTGTTCTTGCACCTCTTTATGGGTGTACCATTTAGTTGATTGATTCAAATGCAAATTAGATAGATTTCTTTCAGAAAATAATTTTGGAATTCAGTAAATGAATAATTTGAGACATGACCTGTGGTGAGTGTAGAATGCTCGGGAGGAACAGGTGACTTTGGACTCGGGGTTTTCCTCACCTCATGTCTGGCTCTGTTGTAGACTAATGGATTAGTCAATAACTCAATTATCATTGTATCATGCAACTACTAGTGCAGTGCCTGAGGGAGTGCTGCACTGTCGGAGGTGCCGCCTTGAAGGGATAATTACTAGTCCTAGCCCTTTTCGGGCTACCCCAGATCAGGCATATTCCCCAGATGTTCACCTTCAACTAAAGTTAGAGATAGCCGAATTCTACAAGATGCTCAATTGGGTCTAAAGGACCAGGCTATCTCTCTCTAAAGGAAAGGAACGACTGAAGATGTTACCATCCTCCAGATAGCACTTTTAATAAGTTTAACTAGACTGTAACCTTCCGGATATTATGAGGGTCCGGAAAAGCCCCCAGAATTCTGCAACTCCTCACAAAAGAGTATACAGAGATTGAGTTCGCGAGTTTGATACAGAAATACTAATTGAGACAATTCTAAAAATATATAAATTTATTAAAGAACCGACATTCAGTTAACAGCTTGTGAGTCAATCGTGACTTTAACAGTTCAAAATACAAATAGCTTACATTTCTTATTCTCAGAGATCCTTATTCTCAAATCTTAACTTCGTACATTTTTACATTTCTTATTATTTCTTATTCCAGAGTATCCACCAAAATCAAATAAGAGTACCTCTTGATCCCCGAGACTCAAAGAATTAAAAACTTACAGAGACTGCCTCTGAAGTTGAGAAATGCTTGCCCTTTCCAGCGAATTCTGACTTTCCATCTGAAAAGCTCTATTTTTATACCTTTTTTTTGTGGTTTACTCTTTGAAGTTTTCTGCTGATGTAAGCTAATTATCTCTAGTCATTCTTTGTTGAATTATTTGCTATTCTTACTGTCATTTCAGCTGCCAACTCTCAAACTCCTGTCTACTGTATAGGTGTTTCAAAAACTTATCATAAAATGGTAATAACAGATTTATCCCTTTGATGCCATTCTTATCGAAGGTCTTTCATTCAATTTCTAAATCACCTCTGCTGTTTGAAAGCAGATGTCGTGACTCCTATGTGTTCCAAGTTCAACACAAACGCAATGTAATTGCTTGGTGTATCTATTGAAGTCATATCTACAAAGTCTTCTGTCGGTATCATATTTACAACATGTAAATCAAAAACATGTCATCTAGGGTGTTCCATGCATTTCTTAGCTACTTCAATTGGTTGTATAATAATTGTCTGTTCATTTGATGTTACTTTTACAAAGGCACATGGTTTTTTAATGTTCTATGTTTCTGTTCGAAGTGTAAGTTTTTAACACTTTACTTGGGCATTGCTATTGTGTTGGTTCCAAACTGCAGACTTTTCGGAAGCAAGCCTTTGCTTTTTCAATAGGGCCATTAACAATCAATTCCCATTTCAAAAGCTTGTGTGGTGTTTACAACTGATCTTGTCTCAGAAGCATGTATTGACAGCCTGTGTCGCCAAGGCTTTCCAGAATTTTAAACCCAGTATGTCATGTATTAATAATATCAGAAATCTGTTCATAGGATGGGGTATCTCTTGGAATATGGCTATTTCCTTTACAGCCTTTCAGATGAGACATTAAACCGAGGCCCCATCTGCCCTCTGAAGTGGATGCAAAAGATCCCGCGGCCACTATTTTGAAGAAGAGCAGGGAATTCTCCCTGGGTGTCCTGGCCAATATTTATCTCTCAATGAACATCACTAAAAATGGGTTATCTGGTTGTTATCACATTGCTGTTTGTGGGAGTTTGCTGTGTGCAAATTGCCTGCTGTTTTTCCCACATTACAACAGTGACTACACTTCAAAAAGTGTTTCATTGGCTGTAAAACGCTTTGGGACGTCGTGAAGGGCGCTGTATAAATGCAAGTTGTTGTTGTCAGACCCGTTCTTTCTTTGCCAAGATGGTAGAAAGCGGATTAGCCGGACCTTGGTCTTTCTTCATCGAGCAGTTCCTACGAGTCCCTGTGCTCATTCCTGGAGCCTGCACCGCCATCTGCCATCTGCTATCTGCCCTAACATCTCCTTCTGTGGCTCGGTGTCTAATTTTGTCTGATAGTCGCTCCTGTGAAGCGCCCTGGGGACGTTTTACGACGTTAAAGGCGCTGTACAAATGCAAGTTGTTGTTGTCAGACCCGCATTCTGTTTATTGGTCCCGATGTGCTGTAATCCTAATTTTACAGTCTGACCGTTTAGTTCCCCCAGAGCTGCCAAGTCAGCGTCTGACTGACTGAGGCAGCTCACCTGTAGCGTCAGCTTGGCTCGGTCAGTCGCACTCTTTCCCTCTGTGCCAGAGGGTTGCGGGTCCAAGCCCCACTCCAGGGACTTGAGTAAATAAGCTGAGCTGAGGGGGTGACGCATTGTTGAAGAAGATGTTTCCACTTGTGGTGGAGACCAAAACTTGAGGCCATCAATATAAGATAAGTCACTAATAAATCCAGTCGGGAATTCAGGAGAAACATCTTTACCCAGAGAGTGGTGAGAATGTGGAACTCACTACCACAGGGAGTGGTTGAGGTGAATAGCGTACATGCATTAAGGGGAAGCTGGATAAACACATGAGGGAGAAAGGAATAGAAATTTATGCTGATAGGGTGAGAAAGGGTCGGCCATTTAAGACTGAGATGAGGAGGAATTTCTTCACCCAGAGGGTTGTGAATCTTTGGAATTCTCTGCCCCAGAGGGCTGTGCATGCTGAATCGTTGAGTATATTCAAGGCTGAGATCGATAGATTTTTGGACTCTGGGGGAATCAAGGGATATGGAGATCGGGCGGGAAAGTGGAGTTGAGGTCGAAGACTAGCCATGATCTTATTGAATGGTGGAGCAGGCTCGAGGGGCCGTATGGCGGAGCAGGCTCGAGGGGCCGTATGGCAGAGCAGGCTCGAGGGGCCGTATGGCGGAGCAGGTTCGAGGGGCCGTATGGCGGAGCAGGCTCGAGGGGCCGTATGGCGGAGCAGGCTCGAGGGGCCGTATGGCGGCGCAGGCTCGAGGGGCCGTATGGCGGAGCAGGCTCGAGGGGCCGTATGGCAGAGCAGGCTCAAGGGGCCGTGTGGCTGAGCAGGCTCGAGGGGCCGTACGGCGGAGCAGGCTCGAGGGGCCGTACGACGGAGCAGGCTCGAGGGGCCGTACGGCGGAGCAGGCTCGAGGGGCCGTGTGGCGGAGCGGGCTCGAGGGGCCGTATGGCGGAGTGGGCTCGAGGGGCCGTATGGCAGAGCGGGCTCGAGGGGCCGTATGGCGGAGCAGGCTCGAAGGTCCGTACGGCAGAGCAGGCTCGAGGGGCCGTATGGCGGAGCAGACTCGAGGGGCCGTATGGCAGAGCAGGCTCGAGGGGCCGTATGGCGGAGCAGGCTCCAGGGGCCGTGTGGCGGAGCGGGCTCGAGGGGCCGTATGGCGGATCAGGCTCGAGGGGCCGTATGGCGGAGCAGGCTCGAGGGGCCATATGGCGGAGCAGACTCGAGGGACCGTATGGCGGAGCAGGCTCGAGGGGCCGTACGGCGGAGCAGGCTCGAGGGGCCGTACGGCGGAGCAGGCTCGAGGGGCTGTATGGCGGATCAGGCTCGAGGGGCCGTATGGTGGAGCAGGCTCGAGGGGCTGTATGGCGGAGCAGGCTTGAGGGGCTGTATGGCGGATCAGGCTCGAGGGGCCGTATGGTGGAGCAGGCTCGAGGGGCTGTATGGCGGAGCAGGCTCGAGGGGCCATCTGGCAGAGCAGGCTCGAGGGGCCATATGGCGGAGCAGGCTCGAGGGGCTGTAAGGCAGGGCAGGCTCGAGGGGCCGTATGGTGGAGCAGGCTCGAGGGGTCGTATGGCGGATCAGGCTCGAGGGGCCGTACGGTGGAGCAGGCTCGAGGGGCCGTATGGCGGAGCAGGCTCGAGGGGCCGTATGGCGGAGCAGGTTCGAGGGGCCGTATGGTGGAGCAGGCTCGAGGGGCTGTATGGCGGAGCAGGCTCGAGGGGCCGTATGGTGGAGCAGGCTCGAGGGGCCGAATGGCGGATCAGGCTCGAGGGGCCGTACGGTGGAGCAGGCTCGAGGGGCCGTATGGCGGAGCAGGCTCGAGGGGCTGTAAGGCAGGGCAGGCTCGAGGGGCCGTATGGTGGAGCAGGCTCGAGGGGCCGTATGGCGGATCAGGCTCGAGGGGCCGTACGGTGGAGCAGGCTCGAGGGGCCGTATGGCGGAGCAGGCTCGAGGGGCCGTATGGCGGAGCAGGTTCGAGGGGCCGTATGGTGGAGCAGGCTCGAGGGGCTGTATGGCGGAGCAGGCTCGAGGGGCCGTATGGTGGAGCAGGCTCGAGGGGCCGTATGGCGGATCAGGCTCGAGGGGCCGTACGGTGGAGCAGGCTCGAGGGGCCGTATGGCGGAGCAGGCTCGAGGGGCTGGATGGCGGAGCAGGCTCGAGGGGCCGTATGGTGGAGCAGGCTCGAGGGGCTGTATGGCGGAGCAGGCTCGAGGGGCCGTATGGCGGAGCAGGTTCGAGGAGCCGTATGGCGGAGCAGGTTCGAGGGGCCGTATGGCAGAGCAGGCTGGAGGGGCCGTATGGTGGAGCAGGCTCGAGGGGCCGTATGACGGAGTAGGCTCGAGGGGCCGTATGGCGGAGCAGGCTCGAGGGGCCATATGGCGGAGCAGGCTCGAGGGGCCATATGGTCGACTCCTGCTCCTATTTCTTATGTTCTTATGAAGTAAGACGGGGGGTGGGAGGCTTGTGTGGAGCATGGACCAGTTGGGCCGAATAGCCTATTTTTTTGGGTGATGTGGACGGGACCACTTTTATTCCCCATCCCTAGCAATGCTTCCGTTAAGCTGGGCGGCCACATGACCGCGCAGCTGTCTGGAGGTCTTGCGCAGGCCGGCTTGACAATACGAGAAACCGCGCATGTGTGGAAATTTGAATGGGCCGCGCAGTCCATTAAAGGGGCCCCGCGCGCTGCAAAAAAATAATTAAAGGGAACACTGATCCCTAGTTACCCTGAGGGCGTCAAGAGGCAAACACGCAGTGCAGGACTGGAGTCATGTGTAGACTCAGACCAGGCTCGGGGCGGCAGGTTCCCTTCCCCGAGGGACGTTACTCAACCAGTTGGATTTTTACAACCAGGTTTTCAAGCATTTCAAGGTTATTTTATCAGGTGCCAGCCCACAGGTTGCTGCGCTGTTTCATTTAATTAGTAACAATAAAAATACACCCGGATGGATCAGCATCAGTTTATAGCGCTTTTCGGCAGCAATGCGTGATTTCACTATTGGATTTCCAGTTTTAAGAGGCTGCTTTCCCGCTACATGCTGCAGTGTCACCGAGACTGCTGCGGGATGCTGAGCCGCACTCTGATTAGGGCCTAATTACAGCGGCTATCAGCCATCCACAGTGAGCGGTCAAGGGCGCCTCAGATGGTAAACAACACCTCACCAGCGTCACCTTATAGAGTCAGAGGCCGCGATTTTCCCATTGGTGGCGGGTTGGGCACGGGTCAGGTGGTCGGCGGGTTCCGGTCCCCCCCGCCGCCACCGCCACCGCTTTCAGCCGGTAAAAATTTGCGATTTTGCCCCTAATTGGGCAATTGAGTCCCTGTGTGCGCACGCTCCCCTGGCCAATTAGTGGTTTGGAGTCTGGAACTCGCCTCTGCTGATGTCTGTGGGCCAGCTGCATTTAAGGGGGCCCACGCAGCCTTGGTTCATTCTCTCATTATTTGCGGCCGGATTTCCTTCTGCCAACTGTTGCCATGACTGCCTCAAGGGGCCGAGGCCTCTCCCCGAGTTGACGATGACTCCCTCCATGCTCTTCTGGAGGGAGGCAGTCACAGGTCGCAAGGAGGTCCTCTTCCCATCCTCTGGGAGGAAGAAGCCACCGCAACAAACAAAAGCAGCCTGGCTGCAAATTGCACAGGAGGTGAGCTCCAGATCCATCTGCCCTCGAACCTGGGTGCAGTGCAGAAAAAGGTTCAATGACCTGGCCCGCTCATGGAAAAGTGAGTATAACATCACACTTGGCCTCAACCTGCTGCCCTTCCCCTCTCATCACCAGCACTCTGCATTGTCTGTTTCTCTCTCCACGGATGCTGCCTGGCCTGCTGAGTTTTTACAGCTTTTCTGTTGTTATTTCAGATTTCCAGCATCCGCAGTATTTTGCTATCGTACTCTGCATTGTCAACCTACTCCTGCACATCCCACTTTACCCTTACATCCCTTGCACCCTTAACCATCCCTCTCTCTCTAAGTACACAATCACTTCACCATTCAACTATGCTGCCGTCACACTCACTATCACTGTGATGCTATGACAACAACTAACAACGCACAGGGAGGGCCCTTGGTATTGGCACCTCACTCCATCTGTGACTCCTTCTAAGCATCTATGCTATGGATTCTCTACACTCACTCCATCATTCTCACTCAAACTCCACTTGTGTCCCTCATTGCAGGAAAAGAGAGCCCACAATAAGAGGGAGAGGGCCAGGACAGGAGGAGGGCCACCTTCCATTGCCCATCTCACCAACGCTGAGGAGGCAGTCCTGGAAATAATAGGATGTGCTGAGGATCTGGAAGTTGGGGACGGCCAGACAGGCGCAGCAGAGCAAGCTGGTGGCAGAATAGATTTGCATCTCTCTCTTTTACATTGCATGAGTGACTGATATGGCATCTAATGCTCAAACAGATTGAGTTATGATCATCTGCACTATTCCATGTGCATGCTACATTAATATCACATGTGTAACTCAGGCCTTTACTCCCCCACAGGGCCATCGACAGCCCCCCTCCCCACTGTCCAGGAGGAAGAGCCTGAGCCAGAAGACTCCTCAGAGGAACCTGCAATCTCTGAGGGTGCAGCGTCAGCAGAATAAAGCGCACCCAGCACCAGCGCAGATACGCACACCTCGGTTGGACCTTTGTGAGATAGAGTAGTGTTGTCACCTGGTGTAGCACAACTCACAAATGAGCATCACAGATGGTGGAGACAGGGACATAAGTGGAGAGTCCTCGTCGGAGGGCGCAGGGTGCTCCCAGCTCTGCTCAGCTGCATGTGGACCCTGTGCCTCCGGGTCCATCCAGAAAGAGAGCGGTGCTGGAACTCCAGGAACAGGTGCAGGAGTCTCTGGCAGGTTTTGTCTCCAGGGTTACTGTGAGTGTGGAGCGAATGGAGGAGTCCATAGCGAACATGAGCAGAGCCTTTGTGGAGGCATTGGCACATGAATGCATCACCACGGAAAGGATGGCAACCTCTGTGGAAAGGATGGCTACCTCTCTGGAAAGGATGGCTATGGTAGAGGAGAGGATGGCTATGGCCATGGAGGAAATAAGTCACCAGAGTCTGGAAAACACAGTGAATGTTCAGAATAGACTGACATCTCTGGAGGAGCGATGGGCAGCTATTGAGCAGAGAAACCAGAGCTTCATGGAAGCCCTTTTGAGTAGGACTGCCAGTGCAGATACGGGTCCTCATGGCCACCCTGATGTGCAGCAAGGTGCTAGCACTGAAATGGGGCTGACCCATGAGAGGGATGTTGGTGGCAAGCACTCACACTCCCATGCCACTGAGTAGCCCTCGGTCAGAGCCCCAGATTCCTCAGAGATGACCGTCTCAGCCCCTGCACAGCCGCAGGGGGAGCAGACTGTTACGAAGCCTTCCCAGGCTCCCAAACTCAGAGGACGCCCACCAAAGACATCTAAGCAGGTGCAGCATAGAAGTGAGCAAGGTGCCTCTACATCTGCTGAAGCCACAGGGGAAGCACCACGTAGAAGCAGGCGTAAGAGGAAGATAAAGCACAATTAGTCACAAGGGTAGTCATTTGGGTGTTCTGTTCTGTTATGTTTAATTTTTGCCATTATCATCCTTTTGTGAATTGATTAAACAGAAGTGATGACAAACAGTTGAAGTTCTATGTGATCTGGGAAATGGAAGTTGCACACTGAGGGCTCAGGACGACTTGCATTTGTAATGATGTTGGTAAGAGTGATAGGAACCCACAGGTTCCTGTCTATTGTCTATGGTGTGATAAGAAGTTGCCAGCCACATGTGTTTGATTCATCTACCTAAGTGAATCTGGCAAAGATGAATGCATCCCTTGCATCCTGGGCAGCAATGTGCTTGTGTGCTGCTGCAGCTGGCTGATCCGCCTCCACAAGGTCTTCTTCCTCCTTCTCCTCCTCTTCTGAGGAGGCTATGCGCTGAGCCACTTGTTCCTCAGGCAGTGGTAAGCCACGCCGCTGTGCCATGTTGTGCGGTGCACAGCAGACCATGCCGATTCTGGAGACCCTGGCTGGTGTGTACTGCAGGGCTCCCCCTGATCTGCCAAGGCATCTGAATCGCACCTTCAGCAAGCTGATGGTTTGCTCGATGATGGATCTGGTCGAAATATGGTTGACATTGTAGCACTCCTCAGCTTCGTTTGATGGCCTCCTCAATGGTATCCTCAGACACGTCTTCAGGAGATAGCCCTTGTCTACAAGTAGCCATCCGGAAAGTTGGTTTGGCGGATTGAAGAGTGGAGGCACACTAGACTGCCGCAGGAGGAACGAGTCATGACAACTGCCAGGGTACTTCGCGCAAACATGCAAAATGTCTTTCCTGTGGTTACACACCAGCTGCACGTTAAGGGAGTGGAAGCCCTTACGGTTGACAAATACAGCTGGGTTGTGATGGGGTGTGTAGTGTATGTACCTTTAAGGGGAGAACTACTTTTTACAGCTCCTGTATACTGTAGTACCGGCAGTGACCACGCCTGTATATAAACCCTGAGTAGGGATCTGTACGTTTAGTTTTTAGAGTAACCCTCATCCAGTAAATACCTGTTGATTGTTCCTGCAGTCTCGTGTCTAGTTATTGAAGGACACACTACATCAAAAATACACGGATCTAACAGTGGCGACGAGGCAGATTCGAACCTACCTGCAACTCTGCATTACCTCCCAGGGATTCGCTCCTGGAGAACAGTGGAAGAAAGTTGAGGCCAGAAGCATGGGCGTCGACCACGAGCAACCGCCCAGTCATCCAGCAGAGATTGAGCATCGCAGGGGAGGCTGTTGAGAGCTGGGCTTGGTTCACCAGTCATGGTGGTCCAGCGAAATGGGCTGGCAACAGGTACGGCGCAGACCCTTCACAGACAGCGATGGCTAGAGCCGACCAATGGCACAGAAAAGGCCGAGCAGCGTCGACGGGAGAAAAGAGAGGGTAGAGCGCACAGGGCGCAGCCGGTGTTCAGGACCGAGCGGCGTCGACGGGAGAGGAGAGAGGGTAGAGCGCACAGGGCGCAGCCAGTGTTCAGGACTGAATGGCGTCGACGGGAGAAGAGAGAGAGACGCGAAAGAAAATGGGCAGAGCGCAGCCGGTGTTCAAGGGATGAGCAGCGTCAGCGGGGAAGAAAGGGAAACGCGCAGAGTGCAGCCGGTGTTCAAGGGCCGAGCAGCCGCAGCGGAGAAGAAGGGAGAGCGCAGGAAACGCCATTTTGAGCCGCAGCGGAGAAGAAGGGAGAGCGCGGGAAAACGCCATTTTGAGCCGCAGCGGAGAAGAAGGGAGAGCGCGGGAAAACGCCATTTTGAGCCAGTCTAACCACACCCAGGGATGCCGAAGAGTGGCAGTATCACAGCATTCAACAATGAAGTCAAAGATTGGACGACATATGTCGAACGCATAGAAGTATACTGCAAGGCGAATGAAGTGCCAGATGAGAGGAAAGCGCTGGTATTGTTGAATTCCATGGGTGCAAAAATGTATGGCTTACTGCGAAACCTAGTAACCCCAGAGAAGCCAGTGGACAAGGATTTTGGAAACATAGTGTCAACCCTACAGAACCACTTAAACCCCACACCGCTGCTGATAGCAGAAAGATTTAAGTTTCACAAAAGGAACCAGCATAAAGATGAAAGTAATGCTGAGTATTTAACGGAACTGCGTAAGCTATCGAAACACTGCTAGTTTGGAGCGGGACTGGCAGATACCTTAAGGGACAAGTTTGTGTGTGGGCTTCAAAGTGAAGGAACCCAGAAACGGCTTTTATCTGAAAAGGACCTTACGCTGGAAAAGGCTTTCAGCATGGCAGTATCACACAAAGCAGCCGCACGGGGCGCTGCAGAGATACAACGGAGACCGCAAGAATATGGCACAAATGAAATGTCATACGGAACAGTGAAGTGTTATCGCTGCGGCAGAACAACACACGACCATAATGATTGCTGGTTTAAGGACAAAGTGTGCAGACAGTGTGGAAAAGTAGGACACATAGCAAGAGTCTGCAGGTCGGGAAAGAAAACCAGCAGCAAGAGATCTCCACAGGAGAAGTACAAGAAAGTACATAAGGTGACGGAGAGTAGTTCAGACGAACAGAAAAGTGATACAGACTCCGGAAGCAAGGAGCTGGGTTGTCTGAAACTACATAAGGTGATCCAAACAGAGGATCATCAAACTATCTGGGTCACGCTCAAGATAGCTGGAGTCCAAGTGAAAATGGAATTGGACACAGGATCAGCCCTAACAGTCATAAACCGAAGGGACTACAAGCGGCTATTCTCACATATACCCTTGAGAGATACAGAGATTGTCTTGAAGACGTACATGGGGCAAAAAGTCTACCCCAAAGGAAAAATAAGGGGAACGTTGTATATAATGGTAAGGAAACACCAAAAATGGACCTATATGTATTGCCAGATGGAGGACCACCACTACTAGGACGTGAATGGATCCAGAAGATACAGCTAGATTGGCATTCCATACAAGCACTGACTGTAGATGCCAAAAAGGATGACGACGCCACACCTGGACGACTGTCAAAAATGCTAACTGATGCACAAGAAGTGTTCCAGGAGGGACTTGGAACACTAAAAGGCATAACAGCGACGATCAAAATAGAGGAAAATGCAAGCCCAAAGTTTTTTAAGGCCAGACCTTATGCGATCCGCCCAGCCGTCGAAGCACAGCTGGAAGGTTTGGAACATTCAGGAGTACTGTCCAAAGTGGACTGGAGCCTGTGGGCCACACCCATCGTTCCTGTAATGAAGAGGTCATTGAGTAATACGCCTGGGGAACCAAAGAAAGTTCGCATCTGTGGGGAATTTAAGGTGACAGTGAACCCAATCCTTCACACGGTACAATATCTGCTTCCACGGATTGAAGATATTTTCGCCTCGCTATCTGGAGGGAAACGCTTCACTAAGATTGATCTGGCCCAGGCGTACCTGCAAATGGAGGTAGAAGAAGCCTCGAAACAGTACCTCACGATCAACACTCATAAAGGTCTCTACCAATACAACCGGTTGGTGTTCGGGGTAGCATCCGCTCCGGCTATTTGGCAAAGGGCAAAGGATCAAGTCCTGCAAGGGATTCCAGGGACCCAGTGTTATTTGGACGACATCCTGGTCATGGGCGAAAATGACAGTGCTCACCTTGCCAACCTGGAGCAGGTGCTCACTAGATTGAAGGAATATGGGCTCCGAGCAAATCGCCACAAATGCGAGTTTTTCCAGAAGCAGATCTCGTATTGTGGCCACGTTATTGATGAAGAGTGTAATGATATCAGCAAATAGAGATGGTATTTGCCTGTTCGATTATGATGCCTTAATAGCATGTTTGCATGTATTGAGTGCTTGTGCCTGACCAGCAGAGGGCATGTGACCGAGCCAAGCAAGGCAGTTTGGGTTTAGTTTCAGTTTCATTCTAGATGCATCACTAGCATCGTGTCTCCTGTAAATGCTGTATAAAGAGTTGAACAGACTTAGATTAAAAGACATTCTCTTTCATAAATGTCTCGTCATTGAACCCACAAAGAAATCAATGGGCCAGAAATTCGCGGCCAAAGGCATGAGTGCGCTCGGGGTACTCACGCATCTGGCCGTTGGAAATGCCGGCGTTCAGCATGAACAGCGCATGCGGGGAACGCCGGCATTTCCAGACCTCGAGCGCGTGCGACTGCACAGGCAGCGCTTGCGCAGTGAACTTCGTAGATTTCATTCATGAAATCCGTGAGGGTAAGTCCTCAGAAGTTACACTTGAAAAAAGCAAGTGTAAAGTGGTTCATTGGCTGCGGAGGAAGAAACATTTTATCGTGGAGCTTCTGAAATGCAATATTTTTGTTTGGGAAAGGGAGGGAAGTTATTTTAAGAAATTTTAAGTAAGTTTTAAAGTTAAAATTTTTTTTTTAAAGGGTTTTCAGAACAGTAGGTAGAAGGAGCAATTGTGGCTGTGTGAATGGAATGTGAGAATGAGTTATGTATGTATGTCCACATATATTCCTTTACGTATATGTATGTACCTATATATATAAAGCGGCTCTTCTGTCTGTCTGTCTGTCCGCCTGGTCTCTATACGTTTGGAAGTTACAGAGAGTACCGACGCGCGCGTCGCCTCAAAAGAAAGCTTGCGATTCCGGACCGGTCATAGGCGTATTTACGTTTCGGCCGGACAAAAATCCCGCCCGCGGTATCCCAAAAACGTTCAGCGTTCCGCTCATTAGCATCTCATTAGCGACCGTGTGATGTCGAGGTCTTCCTACAGTTGAGTGTCGAGTGACTCGACGATTGACCAATCCTACGCTTCGGTGACCTGACCGGTCGACCAATCGGTGCGTGTGTGGGCGGGCCTTATCCTTCTGAACCGAGGTGAGTGGCCGCCATCTTGATTTTCCACGATTTTTTCCCCCACACTTTCTGTGCGTTAGGGAACTAAGGTAAATATTTCAATTATGTGTTAGGCAATTAATTAACAATTTATTTGAGTTTTATATTGTGTTTAGCAACCGCCCCCCCTCCTCCTCACCCTCGCGCAGGGGGGACTCGGGGCCTGAAGCTGAAAAAATTTCTCTCTCTCTCTCTCTCTCTTTCTTCCCTCTCTCTCTCTCCTTCTCCTCTTCCCTCTCTCTCCTTCTCCTCTTCCCTCTCTCCTCTTCCCTCTCTCTCCTTCTCCTCTTCCCTCTCTGTCTCTCTCTACTTCCCCCTCTCAGGTGTCGCGGACGGAGCGCGGGCGCGCCGCCCGAAGTTTCCCGCTCGCTAACGGCCTTGCCGGCTCCCGCGGGCCGCTCGCACTGACCGCGCATGCGCCGCCCACACTCACCGCGCATGCGCTGCCCGCCCGCCCGCAGCGGCCGTCCATCAGCCGCGCGATACGCGGGGGACCTCAGCAACGGCACTGGACCTCAGGCGCTAGGCAGGGGGAGGGGCCGGAGAGAGGGACAGAGGGGAGCGGGGGGTGGGTAGGGGAGTGGGGGAGCGGGGGGTGGGTGGGGGAGCGGGGGGGGAGTGGGGGAGCAGGGGGTGGGGCGGGGGGTGGGGGGGAGTGGGAGAGGGAGACAGGGGAGGGGAGGGAGAGAGGGGAAGGAGGGAGAGAGGGGAGGGGAGGGAGAGAGGGGAGGGAGGGATAGGACAGGGAGAGGACATGACAGGGAGAGGGGGGACACACAGGGGCAGGGAGACCAAACGCCCCAAAATTGCCCTCGCGCCCCAAAATTGCCCTCGCAATGCGGGGCTCCCCAGCTCGTGTTTTATATTCCTTTACTAATGTGTATGAATGTATGTTTTTAATTATGATTTTCAAATAAGTTACTTTCTCTGAAAGTCATAATTAAATAATACATTCATACACATAAGTAAAGGAATATATACATAACACGCAAAGGAATATATACAGACATACATACTTTCAGAAGCTCCACGATAAGAAATATCTTCCTCCGCAGCCTCTGGAGCAAATGTACCCATGCTTTTTTCATGTGTAAGTTGTAAGGACTTGACCTCACTGAAAGCAGTAATGAAAGCGGCGAATTATACTGCGCACGCGCTGCCTGTGCAGTCGCACGCGTTCTGCCTCTGAACCCCTTCGTTCAGAGGACAGGAAATGCCGGTTTTCCCCAAAAGCACTGTGCATGCTGAAAACCGGCATTTCATCCGGCCAGATGCGTAAGTGCCCCAACCGTACTCGCGCAGTTGAAAGGGAATTACTGGGCCAACATTTTACATGTCAATAAAATGAAAAATTTAACAATTGCACGACTTGCCCCCTCGCATCTGCGACTGAGGGTCCAAGGAGGTGCATTGCGCAAGAGGTCATCATCGTACGTATCCTCACACTGTTCCCTTTGGGGAACTGTATGAAGTGGTGGAAGGATTTATGGCCGTGATTAACTCTCATTCTGTGACCGTAACCATCTTTGAACCAGCCATTAGGGTGGTTAGTCCTATGGCGGGAGGGTTTTACGGGCTCCCACAACCCATCTGAGGGGGGGGGGGCACCAACACCCACGGACGCAAGTATCCCGCTGGATGTCCACCCAGAATTTAAAGTTGGAACTCCGACTCCACTTGCCGGGACTGTCTGGAGTGGGGTTCAAAACCCTACTCCTTCTGGCCCAGCGGCGGGGATGCTTACTGCTACGCAAAAAGCCCACTCCGCACAAAAGGTGACACCCATACGTTTCCTGCGCCTTTTCCCTCCCCGTGACTGGAGCCCTATGCTGCCATTTCACGTTGCTAATCAGATTGGGCCTTTGTCATAGCGGTAGGATCCCCGCTGCTGGGCCAGATCAGGGTAGGGTTTCGAACCCCGCTCCAGATAGTCCCGGCAAGTGGAGTCGGAGCTCCGGCTCTAAATTCTGGGTTGACATCCAGTGGGATATTTGCGTCCGTGGGTGTGGGTGGCCCCCCCTCCTTGTATAGCTTGTGGGAGCCCGTAAAACCCTCCCGCCATAGGACTAACCGCCCTAATGGCTGGTTCAAAGATGGTTACGGTCACGGAATGAGCGTTAATCACGGCCATAAATCCTTCCACCACTTCATACAGTTCCCCAAAGGGAACAGTGTGAAGACACGTATGACGACGACATTGCTAAATAAATAAATGGAATTTAAAAAATTCTTTTCGGGCTTTTAAAAGTCTTTAAATTGCTTTAATTCTGTTTAAAACTACTTCAGATTACTCAAAATAATGTAAACATTTTAAAAAGTTTATAAAAGTTACCAAAATCTTCAAAAAACTTCCAAAAACCTATTTAAACTGCTGCTTTGCATGTAAAAATCCTTAGCAGCTTGACAGAAACATTGGGGGCGTGTCCAGTGAAACTGAGACCTCAAGGGGCGTGTCTCACTTACACTGCACGCTCCTGGCTTCGCGCTGGCTGCACTCCTGGGCGGCGTGACGTCATACGCTGCCCGGGATTCTTCTTTTTCATTCATCAAGTCCAGGCGTCCCTGGAGCTGATCGTCAGTAGCGCGGGGTAAGTGTAAATACAGGGCTTGCACGCGCTGCAAGCCCCGTTCTGGAATTTCTGGGCCAATACATGGTGTCAGAAGTGGCTGAAAGAGATGAAGAGAAAAAATCTGAAGTTAAATTAGCTCTCCACAAATTAGCAAGCCAAAAGAGAACATCGTTGCTTACCATTGGAGAATAGCTAACGAAGTGAAAAAATGGAAGGTTTACACCCACCGGCAACGCTTCAGTTGACAGGTAATGTGGCTGAAAATTGGAGGAGGTTCAAACAACGTTTGGGGTTGTATTTATCAGCAATCGGAGCTGACGAGAAAAGTAATAAAAGGAAATCGTCACTGTTCTTACATGTTGTGGGTGATGAAGCACTGGAGACATTCGCTGCTAATGGAGACAAAATGAAGCTAGATAAAATAATGGGACAGTTTGAGGCCTACTGCATACCTAAACGTAACGTGACGTTTGAGAGGCACAGATTTTTCACATGTGTTCAGAAAACGGGTGAGACTATTGATCAGTATGTGACTGAACTGAGAAACAGAAGCAAATCGTGTGAATTTGGGGGACTGACAGACTCGCTGATAAAAGACAGACTGGTGTGTGGTATTCCAGATAATGGTCTAAGGGAAAGACTGCTAAGAGAGCAAGATCTAGACCTGGGAAAAGCCATAGCACTGTGTAGGGCTACAGAGACTGTGAAGTTGCAGGCAAAGGAGCTGTTCAGTGACAGTAGCTGCAACGTGGATGCAGTGAGAAAGAACAGATACAAACCGTTTAACAAAAAGAGCGCAAATGTGAAAAAAGAGGCGTGGCCAGCGAACGAAAATGAAAGGGACAATCAGAAGTCATGTAGTCGCTGCGGTACACAGCATACACCAAGAAAGTGTCCAGCATATGGTAAAACATGCAATAGTTGCAACAAGAACAACCATTATGCCCATTGCTGTAAGAACCAAATGCAACAAAGCAAGGTCCATGCAGTAGATGAAAGCGACATAGAGGAGTTCTATGTAGATGTTGTGTCTGAAAACAAAAAAGAAGAAAAAAGAGACTGGATGTTGACACTAAAAGTGAATGACATACACATTCCATTTAAATTGGATACTGGAGCACAAGTTAATGTGATATCAGAGACTGATTTTAAGAAAATTAGACCCAGACCAAAGATACATGGAATAAAAGTGAAAGTGACAGGATACTCAGGTACTGATATACCAGTGAAAGGAAGATGCATTGTCAAAGTAACACACAAGGACAGAGAGCACACGCTAGCATTAATCGTGGTGCCAAAGGATGTGCAAGCCATACTAGGTTTAAAAGCCTGTGAGAGACTGAACCTTGTAAAGAGAGTCCTCGTTGTGGAAAGCGAAGGAGAGACAGTCTATGATGAACTGAATGTTGCGTACACACCGGGTAAGCTGATGTATACAGCAGACACGTTGTCCAGAGCTGTTGACCCAGGAGAGCCCGCAAACACAGTGAAAAGACGGATGTACAAGGCAAAAGACAGTGGAACTGACTTCTACCAGAGCATGCTTGTATACCGCACAACGCCGCTCAAGTGTGGTATGTCACCAGCCCAACTCCTTATGGGACGTCTGCTAAGGTCAAACCTACCCATCCCGGAGAACCTCCTGAAAACAAAAGAGGGGGAGAAAGTGAGGAAGTTTAAAGAGCAACAGAAAGAAAAGCAAAAGTACTACTATGACAGAGGAACACAAAACCTACCTGAACTCCACACTGGTGACCAAGTAAGGTTCAAAGACAAAACAAACACATGGACTCAGAAGGAAACTGTCCTGAGTGAAGTTCAACCAAGATCATACACCATTCAGACAGATGAGGGTGCTGTTCTGAGAAGAAATCGTCGAGATCTTCTCATGGGACCAGCCACAGCAGGTCAAGTGACTGATACTGTTGAACAACCTGATCACACAGCTGAGAACACATCATCTGAGGCAACAACTCAGATTCAAGGACAATCAATCAGAAAATCCTCAAGACACGTGAAGCCTCCTGAGAGGCTCATTGAGCAAATTTAAGGACTATTGTTATAGAAGGAAGCAATGTTATCTTATTCTTTCTTCAAGTTCTAGTGTATTGACATATTTCATGTGAACACACAAAGCAAGGTTAAAAAACCTTGATCATGATAATGATAATGTAAGTTCATTAAATGTTACAGTTAAAATGCAGATTAATACAAAGAAAACATGTTGTTAGTTAAAAGTAAAATACTTTTGTTTTAAGAAAAGGAGATGTAATGATATCAGCAAATAGAGATGGTATTTGCCTGTTCGATTATGATGCCTTAATAGCATGTTTGCATGTATTGATTGCTTGTGCCTGACCAGCAGAGGGCATGTGACCGAGCCAAGCAAGGCAGTTTGGGTTTAGTTTCAGTTTCATTCTAGATGCATCACTAGCATCGTGTCTCCTGTAAATGCTGTATAAAGAGTTGAACAGGCTTAGATTAAAAGACATTCTCTTTCATAAATGTCTCATCATTGAACCCACAAAGAAATCAATACAAAGAGGGGTTACATAAGTCCCCTGAAAAGATTGAGGCAGTAGTCAAGGCTCCAGCACCGGAAAATGTGTCACAACTGAGGTCGTTCCTCGGGCTGGTGAACTACTACCATAAGTTCTTGCCGAATTTGTCTACCGTACTACACCCACTGAACACCCTACTGCAAACGGGGGTACCATGGAAGTGGAATGATGAATGTAAACGAGCTTTCCAGAAGTGCAAAGAATTGATCACATCAAAAGAGGTGTTGGCTCATTTCAACCCAGCACTACCAATTCGGTTGGCGTGTGATGCATCACCCTATGGCATTGGAGCAGTGCTGTCGCACAAGTTCCCGGACGGCTCGGAGAGGCCGGTAGCCTTTGCGCCTCGGCCACTAACCTCAGCCGAGCTTAACTATGCCCAGATTGACGGGGAGGCCCTCAGCCTAGTGTGGGGAGCGAAAAAGTTCAACCACTCTCTGCACGGGCAGAAGTTCACCTTGCTGACGGACCACCAACCACTTGTCTCCATCTTTAATCCAAAGAAGGGCGTGCCGGTGATGACTGCGCAACGGCTACAAAGATGGTCGGTTTTTCTAGGGCCGAACCAATATGAAATCGAGTATAAGGGCACGAAACAGCATGGAAACGCTGATGGGCTATCATGCCTGCCACTGCCTACTGCAGAGGAAGCACCAGCAGTGGACCCTGTCGAAATATTTCATTCGACTATAATTGAACGCTTGCCAGTAACTAACGCTGATATAGAGAAGGAGACCCGAAATGACCCGACACTGTCTCGGGTATATGACTTGACGGTGAAGGGATGGCCAACCCATGGCGACTCACTGTTGCCAACATTCTCGACAAGGAGAGAACAGCTGTCAGTGTGCCGGGGGACCTTGATGTGTGGATCCCGAGTGGTAATTCCACCCAAGTTAAGGGAGAGAGTGCTCAATGAGCTTCACGAAGGCCATCTGGGAGGGGTAAAAATGAAAAGCCTAGCCAGGGCTTATGTGTGGTGGCCGGGAATCGATAAACAAATCGAAGACCTGACCAAGAGCTGCTCAGGATGCCAGGAAGTCCAAAATGCACCACCACATGCCCCTCTACACCCATGGGAGTGGCCCTAATCTCCATGGCAACGGGTGCATATTGATTTTCCTGGTCCATTCATGAACTCAATGTTTCTAATAGCCGTGGATGCGCACTCGAAATGGCCTGAGGTGATCAAAATGTCGTCCACCACCATGGAGAAAACTATTGCAGTCCTACGGACCATATTTGCCAGGAACGGCTTGCCAGAGCAGATTTGCTCTGATAACGGACCACAGTTTGTGTCCGAAGAGTTTCGAAGATTCATGAAAATGAATGGGGTAAGGCATTACATATCTGCCCTGTATCATCCAGCCACAAATGGATTGGCTGAGAGGTTCATACAAACCTTTAAGAAAGCAGTAAGGGCCATGTGCGATGACGACATTCCACTGCAGCATAAGGTGGCCAATTTCCTGTTAGCCTACAGAAATGCGACACATGCAGTCACCAACCAGACCCCGGCCATAATGTTCTTTAACCGAAGGTTGAGATCTCATCTGGATTTGCTCAGACCAAATGTACGAAGAAATGTTGAGAATAACAAGTCCAGCACATCAATGAGAAGCCGACAAGGAGCTTCAATGTAGGGGAACCAGTCTTGGCCCGCGACTACCGAACAGAGAAATGGCAACCAGGAACGATATGCACATGGCAGGGGCCACTAATGTACACAGTGGATGTTGGGGAGAACATTGTGAGACGCCATGTCGACCAGATCCTAGAGTCACAGGAATGAGTCAACCCCATGTCTCGTGCACCTGGTGATGAACCCAACATACAGGTAGCATCTACCCCAGAAACAGTAGCATCGGAAGCTGATGAACCAACTGACGACAGGGGGCCTCCGCACCAAGAACAAGACACTCAGGAAAGGCGCTATCCAGAAAGGATCAGGAAGCCGCCCCAAAGACTGAATTTATAAATGGACTATTTTCAGTTAATGTGCATGTTAAAAGTGTTAATTGTTAAATGAATGTTATGGTACTGTCAGTCTAAAAGGGGAGGAATTGTAGTGTATGTACCTTTAAGGGGAGAACTACTTTTTACAGCTCCTGTATACTGTAGTACCGGCAGTGACCACACCTGTATATAAACCCTGAGTAGGGATCTGTACATTTAGTTTTTAGAGTATCCCTCATCCAGTAAATACCTGTTGATTGTTCCTGCAGTCTCGTGTCTAGTTATTGAAGGACACACTACATCAAAAATACACGGATCTAACAGGGTGCCCTAAGGGCCACATGTGTACAGTTTACGACGCCCTGCACCCTTGGCAAGCCTGCCATATTTGCAAAGCCAACCACATGCGCGGTTACACTTGCTTGATTCGTAGAGAAGTGGATGTAATTGTGCACCTTTGCAAAGAGGGCATCAGTAACTTGCATGATGCAAGTGTGTGTGGCCGACTGGGAGATTCCGCTGATGTCTGCTGATGAGCCCTGGAAGGACCCTGAAGCAAAAAAATTGAGGGCTGTGGTTGTAATGATCAATAACATGTCATTCTCTAGTGGACACTAGGTGGAGCCGTATATAGCTGTATGTATAAGACTACACTACCCAGCTGTATGTATATTAAGACTACATTACCCATGAGGCACTAGGCTACCCACAAGGCAGCAGTCAAGATGGAGGCCTCTACAGATACTGTACCTAGTCCACATGTTCTCAATAAAAGTTTCTAGCAAAAGCTAGCTGTGTTCATAATAAGAATGTCTATTTATTAATGAACATAAGATGGTACCAGGATGGTGAAGATCTGCTGAAAATTGTGAAAAGCGACATGGAGAATTTGAAGCCACCAGAGCGTTTGAAACTCACAGGAAAAATCGACTACAATTGGCAGACTTTTAAACAACAATTCGAACTCTACATTGCAGCCATCGGATTCGGTACGAAGCCAGATGCAAGGAAGATAGCGTTGCTGCTTATGGTTGCAGGCCCACAGGCGATAGAGGTATTTAATACATTTGTATTTAATCCAGAGGAGAACAGAGAAAAATTAGAAGATGTGCTAAAAAAATTTGATGCACATTGCTCTCCCAAAAAGAATGAGACCTATGAAAGATACATCTTCTGTTCTCGGACACAGCAGCAAAATGAGACTTTTGATAGCTTTATAACTGATCTGAAACTGAAAGCACAGACATGTAATTTCCCTGAGCTCAAAGCATCCATGATTCGTGACCAGATTGTGTTTGGTATTCATGATAAAAAAGTCAGGGAACGCCTGTTGAGAGAAACCGAAATAAATTTGGAAAATGCGGTAAAAATATGCCAAGCCAGCGAGCTAGCTTGAAAGCACGCGAAGACTTTCAGTGAAATCAATAATGATGCGATTGTAATGAGTGATAATGCTGCTGTCGGTGCTGTGTCCTATAAGGGGAAGAAACATGGGCACAACAGAAATGAGAAGCAATCGGAGGATGAAATTTTTAATTGTAAATGCTGTGGTTACAAACACCAGTTAAGACAATGCCCAGCGTTTGGAAAAATGTGCACAAAGTGTAATGGAAAGAATCACTTTGCCAAACAATGCTTTTCAAAAGTACAAACTAAGAAAGGGCAACGAGTTAATGTAATTGAGGACACTGATTTAAGTGAGACATTTTTTGTAGGAATGGTGTCATGTGACGATATCAAAAAAGATACAGAAAATGTGCAGCCCTCAGAAACGGACAATGCTAAACATAAAGTTAATGCAGTAAAAGAGGACAAATGGATGATCCCACTGCAGGTAAATGGAGCACTAGTTACCTTGAAACTAGACACTGGGGCAAAAGCAAACTTAATCAATATGAGTGACATTAACAATATGAAAGAAAAGCCCAAAATACAGAAAAAAATCAGTACTACTGAAGGACTATAATGGACAGAAAATAGATAGCTTAGGTGTATGCAGACTTAAAGTGACAGTCAAAGACAAAGTGCATCATCTCATGTTTTCTGTTGTGGCTGAAATACTTGATTCGATACTAGGTGACAAAGCTTGTGAAGACTTAGAACTGGTCAAGAGAGTCTACCGTATAAACTGTGCCATAAGCAGACCAGATGACTCAGGTGATGAAGCAGAGAGCCCATCAAGGATGAAAAGGCCAAAGGGTATCCATGTCTTCAAAAAGCCTAGTTTCTCCAAGAAGAAAGAAAAAGACTTTAAGGTCAAAGAGAAGCCAAAGGAAGAAAAGCACAAAGAGGAAAAACACAAGGAGAAAAAGTCCAAAGATATAACCGCAGCAGATGTTGTTAAGCAGTGGAAAGAGAAAAAGAAAAAGAAGAAGCCTGCACCAGAGCAGGAAGCAGTTCCGGTGGATACTCCTTCTTCCCTCAGGCCAATCTTTGGTGTTCCATTAGCCGAGGCTGCTGAGAGGACTATGCTGTATGATGTGATCCAGCTGCCAGCAGTTTTTCGAGAGTGCATTGACTACATTGAGAGTTATGGCATGAAGAGAGAAGGAAACACTGAAACCCTCTCCAATCAAAGATCGCAAGGAGACCTCGATCTATACAAGAGCAGATTGATGACAATGCCGCAACTGCATCTTGTCATTCACCACCAGAACAATCTCATGAAGACACATCAGACTTACCCGTGTTGAGAAGATCCACACGTGAAGTAAAAAAGCCTGATAGACTTAATCTTTGAGTACAATGTAAAGCTTTGAAAATGTGTTGACTGTTTTGAAAATGTTTATGTTTATAGAGCACTAACAAAAGTGTTACTGATATTATCTTTATTGGTTTCTCAAAAGTTGATTGATATTGATTTTGTTAAACCTCAAAGAAAGGGGGATGTAATGATCAATAACATGTCATTCTATAGTGGACACTAGGTGGAGCCATAGAGCTGTATATAGCTGTATGTATAAGACTACACTACCCAGCTGTATGTATATTAAGACTACATTACCCATGAGACACTAGGCTACCCACAAGGCAGCAGTCAAGATGGAGGCCTCTACAGATACTGTACCTAGTCCACATGTGCTCAATAAAAGTGTCTAGCAAAAGCTAGCTGTGTTCATAATAAGAATGTCTATTTATTAATGAACATAAGAGTGGTGACTTTGACAGCTACTGGTAAGGAGTGTCCACCCATTCCTCTGGGCTCCAGGTGTTGGTGCAGCATTGCGCAGATGTCAGCGACTACCTCTCGCAAAAGTCTCAGCCTCATTTGGCACTGCTGCTCAGTCATGTTGAGGAAGCTCATCCTCTGCCTGCAAACCCGGTGTTGGGGGTATCTCCTGCGGCAACATGCAGTCCTGCGCTGACGCCCTCTGCCCTGTGCAGCATCAGGTGGGTGAGGAGAAGGTTGGTGCTCCTGCTGTTGGTGCTGCTGTTGTTCCTGGTTCTGCTGCTGCCACGGCTGCTCTTCCTCTGAATCTGAGGACCAGGATGACAGGGTATAAATGGTTCCCATGCTGCTGGTAGATATCTCAGTTGAAGAGAGGGTTTTCCCAGGAGGTCACAGTGGAGCTGGATCTCAGCGTCACCACTTCCAAGATCAGTAGACCTGCAAAATGTTTTCCAAGACCTGAAAAAACAAAGTTCTGCCACCTGTAACTGAGCCTTGTTGAGAGCTCCATTTTTATGCTGGAGCTGCAGCTGTCAAGAAGGCAGCCACTTGTCAACCCGACACAATCAGCTGGCGTGGTTTGGGAACGGCGTGGAACACGCAAAAAAACTGGCAACATCTAAATGGGCTGTCAAAATGGCATTATCCAGGCAGTTAACAAGCAGTTCACTACCTTAAGGGCCTATCCCACAGCTTGGTGGTGGGACCGATCTGGAGTCTGGGAGCCCGCCTTTGGCAAAGTTGCACGGAGGCAGGATCAGAACCCGCCGTCATTATTTGCAATTTTACCACCTGACCCGCCTCCAAACCCGTCCTCTGACCGCCGGCAAAATCGCGGCCAGAGCATCATAACGGCACAGAAGGAGGCCATTCTGCCCATCGAGTCTGTGCCGGCTCTCTGTAGAGCAATCCAGTCAGTCCCATTCCCCCGCTCTATCCCCGTAGCCCTGCAAGTTTATTTCCCTCAAGTGCCTATCCAGTCTCCCCTTGAAAACATTGAGTGTCTCTGCTTCCATCACCTTCTAATGGACCAACCCAGATGTTGAAGGTTTCCTCCTTCAGTGAGGATGCTAAACTGAGGCAGCGTCTGCTTATTTTAGTGATTCAGATGGTAGAGACCTCATGTTAATATTTGAAGAAGATCAGGGAGATAAAAAGAACTTGTATTCACACAGCGCCTTTCACAACCTCAGGACGTCCCAAAGCACTTTACAACCAATGAAGTACTTTTTGAGACGTAGTCACTGTTGAAATGTAGCAAACGCGGTAACCAATTTGCGCACAGCAAGCTCCCACAGCAGCAATGAAATAAATGACAAGATCATCTTTTTCACGTTTTTTGCGAAGTTGGTTGATAAATAAATATTGGCCGCTGCACCAGGAGAACTCACCTGCTCTTCTTCAAAATAGCATCTCTGGCCGTCCCAAAGTGTTTTACAGCCAATGAAGTACTTTTTGAAGTGTAGTCACTGTTGTAATGTAGGAAACGCGGCAGCCAAAGAAATACGAGACCAGATAATCTGGTTTAGTGATATTGTTTGAGGGATAACTGTTGGCCAGGACACCGGGGAGAACTCCCCCTGCTCTTCTCCAAAGAGTGACGATGGGATCTTTTAGGTCCATCTAAGAGGGCAGTCGGCTCTAATGTTAAGGTTTGTAGGGGTTGTTGGTTGGGTGGTCGGTTTGGTCCGGGCCTGACCCAGTGGACGTTTTCGAGGTGTCCCCACACTCCCACTTAGTTCTGACACTGGGATCCTACCAGGCAGCTGATGCACAGAATAACAAGCTCGAGACGGACAAGCAGATGAAAGGTTAAAATAATAACGGTTTTATTGAGGGAAAAATAAAACAAAACAAGCCAAGCAGAGAAATGAATTGGTTCAATGATACTAAACCAAGGCTACAGCTCTATACACTTTTAAAAAAAAAGGAATACTATATATTCAAAACAGAGGGCACGCGAGTGCGGGAAGGAGTACGACACATCGAGGGGTATCACAAATTAACACTCCCCTTAGCCTTATCCTCACCTCCTACACTATCCCTAACCTAGGTCGAACTAAAGGGGGGTCAGACTCTCATGCTCACCCAACGCATTGGAACAAAAGCCTTTAGGTTGTCCTGGGACTGCAGCTTTAGTTGGTCTGGCCTGGTAAAGTACAGTGTGCACTGGCCACACACTCTCCCGTCAGTCAGGTAGTGGATCTTCCTCCGTGGCTGGGCGAAAAGGCTTCCCTCCTGGGTCGGGCTGCGCCGTTTAGCGAGGCCCGAACTGGGCTCCGGTCCGTACCGGGATGGTGCACTCCGTCCCGTGTCTTCCTGGTTCCACTCTGAATCCCTGCCTGAGGTGGTGGGCACGGAGGCGGGGGGGGGAACAGTCAAGTTTAAATCGGGAGGCAGTACGGACCGGGAGCTTCACCTGCTTACCAAAGCATGGGCCTGCTGCGCATAGCCTTCCCCGTCTTGGAGACTGCTTCTCCCAGTAGAGTCCTTGAAGTTTCCCTTTTGCAGCGCAGTCCCAGGATGAAATCGAAGTGAAGTGTAGAAGCTGTCTCTCCCGAAGTGTGTTCCAAGTCGAAGTGTCTTGAACTGCCCTTTCTGTCTGCTTACTAAAAACAGTTATACTCTCTCGATCTGCCTTGCCTCCCCCAGATCGAGAGGTGTCCCAGGTTACTTCGTTAACTGTAAATGGCTGCAAAATGGCCGATTTCCCACTAACGGCCTTATCACCAGCCCTCGTTGTTTTTGGTTTCAGTCACACAATGGTGTCTCTGGTGCCTAGTCCTCTAAAACGGTTTCTGATATGATTGGATCTGTTAGGATGGGCCCGATGATGGTTTTAACTAGCTTAACCCTGATTGCAGTGCAACCAGGTTCATTGTTCTTACCGGCCTACTGGTGACATGTTATTACATATTCAATTCCATGTCTGGCCTGGAATCCACATAGGGACTGTGGAATTCCAGGCCCTGTCTCCAGTCTTGTTGCTGGGGAGAAAAATGACTTACTTCCAGCAGCTTTCTGGTCACGTGTCCCAGAACTCCATTTTGTACATTTAAAAAGTGGCCAACTTTGCTTGATTCGGAAAGCAGGCGAGGTGGGGGAATTTTGCAAACTCCCTACACCCCCCTGTGATGCATAATAATTTTTCTTGAAAATTCCATTACGTATCATAATTCTGGCCCTCCTTAGTCGACCTTCCCCTTAGATTAATCTCTCCCCTCTACAGATACCCGCGATACATCGCACTTCCCATAACGCGAGACCGTGGTGTACACAAGCAGCCAGAAAAGGAAAAATCAACCAAGTACATTACATTACTTACATCCAAACATGGAGGGGCTCCGACGTTCCTGCTCAGTTCGGTACATTCATCATTCACAATCTTTATTAACAACCGCGTCGCAAGAATTCTCATAGTACGGAGAGTCCCTTGGGAGGGTTTACACAGACGAATCCCCGTTGATTCCCACGTAGTGTTCCTGCCAAGTTCTTTGGTTGCGGAACTGTGTCAACCGACCCCTCCCTCTACACTGCACGCAGACTAGGTACAGTACGATCCCTATCTGACACACCACCAGGATGTGGGAGGCCAGAAGGATCCACGAGGGGACCTCTATACTCTCAAAAATGTCCCACCAAGTTGGAAGCACTATATCCAAAATCTTGGACCCTATATCTATCGTCTTTTGCTCTAGGGATTAAAAGTGTTTTTGGGATATCACTACGGCCTTCAGTAGCTTTGCGAGGTGTTCAGGGAGAGGGGGAATCTCATAGCTGAAGTGTGCTACATACTGTAACAAGTTGGTTACATTCTCTTTAACAGTGAGGTGAACGGTGGAGGGCTCCGGGATGGGGACAATTCGTTCCTGGGCCACTTGAACTTCTGCCTCGGGTTTGAAACAGAAACTGCTATCACTCACCGCACACCAGCTGTGCTGTCCGTGCCGGTAGTGGGACGCGCCGGTGGTGACACAGTAGGTCCCACCTATATATGCCACCTGGGGGGGAACGTGGCCTTGTGCCATCGCCTCCATGGTGCAATTTATAGGCTTCGCGCCAGCAGCTCTGAACCCACACTGCGGTCTTAAAAAGGCATTCAAGTGCTGGGGACACAGGATTATGTGTGCTCCCCGGCTCCGGCACCCTGAAAGGTCCGTGCCTGTCATTTCGTGCTCCCACTTGATGACGTAAGGCGGGACCGCGGCGAAACGAATGTGCGCACCCCCTTGGATCACTCCAATATTCTCCACCCTGTACACCGGTGCGGGTCGGGCTGTCCTACCCATGACCGGCATCCTAACAACCATCCCCATGACTGTGTGGTTAGACCGACCACAGTCCACGGGAACTGGATAAGCCTCGGAGGCTAGCCGGAGTTGGCACGGGCTCAATGCGTTCTCATACGGGTGGAGGGCGGCGAGGTGTTTGTTACTGATCCAGGAGGGGACCAAACCCTGTTTCAGGTCCTCCAGATTACTGCGGCCCTCACCCAGTAACCATGCCCCGTACAGTACGCACACCGCGCTCTGCGCTGCTTGGTCAGACGCATTCTTGTCCTCCCGTATGAGAGCATTTACCGTTTTCGCATGCTTTTCCAACTCTGTTATGATTTCCTTCAAATGGACCGTCATAGCCTGGTCCTCATGCAACTCCGAGCTCACTACTTTGTTCTCATCCATGAGAATCCCCTTTAGCTGTGTTTTCAGCTCATTTATCTGGGTCTGTAACTCAATGTCGTCTAAAGAGTTGATGACAGAAGTCCCAGTATTAAACGCGTTGAAAGTATCACCCAAAATACCCCTTCTCTGTCTCCCTGTGTCGCCCAAAAACTCGCGTGGTGTAGTGTAGAGTTCAGTCCTATCCCCACTAGAAAAATCAAATTCGTAAAACCTCCCGAACATGTCCTTTAAGAGGGCCTGGTATAACTGTTCTGTTTCCTTGGGGCACCACTCGGGTAGACGTACCTCGGTGAGATTTAAGATCACCGAGGCCACCACGTAGTGTACCCCCTGGTACAGCACCTGATCGGTAGGCACTAGTACCAGTCCATTCCCAGGTCCCTTAGTGGTGGTAGGGCACCCTTCCCGGGGTGTCCTATTAGGTGGATTGGTGGGTAACGGCTTGCGGGTGCGTGCCACCAGTTCCGTGGCTTTAACTGGGGCTGCCCCTTGAAAAACCACGCATGAACGTATGTGAGAGCCCCACCTTATCCCCTTCCCCTGGTCCTGCCAGGTGGCAGAGAAGACAACTGAGATTCCTGCGGGGCAGGCCTCCTTCGATCCTCACATACACACATAAATTCCTTGCTCAGATTCCCACCATTTGTCCCAACAGACACTTGTCCTTTCTGCCGTAGCAGTGACAGTTCAGTGGGTGTCATTGTCCATTCGCACCCACGTGGATGAAGCGTCTTTTAAGTCATTCTTTAACTTGCGGATCCACCACCATCGCGCAGCCGGGATCCTTCCGGTGCAGGTCAGGCAGACCTTCTTGCCAACGATGACTCCCACACGCGCAGCCACTATTTCCACCGTGGGACACACTAGGGATGCCTCGCCGTAGGTGAAATCAGGCTGGTCAGAATACCGGGTGGAATTGGACCCGACCCATCCGGGCCAGCGCCCCTGGTGGGTGTAGGTGGCGGGTCCCTCGGAGTCTCTCTCACAGCTCCCTGCAGTGACTACCGGAGCTCTCGGTCCGGAGCACCCAAAAACGTGGGAGTCTTCTACGTCTCCCCGGAGTCCTCTGCTCCCCTCGATTAGGGCGAGCAGGATGGCCAGCTGCCATGCGCGAACGCCTCTCTGTAAAACAAAAAGGAACATGCAGCCAGGTCTCTCCGGAGATGCTCTGGCCTGGGTTAAGCGGTGGTTGGGTCCCTCGACCTCGAACCCAAACACATACACTGTGAGCAACAAGACTTACTTAACCACTAAACTTATAAACCTAACTTAACTTATAATATACTATATACATCCGCCGCCCGTCTCCGGACGGCTAAGTCAGTCCCTGGTAGGGCCCCGGCTTGCCATTGCTTCCGGCGGGCCCACGGTGTCCCTACCTATGGCCCCTTCGCGGTCTGTGGCCGGCCGCTGGGGACCCCTGTCCTCAGCTTTCCTAATCCTCGGGACGGCTCTGGGCAAATGGAAGACGGGTGACCACGTCTTCTTGGGCTGGGGTGTGCGGGAAGACCTCCTGAGGGCGGGTGGAGCTTTCCTGGCCGGTGGTCCCCTGACTCGGGCCGCCGCTCCCTTGCATCCATCCCCCCCTCCTACCGTTGGGACAAACGTCCCGCTGCAGCCTACTGCTGCGACCCGCAGGTCTCCGCCCCCTGTTCCCACGACGGGGTCCGGGGCAGGTTTCCTGACCTCAGGTCCCTCCTTCCCTACACCTGAGCTAGGGGCGGGGCTACTCTCCTCGGTCTCCCCCCCCCCTCCTCATCTGAACTGAGAGCGGAGGCGCTGCCCTCGGGCTCCTCCCCCTCTATACCCGAGCTGAGGCTGGAGATGCCGCTCTTGGGTTCCTCCCCCTCAGCCACATCCCACAGAAGTGGAGGAACGCCCCACTCGCCGGTGGCTCCTCCCTTCAGACACGTCACCAGACCTGCTGCGGTCTGTGACCTGGTTCCCATATCGGGCTGGGGATTTCTATTCCCCAACCCCTGACCAGCCAGCTGTCCAGCCCTGCTTGGCTTAAACAGCTTGCACTGGTTGATATGAAACCACTTTGTACGCCGGGGCATTTTCACGGCGTACACCATGGGGCTGGCTTTGTCTACCACACTAAAGGGCCCCATGTACAAAGGCTCCAAACTTCCTACTCTGGCATAATTTCTGACCATGACCTGGTCTCCCACTTCCCATTCTTGGTGCCCTTTCGGTTCCAGCAGCAATCGGTTATTCTGATGCTGCCTCCCCATGTTCCCCGCTGCCTGCCCATGGACCTGCTTCAGGTGCTCATAGAGGGTTCGGGCGAGCTTGTCCCGATTCACCTCCCGGAGTTGCCCCTCCGTAAGCAGCGGCGCTAACACATGGGTGGGGGTCCGCATGACCCTGCCTGTCATCAGCTCGTACGGGGAGTACCCCGTGCTTTTTGACTGGCTGGCCCGGATCCCCATCAACACTAACGGCAGGATCTCGGCCCATTTGCGGGGCGAGTCCACCGTATTCTTTCTGAACCATTCCTTGAGGGTCCGGTTCATGCGCTCCACAATCCCGGATGACTGTGGATTGTGAGCTACATGCCACTTTCCCTCAATGCCCAACAGCATAAGGGCCGTCTGCATCACCTGTCCGGTGAAGTGACTCCCCTGGTCGGACTCCACATACTGTGGTAGTCCCCACCGCGAGAACACCTCTCGGACTAGGATCCTTGCAGTTCCCAGAGCCGTGGCATTTCTACAGGGGAAAGGCCTCCACCCACTTGGTGAACACATCCACCAGGACTAGGCAGTACTTAAAGCCTCCCTGGGCGGTGGGCAGGGGCCCGATGTAGTCGACCTGGATCGACTGCCATGGTCCCTCTACCCGCCTGATGTGTCCGATGGGCACCTTCCTTTTCCGGGGGTCAGGGTTGTTTGCAGCGCACACAAGACAGTCTGCACAGAACTCGCGGACGTCCTCCCTGAGTCCCGGCCACCATCCCGCCTGTTCCACCCACTGCCAGGTGGCCTCAGGCCCGGGGTGTCCCGCTCCCGGTCCCTCATGGGCCAGTTGCAGGAACTCCCTCCGGTGCTGTTGCGGCACAATCCACTGCTCCCCCCTGAACAGCATGCCCTCTTTAACGGAGAGGGTCGCTGTCCCAATACGGCCCCTCTACCCTCCTGCCCTCAATGACTGCGCTGAGGACAGCCTTCAGGACCGGGTCCTGAGCCTGGATGGACTTAAGGTCCGGGGCTAATGCTACCCCTACCCTCCTTTGTGTACCGTCCCTACCTCTGACCGCTGCCACAGGTCCGGACCCGAATGGATCCCAGAAAGTGCCTGTGCGGGCACCCTCCTTGGCGAGCAGGTCAGCCTGCTGGTTACCCTGACCGCGGGGTTCTGTGGAGGAATGAGCTTTCACCTTATGGATGAACACGTCCCCTTCCTCCCCCACGGCTGCCAGAATCTTTTCCAGCAAGGGCTTCACTGTGAGGGGTCTCCCGTCAGCGGAGGTGTATCCGCGGCGGGACCAGATGGCCAAATATTCCATACACGAGTTGCACGTGAACATGCTGTCCGAGCAAATCGTGTAGGGGGTAGGGAAGATTTCGGGGTGTGTAACGACATACACCACCGCGGACAGTTCAGCCTGCTGGGCACTCATGGTGCTGGGGAGTTTAATTGCTAGGGCAATGCTTGCCATAGGGTCATAAATCCCACATCCCGTGAGACGCTTGCCAGCGGACACCGTGCTGGAACCATCAACATAGATTTCGCGGCCTGTGGGATGTATCCCGGCCCGTAAACCTATGTTCACCTCCCAAACCCCTTCTACGGAAAACCGATGGGCTGTTCCCGGGTAGACCAAATTGGCCGCGAGCTTTGGCTCGCAGAGACCCTTCACCCTCAGATCCATCTGGGAGAGGAGCAAGGTCCAGCGAGCAATGCGGGCACTGCTCACTGTCCCATCCTTAATTCTCCCATCCAGTAGCATCTGAGTCGGCGTGTGATGCGTGAGGAGGGTAATGGGAGAGGTGCCTGTGAAGATTAGGGACCTCTTCACAGCCCAATGCGTGGCTAACAGATGCCTCTCACAATTGGAGTAGCTCCTCTCAACATCAGTGAGCACCCTGGAGGAGCATACCACGAGCCGCAGCCGGCCGTGCCGCTCTTGAAGCAGCACTGAGCTCAGGCTGTCCCCGCTGGCTGCTACCTCCAGAAAAAACTCCTTTCCCTCATCTATGGCTCCCAGGGCTGGTGCGGTCTGCAGATTCTCTTTGAGCCCGACAAACGCTGCCTGGCACTCCTCATCCCAACGCCACTCCACTCCCTTGTGCAGGAGTCGGAGCAGAGGAGCTGCCGAGGCTGCATAGTCCTCAATAAAATCTCGACAGTAACCGGTCAGTCCTAGAAACGACCTCACACCCGATACTGTTTTTGGGATCGGTAGCTCTTGCACCGCCTCCCTCCTGGCCTTATCTATGGCCCTTTCTCCAGCGCGCACGGTCAGGCCCAGGAATTTTACCTCCTGCCGGACGATCTGCGCTTTCTTGGGGTTAACTTTAAACCCCTTCTGCCCTAACAGCTCCAGCAACTCGGCCAATAGTGGGCCATGCTCCTCCTTTGAATCGGTGAAGAGGAGTAGGTCGTCCACATATTGGACTAGTTGTCTGGGCTGGCTAAACTCCTTGATGCTACCTGCCATGCACTGATGGAAGATGCTGGGGCTGTTGTGAAAGCCCTGTGGCAAGCAGTTCCAAGTGTATTGTTGCCCCCTAAACGTAAAGGCAAACTTGTACTGGTCCTCCCTCCGTACAGGGATGGACCAAAACCCGTTTGAAATATCCAGTACCGTGAACGTGGTCGCGGATGCTGGGATACTCCCAATTAGGTCAGCGACTGCTGCCACGGTGGGGGCACAGGCAGGAATGTTACTATTGAGGACCTGATAGTCCACCGTGGCTCTCCAGGCACCGTCCGGTTTCCTCACCGGCCACAATGGAGAGTTCACGTGGGTTGCTATAGGTCTCAGAACTCCCTGCTGCACTAGGGAGGACATGGCTGCTTCCATGTCTGGCTCAGCTTCCCTGGGGAAATTATACTGTTTCTGTGGTCTGGCCATGGGATCCCCGTCTACCGTGACCTCAAACCCCGTGACCCTACCGCAGTCGTGCTGGTGAGTGGCAAACGTGGCCAGGTGCGCCTTCACGAATGCCCGAAACTCCTCGGGGACACCACTGACCATAAGCCCGAGGTCGTAGCCTCCCTTTGGCTTCATGGTGCAGAGAGTCCCCTTCCCTTCCTTTCCCGGGATCACTACTACCTCACCATCCTTTATTCCACCTGCTCCCCACAAGCAGTGGTTCCTGAGATCCACCAGAATCCCGTGACCAACGATGAAGTCGGCCCCCAGGACTCCCCTTCCACCCTCCACTTCCCACCTCATCAGGATGCACTTCCATGTGGTGTGGAGTGGTCCCAACTTGATGGAAAGCGGGATGGACACCGACCCAGCCTGTTCCTTCCCTGTAAATCCCGATAGACTGTAGGGGACCCCGCTGGAGAGGGGCGAAGTGGCGGGGTTATCTGCATAGATTACGGTGCTTGATGCTCCCGTATCCAGCAGATCGGTCCCCTTCAGCCTCTCCACCTCCATCTCCATGAGGGGTCTCCCCCACTTGTCATAGCGGACAGAGCACAGGTGGACCGGTTGCGTTCTTGCTAGTCAGGGTTGGGAATTGGCTGGGGCTGCCGGAGTAAGAGCGCCGGTGGCCATTGCTACCTTCCCCTGGCCAGACAATACGGACCGTACGGCGTCCAGTATTATCTCGACCTGGCTGGGTCCTGCCCCTGCCGGTTGGGCTGGGGCAGTGGGCACCTTCCCGCTGGTCTCTTTCCAAGGGTTTCTACACTCCTTCCGCCAGTGGCCATCTTTACCACACCCGTAACAATTAAGTTTGGGGTGTGTTGGGGTAGTCCCTTCTTGGCGCCACTCCTTCCTACCCGGCCTGGGTTTTGCCTCATGCAGCTTCCCTTTCGCTGGGAGCGCTTCGGCTGCCCGACCGTTCTTGTAGGCTAGGGTGAGCTGCCGGATCACCCCGGCTTCTGTGGCCCCGGGGTCCTTGGGGTCGAACCAAACTTCCGCTTTTGCTCTAACTTGCGGCAGGCTGTTCGCCACCAAGCAACGGAGCCAATGGGTCAGGAGATCTCCGTTCAGGAACGCCCGGTTGGGTGTCCCTGGGCAAGCTCTCCGGTACACCGGCCACAGCTGGTCCGCGAAAGCTTGCGGAGTCTCTTCCACCAATTGGACCGTTTTCTCCACACAGGAGAATGGACTACCCTCATCCATGCCCAATGCCTCTAAGACTGCGTCCTTGAGCTCCTCGTACCCACTCTGACCTCTTTTATCCCCGTCAGAGAGGGACTGGAGGAGGCTGCTTTCTGGGGAAAATAGCAGCATTTTGGCCTGCTCAGCGTCATCACAGTCGTTGACGCTGGCTGCCTGCTCTACCTCCCTAAAATGAACCGAGGGATCTCCCTTCTGGGAGAGCTTTGGAATATGGCTCACCATACTCCTAAGCTGTTGGGTATTAAAAGGGACCACAAACTGGTTCTGGAGAGGCCCTTCCCTTTCCCCTTCGGCAGGTGGACCTAACCTCAGCTGCCGGGCCGGGCACATGGGCCCCGCTCCCGTCCTAGCCGGGGCTTGGACCACCTCCGCCTTCACCTCCCCTTGGTGCCACACTTCCCTGAAACTCGGAGTAGTGGGTGGTGGACGCGCGGTTTCCTCTCTTTCCTCTATTGCTTCCCTAGGTACCACTTGGGATGGTGAAATGGTCCTACCCTCGTTCCCCAGAAAATCCGCCTGACCCACCTTCGGATTCATCAGGCATACCATGCCCTTGGCCTTCCAGAGGGCTCGGCTAAGACTCTCTATCTTCTCCTGACAGGGGCTGTGGTCAGCTTCCCCGAACCCCTGTTCACTGGCCAGCTTATAGGCTGCCTTCACTTCCCTGACTTTCTCCTCTTGTTCTTTTACTTCCTTTACCAAGCGGGCACTTTTGTCCCACAGCCTAAACTCATTCCCCTTGGCCTCGGTGATTGACACCGCAGGTATTCCAACTGGGAATTATAATCCCCTAAGAGCTGCACCCTCTCCTGTGCGAGAGCCTGCAGCGCCACAACTAACTTCTCTCCTGCCTGAGCCTTCTCCTGGACTTCCAGTTCCAGCTCCTTTAACCTGGCTGCCTGGGCTGCGACGAGCCCATCCAGGAGCTGTACCTGCTTTTTGTAGCAGCACAGCCACACAGCCTTTTCAAGAGATCTCTTGTGTTCCCTCCCCTGCGTCCACTGAGCTGCGGTGTCCAACGGACGGCCAGCCTTCAGCAGAGCGGTGATCCACTTCTTAGTGAGATTCACCTTCCTGAACACATAGTCCGAGATTCTCTCGTCCATCAAGCTTGTCTCATTCGACTCGTCATCTACAATACCAGATGCCTGCACCCAGTGTCCTGCCGCGGTCGCCATTTTGTAGGGGTTGTTGGTTGGGTGGTCGGTTTGGCCCGGGCCTGGCCCAGTGGACGTTTTCGAGGCATCCCCACACTCCCACTTAGTTCTGACACTGGGATCCTACCAGGCAGCTGATGCACAGAATAACAAGCTCGAGACAGACAAGCAGGTGAAAGGTTAAAATAATAACGGTTTTATTGAGAGAAAAATAAAACAAAAAAAGCAAGCAGAGAAATTAATTGGTTCAACGATACTAAACCAAGGCTACAGCTCTATACACTTTAAAAAAAAAAGGAATACTATATATTCAAAACAGAGGGCACGCGAGTGCGGGAAGGAGTACGACACATCAAGGGGTATCACACATTAACACTCCCCTTAGCCTTATCCCCACCTCCTACACTATCCCTAACCTAGGTTGAACTAAAGGGGGGTCAGACTCTCATGCTCACCCAACGCATTGGAACAAAGGCCTTTAGGTTGTCCTGGGACTGCAGCTTTAGTTGGTCTGGCCTGGCAAAGTTCAGTGTGCACTGGCCACACACTCTCCCGTCAGTCAGGTAGTGGATCTTCCTCCGTGGCTGGGCGAAAAGGCTTCCCTCCTGGGTCGGGCTGCGCCGTTTAGCGAGGCCCGCTCTGGGCTCCGGTCCGTACCGGGATGGTGCACTCCGTCCCGTGTCTTCCTGGTTCCACTCTGAATCCCTGCCTGAGGTGGTGGGCACGGGGGCGGGGGGGGGAACAGTCAGGTTTAAATCGGGAGGCAGTACGGACCAGGAGCTTCGCCTGCTTACCAAAGCATGGGCCTGCTGTGCATAGCCTTCCCCGTCTTGGAGACTGCTTCTCCCAGTAGAGTCCTTGAAGTTTCCCTTTTGCAGCGAAGTCCCAGGATGAAATCAAAGTGAAGTGTAGAAGCTGTCTCTCCCGAAGTGTGTTCCAAGTCGAAGTGTCTTGAACTGCCCTTTCTGTCTGCTTACTAAAAACAGTTATACTCTCTCGATCTGCCTCGCCTCCCCCAGATCGAGAGGTGTCCCAGGTTACTTCGTTAACTGTAAATGGCTGCAAAATGGCCGATTTCCCACTAACGGCCTTATCGCCGGCCCTCATTGTTTTTGGTTTCAGTCACACAATGGTGTCTCTGGTGCCTAGTCCTCTAAAACGGTTTCTGTTATGATTGGATCTGTTAGGATGGGCCCGATGATGGTTTTAACTAGCTTAACCCTGATTGCAGTGCAACCAGGTTCATTGTTCTTACCGGCCTACTGGCGACTTGCTATTACATATTCAATTCCATGTCTGGCCTGGAATCCACATAGGGACTGTGGAATTCCAGGCCCTGTCTCCAGTCTTGTTGCTGGGGAGAAAAATGACTCAATTCAATTCAATTCAATTCAAATCGCTTTATTGGCATGATAAGGTACATCTTATGTTGCCAAAGCATCGAAAAACATTTATGGTTGAACACATAAACGCAGATCTATTCATACAGTGTATAAACAGATATATCCCTGAGTGTATAAATATACATTCGTATAATTTGTATATACTCTTTTCTTAGGTTTACTGGTTGTCCCTCTGTTTATGGCAAGCTGTAACATAGTGTGCCGCTAAGGTTACACAGTTTCTCTGTTCCCCTAGTAGGTATGGGAGTTTTTGGTCGTCATTCAAATTTCTGAATTCAGGGCATATTTTTGTGAATTTTGGGTAGAAATTCTCCCTGATGCCCTGATATTTTCCACAAGCTGTGAGGAAGTGCATCTCTGTCTCCACCACTCCCTGACTGCAGTGAGAGTATATCCTGTCCTCTCTTGGCAGCCGGGTCTGTCTGTGTCTGCCTTTTTCGATGGCCAGGCTATGTTCACTAAGTCTGTACCTTGTCAAGGTTTTTCTCAGTTTGCTATCCTTTACCATGGTCAGGTATTCAGCCATGTTGTATTGTCTGTTTAGGGCCAAGTAGCAATTGAGTTTGTTTTGGGTTTTTGTTGTTTCTGCCCAATATGACAGGTATTTTTCCTTTTGCTTAGTGACAATTGTGTTGGGTCGAATTCTCTGTGCTACGATGTCACTGTCCTGGGGCTGGTTATTGTTAGTAGTGTTAGTGGTTGCTTCACTGAGTCCCAGGACTAGTTGACTGAGGGTATTCTTCTTTATGGTCCTCTCTTGGCATTTCAGGGCTTCGTAATGATAGCAGTGTGGGTTGCTCATTTTTAGGTGTTTCCAAAATTTGGTGGCTCTTTTTTGGATAGTAATTATCAGTGGATATTGGCCTAGTTCTGCCCTGCATGCATTGTTTACGGTTTTCCTTTGAGTCCGGAGGATACGTTTACAGAATCCTGCATGTAGGATCTCAATTGGGTGTTTGTCCCATTTTGCAAATTCTTGTTGTGTTAGCGGTCCCCACACCTCACTGCCATAGAGTGCAATTGGTTCAATTACTGATTTAAACATTTTGAGCCAAATGTTAATTGGGATTTCTATTTGGATTGATCTTTTAATGGCATAGAAAGCCCTTCTAGCTTTCTCTTTCAGTTCATTCACAGCCAGATGAAAATTTCCCGTAGAGCTGATTTTTAAGCCCAAGTATGTGTAGTTAGTGGTTTGTTCAATTTTAGTTGTTCCTAGTGTGAAATTTATTCTGGGTCCCTGATGTCTGGATCTTTGCTGGAACACAAGGACTTTGGTTTTTTGGGGGTTTATTGTCAGGGCCCAGGTCTGACAGAATGACTCCAGCAGATCCAGGTTCTGCTGTAGACTCACTTCCAGCAGCTTTCTGGTCACGTGTCCCAGAACTCCATTTTGTACGTTTAAAAAGTGGCCAACTTTGTTTGATTCGGAAAGCAGGCGAGATGGGGGAATTTTGCAAACTCCCTACAGGTTATACCCCCTTGTTCTGGACTCCCCCCAACAGAGGAAATAGTTTTTTATTGATGAAAAGGGGCTTTAAGGATCGACTCAGAGACTGGAAAGTGGAGCTGATATCTGTTAAATAAGGCCTCGCTCCTCCTCCTTCTCTTCCAAATAGTCATTATGTTCCCCAAGAAGGCGGAGGAAGCCGTAAATATTCCGAGCACAGAGAGAAGGAAGGATTGACTACAGATTACACTGCTAGAACTGTAGGATAAGCAGGAAGACAGAAGGCTATAGGACCACAGGAACAGGAGGAGGCAATTCAGCCCCTCGAGCCTATTCCGCCATTCAATTAGATCATGGATGATCTGTACCTTACCTCCATCTACCCACCTTGGTTCTGTAACCCTTACTACTCATATCTAACAAAAATCTATCTATCTCAGTTTTGGAAATGTTCAATTGACCACCCCCCCCCCTCCCCCAACCCCCACCCACCCCATGCAGCTTCAACAGCTTTTTGGGGGAGAGAGTTCCAGATTTCCACTATCCTTTGTATGCCTTCACCTCTGGATCTTCAACTAGTTGAGCCCATCTTACAGGTGTAAACCAACAACAAACTTATATAGTAGCTCGAACATAGAAAGACGTTCCAAAGCACTTCACAGAGGTGTAGTCAAGGAAGGTGTGTTTTAAGCCGGCTAGTCCGTGTACAGCTGCCAGTGCAATCGGTGGATTTCCTCAGGAGCTGAGAATCTCAGCTAACCAATAGGCCTGTGGCGGAGCCACTGAATGACTCTGGGCAACTGTATATAATTCCCTTTAACGATGTTCTAACACCAGGCTAAGCCTGTACCATTGTGTTAGACGTTACTTCGTTTTGTATATAGTGTTTGTATGCACGGGGTGTGGCCCCTTTAAGAGCGCGGGAAAACGCGGGCAAAAGCGATGACGTCATGTCACAAACCACATGACTGTCCAGGCAGTCCTCGTGGAAGCTCCATCTTGTTAAGACCTGCTTTTGTGGTTACATAAAAACATAAGAACATAAGAAATAGGAGCAGGAGTAGGCCAATTGGTCCCTCGAGCCTGCTCCGCCATTCAATAAGATCATGGCTGATCTGATCCTAACCGCCAATCTACTATCACAGAAGTTCTCCTGTATCGATCTCATCAAACTGTTTGAACTCGTTTAGTTTTACATTAAAGACCTGTTTGATTTGATCTCCTGAGTCGACCTCAGTTATTGGTTAGGAATTCGTCAATTCCTGCATTGGTGACCCCGTCTTTTGTGAACGTTTTTCGCAAAAAGGACACAGCATGGAGGCCAACGCCATTTCGCTGAAGCTACCGCAGTTCTGGGAGCAGCAAGCGACCTCGTGGTTCATTCAGGTCGAGGCCCAATTCGGCCTGAGGGACATCGTTGTGGATCAGACCAAATATCTCTATGTGGTCTCCGCCCTCGACGGCTCTACCGCCTCGCGGATCGTCGGCCTCCTCGAGAACTCTCCGGCGGAGCCCAAGTATGAAACCCTCAAGGCGCGGTTGCTGCAAGTTTTCGGGCTCACTAAGGCGGAGCGCGCCCTTCGATTGCTCGCTCTGCCCGGGCTCGGGGACTCCAAGCCTTTGGAGTTTGTTATAACAGGGTGGTTAAGGTCCAAATAAGGGATATAAGTGAGACTTCAGGAACTCAAAACTTTGCTTTTAATTTACACAGAACCAGGAGAGAACAGAGCTCTCACAACTACAGGCATGCACATCAATTCAACTGCATGAGCAATCCAAGATGGAGGATCCTATGATGTCATTCTACCCATAATGCAATTTTATCTTAAGACTAGTAATTATAATCCCCTTAGCATTTGTCTCCCTCTGGTGGACAACTTAAGCATTACATCCGAGATTACTATTTGTTGTAGGAAAAATGATTCCTCGGAAACTAGACTTTGAGTAAGAGAGACAACTTTATTAAATGACAGAGCTCTGGGAGAAGTGTCTGCAACCACGCGGTCTGCAAGAGCACCTTCTCCCCGATTGTAGTACGTGCCGAGCTTATATACAATTCCAAGAAGTTGGTTTTAGATCATTTACATTCATCCAATCAATTCGTTTATTAGCGCATATCGTTATTTTCCTCCAGTCAGGAGTTTACACACTTGTGTTGCCAATTCTGCCTCTTCAGGTCTTCGTTCTGTCTTGTTCCCCGGCGGAATGTGATTAGTTCGATAATAGGATACAAGTGATTAGTTCGATGATAGGATACCAGTGAACCTTGTTAGTCCTCAGTGATTCAATTAGTCCCAGTCAGGACACGAGATGAACTTTGTTCCAGCCATGCGTAAACGTGGCATGTCTCACTGTGCAGTCATTCAATTAGTCCCAGTCAGTGAATTTGTTGTTTGTGTCTTTTCCAGCAAAATCTTGTCCAGCAATCTTGTCCAGCAAAATTTTATTCTAACAATCCCTCCTCTTGGTCCTGGAGCACGATTCATTTGCTCCCAGATGACCATCCTCGGTCCCCCTTTCGTCGGTGCTTACAGCCACTGGCTTATGTCTGGGGGTTCGGTTGTTCCTTCGACAGCGTCGTATTGGTGTTCTTCGTCCCTTGGTAGCAGGTTGGTGTGTTCCTCCTCGATAGAGGCGATCGGCATCACGGTTTTCATAGCAGTTTGGCAACACAACTTTATAAGGCTCAGCGCACAACACATCAACATACAAATTACAACTATTATTATTATTCCTTGCATCATCCACGCTCCCCACCCGGTTTTCCCTAGCAACCAATCAAGCCACCCTGTGCTTGTGGGTTGATGGAGCTTCTTTATTTCTTCTTGGATATGATTTGCTAGGCTCGTGATATTCTCGGAGCTATCTGGGACATATGTACAGCAGTCTGTCCCGATCAGGGCACAGGTGCCTCCTTGCGCCGCCAACAGATAATCTAGGGCTATCCTATTCTGTAAGGCGGTGGTCCGGATCGCCACCATTTCGGCACTCATTTCTCTCAGGGACTCAGCCGTATCGTTGGCTATTTGTTCGAGCGCTGCTGCCATGTTTATGGATTCCCTTGCTATTTTTCCTGTTCCGTACCAGGGGAATGCTATAGCCCAGAATCTTTCAGTTTCCGTAATAACTCTCTTAACACGCTTGGCTGGTTGCCATAACGACTGGTACCCGTAGTGGTGGGTTAGGGAGGATAAATAATGGATGTATGGTACTACATATCCTATATAGCATGACCCAGTCCAGGTTCGTGGAAGCCATGGATACGCCTTATATCCGCAAATGAAATAGGTATTATTATAGGTCTCAAATTTGTTCCAAAGTTGGTACATGATCCCAGGTATTCCCCTCCAGGGCAGATTGCTAGTCCGGTTTAGCACTTCGGATAAATTAAATGTTCCCACGTAGGGCCATTCTAGGGCACCTGGTGGTTTAGTACTGGTTTTGGTTAAAGTGTAAGGCCTAGAAATTCAGTAGGCCTAGCGCCCCATTTGGGGCGCTGGAGGGCCTAGCGCCGGAGTTATGGCCAGTTTAAAAATTCCCTGGGGCCCTGGAATCGGCGGTAGACCGGTAGCGCTGCGCCGGCACCGATGACGTCATCGGTATGCGCAGCGTCCCGGTTGCCATGCCGACGGGCCCCAGCGCCGAAATTCAGTTGCGGCCGCCTCGCCCGTGGCAGCCGCAACTAAGACTCTGGCAACAGAGTCTTACACGACTTTGCGCCGGCGCATAAAGGTGGAGCGGCGGCCGGCCGCTTTCCCGCCGGCCGCCTGCCCACACCTCCCTCCCTGGACTCCCCCACCGCCCCCCCGCGGAACAGATGCTTCTCGGCTGCGAGCCCGGCACTTCCCCGAGGTGCCGGGCTCATTTTTGTGGCGATTTTACCGGCCAGCGGGCGGGTGCAGGCAGCTCCTCCTTAACTGAAGGAGGAGGCCTGCACTTCCCGAGCCTGCCGCACCGCATCGGGCGCCGCAGCGCTGGAATAGCGCCGCAATGCGGCGCGTAGCGCCAGTTTTCAGGCGCAAACACCCTTCAGTAGCGCCGGCAGCCGTTTGGGCGCGGCGCTACTGAATTTTTGGCGCGCGCAGGGGGACTTAGCGCCGGCGCTAACTTTCCGGCGCTAAAGCCCTGGCGCGGCGCCAACTGAATTTCTAGGCCTAATTATACTTGCACTTACTCCATCCAACCACTAACCCTGTCTCGTCATAGTTTACCAAGCAGACTTCCTCCTCTGCATTGTTTAGTTTTCCCCCTGTGCTGACTAATAGCTCTTCTGGATACCTTCGATTATTGTACTGGGGATGAAACCATCCTTTAAAGTTCGTGGGGTTATACCTTGCCTGATTCCACTCATGTTCCAGCTGATCTGGATTCAAGCTATTTTGGGTTTGTATGGTATCCTCCTTATTCCAGGTGGCATTAGAGTATAATAACCACCCTACCATCTCCTCTACCTTAAAGGGGATAGGCCTTAATGGGATTCCTCCCCCCGTATGGGTGGGCACATGGGCGCACACCCAGCAGGAGCTTTGGCCCATTTTTTTCGCATAGACATATGACATATACAGAAAGGTATTTACATGCAATCCTCTCTCTTTACGTAAATGGGGTACCGCGCTTCCCGTGACAATATGAAACAACGCCATTACCCATAATACTCTAAACATGATTAATATATCACTGCAGTCCAGTCTTTACAGGAATTTTATGACAAAGGGTATGCAGATCACCTGTAAAACAGATTCAGAAAGTAGCCAGTCAGTTGTCTTTATATACTTTCAATTGTGTCCAATGCTTCCATACTCCTTTACCCCTTATGTCTAGACAGGCACAGGTATCCCCACTGATTATGATTTCATATGGCCCACTCCATTTTGGGGCGAACCCTGGTTTGCTGGGCAGAGTTTTCACCATGACTTTACTACCCGCTGAGGGAACATAAGCCGTCATTGTGAGCTCTTGTGCCCGATCCTTGTCCTCCTGATTATCGCGGACATTCTTTCGCATCTCCTTTAATTGAGTGCTAAGTTCCAGAACGTATCGTTTTAGTCTATCTTTTAAAGGGCCTACATCGGCCCCACCTGTTATGATGCCTTCTGGCAATTGCATCGCCCTTCCTGTCATCAATTCATAAGGGGTCAAGCCTGTCGTTCGGTTTTCAGTGGCTCGCAGCTTCATTAGGATAATGGGCAATACTTCAGTCCAGGTTTTCCCCGACGTCTGCATTGCCTTTGCCAATGCATTTTTAAGGGTTCGGTTCATTCGTTCCACCATGCCCGAACTTTGAGGGTGGTATGGGATGTGGAATTTTTGTTTAATTACCATTAATTGGCATACCGTTTTTATGACACTCCCGGTAAAGTGGGTACCTTGATCAGAGTCCATTTGAATTGGTATTCCCCACCTGGGGATTACTTCTTCAGCTAAGACTCTGGCAACCGTCAAAGCGGTGCAATTTCACGTGGGGAAAGCCTCTACCCAGCGGGTGAATTGGTCTATGACCACGAGGCAGTATGTTTTGCCGTGTGACGGTGGAAGGGGACCTGTGAAGTCTATTTGTATATGCTCCCAGGGCCCTCATGGCCTTGGTTGATGTCCCATTTTGACCTTTATGGGTCGCCCAGGGTTATACTGCGCACAGGTGATACATCGATGGCAGTATCTCGCGATATCTCTTCCCATCCCCTTCCACCACCGTTCTTTGCTGAGGCTTCCCATCATCGCTTCTCTCCCTGAGTGTACAAGCCCATGGTGGAGTTCTAATAGCGTATTTTGAATGCACTTGGGGGCCATTACCCTGTTATCCTTTCGCCAGACATTATCGCTTCCCCGCTTTGCGCCTTGTTCTTCCCACGTACCTTTTTCGACGTCGGGGGTGTCCTCATGGAGTTCGTCAATACTTATCTCGTCCTCGGAGCTGCTCACAGCGGCTATTGGTACTTCTTCGATCCTTTCTTGCTCTAGCGCCCTTTGTGCTGCTTGGTCCGCAGCCTGATTCCCCTGGTGATTTAACCAGTCCGGGCTAGTCCGGTCCGGTTCCCTTTGATGTGCCTTAATCTTAATTACTGCTACCTGTTGGGGTTTGTCGCTAGCTTCTAGGAGGGCTTCTATCCTCAGCTGGTGTTTTATGGGATTGCCTCCCGTAGTAATGAATTCCCTCCTACCCCATGCAGTCATATAATCATGGACCACCCCAAAGGCATACCTACTATCTGTGTAAATGTTCATGATTTTATTCTCTGACAACTCTAGTGCCCTGGTGAGAGCCACTAGCTCTGCCACTTGGGCCGATAGGCCTCCATCAATCCGTCCTGACTCTACGGTTTTTAATTCGCCATTAACCACCACCCACCCCGTTCGGGGCAGCCCATCTATATACTTGCGTGAACCATCTACGTACAACGTCTCTTCCGCTGTCGCTAAAGGGGTGTCTTTTATCCTATCTTCTTCCAGGTTCATATCTACGTCCCCACAGTTGTGGGGCTCCCCAGTTCCCAGTATTCCTTCTGCCGGGTTCTCCCCTGTGTCTCTAACAATGGTTACTGCTTTACTCGGAGGGAGGAGGACGGCCTCCCACTTGGCACGTCTCATGTTCGAGACGGATCTTAATTTCCCGGTATTCAGCATCTCTACCAGAGTGTGTTTAGTGTGCAATATAATGTTTCCTGTCATTACTATCGGCTCACTAACCTTTACTGCCCTAGCCGCACAATCCAATGCAGCTATGCACTGGGAGAGCCCTGTGACTACCGGTCCCTCCGCCGTGGAATAGTAGGCGACGGGCCTTCTTTTATCCCCATGATCCTGTGTAACTACTGCTGTGTAAAACCCTTCTTCATTGTTGCAATGTATGTGGAAGTCCTTACTCATATCTGGCAGTCCTAGCCCTGGGGCTGATACTAGCTCAGACTTTAGTTGAGTATAAGCTTCCTCTTGTTCCGGTCCCCAATCTATCGGTTCCAACGCGGGTTTACCCCCTTTCACTAATCTTTGTATAGGCTCTGCTAATTTAGCGAACCCCGGGATAAAATTTCGACTGTAATTAAAGAGCCCCAGTACCTTCCTGACTCCGCGTACTGTTACGGGTCTCGGCATGCCCTGGACAGTGTGTTTCCTGTCCTGTGGCATTTCTTTAAGTCCTTGGGAGATTTGATGTCCTAGGTATAGGACCTGAGTTTTTCCTATCTGTGCTTTTTTAGGGCTTACCTTGAGGCCAGCCGTCTCTAGGGCCCTTAGTACTAAATATAGGGTTGCCAGATGGTCTGCCTTCGTTTCCGAGGCTATTAGTATGTCGTCGACGTACTGCAAAATAGTGCTTCCTTTAGGTACTTCTATCTGTTTTAGGATATCACTCATGACGCAGTGAAAAATAGCTGGGCTATTATGGAATCCCTGTGGCAATCGGGTCCACGTATATTGTTTATCCCCTACTGTGAATGCAAATTTCTCTTGTGATTCCGGATCTAATGGGAGTGCCCAGAATCCGTTAACTATGTCTAAAACGGTGAATATCTTCTGTTCAGGGGATAGCCCATTCAAAATCGTTGAGGGGCTGGCAACGATGGGGTGTAATTTAGGAGTGACCCTGTTGAGGGCCGTATAGTCTATAGTCAACCTATAGCTCCCATCAGGTTTCTCTACTGGCCATGTGGGGGAATTAGTAGTGCTCGTGGTTTCCCTCAGGACACCCCTTTCTACTAGCCCCTTCACTATGTCCACGACTGCCTTCCTGGCCTCCGCCTTTATTGGGTACTGGCGGTGGGATTAGCCAATGTCCCGCCCCGACTCACAGGAACCATCTCGACTATTTCAACGTCCCCCTCGCCTGCAGGGGCTGTTGGTTCTGCACTGTAATATGGGGGAAGGGAGGTGGTGTCTGGACAAGCCCCCATTCGCCCCCCTCGTATACCTTACACTCTAATTCCTTTATAATCTTTGCTTGACATTTCGCCTTTGTCTCAATTCTGTAACCATCTGTACTTTGTCTTGTGCAACTTTCTTTATTACGTTTACTTGTTCAATGAGTCCTGCTAGTTGGTGTACTAATAACACTCCTGCCTTCTTGGTTTTATCCTTTGTCTGTTTAGTCAACCAGCTTCTCTGGAGTTCTAAAGTCTGTGACACATCCCACCCGTCTTTCTGCATCTTCTTAATTAACGACTGTCGGTTTGTCATATAAGAATATGTGAGGGAGCCCGAAGGTCCCGTCTTAACTTCCTCACCTGACATCGCCGCTGCTTCACCGATCGTTCCTTCGTGTCTGGAGATCTGTTCCTTAGAGAGCCCCCCTATTCTTTCCTTCCGAGAATACCCGAGCTTCTTGTCGCACTCTATGCCAGCGTTCTCAGAGGTCCGGGTTTGTCTTTCTCTCAAAACTGCCCGAACGTGTAACGCTTGCTTGTTGGACGGGGTTTCTACCCCTCCCCCGGTGTCTGTTTACCTGATCAGGGTCCTACAACACCGACACTAATAATCTCCTAGTTCACTTAGCAACATGATATGATGCAGAAAAATGTTAACCGTACTCGACTAGTATCACGACTTTAGAACACCTTGGAGTCTCGGCACCTACTTCATGGTCCTGGCCTTCGCGTGGGGCATTTGCCCTCTTAACAACCGGCCTGAGGCTAGGTGTCTGAGACAAGTGTCCTCCTGGTCCGAGGTTTTTCTTAGTTACTTAGTTACTATTACACAAATACAAATACACAAATACAAATACACAAATACAAATCAAGTAGTGTCTCTTACCCACTCAGTCTGTGTCCCAGATTCGTTTTGGTGCCGCTTTGCTGTTCAGTCGCCTTGTCGAGTGTCTCTGATTTATGGGCGGTCAAAAATCTGACTACTCACCCTGGTCACTGATTCGAACGACTGTTCAGCTCCGTGGCACCCTGCTCGCAGCGCCAATTTGTTGTAGGAAAAATGATTCCTCGGAAACTAGACTTTGAGTAAGAGAGACAACTTTATTAAATGACAGAGCTCTGGGAGAAGCGTCTGCAACCACGCGGTCTGCGAGAGCACCTTCTCCCCGATTGTAGTACGTGCCGAGCTTATATACAATTCCAAGAAGTTGGTTTTAGATCATTTACATTCATCCAATCAATTCGTTTATTAGCGCATATCGTTATTTTCCTCCAGTCAGGAGTTTACACACTTGTGTTGCCAATTCTGCCTCTTCAGGTCTTCGTTCCATCTTGTTCCCCGGCGGAATGTGATTAGTTCGATAATAGGATACAAGTGATTAGTTCGATAATAGGATACAAGTGATTAGTTCGATGATAGGATACCAGTGAACCTTGTTAGTCCTCAGTGATTCAATTAGTCCCAGTCAGGACATGAGATTAACTTTGTTCCAGCCATGCGTAAGCGTGGCATGTCTCACTGTGCAGTGATTCAATTAGTCCCAGTCAGCGAATTTGTTGTTTGTGTCTTTTCCAGCAAAATCTTGTCCAGCAATCTTGTCCAGCAAAATTTTATTCTAACAATATATCCCCCCCCTCTTAAGTTACAACAATTCTTAACAACATTCTTAAAAAGTCCATAAGGAAACTCCTTTAACGATAGTCCATCCTAAACGATCTAGCAGGTTGTAATCAATCGCTCTGGTGGCTTGTGAGACCTTGTTGAACGTCTTACAGTCAAGTCCCTGCTTGGTTGTGGTAAAGCCACCTGCTGCTCCTGAGCAGTACTCAGAGTATCTGACTCTGCTACGATGGTTTCCTCTTGATTAAGGGGTCCAGGTGTAACTGTCTCTGTTCGTGGTGTTGGTACCACCAAGGCATTTGGATAACTGGGGACCAACTTGTCCTCCCGCATTTCCTCTGGAACCTCCAGTTCGATCTCCCGTTGTCTGGTCAGTATCTGATCCACATGTCTGCATACTACCTGACCAGTTCCCAACATGACCTTATATGAAACTGGACCAGTCATTGAATCTATGATGCCAGGAATCCATTTTGGACCATAACTGAAATTTCTGGTAAGGACCGCATCACCTTCTCCAAAACTGCGGCTCTTTGTCCTTCTGTCATGGTTCTCCTTTTGTTTGAACTGTCGGTTTTCCACCTTCCTTTTTAGATCTGGGTGAACCAGGTCAAGAGTGGAGCGTAGTCGACGTCCTAAAAATAACTCAGCAGGAGAGAGTCCTGTGGTAGATTGAGGTGTTATTCTGTAGCTGAACAGAACTCGTGACACCTTTGCTGTCAAACTCCCTTCCGCACTTTTTTTCATCATCTCCTTAAATGTTTGTACAGCTCTCTCCGCAAGTCCATTTGAAGACGGATGATATGGAGCTGAAGTCACGTGTACTATGCCATTGTTTCTCATGAACTCTTTTGTTTCTGTACTCAAAAAAAAAAGTGGCATTGTCACTACGATCTCCGGTATCCCTTGATTACTAAAACTCCTACGCAGGCAGTCTATAGTAATTGTAGATGAAGCAGAATTTACAGGATACACATCCATCCATTTGGAATGTGCATCAATGATTATGAGGAACATCTTTCCCATGAATGGACCCGCATAATCAACATGTAATCTTCTCCATGGTTTATCCGGCCACTCCCAGGGGTGGAGTGGAGCCGCTGCCAGTGCCTTCCTGTGTTCTTGACAAGTGCTGCATGTCTTGACAAGATTTTCTATCTCCTCATCTAGCTTTGGCCACCACAAGTAACTCCTTGCCAATGCTTTCATGCGCGAAACTCCAGGGTGACACTGATGTAGTTGCATTAGGATAGACTGTCGTGCTGGCTGTGGAATAATCACTCGAGCTCCCCACAACACGCAACCATCCTGCACACTCAGCTCTGTCTTCCTGATTCTGTAAGGTGTGAAATCAGTCCCTTCCTGATGTTGTGGCCAACTCCTCATTACATATTCTCGGACTCTAGACAGTACTGGATCTTTACCTGTCCATGTCCTTACTTGTTCTGTGGTCACAATTGCCATGTCCGTGTCCTCCAACATCAAAACTCTGTCCTCTGGAGCTGCACGGATAGGTGTACCTGGTAGTGGAAGACGGCTCAAGGCATCTGCGTTCCCATGGTACTTGCCCGCTTTGTAAAAGATGACATACTCTTATGCCCTCAACGTCACTGCCCATCTCTGGATTCGGGGTGACACCATCTGTGGTACTGCTTTCATCTCATTAAAAAGAGATAGAAGAGGTTTGTGATCGGTGCATATGGTGAATTTCCTGCCATATATGTACTTATGAAACCTCTGTAACCCAAACATTACTGCTAATCCCTCTTTATCCAACTGGGAATAGTTTTTTTCCGCTGGGGTCAGAGTTCAAGACATAAACCCGATCGGTCTTTCTGTTCCATCTTCCATACAGTGTGAAAGAACTGCCCCCACACTGTAAGGTGAAGCATCACAAGAGAGAATTATGTCTTTCTCTGCATTGTAGTGAACCAGCACATCCGAGGACAGCATCAGTTTCTTGGACTGTTCAAATGAAACCCTCTGTTCCTCTTCCCACTGCCACTGTGTCTCCTTGCGCAGTAGTTTATGAAGAGGTGCTAACACTGTTGACAAGTTTGGCAAAAACCTGTTTGACGCACTATCAACAACACCAAAGACTACGAGTTGAACTTATATGAAGTAGGCTTTTATTGACTAAGAACTGGAGCATGCCTCTGCTGGTGGATCCATCCTAAGAGCTCCCGGGGGAAGGGTGTTGAGTCACCTTTATACCCGGGCTTAGGGGTGGAGCCAGGGGTGGAGACATGCCCGGAGCTGTACAGAGTTAACAGTGGTTTACCACACAGACATGTACAGAGTTAGCAGTGGTTTACCACATTCACCCCTCGTTTAAAAAAGAGTCCGGCGGGGTGAAGTGTTTCAAAAGTTCGTATCCGAAAGTCTCTCCGGGGGTCTTGTCTGCCGCAATGATCTTCGTGGTGCCGGTTGTGGAGGTTCTTTGCCCGCGGCCGCTTCTCGCGTGGGACGGAGCACTGGCGTGTCGTCCTCTCGGGGTAGGGATGGCACCGGCATGTCGTCAGTTCGTGGTAGACACCCCGGTGGTGCATCGTGGGTAGTGGTGGTGGGTGGAAGTAGTGGATGGTGATCGATGGTGTTTCGGGTGGTACCTGAGGGTGCGAGGTCTCGAATTGAGACTGTGTCCTCCCGCCCGTCAGGATACGCCATGTAGGCGTACTGTGGGTTGGCGTGGAGGAGGTGAACCTTTTCGACCAGGGGGTCCATCTTATGGCTCCTCACGTGTTTCCTGAGCAGGACGGGTCCCGGAGACATCAGCCATGGCGGTAGTGATGTCCCCGAGGTGGATTTCCTGGGGAAGATGAACATCTTCTCGTGAGGGGTGGCGTTTGTGGCAGTACAGAGCAGTGATCGTATGGAGTGGAGCGCATCGGGGAGGACATCTTGCCAGCGGGAGATTGGGAGGCCCTTGGATTTTAGGGCGAGCATGGCGGTCTTCCACACCGTTGCGTTCTCCCTCTCTACCTATCCGTTACCCCGGGGGTTGTAGCTGGTAGTCCTGCTCGTGGCTATGCCCTTCTCGAGCAGGTACTGGCGCAGCTCGTCGCTCATGAACGACGAGCCCCTGTCGCTGTGGATGTAATTGGGGAAGCCAAATATGGCGAACAGGTCATTGAGGCACCTGATGACTGTGGCGCTGGTCATGTCCGGGCAGGGGATGGCGAAGGGGAAATGGGAGTACTCGTCAATAATATTGAGGAAGTACGTGTTGCGGTCAGAGGAGGGAAGGGGCCCCTTGAAATCGACGCTGAGACGTTCGAAGGGGCGGGTGGCTTTAATCAGGTGTGCCCTGTCTGGCCTATAAAAATGCGGTTTGCATTCGGCGCAGACCTGTCAGTTCCTGGTCATGGTCCTGACCTCCTCGATGGAGTAAGGCAGGTTGCGAGCTTTAATAAAATGGAAGAACCTGGTGACCCCCGGGTGGCAGAGATCATTGTGGAGGGTCCGTAGCCTATCGACTTGTGCGTTGGCACATGTCCCACGGGATAGGGCGTCTGGGGGCTCATTAAGTTTCCCGGGCCGGTATAAGATATCGTAGTTGTAGGTGGATAACTCGATCCTCCACCGCAATATCTTATCATTTTTGATTTTCCCCCTTTGTCTGTTGTTAAACATAAATGCTACTGACCGTTGGTCAGTGAGCAGGGTGAAACGTTTACCGGCCAGGTAATGCCTCCAGTGCCGTACAGCCTCCACTATCGCCTGGGCCTCCTTCTCGACTGAGGAGTGTCGAATTTCGGGGCCCTGGAGGGTCTGTGAAAAGAAGGCCACGGGTCTCCCCGCCTGGTTAAGGGTTGTGGCTAGGGCGAAGTCGGATGCATTGCTCTCCACTTGGAAAGGGATGGACTCATCCATTGCGTGCATTGTGGCCTTTGCAATGTCCTCTTTTATGAGGGTGAAGGCCGCACGGGCCTCTGCCGTCAGGGGGAAGGAGGTTGACTTGATGAGGGGCCGGGCTTTGTCCGCATAGTTGGGCACCCACTGGGCGTAGTAAGAGAAGAACCCTAGGCATCTCTTCAGGGCTTTTAGGCAGTGGGGGAGGGGTAGTTCCAGGAGGGGGCGCATTCGGTCAGGGTCGGGGCCGATGACTCCGTTTTCCACCACGCAGCCAAGAATAGCGAGGCGCGTGGTGCGGAGCATACATTTTTCTCTGTTGTATGTCAGATTCAGCCATTGGGCCGTACGGAGGAATTTTTCTAGGTTGGCGTCGTGGTCATGCCGGTCATGCCGGTCATGCCGTTGTCTAGATAGGGGAAGGTGGCCTGCAGCGCATTCTGGTCAACCATCCGGTCCATCTCCCTTTGGAAGACCGAGACCCCGTTGGTGACGCCGAAGGGGACTCGGAGGAAGTGGTAGAGGCGACTGTCAGCCTCGAAGGCCGTGTACTGGCGGTCCTCAGGCCTGATGGGGAGCTGGTGGTATGCCGACTTCAGATCAATCGTCGAGAATACCCGGTATTGTGCTATCTGGTTGACCATGTCAGATATGCGGGGAAGTGGGTATGCGTCTAATTGCGTGTATCGATTGATCGTCTGGCTGTAATCAATAACCAGGCACTGTTTTTCGCCGGTCTTCACTACCACCACTTGGGCTCGCCATGGGCTGGTGCTGCCCTCGATAATCCCTTCCCTCAGGAGTCTTTCTACTTCTGATTTAATAAAGCTCCTATCCCCGGCACTGTACCGCCTGCTTTTAGTAGCAATTGGCTTGCAGTCTTTTGCGAGGTTGGGAACAACGGGGGGGGGTTTGACCTTCAGGGTGGACAGGCTGCATACTTTGCGCGGCGCCGTGTTTAAATTCTGCCGGCTGCAGACTGTAAGTGGGGGCAGGGGCCCGCCATATGCCATCATGACACTCTCCAGATGGCACTGGAAGTCTAATCCTAGCAGTACGGGAGCGCAGAGCTGTGGCAGGACGAGGAATTTAAAATCTCTGTACTCCACGCCGTTCACTGTCAGAGTCGCTACACAGTAGCCGCCGACGTCCGCCGTATGGGACTTTGAGGCCATAAAGACCTGGTGGCGTGTGGGCATAACCGATAGGGAGTAGCGTCGCACCGTGTCGGGGTGGATGAAGCTCTCCGTGCTTCCGCAGTCGAAAAGGCAATTTGTGGCATGGCCACTTACCTTTACGTTCATCATGGACCTGACTAGTTGATGGGGCCTAGATTGGTCCAGGGTGATGGAGGCCATCGTCGAGGTCGGTGGGTCGCTGTAGTCTTCGCCCGCGCCGGGGGCCTGGTCCCAAAATGGTGTCCAAGATGGCGGCTCCCCCGCGGCTGGTGGTGCCCAAAATGGTGGCCCGCACGGCTCACACGTGGTTGGTGGGGTCCAAAATGGCGGCCTGTACGGTTCACACGCGGCGCTGCTGGAATTGGGGGTCGATTTCGCCCTGCACACTCTCGCGTAGTGGCCTTTCTTGCCGCATTTGGAGCAGGTCGCGTCCTTTGCTGGGCATTGCTGTCTGGGGTGCTTGGCCTGGCCGCAGAAGTAGCATTTCTGGCCTCTGGTCATTGCAGCTGTAGTTGGGCTGCTGGCGCCTTGTGGCCTTACCGGGTCCCAAGATGGCTGCTCCCGTGACATCCACGTGGCCATCCGGTCAGGGGGGTAGGCGTCCATGTTCTGGAGGGCCACGTCTAACGAGTTAGCGAGGGCTACCGTCTTCTGCAGGTCGAGCCCCCTCTGTTCCAGCAGCCTCTGCCGTGTATAGTTGGACCTGATGCCGGCTACGTAGACGTCTCGGTTCAGGTCTTCCGTGCTTTCCTTGGCCGTCACTGCTTTGCAATTACAGGCCCGGCCGAGGACTCTCAGTGCCAGTAAATATTCGGCGCCCGATTCCCCGGGGTGCTGTTTTCGGGTAGCCAGGAGGTGTCTGGCGTAGACCTCGTTAACAGGCCTCACGTATTGTTCCTTTAGCGTCGTGATGGCGGCCGCGTAAGTTGTGGCGTCTCGGATGATCGAGTAGACTCGGTGGCTCACCCGTGAGTTCAAGACAAGCCGTTTCACGTCATCTGTAGTGACGGTAGTGCTGGAGGCCTCCAGGAAGGCTTCGAAACAGCTCAGCCAGTGTTCAAAGTTATTGGCTGCATCTGCTGCTTGAGGATCCAGGTCTAAACGTTCCGGCTTCAAGATTTGCTCCATGTCGAAAATTTAGTCAATAAAATTGACGCACTATCAACAACACCAAAGACTACGAGTTGAACTTATACGAAGTAGGCTTTTATTGACTAAGAACTGGAGCATGCCTCTGCTAGTGGATCCATCCTAAGAGCTCCCGGGGGAAGGGTGGTGAGTCACCTTTATACCCGGGCTTAGGGGTGGAGCCAGGGGCAGAGACATGCCCGGACCTGTACAGAGTTAACAGTGGTTTACCACACAGACATGTACAGAGTTAGCAGTGGTTTACCACACTGTTATAATAGTTTAGCAGTCCCAGGTAAGCTCTTAACTCAGTCACATTTGTAGGATCTGGTGCCTCCTGCAGTGCTTTTACCTTCTCCTTGATCGGATGGAGCCCGGTGGCGTCCACTCTGTGTCCCAGGAACATGGCCTCATTCCCCATGAAAGTACACTTACTCCTCTTGAGCCGTAACCCAGCCTTATCCAATCTTTGAAGTACCTCTCTCAGAGTGCTCAGATGCTCCTGGTCGGTTCTTCCCGTCACCAGAATATCATCCAGATAGATGGAAACATGTGGAATCCCTTGCAGTACACCCTCGATAGTTCTCTGGAAAATAGCTGGACTAGATGAGACACCAAATGGCAAGCGGTTACAGGTAAACAAACCCTTGTGTGTGTTTATGGTTACATACTTCTTGGATTCCTCATCTAGCGTAATCTGCAAGTAAGCATGACTCATATCCAGCTTCGTGAATTTCTTCCCTCCAGCCAGGTTTGCAAAAAGATCCTCAGTTTTAGGAATAGGATACTGTTCTAGTTTAGATACCCTATTTACAGTCAATTTATAATCTCCACAGATTCTTACCGAATTGTCCGGTTTTAAAACAGGTACAATTGGAGCTGCCCATTCTGAACATTTTACGGGTTCCAGAATGTTCTCCCGCAAAAGACAATCAAGCTCAGCCTCTACCTTCGGTTTCATGGCATAAGGCACAGGTCGTTGTTTAAAAAATCTTGGCAGTGCCTCCTTGTCGACATAAATCTTAGCTGGGGGGCCATTAAATGTTCCAAGTTCTTCCTTGAATACATTCTCATGTTCAATCAAAACTTCTTGCAAAGACAACTGTTTGCCTCTCTCCATTTGATTTATTGCTCCCCAATCCAATTTAAGTTCTTTTATCCAGCCCCGACCTAACAAATTCGGTCCAGAACCCGATACTACAACTATAGGTAGCTGTTCCACGGTGTCCCTGTGTTTCACAGTTACAATAGCTGTACCCAATGTTGCCACTCGTTCACCGGTATAGGTTTTAAGCTTCATAGAGCAAGACTTTAACTCTGGAACTTTTGCACGGTTCCACAATTTTGAATACTCTTCCCTGTTCATTATGGTTACGCCACATCCAGTATCCACCTCAAAGTTGACCTTAGTGTCATTTACTATCAGTTGCAAAGTGATAGGATCCACTTTTGGAATGTCCTCTACCATACTATGCATTATGAACACGTCATCTTCTTTCTCAGCTTCTCTTTCCAGGTTTTGCTTCTCTCCCCCTTTAGGTTTGTATTCCTCCAGGGTAGCTTTTGCTCTACATGCACGTTTTATATGTCCTTTTTTCCCACACTTGTGGCACTTTTCCTCCAGAAACCTGCATTCCCTTGCCAGGTGATCTCCATGGCATCTATAACAAGCCTTTAAATGCTCACGTTGTGATGTATGACTCATATTTAACTTGTGCACCATAAACTGACTTCCAACTTGCTTTGTAGCAGACCAGTCTGAACCTTGTATTTCTTGTACATCACGGTTAGCTGTCTCTATTAATTGTGCAAGTTCCAACGTTTTTTCATACGTAAGCCCAGTCTCGGACAATAATCTCCTCTGCATTCAAGCATCCATTATTCCGCAAACCAGCCTATCTCTCAGCATGTCTTTCAAGCTGTTCCCGTAATTGCAATCATGTACCAGTTTTCTCAACACCGCTACATAATCCAACACAGTTTCTCCCGGCATCCTGTTCCATGAATTAAATTTGAAACGTTGTACAATCTCACTCGGTCTGGGATTGAAATGTTCCTTTAGCAAGTCCACTAATTCAGTAAATGATTTATCTCCAGGCTTTGCAGGACTGCATAAGTTTCTCAGTAAATTATATGTTAGACTTCCCACCGAAGTTAGCAAAATAGCTCTCCATTTTCCAACATCGACAATATCATTTGCTTCAAAGAAATGCTCTAATAACTCACAGTATTCAATCCAAGTTTGATTTTGAACATCAAAAGCAGAAATCTCTCCTACTCGAGTAGCCATGATTCAGATGCAGTGTTCTTGTATTTTCCCTTCTTCAAGTTGAAACTGTTAATCCTCGTCGCCAAAATGTTATAACCGGGTGGTTAAGGTCCAAATAAGGGATATAAGTGAGACTTCAGGAACTCAAAACTTTGCTTTTAATTTACACAGAACCAGGAGAGAACAGAGCTCTCACAACTACAGGCATGCACATCAATTCAACTGCACGAGCAATCCAAGATGGAGGATCCTATGATGTCATTCTACCCATAATGCAATTTTATCTTAAGACTAGTAATTATAGTCCCCTTAGCATTTGTCTCCCTCTGGTGGACAACTTAAGCATTACACCCAAGATTACTATTGAGTTAATGAGCCAAATGCTCACACACCTTGGCTCCGAACCGGAATGCTTCCTATTCCGGGAAATATTCCTCAGCCAGCTACCGGAGCAGGTGCAAGCCGCCCTGGCCAGATCCGAAGTTGAGGACTGCGCAGCACTCGTGGCAGAGGCGGAAAAAGTTTTGCGGTTACTCAGCAGTACTGCGCCGCCACGAGGCATCCATCCCCCAAAGACGCCGCCCCAGCTCGTCAGCCTGCTGGGCTGTGTTTCTACCACGCGCAGTTCGGCACGAAAGCGAAATGTTGCTGCCCTCCCTGCAGCTTCCCCCCAAAAAAAAACAACTGCGACCACCGAGGAACGGGTTTAACGGGCGCCCCCCGGCCGCGATGGCAATCGGCAACGCGGGCAAGTTGCTGTTTATCACCGATACTCTTTCCGGTCGTCGTTTTCTGTGCGACACCGGAGCGCAGTGCAGCATATTACCCGCGTCTGCCCTCGATGTGCAGACCGGGATTCACGGCCTCGCCCTTGAAGCGGCCAATGGCGGAGCAATTCGGACCTGCGGCAGATGGCGGGTGCAGTTGTGTTTCGGGGGCCAACGCTTTTACTGGGACTTTGTTACGGCCAAGGTTTCGCAACCCATTCTCGGCATGGATTTCCTGTGCACCAACAGCCTCCTGGTTGACGTGCGGAACCGGCGGTTGGTCAACGCGGCAACTTTTCATTCTATCCCTTGTTACCGCAGTAACACTACGTCGCGCACCGTCGCCTGTGCTTTTCCGGCTCCGGATGAGTTCGCTCTCCTGCTAGGCAAATTCCCCGACCTGACCAGACCAACGTTCTCCTCCACAGCCACGAAACACGGTGTGGAGCACCACATCACCACCAACGGCCCCCCGGTCTACGCGCGGGCCCGGCGCTTGGAACCTGGCAAGCTGGCGGTCGCAAAAGCGAAGTTCGCGACCATGGAACGGTTAGGGATTATTCGCCGGTCGAATAGTCCCTGGTCTTCACCCCTCCACATCGTCCCGAAACCTGGCGGCGGATGGCGGCCATGCGGCGACTATCAATGCCTAAATGATGCCACCACTCCTGATCGGTACCCGATCCCCCACATCCAGGATTTCTCCGCCCATTTGGCAGGGAACGCTGTCTTCTCGAAAGTCGACCTCGTCCGGGGCTACCACCAGGTCCCCGTTCATCCCCAAGACGTCCAGAAGACCGCAGTCATCACCCCATTCGGCCTTTTCGAGTTTTTAAGAATGCCGTTTGGGTTGAAGAATGCCGCCCAGGCTTTCCAACGCCTGATGGACTCCGTGCTGCAGGACCTCAAGTTCCTCTTCGTCTACCTGGACGATATTCTCATTGCCAGTCCCAATAAAGAAGAACACATCTGTCACCTTTCGACGTCTCAGCCAACATGGCCTGATTATCAACCCGGTCAAGTGTCAGTTTGGCCTGCAACAAATTGATTTCCTGGGGCATCGCATCACTTCAGAGGGAGCGGTTCTTTTACAAGTGAAGGTAGAGGCGGTGGCATCCTTTCCACGCCCGCAAACCATTAGGGCCCTGCAGGAATTCCAAGGCATGGTAAACTTTTACCACCGTTTCGTGCCTAAGGCAGCACTACTCATGCAGCCCCTGTATGAGACCCTCAAGGGCAAGACTGGCAAAGATAAGGTAGACTGGATGGATGACATGGCCCGGGCGTTCGCTGACACCAAAAGCGCCTTGGCCAATGCGACTATGCTGGCGCACCCGCTGCCAGGAGCCACCATCGACCTCACCACCGACGTGTCAGATTACGCAATCGGCACCGTGCAAGAGCAGTGGTTGAACGGGACGTGGCAGCCATTGGCATTCTTCAGCCGTCAACTACGGCGGAACGAGAGAGCGTATAGCACTTTCGACCGGGAGTTGCTCGCTCTTTTTCTGGCCATCCGCCATTTTCGCTTCCTCCTCGAAGGATGTCCCTTCACCGCCTTCGTGGACCATAAACTGCTCACCTTCGTCATGGCCAAGACCGCCGAACCGTGGTCATCCCGACAGCAACGTCAACTGACCTATATCTCCGAGTTCACTGCGGATATACAGCACGTGGCCGGTAAGGACAACCTGGTTGCCGACTGCCTCTCCCGCGCGACCGTCAATAAGGTTCATTTAGGCATCGATTACGCCCTCATGGCAGCGGATCAAGCCTCGGACCCAGAAGTCCAAGCCTACAGAACCACCGTCACTGGCCTCCAGTTGGCCGACGTCAAGTTCCATTCGGCAGGTACCACGCTCTTGTGTGACGTCTCCGTACGGGACCCTCCCCCTGTCGTACCGGTCGTCTGGCGCCGCAAAGTGTTCGACGCCATACATGGGTTGTCTCACCCAGGAATGAAGGCCTCCCAGAAGCTGATGTCAGCGAAATTCGTATGGCATGGCATGCACAAGGATGTCCGTGACTGGACCAACACCTGCGTGGTCTGCCAAATGGCCAAAGTGCAGCGTCACATCAAAGCTCTGTTGGCCACCTTCACAGTGCCGGAGCGACGGTTTGACCATGTCAATGTGGACCTGGTGGGTCCACTCCCACCCTCCCATGGTTTTTCACACATCCTGACCATGGTTGACCGCATCACCAGATGGCCGGAGGCGGTTCCCCTATCGTCCACTACTTCGGCGGACGTGGCCAGGGCGTTCATTTCCACCTGGGTCGCCCGTTTTGGAGTGCCCGCTGATATTTCTTCAGACAGGGGACCACAGTTTTCCTCCGAACTCTGGAATGCAGTGGCCCAAGGACTCGGTGTCAAATTACACCGCACCACAGCCTACCACCCACAGGCGAACGGTCTCTGTGAACGTTTCCACCGGTCAATGAAAGCCGCCCTGAGGGCCAGCCTCCAGGATGCTGGATGGGCAGACAAGCTACCGTGGGTCCTGTTGGGCCTTCGCACGGCCCCCAGGGAAGACCTTCACTCTTCATCCACGGAGCTGGTGTGCGGACAACCATTGCGAGTCCCAGGAGATTTCCTCCCAGAATCGAGGCAGCCTTGGTCCGTGTCTGACCAGCTTACTAGTCACCGGGAGGCGGCCAGCTGTTTCGCGCCGGTGCCCACTTTGCACCACGGGCTGCAGAGTTTGCACGTTCCAGCGGGGCTTCACAAGGCAGAATACGTCTTTATCCACCACGATGCTCACAGGAATCCACTCAAGGCCCCATATACTGGTCCCTTCCGCGTGTTGGAGGCAGGGGACAAAACCTTCACCGTAGATGTTGGTGGTAAGCCGGACCACATTTCAGTCGATCGATTGAAGCTGTCACATCTGGACCTCGACCGCCCCGTCGAGACAGCACTCCTACCGAGACGAGGTCGGCCACCCATCACCGTTCCGGCAGACCAAATGCAACCGCCCGCCAGACCGCCAGCCGCCCAACAGCCTCCGCCTCAGGAGTACAGGAGTCGTTCTGACAGGCTCATCAGATCCCCTCACCGTTTGACTTTGTCCGTTAAAGCGAATTCTGGGGGGGCGCATGTGGCAGAGCCACTGAATGACTCCGGGCAACTGTACATAATTCCCTTTAACGATGTTCTAACACCAGCCTAAGTCTGTACCATTGTGTTAGACATTACTTCGTTTTGTATATAGTGTTTGTATGCACGGGGCGTGGCCCCTTTAAGAGTGTGGGAAAATGTGGGCAAACGCGATGACGTCATGTCGCAAACCACGTGACTGCCCAGGCAGTCCACGTGGAAGCTCCATCTTGTTAAGACCTGTTTTTGTGGTTCTCCTGTATCGATCTCATCAAACTGTTTGAACTCGTTTAGTTTTACATTAAAGACCTGTTTGATTGATCTCCTGAGTCGACCTCAGTTATTGGTTATGAATTTGTCAATTCCTACAGGCCATAAATTAAACTGAATTTAAATGAAATTTAACAAATCAAATCAGAATTTTGTTTCCGGGGCTGATGAAGCACTCCAGCCCCACTGGTGCCCACCAGTCGCGCAAGGGTACCGGCAGACACCGCGTGCTCCATCTCCAGGGACACCCGGGCATAGACATAGTTGCAGACGAGAGGAATGACCCAGAAACCAACTGCACCTGCCATTCCAAATGCTAACCAGGCCTGACCCTGCTTTGCTTCCAAGATCAGACGGCCGCCCATAGTAGTGTGGCTGTAGGCAGCAATCAAGTTACAGTCCCCACTGTGTATAGCGGGCATCTTTCTGCAAAGATGGCCAGTGTAAGCAGCAAACTAACAATCCATTCTCTGATAATGCCACTGATTCATTCATGGGATATGGGCATCGCTGGCAAGGCCAGCATTTATTGGTGAGGTGGTGAGCCACCTTCTTGAACCGCAACAGCCTGTGAGGTTTGATACAACTTGCTCGGCCATTGCAGAGGTGCAGATAAGAGTGAACGACATTGCTGTGGGTCTGGAGTCAGATATGGGCCAGATGACAATCCGGTAAGTTTCATGGTCGCCATTACTGATACTAGCTTTTTATTCCAGATTTATTTAATTAACTGAATTTAAATTCCCCAGCTGCCGTGGTGGGATTTGAACTTACATCTCTCGGATCGTTAGTCCAGGACCTCTGGATTACTAGCCCAGTAACATAACCACCATGCCGCCGTACCTGTGCAGTCGTTGTGAGGGATGTATCTGTATTCTCTGCTGTTCTCCTGTTGATTTAGATTTTTTGGGAGCTTCTATCTCTGTGGGCAGGTAGTGCAGTATTTCAAAGGGAGTAAATGTTACTCAAAAGGAGAAAGTCCATTTAATTTGTGTTCACAGTACAGTGTAGAGCACACGGAAGAAATCTCTCCCTTGCAGCGCAAATCTTTATCCCCAGTCTCTCTGCAGCTCTTGCACCCGTTAAAGATGGGTCTGTGTCAAGGAGTTTCAGTCTGCAAAGACGACTGAGTTGAGCTGTTGGACGAACTCCGGGATCCAGCAGATTCTCTATTCAAAACTGAACCGGGCTAGAGTTCAGTCCAGCCATTCTTTATGGGAGTTTGTAGTCACTTTTAATTGCCTCCAGCATGGTTTACAGAAGCACGCTGAAGACAAAGTGGTTTAATAGAGGTGTTCAAAATTATGAAGGATTTTGATAGAGTAAATAGGGAGAAATTGTTTCCACCGGCAGGAGGGTGGGAAACCAGAGGACACAGATTTAAGATAATTTAATGGTAAGCGAACCACGGCCAAGATGAGAAGAATTTTTTTTACGCAACGAGTTGTTATGATCCGGAATGCACTGCCTGAAAGGGTGGTAGAAACATATATCATAAGAACATAAGAAATAGGAGCAGGAGTCGGCCATTCGGCCTCTCGAGCCTGCTCCGCCATTCAATAAGATCATGGCTGATCTTCTACCTCATCTCCACTTTCCTGCACTATCCCCATATCCCTTTATTCCCTTAATATCCAAAAATCTATCGATCTCTGTCTGGAATATACTCAACAACTGAGCAGCCACAGCCCTCTGGGGTAGAGAATTCCATGATTCACCACCCTCTGAGTGAAGAATTTTTTCCTCATCTCATTCCTAAATGGTCGAGCCCTTATTCTGAGACTGTGACCCATGGTTCTAGACTCCCCAGGCAGGTGAAACATCCTCCCTGCATCTACCCTGTCAAGCCCTGTAAGAATTTTGTATGTTTCAATGAGATCACCTCTCATTCTTCTAAACTCTAGAGAATATAGGCCTAGTCTACTCGATCTCTCATAAGAACATAAGAAGTAGGAGCAGGAGTAGGCCATACGGCCCCTCGGGCCTGCTCCGCCATTCAATAGGATCATGGCTGATCCGAACCTAGACTCACATCCACTTCCCTGCCCTCTCCCCGTAACCCCTAATTCCCTTATCAGCTAGGAAACTGTCTATCTCCGTTTTAAATCTATTTAATGTTGCAGCTTCCACAGCTCTCTGGGGTAGCAAATTCCATAGATTTACTACCCTCTGAGTAAAGAAGTTTCTCCTCATCTCAGTTTTGAAAGGGCAGCCCCTTATTCTAAGATTATGCCCCCTAGTTCTAGTCTCACCCATCAGTGGAAACATCCTCACCGCATCCACCCGATCAATCCCCCTCACAATCTTATATGTTTCGATAAGATCACCTCTCATTCTTCTGAACTCCAATGAGTAGAGGTCCAACCTACTCAACCTTTCCTCATACGTCAACCCCCTCATCTCCGGAATCAACCGAGTGAACCTTCTCTGAACCGCCTCGAGAGCAAGTATATCTTTTCTTAAGTATTCCAGGTGTGGCCTCACCAATACCCTGTATAACTGCAGCAAGACTTCCCTGTTTTTATACTCCATCCCCCTTGCAATAAAAGCCAAGATTCCATTGGCCTTTCTGATCACCTGCTGCACCTGCATACTAACTTTTTGTGTTTCATGCACCAGGACCCCCAGATCCCTTTGTACTGTAGCACTTTGCAGTTTCTCTCCATTTAGATAATAACTTGCTCTTTGATTTTTTCTGCCAAAGTGCATAACCTCACACTTTCCAATATTATTTTCCATCTGCCAAATCTCTGCCCACTCACTTAGCCTGTCTATGTCCTTTTGCAGGTTTTTTATGTCCTCCTCACTCACTGCTTTCCCTCCCATCTTTGTATCGTCGGCAAACTTGGATATGTTGCACTCGGTCCCTTCCTCCAAATCGTTAATATAGATTGTAAAGAGTTGGGGTCCCAGCACTGACCCCTGCGGAACACCACTAGTTACTGATTGCCAGCCCGAGAACGAACCATTTATCCCAACTTTTTGTTTTCTATTAGATAGCCAATCTTCCACCCATGCCAGTATATTACCCCCAATCCCGTGATTTTTTATCTTGATCAGTAATCTTTTGTGTGGCACCTTGTCAAATGCCTTTTGGAAGTCCAAATACACCACATTCACTGGTTCCCCTTTATCCACCCTGTGTGTTACGTCCTCAAAGAATTCGAGCAAATTTGTCAAACATGACTTCCCCTTCATAAAACCATGCTGACTCTGTCCTATTAAATTATGTTTATCCAAATGCTCTGTTACTGTTTCCTTAATAATGGACTCTAACATTTTACCAACCACAGATGATAGGCTAACTGGTCTATAGTTTCCAGCTTTTTGTCTATTTCCCTTCTTAAATAAGGGTGTTACATTAGCAGTTTTCCAGTCTGCCAGGGCCTTTCCTGATAGGACAATCCCCCCATCCCAGGAACCAGCCTGATGAACCTTCGTTGCACTCCCTCTATGGCAAGTATATCCTTCCTTAGGTAAGGAGACCAAAACTGTACACAATACTCCAGGTGTGGTCTCACCAGGGCCCTATATAATTACAGTAAGACATCTTTACTCTTATACTCAAATCCTCTTGTAATAAAGGCCAACATACCATTTGCTTTCTTAATTGCTTGCTGTACCTGCATGTTAACTTTCAGTGATTCGTGTACAAGGACATTCAGGTCCCTCTGAACACCAACATTTCCCAACCTCTCACCATTTAAAAAATATTCTGCTTTTCTATTTTTCCTACCAAAGTGGATAACTTCACATTTCTCCACATTATATTCCATTTGTCATGATCTTGCCCACTCACTTAGCCTGTCTATATTCCCTTGAAGCCTCCTTGCATCCTCCTCACAACTTACATTCCCACCCAGCTTTGTATCATCAGCAAACTTGGATATATTACATTTGGTCCCCTCATCCAAATTATTGATATAGATTGTGAATAGCTGAGGCCCAACCACTGATCCTTGCGGTACCCCACTAGTTACACAGCCTGTCAACCCGAAAATGAATCATTTATTCCTACTATCTGTTTTCTGTCCGTTAACCAATCCTCAATCCATGCTAGTATATTACCCCCAATCCTATGAGCACTAATTTTGTTTAATAACCTCTTGTGTGGCACCTTATCGAATGCCTTCTGAAAATCCAAATACACCACATCCACTGGTTCCCCCTTATCTATTCTGCTAGTTACAACCTCAAAAAACTCTAACAGATTCACCAAACATGACTTCCCTTTTCATAAATCCGTGTTGACTCTGTCCAATCCTATTATTATTTTCTAAGTGCCCTGTTACCACGTCATTAATAATAGATTCTAGCATTTTCCCTTCAACTGATGTCAGGCTAACTGGTCTGTAGTTCCCCATTTTCTCTCTCCCTCCTTTCTTAAATAGTGCGGTTACATTTGCTACCTACCAATTTGCGGGATCCGTTCTAGAATCAATGGAAATTTGGAAGATGACAACCAATGCATCCACTATCTCTATAGCCACCTCTTTCAAAACCCTAGGATGTAGGCCATCAGGTCCTGGGGATTTATCGGCTTTCAATCCCATTACTTTCTCCAGTACTAATTTTTTACTAATAGTAATTTCTTTCAGTTCCTCATTCTCGCTAGACCCTTGGTTCTCCACTATCTCCGGGAGGTTTTTTGTGTCTTCTTCTGTGAAGACAGATACAAAGTATTTGTTTAATTTCTCTGCCATTTCCTTATTTTCCATTATAATTTCTCCTGTCTCAGCCTCTAAGGGACCCACGTTTACTTTCGCTAATCTTTTCCTTTTTACATACCTATAGAAGCTTTCACAATCTGTTTTTATGTCTCTCCCTAGTTTACTCTCATATTCTATTTTCTCTCTCTTTCTCAATTGCTTGGTCCTCCTTTGCTGAATTCTAAAATTCTCCCAATCCTCACGCTTGCTACTCTTTTTGGCAACATTATAAGCCTCTTCCTTTGATCTAATACTACCTTTAACTTCTCTTGTTAGCCACGGTTGGACCACTTTTCCTGTGGGGTTATTGTGCTGTACCAAAGGCTGATATTTAAAGATATTTAGTAGACAAGAATCATATATGTATAACTTCAAGGTGTAGCCATTGACCAAATAATATTACCCATAATTACTCCTGGGTAACTAGAAAACTTGTTCAAAATGTAGCTGCACAGTGTAAGATTCGCGAAATTTTCATTAAATAATCACGTAGGAAAGTAGGGTTAATAAAACAGCTTTATTGACCAAAAGAAGCTTACACAGAGAAACCTTTAATAAAAGGGCACACAAAATGGCCGCCAGACCTCGTGACCAGCTTCTGGGACCATTTGAATTTCTGTTACTGCAAGCCAGACAGGCTTGTGGATTGAGGACATTAAAAGCCCGCGAAAACCAGTTTCGGGAAGCCGAAACTCATGGAACTGAGCATACATATTGATTAGATTTGGATGACAGGATGAGACCCATCAAGAAATGGGCGGACAATTGAACGAACGCTTTAACCCATTACACTGTACAAAGAGAAGCCGTTTAACAGCCATCCAGGGCAATCTCCAGACCGATCAATATACAAACCAAGTTACAGTAACAAAGCAAAGACATTATCAGCCAAGGAAGGCCAGTTCAGCTATCACCGACTCCCGTTATGAAGATAAAACACCCCTGCAGAGAGTTCTGCCCGCCAAAATTATTACAAAGACAGGACTATGATTTGGCGGGAGATAAGAATGTTCCAAAAAGTATAACTGTGGATTGAGTAAAGTCCATGGAGGCCTTCAGAAGCACTTCGGTTAGGACCTTCGGAACAACTTCGGTTCGGAACGTGTTCGGTGTTCGGCCAGGCAAGGCCCGGCCACGACGAGAGGACGACGAGAAGAGTTCGGCTTGGAAGCCAGCTCGGCCAGGCAAGGCCCGGCCACGACGGGAAGACGACGAGGGAGGCCCGGGTACTTTTGTCGGGAGATCATCGACGACCCAGGCCGGAGAAGAAGACACTCAGGGCCCAGGTACTCCAGTTCTGCTCCACCATTGGAGAAATCAGAAGGACAATTCTGACTGTATAAAGAGTCATTTCGGAACCAGCGTCCCGCCCCGGGGAAGACCATCGGGAGATCATCGACGACCCAGGCCAGAGAAGAAGACACCCAGGGCCCGGTACTCCAGTTCGTCAACATCACATCGGCGAGCGCTCATCGCAGGAGAACCAAGAGGAAAACAAACTGCGCCAGAAGCTTCCAAACCCACGTGACGACGGAAAGCTGTGTCGAAAGGCTGCAAAGCCTTTTTCGCAATTCTTAAAGTGGTGAGCATGACCCCGAGTCCCTCAAATCGAAACTTAGTTAGGTCTAGGGGAGGGGGTTAAGGGTAATTGTAATGTGTTACCCCTTTTACGATGTGCCGTGTGTTCCCCATTTCTATAGAGTTAAGTTTATAGATGTGTGCATGCTTTAATCTGTGCATATGACATGTATTTTATGATGCTACAAACTGTTCAATAAAGGCATCCATTTTGTGCTATTCGACCTGGTCTATTGAGTTTTTCTGCACTACAGTTCCCTGCACCTAAGTCCAAGGTCTAGAACCGTAGGGGCGAGTGGGTCGAACCACTCACGGGTAATTATTGCAAGAAGCCTGGCAGGAGACCAGAACAAGCAAGAGAAACCCCCTACAGAGATGGCGACCGCGGCAGGACCTTGGCAGCAGGAATGTAGTGTTTTAGATCAAGGTCTGAATAAACGAAATGTGAAGGACAATTCTGACTGTATAAAGAGTCATTTCGGAACCAGCGTCCTGCCCCGGGGAAGACCGTCAGGAGATCATCGACGACCCAGGCCGGAGAAGAAGACACCCAGGGCCCGGTACTCCAGTTCGTCAACATCACATCGGCGAGCGCTCATCGCAGGAGAACCAAGAGGAAATCAAGCTGCGCCAGAAGCTTCCAAACCCACGTGACGACGGAAAGCTGCAAAGCCTTTTTCGCAATTCTTAAAGTGGTGAGCATGATCCCGAGTCCCTCAAATCGAAACTTAGTTAGGTCTAGGGGAGGGGGTTAAGGGTAATTGTAATGTGTTACCCCTTTTATGATGTGCCGTGTGTTCCCCATTTCTATAGAGTTAAGTTTATAGATGTGTGCATGCTTGTAGTTGCTTTAATCTGTGCATATGACACGTATTTTATGATGCTACAAACTGTTCAATAAAGGCATCCATTTCGTGCTATTCGACCTGGTCTATTGAGTTTTTCTGCACTACAGCTCCCTGCACCTAAGTCCAAGGTCTAGAACCGTAGGGGCGAGTGGGTCGAACCACTCACGGGTAATTATTGCAAGAAGCCTGGCAGGAGACCAGAACAAGCAAGAGAAACCCCCTACAACAGTCAAAAGCAGTTTTGACTAAGTTTTGATAACAAACAGCCACAGTCTGCGAGTGAAGGTTAAATCATTAAATAACATATTATAATGCTGTATAGAACTTAGAATTCGCTTAACAAAACTAACAAGATAACACTGAACACGGCAAAGTTGGTGGAAAAATACTGGCAAGGCGGGATGCTTCCTTAGTCTGAGTGACAATGGTATTTTGGCCATTAGAACCAATTAAAAAGGTGATTTTGTTAAAGACCATATATGGACACTGGCCAAATGAACTGTTGATAAGATAAGGGTTAAACCCGCGATACTCAAAGAAGAACTTCACACAGACGTAAAGCGAGGACAAAGGAACAGACTTAAGACGACATCATCTGTGTCCGAGAGGTTCCAGAGACCCAGGGCTGGAGCTACTCATTAAACTATCGCCTAATATTAAGTATATTACGCTGTATGCTTAATAAATCTTGATCTATTGCTCAAACATACTGGCTGCTGCCTATTGGTGTCTTGCCCAAGAACTCAGAGATCATTAAGATCATACAGTGCCTTAAAGGAATGTATATTTGTTGTAAATTATGTATTAATTCTTTAAATGCTAATCATTGCTTGTCTACCGTCATACCTTTTAATGTCGTTTCCCAATCTACCTTAGCCAACTCACCCCTCATACCTACGTAGTTTGCTTTGTTTAGATTTAAGACCCTAGTTTCAGATTTAACTAAATCACTTTCGAACTTAATATAAAATTCTATCATATTATGGTCACTCTTCCCTAAATGCCCCTTTACTGCAAGATTATTAATTAACCCTTTCTCATTGCACAATACTCGATGTAAAATAGACTGTTCCCTAGTTGGTTCCTCAACATACTGATCTAGAAAACTAACTTGTATACATTTCATGAATGCATCCTCCTCACTATTACTGCAAATAATAGTAACTTTCAAAAGTGAATTTGATAAATACTTGGTGGAAACATTTGCAGGGCTATGAGGAAAGAGCAGGGTAGTGGGATCCATTGGTTAGCTCTTTTAAAGAGCTGGTAATGGCAAAACAGAATTTGGAATTCTCTACCCCAGAGGGCTGTGGATGCTCAGTCGTTGAGTATATTCAAGGCTGAGATCGATAGATTTTTGAACTCTAGGGGAATCAAGGGATATGCGATTCGGGCGGGAAAGCCGAGTTGAGGTCAAGGATCAGCCAGGATCTTATTGAATGGCGGAGCAGGCTTGAAGGGTCATATGGCCTACTCCCTCTCCTAATTCTTATCTTCTTATGTTCTCAATAGGCCGAGTGGCCTCCTTCTGTGCTGTATCATTCTGTGACTCTATAAGCGGCTGCCCAGGATGAGCAGGCATGGTGTGAGTGGTGGGGACTGTAATACACTCTTACTGTGGTACAACTGAATTGCCTCTATAACCTCTGTTATTCATTTGGTAAATTAACCCTGTCTACTAATGATTTGTGTACTCATTTTATAAGTATCGCTGGTCATGATTTTGAAGTTAATAAACAATTGTTAGTGCACAACTTGTTGGCTGTCTTTGATGATTTGGTCAATTCAATCTCCACTTGTGGAGGGAGACCAAAACTAGGGCCATAAATATAAGATAGTCACTAATAAATCTAATAGGGACTTCGGGAGAAACATTTTTTTCCGAGAGTGTTGAGAATGTGGAACTCACTACCACATGGAGTAGTTGAGGCGAATAGTTTAGATGCATTTAAGGAGAAGCTAGATAAACGCATGAGGGAGAAAGGCATAGCAGGTTATGCTGATAGAGTTAGATGGAGAGCGGTAGGAGGAGGCTCCTGTGGAGCATAAACATCAGCATGAAACAGTAATCATGGGTGACTTTAATCTACATATAGACTGGCCAAACCAAATTAGCAATAATACTGTGGAGGATGAATTCCTGGAGTGTGTACGAGATGGTTTTTTAGATCAGTACGTTGAGGAGCCAACTAAGTAATAGGCTATCCTAGATTGGGTATTGTGCAATGAGAAGGGGTTAATTAATAATCTTGTTGTGCAGGGTCCTTTAGGGAAGAGTGACCATAACATGATAGAATTCTTCATTAAGATGGAAAATGAAGAAGTCCAATCCGAAATCTAAACAAAGGAAACTACAAAGGTATGAGGATTGAGTTGGCTAGACTGGGGAGCTTCATTAAAAGGCATGATGGTGGACAGGCAATGGCTAACATTTAAGGAACGAATGCATGAATTGCAACAGTTATACATTCCTTTCTGGCACAAAAACACAAAAGGAAAAGCGGCCCAACCATGGCTAACAAAAGAAATTAAGGATAGTATTAGATCCAAAGAGGAGTCATACAAAGTTGCCAGATTAAGTAGCAAGCCTGAGGATTGGGAACAGTTTAGAGTTCAGCAAAAAAGGACCAAGAGATTGATTAAGAGGGAAAAATAGAGTATGAGATTAAACTTGCAAGGAACATAAAACGGACTGTAAAAGCTTCTACAAGTATGTAAAAAGAAAAAGATTAGTGAAGACAAATGTAGGGCCCTTACAGACAGAAACGGGAGAATTTATAATGGGGAACAAGGAAATGGCAGAGCAATTAAACAAATACTTTGGTTCTGTTTTCACGGAAGAGGACACAAATAACTTCCCAGAAATGCTAGGGAACCAAGGGTCTAGTGAGAAGGAGGAACTAAAGGAAATTAGTATTAGTAAACAAATAGTGATGGCAAAATTAATAGGACTCAAAGTCGATAAATCCCCAGGGCCTGATAATCTGCGTCCCAGAGTACTAAAAGAGGTAGCCATGGAAATAGTGGATGCATTGGTTGTCATCTTCCAAAATTCTATAGATTATGGAACAGTTCCTGCAGATTGGAGGGTGGTAAAGGTAACCCCACTATTTAAAAAAGGAGGAAGAGAGAAAACAGGGAACTACAGACCGGTTAGCCTAACATTAGTAGGGAAAATGCTAGAGTCTATTATAAAGGATGTGATAACAGGACATTTAGAAAATATCAACGGGATTAGACCAAGTCAACATGGATTTATGAAAGGGAAATCGTGTTTGATAAACCTACTGGAGTTTTTTAAGGATGTAACTGGTAGAATAGATAAGGGAGAACCAGTGGATGTGGTATATTTAGATTTTCAGAAGGCCTTTGATAAAGTCTCACACAAGAGGTTAGTGTGCAAAATTAAAGCACATGGGATTGGGGGTAATATACTGGCATGGATTGAAAATTGGTTAACAGACAGGAAACAGAGAGTAGGAATAAATGGGTCTTTTTCGGGGTGGCAGGGATCAGCGCTTGGGCCCCAGCTATTCACAATATATATCAATGATTTGGATGAGGGAACCAAATGTAATATTTCCAAGTTTGCTGATGACACGAAACTAGGTGGGATTGTGAGTTGTGAGGAGGATGCAAAGAGGCCTCAAGGCGATTTAGACAAGTTGAGTGAGTGTGCAAATACATGGCAGATGCAGTATAACGTGGATAAATGTGAAGTTATCCACTTTGATAAGGAAAACAGAAAGGTAGAGTATTATTTAAATGGTGATAGATTGGGAAATGTTGATGTACAAAGGGACCTGGGTGTCCTTGTACACCAGTCACTGAAAGCAAACATGCAGGTGCAGCAAGCAGTTAGGAAGGCAAATGGTATGTTGGCCTTCATTACAAGAGGATTTGAGTACAGGAGCAAGGATGTCTTACTACAGTTATACAGGGCCTTGGTGAGACCACACCTGGAGTACTGTGTGCAGTTTTGGTCTCCTTACCTAAGAAAGGATATACTTGCCATAGAGGGAGTGCAGCGAAGATTCACCAGACTGATTCCTGGGATAGCAGGACTGTTGTATGAGGAGAGATTGGGTCAACTAGGCCTGTATTCACTAGAGTTTAGAAGAATGAGAGGGGGATCTCATTGAAACGTATAACATTCTGACAGGGCTAGACAGACTGGATGCAGGGAGGATGTTTCTCCTGGCTGGGGGTTCTAGAACGAGGGGTCACAGTCTCAGGATACGGGGTAGGACATTTAGGACTGAGATGAGGAGAAATTTCTTCACTCAGAGGGTGGTAAACCTGTGGAATTCTCCAACACCGAAGGCTGTGGAGGCCAAGTCACTGAATATATTTAAGAAGGAGAAAGATAGATTTCTAGACACAAAAGGCATCAAGGGGTATGGGGAGAGAGCAGAAATATGGTATTGAGATAGAGGATCAGCCATGATCATATTGAATGGTGGAGCAGGCTTGAAGGGCCGAATGGCCGACTCCTGCTCCTATTTTTCTATGTTTCACAGAAACAGAATCACAGAAACCCCACAGTGCAGATTGAGGCCATTTCGGCCCATCGAGCCTGCACCGACATATATCCCACCCGATCCCCGTAACCCCTACACCAACACATATCCCACCCGATCCCTGTAACCCCACGTATTTAATCCCCCTAACACTAAGGGTCAATTTATCATAGCCAATCATCCTAACCCGCACATCTTTGGACTGTGGGAGGAAACCGGAGCACCCGGAGGAAACCCACGCAAACATGGGGAGAATGTGCAAACTCCACACAGACAGTCACCCGAGGCCGGATTCGAACCCGGGTCCCTGGCGCTGTGAGGCAACAGTGCTAACCACTATGCCACCGTGGTTAGCACTATGGAACAGTTGTGCCGAATGGCTTGTTTCTGTGCTGCATACTCTATGTGATTCTATGTAGAACTGGGTGATGTATGATGACTCATCGAGCCAAATATTGTCATCATTCTCTCCTCGGTGTAGACTGGGTGGTAAATCCCAGATGGTTCCGTTTCAAGGAATTGAGGTAAGAGGGTTAAGGATTTATGTGGTTCCTCGATAAATATTTGTTGGGTCATCAATTCTGAGTCAGAACCCACATCCTTCTGACTCAGAGACAAGAGCGTTAGCAACATTCATTTTAGAAAGAAGCACAGTAGAATTTTTTTTTTGAACACTGAGTCCATTCATTCATTCATTCATTCTCGGGATCTGGGCGTCACCGGCATTTATTGCCCAGCCCTAGTTACCCTGAAAGGGTGGTGGTGAGCCTTCTGCTTGAACTGCTGCAGATGTTCTTCTTTGCAGCCAACTGAGAGACTTGCTGGGCCCCTCCAGAGGAGCAGCTAAGAGTCAACCACCTTGGTGTGGGACAGGAGTCACATATAGGCCAGACCCCGGGTAAGGACGGCGGGTTTCCTTCCCTAAAGAACCAGTTGTTTTTTTTTAACGATGATCTTACAGCTTTATGGTCACTTTTACTGGTACTAGCTTTTTGTGTCCAGATTTTTTTTTAATGCAATCCAAATTCTCAAACGGCAACGTTGGGATTTTAACTCAAATGTCTGGATTACTAGCCCAGTGACGTAACCACTACTGTACCCATAGATTCTTTGTGGCTATCCAGACATTAAACCGGGAAATGAAAGGATTTGGCCCTATTAATGCCAAAGGTCAGGCTGCCATTCCAACTTTAACAGAGTTTATAATAATGATCAAATATAAAAATTCTTGTAGTATTATTGTCATGCCACTAGATTGCACTGTCTCACTTACCGAATACAACAGCTGGCTGAAAGCATCGAGGAGCTGGAAACTGCTAATTGAGCACTAACCCCAGGTGCCAATGTGGGTTATTAAACATTACATTGGCGCCTTGCTCTACGAATGTTTAACACGCTTGTACTGAGATCTCAGTGGGCTTTATTAACATGGGCATGAAAACAAATGGCTTGGCACCAGTCTTCAAACAACCTGCAGCGCCAGCACTTTAAGCAATTGCATCAGAGGGAAATTACGCCAGAAGCTTTTACGAGTGAGCTCCTTTGCTTGTTTAGATGCGACGTTGATGTTTTCAGTCCGTGAAATAAAATGCGAGAAGTCTCTTCCACACAGTGAAAAAAAAGTAAGACTTGTGTTTCTACAGCGCCTTTCACAACCGCAGGACGTCCCAAAGCCCTTTACGGCCAATGAAGGACTTTTTGAGGTGTAGTCACTGTTGTAATGTAGGAAACAAGGCAGTCAATTTGTGCACAGCAAGCTCCCACAAACAGCAATGAGTTATTGAACAGATAATCTGTTTTAGTGATACAACAGCAAAATACTGCGGATGCCGGAATTCCGAAATAACAACAGAAAACGCTGGAAAAACTCAGCAGGCCAGGGCAGCATCGGTGGAGATAGAAACGGAGTTAACGTTTCAGGGCGAAGACCCTTCATCAGAACTGGAAAAAAGCAGGAAAAGGGATAGATTTTAAAGCAAGTGGGGGCTGGGAAAAGGGGGAGGGGGATGAAAGAACAAAAGGGAAGGTCAGAGATAGGATAGAAAGTAGGAGAGATTGAGAGACATTAAGAGATATTCAAGGAACAAAGGGTGGCTCTAGATGAAGTGTGAATGGCCCTGGCAGAATGAGGGACAGCTGCCATGTGGGAGGGAAGAAAAAAGGCCAAACAAAAGTGTGGATTAAAAAAGAAAGGGAAAATATATATATGTGATAGCTTTAAAATCTATTCCTTTTCCTGCTTTTTTTTCCAGTTCTGATGAAGGGTCTTCGACCTGAAACGTTAACTCCGTTTCTCTCTCCACCGATACTGCCCCGGGCCTGCTGAGATTTTCCAGCGTCATCTGTTTCAGTGATGTTGGTTGAGGAAAATAAAACTGAATGCCTCATGAGAACATGGTGGCATAGTGGTTAGCACTGTTACCTCACAGCGCCAGGGACCCGGGTTCGAATCCAGCCCCGGGCAACTGTCTGTGTGGAGTTTGCACATTCTCCCCGTGTTTGCGTGGGTTTTCTCCGGGTGCTCCGGTTTCCTCCCACAGTCCAAAGATGTGCGGGTTAGGTTGATTGGCTATGATAAATTGACCCTTAATGTTAGGGGGATTAAATACGTGGGGTTACAGGGATCGGGTGGGATATGTGTCGGTGCAGGCTCGATGGGCCGAAATGGCCTCTATCTGCACTGTGGGGTTTCTGTGATTCTGTGAACCCTCCCTCCTCATCTATATAGCTCCACCCACTCTGTGGTTCCCCAGGAAACCCCTGTGCCATGTAAAGAGAGAAGAGCGCAGCTCCATTTCCCACTCTGTTGCCCTTGGGGACTGAGCAAGACTCACAGGGGAGAAAGTTCTCCACATAGTGAAAAGGTTTATTCCACTGGTTGATGAGTGGGTAAGAAAGGGGCACAATCTCAGGGTTATCATTCAGGCTAAAGGGATCAGGGGATATGGAGAGAAAGCAGGGACAGGGTACTGAATTTGGAAGATCAGCCATGATCTCATTGAATGGCGGAGCAGGCTCGAGGGGCCAAATGCCCTGCTCCTATCTTCTATGTTTCTATCACTAGAAGGGGGGATATTAGAAGACGTTTTTTCACGCAGTGGGTTATTGGCGCACGGAATGCTTTATTACAAGGTGTTTTTGAGGGTCAGACTGGTATGGTAGTGTAATAGTCATGTTTACTGGACTAGTAATCCAGAGAACATGAGCTCAAATCCCATCCATGGCAGGTTGAAGTTTGAATTCAGTTTTTAAAAAATTTGTTCCTGGGATGTGGGCGTCGCTGGCAAGGACCGCATTTATTGCCCATCCTTAATCGCCCTCGAGAAGGTGGTGGTGAGCCGCCTTCTTGAACAGCTGCAGTCCGTGTGGTGAAGGTACTCCCACAGTGCTGTTAAGGAGGGAGTTCCAGGATTTGGCCCAGCGACGATGAAGGATCAGCGATATACTTCTAAGTCAGGATAGTGTGTGACTTGGAGGGGAACTTGGAGGTGGTGGTGTTCCCATGCGCCTGCTGCCCTTGTCCTTCTAGGTGGTAGAGGTTGCGGGTTTGGGAGGTGCTGTTGAAGAAGCCTTGGCGAGTTGCTGCAGTGCATCTTGTAGATGGTACACACTGCAGCCACGGTACACCGGTGGTGGAGGGAGTGAATGTTTAAGGTGGTGGATGGGGTGCCAATCAAGCGAGCTGCTTTGTCCTGGATGGTGTCGAGCTTCTCGAGTGTTGTTGGAGCTGCACTCATCCAGGCAAGTGGAGAGTATTCCATCACACTCCTGACTTGTGCCTTGTAGATGGTGGAAAGGCTTTGGGGAGTCAGGAGGTGAGACACTCACCGCAGAATACCCAGCCTCTGACCTGCTCTTGTTACCACAGTATTTATGTGGCTGGTCCAGTTAAGTTTCTGGTCAATGGTGACCCCCAGGATGGTGATGGTGGGGGATCTGGCGATGGTAATGCCGTTGAATGTCAAGGGGAGGTGGTTAGACTCTCGTTTGCTGGAGATAGGTTGCGGCTTATTAGCTCCTGGATCTCCTGATCTTTCTCGTCGAACCAGACTTGGTGTTTCCTGGTCGAGTGACCGAGCGTCTCTTCACAGGTGCTGATTATGGAGGCCTTGAGTGCAGACCAGGCGCTGTGGGCACTCTGTGTCTCTGCATCACTGGGAGTCGTCAGGTTGTTTGTGAGGCGCAGGCTGAATAGGGCTTTCTTAGTGGGGTCTTTGAGTGCTCCAGCGTTAATTTTCCTGCGGCATTGTTTCTGTTGCCACTGCTGTTTTGGGGCTACATTGATGGAGATGACAGAGCGGATTAGGCGGTGGTCTGTCCAGCAGTCATCAGCTCCTGTCATGGCGCGGGTGATGCGGACGTCCTTGCGGTCCCTCGCTCGGACGATGATGTAGTCCAGCAGATGCCAGTGCTTGGAGCGAGGGCGCTGCCATGAAGCCTTGTACTTGTCTCTCTGACGGAACAAGGTGTTGGTTATGACAAGGCCATTTAAGACAAAGGTCCTCTACCAACCTGCCCCCGCCACACAGTACTGCCCCCCGATTATCAAAATCCACGACAAGGCCTTGGACAACGTGGACCACTTTCCATACCTCGGGAGCTTACTGTCAACAAGGGCAGACGTCGACGACAAAGTCCAACACCGCCTTCAGTGTGCCAGTGGAGCCTTCGGTCGCCTGAGGAAGAGAGTGATTGAAGACCAGGACCTCAAACCCGGCACTAAGCTCATGGTCTACAGAGCAGCAGTGATACCCGCCCTGCTGTATGCCTCAGAGACATGGACCATGTACAGCAGGCACCTCAAAGCACTGAAGAGGTACCACCAACGCTGCCTCCGCAAGATCCTGCAAATCCATTGGCAGGATAGGTGCACCAACGTCAGTGTTCTTGCTCAGGCCAACATCCCCAGCATCGAAGCTTTGACCACGCTCAATCAGCTCCGATGGACGGGTCACATTGTCCGCATGCCCGATACGAGACTCCCAAAACAAGTGCTCTACTCGGAGCTCCGGCACGGCAAGAGAGCCCCAGGTGGGCAGAGGAAACGCTTCAAGGACACCCTCAAAGCCTCCTTGAAAAAGTGTAACACCCCCACCGACACCTGGGAATCCCTGGCCCAAGACCGCACAAAGTGGAGAAGCATCTGGGAAGGCGTCGAACACCTCGAGTCTCTTCGCCGGGAGCAAGCGGAAGCCAAGCGCAGGTAGTGCAAGGAGCGCACGTCAATCCAAGCACCCCACCCACCCGCCCCTTCAACCACCGTCTGCTCCACCCGTGACAGAGACTGTAGGTCCCGCATTGGACTCATCAGTCACCTGAGAACTCATTTTTAATGTGGAAGCAAGTCATCCTCGGTTCCGAAGAGAGAAGTGTTGGAGATAGTCAATTTCAATTCAATTCAAATCGCTTTATTGGCATGAGACAAGGTACATCTTATGTTGCCAAAGCATCGAAAAACATTCATGTTTGTACACAAAAATACAGATCTATCCATACAGTGTATAAACAGATATATCCCTGAGTGTATAAATATACATTCATATAATTTGTATATACTCTTTTCTTATATTTAGTGGTTGTCCCTCTGTTTATGGCAAGCTGTAACATAGTGTGCCGCTAATGTTACACAATTTCTCTCTTCCCCTAGTAGGTATGGGAGTTTTTGGTCGTCATTCAAATTTCTGAATTCCGGGCATATTTTTGTGAATTTTGGGTAGAAATTCTCCCTTATGCCCTGATATTTTCTACAAGCTGTGAGGAAGTGCATCTCTGTCTCCACCACTCCCTGACTGCAGTGAGAGCATATCCTGTCCTCCCTTGGTAGCCGGGTCTGCCTGTGTCTGCCTTTTTCGATGGCCAGGCTATGTTCACTAAGTCTGTACATAGTCATTGCCTGGCACTGGCCCCACCCCCTCCCTGAGACTGGTCCCGCCCCCTCTGACACGGCCCCGCCCCCCCTCTGACACGGCCCCGCCCACTCCCCCTCCATGTTTTCATGTGGAGGGAGGCCGCACGTGGACCGATCCGCGGATTTCCCCAGTGCGCTTTTAACTGATTAAAACCCCGCCTGGCGCCCGGGACGGGAATCGGCGGCCCCGCTAGCCTCCGGGAGCCCGGCCGAGCCGAGCCTGTTGGTCGAGGTGTTTTGGTGCGGGGCGGAAGCGCTGCCCAGCCGTGTTTCCGGCCGCCATGTTGGTGCAGGAATGCACCCCCTCCTGTCCCGCCCTGTGATTGGTGGGCCGGGGCAGTGCCCGCCTCCGCCATGTTGATGCAGGAATGCACCCCTCTCCTGTCCCGCCCTGTGATTGGTGGGCCGGGGCAGTGCCCGCCTCCGCCATGTTGGTGCAGGAATGCAACCCCTCTTGTCCCGCCCTGTGATTGGTGGGCCGGGGCAGAGCCCGCCTCCGCCATGTTTGTCATTGAGAGTCTGCTGGAGCCGATCGCGACGGAGGCCTGGGCGAGCCGCTGGTGAGAAACACACCGGGAATATCATATATAATATAATGGGGGAGGCTCGGTAACCAGCCCAGGCCGGAGAGGAGGGGAGAGGGAGAGCTCGGGAGCATCATAACGGCACAGAAGGAGGCCATTCTGCCCGTCCCGGCTGCAAATTTTTTTCCTTCATGTACTTATTTTTTATCCCTGTTGAAAGCTGTGATTGAGTCTGCCTCCACCACCCTTTGAGGCAGTACAATCCAGATCTTAACCACTCGCTGCGTAAAAAAGATTTTCTTACGTTGCCTTTGGTTCTTTTGCCAATCCCCTTAAATCTGTCCTCTGGCTCTCGACCCTTCTGCCAATGGGAACAGTTTCTCTACTCTGTCCAGACCCCTCGTGATTTTGAACACCTCTATCAAATCTCCTCTCAACCTTCTCTGCTCTAAGGAGACCAACCCCAACTTCTCCAGTCTCTCCACATAACTGAAGTCCCTCATTCTTGGAACCATTCTCGTAAATCTTTTTTGCACTCCCTCCAAGGGCGTCGCATCCTTCCTAAAATGTGCCTGCCACCTTCAACAATTTGTGCACATATACCCCCAGGTCTCCTTGTTCCCGCACACCCTTTAGGATTGTACCCTTTAGTTTATATTGCCTCTCCTCGTTCTTCCTACCAAAATATATCACTTTGCACTTTTCTGCGTTAAATTTCATCTGCCGCATGTCTGCCCATTCCAGCAGCCTGTCTATGTCCTGTTGAAGTCTATCACTATCCTCCTCACTGTTCACTTTACTTCCAAGTTTTGTGTCATCTGCAAATTTTGAAATAGTGCCCTGTACACCCAAGTCATTAATATATATCAAGAAAAACAGTGGTCCTAGTACCGACCCCTGGGGAACACCACTGTTTCTCATTGAAACTTATAAAATTCTAACAGGACTAGACAGACTAGATGCAGGAAGGATGTTCCCGATGGCCGGGGAGTCCAGAACCAGGGGTCACAGTCTAAAGATAAGGGGTAAGCCATTTAGGACAGAGATGAGGAGGAATTACTTCACCCAGAGAGTGGTGAACCTGTGGAATTCTCTACCACAGAAGGCAGTGGAGGCCAATTCATTAAATATATTCAAGAAGGAGTTAGATGTATTTCTTAAGGCTCAAGGGATATGGGGAGAAAGCAGGGACAGGGTACTGAACTTGGATGATCAGCCACGATCTCATTGAATGGCGGAGCAGGCTCGAGGGGCCGAATGGCCTACTCCTGCTCCTATCTTCTATGTTTCTACCTTCCTCCAGTCTAAAAAGCAACCGTTCACCACTACTCTCTGTTTCCTGTCACTTAGCCAATTTTGTATTCATGCTGACACTGTCCCTTTTATTCCATGGCCTTCAGCTTTGCTGGCAAGCCTATTATGTGGCACTTTATCAAATGCCTTTTGGAAGTCCACATCAACCGCATTGCCCTCATTAACTCTCTGTTACCTCTTCAAAAAACTCAAATCAAGTTAGTTAAACATGATTTACCTTTAATAAATCCGTGCTAGCTTTCCTTAATTAATCCACACTTGTCCAAATCACTGTAAATTTTGTCCCGGATTTTCGTTTCTAAAAGATTCCGCACTACCCAGGTTAAACTGACTGGCCTGTAGTTGCTGGGTTATCCTTGCACCCTTTTTTGAACAAGGGTGTAACATTTGCAGAGAGAGCAAGAGAGGGAGGGAGCGCGCGAGAGAGTGAGGGAGCGCGCGAGAGAGTGAGGGAGCGCACGAGAGAGGGAGTGCGCAAGAGAGGGAGGGGGAGCACGCGCGCGAGAGGGGTAGCACGCGCGCGAGAGGGGTAGCACGCGCGCGAGAGAGGGCGCGCGAGCGCGAGAGAGTGGGGGAGCGCGAACGCGAGAGAGTGGGGGAGCGCGCGCGCGAGAGTGGGGGAGCGCGCGCGCGAGAGTGGGGGAGCGCGCGCACGAGAGTGGGGGAGCGCGCACACACGAGAGAGGGAGCGCGAGGCGGCGAGAGAGAGAGCGAGCGCGCGCATGTGTGAGTGAGGCCGAGAGACAGGCAGGCAGATAAAGACAGAGAGAGGGCGAGGGTCAGAGGGTATCGGGACAGACATTGAGAGAGACACACAGTCAGACAGTCAGTGTGTTGGGCAATAACTGCAAATCTTCCAGTATCAGATACTGAGAACAACTTAGAAAGCCAATGAGACGTAGCCCGGTGCCGAGTGTTGTCTGGCAGACAATCAGCAGCCAGTCAAGTCTGACCGAGCACCGGAGACAGGCAGTAGGTCAAACAGACCCCAGAGGCAGGACTTGCAGCTCAGCCCAAGACAGTTAACTAAAACGCAGATGGAGACAGCTCAACCGATCAAAGGGGAGCCAGGAAACCACAGCTCGCCCAGCAACATGCCTCTCCCTGTGGTCAGAATTTCACTCCCACACGTTTCCTCAATGCTCCTAGGCTCTGCGCAATCCACTACGGCATTGCTGTAAGATCCAAAACTAGGGTCATAATTTTTTTTTTCTGTTTATGGGATCAGGGCGTCGCTGACAATGTCAGCAATTATTGCCCATCACTAACTGCCCTTGAGAAGGTGGTGGTGAGCCGCTTTCTTGAACCGCTGCAGTCCCGTGTGGTGAAGGTGCTCCCCCAGTGCTGTTAGGGAGGGAGTTCCAGGATTTTGACCCAGTGATGATGAAGGATCGGCGATATACTTCTCAAAGTCAGGATGGTGTGTGACTTGGAGGGGAACTTAGAAGTGGTGGTGTTCCCATGCGTCTGCTGCCCTTGTCGTTCTCGGTGGAAGAGGTCGCGGGTTTGGGAGGTGCTGCCGAAGAAGCCTTGGCGAGTTGCTGCAGTGCATCTTGTAGATGGTACACATTGCAGCCACGGTACACTGGTGGTGGAGGGAGGGAGTGTTTAAGGTGGTGGATGGGGTGTCAATCAAGTGGGTTGCTTTGTCCTGGATGGTGTCGAGCTTCTTGAGTGTTGTTGGAGCTGCACTCATCCAGACAAGTGGAGAGTATTCAATCACACTCCTGACTTGTGCCTTGTAGATGGTGGAAAGGCTTTAGGGAGTCAGGAGGTGAGACACTCGCCGCAGAATACCTAGCCTCTGACCTGCTCTTGTCACAGTATTTATGTGGCTGGTCCAGTTAAGTTTCTGGTCAATGGTGACCCCCAGGATGTTAATAGTGGGGGATTCGGCGATGGTAATGCCATTGAATGTCAAGGGGCAGTGGTTAGACTCTCGCTTGTTGGAGATAGTCATTGACTGGCACTTCTGTGGCGCGAATGTTACCTGCCAGTTATCAGCCCAAGCCTGAACGTCGTCCAGGTCTTGTTGCATGCGGGCATGGACTGCTTCATTATCTGAGGAGTTGTGAATGGCGCTGAACACTGTGCTGTCATCAGCAAACATCCCCATTTCTGAGAAATATAAAAATGTCACCAATGAATCCAACAAGGAATAGAGAAATAAAAACAGAAAATTCTGGAAATACTCAGCAAGTCAGGCAGCATCAGTAGAGAGAGAAACGGAGTTAACGTTTCAGGTCGATGACCCTTCGTCAGAACTGGAAAAAGTTAGAGATGTAACAGAGTTTTAAGTTAGTACAGGGGCAGGGAAAAGGGGGGGGGGGAAAGAACAAAAGGGAAGGTCTGTGATAGGTTGGAAGACAGGAGAGATTAAGAGACAAAAGGGATGATGGTGCAAGGCAAAAGAAGGTGGTAATGGGACAAGTTAAGAAACAAAAGATGACTCGAGATGAAGTGTAAATGGCAATGGCAGAATGATTGACAGCTGCCATGTGAGAGAAAAAAATAGGGGCCGAGGTTATGATCTGAAATTGTTGAACTCGATGTTGAGTCCAGAAGGCTGTAAGGTGCCTAATCGCAAGATGAGGTGCTGTTCCTCGAGCTTACATTGAGCTTCATTGGAACAGTGCAAGAGGTCGAGGACAGTGAGGTCAGAGTGGGAGTGGAGCGGAGAATTAAAGTGACAGGCGACCGGAAGCTCGGGGTCACCCTTACGGACTGAACGGAGGTGTTCCGCAAAGCGGTCACCCAATCTGCGTTTGGTCTCCCCAATGTAGAGGATACCGCATTGTGAGCAGCGAATACAGTATACTAGATTGCAAGAAGTACAAGTAAATTGCTGTTTCACCTGGAAAGTGTGTTTGGGGCCCTGGACAGTGGGAAGGGAGGAAGTAAAAGGGCAGGTGTTGCATCTCCTGCGCTTGCATGGGAAGGGGAGGATCGAGGAGTGGACCAGGGTGTCGTGGAGGGAGCGGTCCCTTCGGGAATGCTGAAAGGGGAGGGGAGGGGAAGATGTGTTTGGTGGTCGGATCACGCTGTAGGTGGCGGAAATGGCAGAGGATGACCCGTTGAATGTGGAGGCTGGTGGGGTGAAAGGTGAAGACAAGGGGAACCCTATCCTGGTTCTGGGAGGGAGGGGAAGGGGTGAGAGCAGAAGTGCGGGAAATGGAACAGACACGGTCGAGGGCCGTGTCAACCACTGTAGAGGGGAATCCTCGGTTGAGAAAAAAGGAAGACATATCGGAAGCACTGGTATGGAAGGTGGCATCGTCAGAGCAGATGCGGCGGAGATGGAGAAACTGGGAGAATGGAATAGAGTCCTTACAGGAAGCGGGGTGGGAGGAAGTGTAGTCAAGGTAGCTGTGGGAGTCAGTGGGCTTGTAGTGAATATTTGTCAATAGCCTATCCCCAGAAATGGAGACAGAGAAGTCAAGGAAGGGAAGAGGCGGAGATGAACCATGTGAAGGCGAGGGAACGGTGGAAATTGGAAGCAAAGTGAATGAAATTATCTAGTTCAGGGCGAGAGCAGGAAACGGCATCGATGTACCAGAAAAAGAGGTGAGGGAGGGGACCTGAGTAGGACTGGAAAAAAGAATGTTCCACATGTCCCACGAAAAGGCAGGCATAGCTGGGACCCATGCGGGTTCCCATAGCAACACCTTTAATTTGGAGGAAGTGAGTGGAGTCAAAGGAGAAGTTGTTCAATGTGAGAACAAGTTCAGCCAGCGGAGGAGGGTGGGGATTGGTTGGACCTCTGTTCAAGGAAGAAGCGGAGCGCCCTCAGGCTGTCCTGGTGGGGGATGGCGGTGTAGATGGATTGGTGAAAAGCTTCTTGGTGAAAAACATCTTTACCCAGAGAGTGGTTAGGATGTGGAACTTGCTACCACAAGGAGTGGTTGAGGCAAATAGCATAGGTGCATTTAAGGGGAAGCTAGATAAACACACTAGGGAGAAAGGAATAGACGGATATGCTGATAGGGTGAGATGAAGAGGGGTGGTAGGTGGCTCATGTGGAGCATAAACACCGACATGGACCAGTTGGGCCGAATGGCTTGCATTTGTGTTGTGAATTCTATGTAATCCAAAATCAGCCAGTAGGACAGACGCGCATGATAGGAACATAGGAATTGCCAAACGATAAAAGATCACGGTCCATCTAGTTCGCCTTCGGGTAGTTGCATGATCCAACCATAATGAAGTTGTTGACCAATCATGACAATCAATCTCTATCAATGAGTCTACAACAGACCCAGACATGAGGCGAGGAAAACCCCCAGTGGTGGAGAGCTTTAATAACCATAGGTCCAAGTCACCTGTTCCTCCCGAGCCTGCTTCACTTGTACAACCATATCTTGAAGGACAATGAAATCAACTGATGGAGTCATAAAGAGTACATGTGGTGTCAAGGTTCATGCTGCACCTGAGTACTTCCGTGATCTGTTTATGAGGGCAGGCTTCGTTTACCTGTCCTGTGATGTAGGACTTGATACCCGCGAGAGGGCTTGACCAGGAATCAGGACATTGCCATCGCTGGCAAGTAGGCAGATATTCTCATCTACCCGCCCAGCTGGTACGAGGCAAATAATCTTGAGTATAATTGAAAGAAGGAACTTGCATTTATATAGCGTGTTTCGCAACCTCAGGACCTCCCAAAGCACATCATAGCCAATTAAGTACTTTTTGAATAGGGCTAACTTCAATGGGATGCAAAAGAATCTAGCCAGAGTAAAATGGAACCAAAGACTGACAGGAAAAACTGTAACGGAACAATGGGTGATCTTTAAGGAGGAGATGTTCCAAGTACAGGCTAGGTACATTCCAACAAGAGGGAAGGGTAAGGGAACCAAAGCAAGGGCTCCTTGGATGACGTGGGAGATAGAGAAGATGAAACAAAAAAAGAGGGTGTATGATGCATGTCAGGTGAATTCTTCAAGGGAGAACCAGACCAAATACAATAAGTTGAGAGGGGATCAGATTGGCAAAGAGAGAATATGAGAGTAGAATGGCGGTTAACATAAAAGAGTTTACATCACCAAAGAAGGTGATGTATGTTTAGAGGCGCAGGGCAAGGCTGGAATACTCAATGAGTACTTTGTATCGGTGTTTACTAAGGAGGTGGATGCTGACAAAATATCGGCAGAAGTGGAAAAGGTAGAAGGAATGGAAGGGGTGAAAATTGATAGACAGGATGTACTAGAAAGGCTACGTATGCTTAGAGTGGACAAGTCGCCTGCGCCAGATGGCTTGCATGTCAGGTTGCTAAGGGAATTGGGGGAGGAGAGAGCGGAAGGGCTTGCCATAATTTTCCAAACTTCCCTAGATTCAGGGAAGGTGCCTGAGGATTGGAAAGTGGCAAATGTGACACCATTGTTCAAGAAAGGGTGTAAGGATAATCCAAGTAACTACAGGCCAGTCAGTTTAACATCAGTGGTGGGTAAAGTTTTAGAAACAATAATCAAGGAAAAAATTAACGGGCATTTGGAGAGATTTAAGCTAATTAAGGAAAGCCAACATGCATTTGTAAAAGGAAGATTGTGTTTGACTAATCTCAGTGAATTTTTTGATGAAGGGAATGCAATGGATGTTGTCTACATGGATTTTCGGAAGACGTTTGACAAAGTACCACATAGAAGGCTGGTTAACAAAATTGAGGCTCATGGAATAGGTGGGTCAGTGGCAGCTTGGATAAGGAATTGGCTTAAGGACAGAAAACAGTGAGTTGTGGTAAATGGCTGTCTTTCAGACTGGAGGATGGTAGACAGTGGTGTTCCCCAAGGTTCAGTGCTAGGGCCACTGCTTTTTTTGATATATATAAATGACCTGGATATTGGAATACAGAGTAGAATTTCTAAATTTGCCGATGACACCAAACTTGGGGTTGTGGCAAACAGTGAGGATGATACCAATCGACTGCAACAGGACATAGGAAGGCTAGCAGAATGGGCAGACAAGTGGCAGATGGAATTTAATACAGAGAAATGTGAGGTGATGCATTTTGGCAGAAGGAACAGGGAGAGGCAATATACACTTAATGGCACAGTTTTAAAGAGTGTGCAGGGACAGAGGGACCTGGGAGTTAATGTGCATAGGTCCCTGAAGGTGGCAGGACATATTGAGAGAGTGGTTTGCAAAGCATATGGGATCTTGGGCTTCATAAATCGAGGTATTGAGTACAAAAGTAGAGAAGTTATGCTGAACCTTTATAAAGCGCTGGTTAGGCCACAACTGGAGTATTGCGTCCAGTTCTGGTCACCGCACTTTAGGAAGGATGTGAAGGCCCTTGAGAGGGTGCAGAGGAGATTTACCAGAATGGTTCCGGGGATGGGGGGGATCTTAGCTATAAGGACAGGGTGGAGAAGCTGGATTTGTTTTCATTAGAGCAAAGGAGGTTGAGGGGTGATTTGATAGAGGTGTTCAAGATTATGACGGGTTTGGATAGGCTAGACGGGGAAAGGCTGTTCCCACTAGTTGATGGTACAAGGACTAGGGGACACAGATTTAAGGTTTTGGAAAAGATATACAGGGGGGATGTGAGGAAAAGCTATTTTACACAACGAGTGGTGATGACCTGGAACTCGCTGCCGACGGAAGTGGTGGAAGCGGAGACACTCAATGTTTTCAAGGGGAGACTGGATAGGCACTTGAGGGAAATAAACTTGCAGGGCTACGGGGATAGAGCGGGGGAATGGGAATGACTGGATTGCTCTACAGCGAGCCGGCATGGACTCGATGGGCCGAATGGCCTCCTTCTGTGTTGTTATGACTGTTATGACGTGTACTCACTGTTGTCATGTAGGAAATGCAGCAGCCAATTTGTGCACAGCAAGGTCCCACAAACAGCAAAGAGATAAATGACCAGATGTTTTAGTGATGTTGGTTGAGGAATAAATGTTGGCCAGGACAAGTGGGAGAACTTCCCTGCTCTGGGTGGGAATACTGCCGTGGGATCTTTTGCGTGCTGTAGAGAGGGCAGACGGGGCCAAGGTATAACTTCTCATCCGAGAGACGGCATCTCCGATAGTGCAGCGCTCCCTCAGCAGCGCACTGGAGAGTGTCAGCCGAGATTATGGGGCTCAAGTCTCTGGAGTGGAACTTGAACCCATGACCTTCTGACTCCGAGGCAAGAGCGCAACCCGCTGAGCCGCGGCTGACACCTTTTGAACTTGGCCTTCTCCCGTCTTTGATACTGGCCAGTTGCGATGACGGGGGGCAAGCTCCCAGCTCTCCCTCCCTCGAGGATCGGTGCCTGCTCGAGGTGGGCAGAAGAGGAGGAGGATTAATGTAAAAGAGAACACGCCGCAACTAGCTTTCATTCCAAGAAGGTCAAATTCTTGCTAGGATTATAAGCTGCTTTCTACCACTTAAACTCCCTGAAGCTGAGCACAATCCAGCTGACTTATTTGCACAGAATTTCAATCAAAAGCTGCACTATTATGAAACAGTGCGGTGGCCAAGATTGTGGAAAGCAGCGACGTTTTGTCTGTCGGAGATTAAATGACCTCTTCTGTCTTTCTCTTCCCCTAGGCTGGATGGACGCCCTCCTCCCTTCCGCCTCGCTTATCTTCTAACCAGCCTTGGACAGCGTGTTCCCTTCGACTGCTGGGCGTTCCACCTGGTTAAAGCCCGGTGATCTCTGCTCCGTCAATCTGTGTGGTTTTATTTTTGTGTGCGCGCTGACCCTCCTGGTGGACCATTTATGGAAGGAATGCCCAGAGAGAGGCAGTGATTGGATTGACCGACTGGCGGGGGGTGCAGACTCTGGCCGTGCTGCTTTCTCCGGGCTCCGCTCTATGCCGGTCGCCCCGTCCTGTCCCGTGTGTGTGTGTGTGTTAATGATTTCTTGCTCTCTTAATGAGAATGGCACGGACTATACTGTGATGTTCTAAGCCAGGAAGCTCCTCTCTCTGTCTCCCCGAACTCACTGACACTTCCCCCGGAGACTGTGGCGGGGTCGAGAGCTGTGTGAGGCAGGCGGGCCTCTCCGCGCCCGCTGAGCGAGAATGTCCTCTTCAGCGATGATGCGCTTTTCGGTGGCGGACTACGTCATCTTCGCCCTGCTCCTGGTTTTCTCCTCGCTCATCGGGCTCTTCTACGCGCTGAGTGGCGGGCGGCAGCGGACCACGCAGGAGTTCCTGCTGGCGGGACGCAGCATGACCTTCATGCCGGTGGCACTCTCCCTCCTCGCCACCTTCCAGTCGGCCGTGGCCATCTTAGGCGTGCCGTCCGAGATCTACACGTCCGGCACGGAGTACTGGTTCCTGGGCTGCTCCTACTTCCTGGGGCTCCTCATCCCGGCTCACATCTTTGTCCCCATGTTTTACCGGCTGGGCCTCACCAGCACATACGAGGTAAGTGGAAAAGCTCTAGAGAGAGAAAGGTGCGAGGATTTACAAGGACGACACCAGAATGCCTCCATCCGTTACGTGGAGAGACTGGGATTGTTCTCCTTGGAGCAGAGAAGGATTAAGGGGAAATTTAATAGAGGTGTTCAAAATCATGAGGGGTTTTGATAGAGTAAATAAGGAGAGACTCTTTCCAGTGGCAGGAGGGTCGGTAACCAGAGGACACAGACTTAAGATTATTGGCATAAGCGCCAAAGGTGAGATGAGAAGACATTTCTTTTACGCAGCGAGTTGTGGTGATCTGGAACGCGCTGCCTGAAAGGGCGGTGGAAGCAGATTCAATAATAACTATCAAAAGGGAATTGGATAAATACTTGAAGGGGAAAATGTTGCAGGATTACGGGGAAAGAGCAGCGAGAGTGGGTCTGATTGGATAGCTCTTTCAAAAAACCGGCACAGCCACGATGGGCCGAATGGCCTTATGTGCTATAAGATTCTATGAACTGAGGGGTTACAACTCGAGAAAGATTGAACTGTCTGGGGCTCTTTACTCTAGAAAAGAGAAGGCTGAAGGGTGACCGAATAGAGTTCTTTAAAATTATGAAAGGGTTTGATAGGGTAGACGTAGAGAAGATGTTTCCACTTGGGGGCGGGGGGTGGGGGGGGGGTGGGGTGGGTGGGGGGGGGGTGGGGTGGGTGGGGTGGGTGGGTGCGGGGGGTGGGGGGGGGGTGGGGGTGGGGTGGGGGGGGGGGGGGGGGGGAGTCCAAAACTAGAGGTCATAAATATAAGATAGTCACTAATAAATCCAACATGAAACTCAGGAGAAACTTCTTTACCCAGAGCGTGGTGAGAATGTGGAACTCGCTGCCACAGGGAGTGGTTGAGGCGAATAGTATGGATGCGTTTAAGGGGAAGGTGGATATGTACACGAGGGGGAAAGGAAAAGAATATGATGATAGGGTTAGATTAAGTGGGGTGGGAGGCGGCTCGTCTGGAGCATAAACTCCGGCGTGGACCAGTGGGGTGGAATGGCCTGTTTGTGTGCTGTAAGTTCTATGTGAGTGGACACCCATTTACTCAGTGGCCCTCGCTGGTCAGTGGCTGGTGTCCAATAGAAATTGCTGACTAGGCACAGGTGTAGCTATGGTTTGAGCCGCATGCACTCATTTTAGTAGACAACACCTTAACTACACTACAGGTAAATGTGCTTCACGTGTGTGTATAAGAGCAGACATCTACTGCCATTCAGTAACCAAAGAAGTAAAGCGCTCAACGATTTAAAAAAAAAAAACCCCCACAGAAAGGTTGATGTTGACATGCACCCACCGTGCGAGTATGAGTGTTGAGCTCACCGTGCCCAGCGACGGTTTCTGTTGCTTAATTAAAAAATTCAATGCAATTATCCACACCTGGATTCCCAATTAGCCACTTGTGTCTAGTGGCTAACGTACTGGGCAACACTGTTTTAGCGTGACCAGTGGTTTAGTATATGTTAAATGTCGTTCATTAAAGGCTTGGCCTGGGGACCCCCATCCCCCGGCTGCATCCATGAGTTCATCCAGGGAAGGCCCCGGGTCTATGCTGTTGGCCTCAGCACCATTCAGTTAAGCGTGGGGGGAGAAATAAAATCAACGGTTCTGGTTCCCACTCCTGATTGCTATCCAGTTCGCCCTGCCGGAGGCGCACGTTTGTGGGTAAGGAATAGAATTGGGCTTGGATACTGAGAAGTGTAGAGGAACAGAGGGACCTTGGAGTGCATGTCCACAGATCCCTGAAGGTAGCAGGACAGATAGATAAGGTGGTTAAGAAGGCACACGGAATGCTTGCCTTTATTAGCCGAGGCATAGAATACAAGAGCAGTGGGGTTATGCTTCAACTGTATAATCCACTAGTTAGGCCTCAGCTAGAGTACTGCGTGCAGTTCTGGTCACCACATTACAGGAAGGATGTGATTGCACCAGAGAGGGTATGGAGAAGATTTATGAGGCTGTTGCCGGGACTGGAGAATTTTAGCTATGAGGAAAGATTGGATAGGCTGGGGTTGTTTTCTTTGGAACAGAGGAGGCTGAGGGGAAACTTAATTGAGGTGTATAAAATTATGAGGGGCCTCGATAGAGTGGATAGGAAGGCCCTATTTCCCTTAGTAGAGGGGTCGATAACCAGAGGGGAGTTGAGAACTTTTTTCACCCAGAGGGTGGTGGGGGGTCTGGAACTCACTGCCTGAAAGGGTGGTAGAGGCAGAAACCCTCATCGCATTTAAAAAGTACTTGCATATGCACTTGAAGTGCTGTAACCTACAGGGCTATAGACCGAGAGCTGGAAAGTGGGATTAGGCTGGAGAGCTCTTTCTCGGCCGGCACAGACACATCTGTGCTGTAAATTTCTATGATTCTATGTGAAACCTACTATGGTCGAAGAGCCAGCTGGTGCTCACTGTCCAGGCTCTTGTGTGAAGAATGCCCACTCATTTTATTTGTGATCCCAGGACTGACGAGGCGGTATTTATTGTACACCCTCGGCTGCCCTGAGAGGGTGGTAGTGGGCCTTCTCCTTTAGTGCTCCTCTTTAAACTGAGTGGCTTGCATGACAATTGGGGACACTCCCCCCCTCCCCCTTTTCCCTCCCGGGTGAAAATGAACAGATTTATTAAATTAATTTTCATAACTTGTTACGGTGGGATTTGAACTCGCAAACTGGTTGCATAGATTAGGCTTGAATCTTTTACGTGCGCCAGAGAGGACAGACGGGGCCTCAGTTTAACATCTCATCCGAAAGACAGCACCTCCGACAGCGCAGCACTCCCTCAGTACTGCACTGGAAGTGTTATCCTAGATTAGTGGCTCAGGTCTCTGGAGTGGGACTTGAACCCACGACCTTCTGACTCAGTGGCGATCGTGCTGCCCACTGAGACGCGGCTGACAATACGGCCAGCGTACAGGAGCTGGGTTCTTTTTTTTTACCCACGCTCTGGCTCGTGCAGTTGTGCTCCCTCTTAGATTGTTTCCGCTCCTGTTGCCTGTAATTTGAATTTGAAGGTTTGTGTTTCTCTTCCAGTACCTGGAGCTGCGGTTTAACAAGATGACGCGGCTGTGCGGGACGTTGACCTTTATATTCCAGATGGTGAGTGTGGTGTCCGGCAGATGTTTCTAGCAGGAGCGGGTTAAATACTCCTGAGGTGGAACTTTCGTTCAAACAGCCAGGAACATAAAATAAATAAACTTCCGGTACTGTCAAAAAGAAAAAAAAAACCTGTCCGCCGCACTGCTATAGAGATTCGGTCATTCACTGGGAAATAAATCAGTTCCTTTAACCAATTGAGATCAAATTTAGAAAGAAAGAAAATCTTGCATTTCTATAGCACCTTTCACGACCGTAGGACGTCCCAAAGTACTTTACAGCCAATGAAGTACTTTTGAAGTGTAGTCACTGTTGTATTGTAGGAAATGTAGCAGCCAATTAGCGCACTGCAAGCTCCCACAAGCAGCAATGTGATAATGACCGGATAATCTGTTATAGTGATGTTGATTCAGGGATAAATATTGGCCAGGACAGTGGGGAGAACTCCCCTGCTCTTCTTCGAAATGGTGCCATGGGCTCTTTTACATCCACCTGAGAGAGCAGACGGGGCCTCGGTTTAACGTCTCATCCGACAGTGCGGCACTCCCTCAGCACTGCACTGGGAGGGTCCGCCTAGATTTTTGTGCTCAAGTCTCTGGAGCGGGACTTGAACCCACGACCTTCTGACTCGGACGAGGGTGCTACCCACTGAGCCACAGCTGACACATTCTCAAATTTAATCCTTCTGTTCTTCACTAAATGTTAAAAGTTAAGGCATGCTCAGTATGTCACGCTGCCCTTCGTGAAAAGTGACATTCATTTTGCGTTAACAAAAATTTGCCTCAAGTAGCCTGCTCACGTTCTGTGCTAACTGTAACTGATGTCGGCCGAATGGGGCTGTGATTGGCCTCCCCCTGGGTTAGCATGGGTGTCTTTGGACAGGGTCGGCCATCTACTGAACCGCCGTCCCTCCGCCCCTTCCCTCCCCTGGAAGTGTGGGTGTGAGCCAGGCCAGGAATAGCCTTGGCTGCAGTACTTGCCCAAATCGAACAGGCTGCAAATCACTTGGTGTCCACCATGAATAATGGTCAGTTGGGCCAAGGTATTGGAAGTAGTATGGAGCCGCACGCCAACAAGGAGTCAACACCTCGGGAAAGGGAGCGGGGAATTAGTGGGGAGGGGAAATGTCCTATTTTGAAGTAGGCCACTTAATAATAAACACAACTCAACAGTTAACATGAGTATGTAAGTTAATCCGATTGGTTAATCTCCATTGGGTCTCTGCCAGTTCTTCTCTCACAGGATCACTAAGAGCGAGTACAAAATTAATTAAAAAGGCTAAAGGAATGTTGGCCTTTATCTCAAGCGGGCTGGAATACAAAGGGGTGAAACTATATTACGTTATATAAAGCTCTGGTAAGACCCCATCTGGAGTACCCGCGTTCAGTTCTGGGCCCCGCACCTCAGGAAGGACATACTGGCCCTGGAGGGGGAGCAGCGCAGATTCACCAGAATGATACCGGGGTTTAAGTTATGAGGACAGGTTGCAAAGACTAGCCTTGTATTACCTTGAATATAGAAGACTAACGGGTGATCTAATGGAGGTGTTTAAGATGATCAAAGGCGTTGATAGGGTAGATGGAGAGAAACTATTTCCTCTGGTGGAGGGAGTCCAGAACAAGGGGGCATAACCTGAAAATTAGAGCCAGGCTGTTCAAGGGTGATGCCAGGAAGCACTTCTTCACACAAAGGGTAGTGGAAATCTGGAACTCTCCCTAAAACGCTGTTGAGGCCGGGGGGTCAATTGAAAATTTCAAAACTGACCGATAGGTTTTTGTTCGGCACGGGTATTAAGGGTTACAGAACCAAGGCGCATAGATGGAGTTAAGATACAGGTCAGCCATGATCTAACTGAATGGCGGAACAGACTCGAATGGCCTTCTCCTGTTCCGAGGAGGCTGTCTTAAAGTTCTCCACGCTACCTGCGTCCCTGGCCAGTCCATTCCACATGTTCACCACCCTCTGCGTGAAGGATCTAAACTCTCTGTGCACCTCTCTTCTAACTCTGAGCCGTGACCCCTGGTTCTAGAGTTTGTGAGCGTTTTGAACTCATCAGGGTTGAATTTATCTGTTGCCTTAAGGAGCTGGACTAATATCTCACCCGATCGTCTCGTCTCTTCAGCGTAAGCAAATCCCAGGCTCTCCTCGTGGCTCAGCTGCCATAAGCCAGGTCTCTCATTATATAGAATTTACAGCACAGAAACAGGCCATTCAGCCCAACCGGTTTATGCTCCGCACAGGCCTCCTCCCGCCCTACATATCCTTCTCTTCTTTTCTCCCTCGTGTACTTATCTAGCTTCCCCTTAAGTACATCTATGCGATTCGCCTCAACCACTCCCTATGCCACATTCTAACCACCGGCTAAAGAAGTTAGCTAATTCTCGGGATGTGGGCATCCCTAGTTGCCGTGAGAAGATGGCGATGGGCCCACTGAGTGGCTGCCTAGGTCACTTCAGGGAGCAGTTAAGCGAGAACCACATTTGTGTGGCACTGGAGCCACATAGACACCAGACCGGGTAAGGACTACAGGTTTGATTCCCTAAAGGACATTAGTGAACCAGTTGGGTTTTTTTTAACGACAATCCGACAGCTTCACTTTCACTGATAACCAGCTTTTTATTTCAAGAATTGTTAAAACTGAATTCAAGTGGGATTTGAACTCACGTTCTCTGGATTACTAGTCCCGTGACATAATCACTACACTACCGCAGCATGACTTGGGTGTGAAACGGCAGTGGTGACTGACTTGCACCATGGAGACCCTGTGTATTCACAGTGGGTTAAGACAAACCGCACTTGAATACAAAGACTTGAACTTTAGTCATTCAGTAACGAGAGTGTTTGTGCGTGGTTTTATCAGCAAACACTGGAGCCTGAATCACACAATGCCAAGCCTGTAGATTCCTGCAGGGGATCTGTTCTACAAAAGGTACAAAGTAATGATCAGCTATCTAGCTGCCCAGTTTTTCTACAGACTCCTCTCTGATCACTTGATATTCCTTTCTTTGGTTCTAAAGGTCGAAATCAGATTAAATTTGGAACCAGTGTTCATTTTATCTGCATTCTACAGAAGTTAATTGTTAAACCAGATTGTTCTCTAGATTCTGGGTAGATGACAAAAACAGATTTAGATGCTGCATGTAGATTGATGCAGCACAGAAGGAGGCCATTCGGCCCAGTGTGCCTGTGCCCGCTCTTTGAAAGAGCTATCCAATTAGCCCCACTCCCCTGCTCTTTTCCCATAGCCCTGCAAATTTTTACTTTTCAAGTATTTATCCAATTCCCTTTTGAATGTTACTATTGAAGGATGTAGGCTATCAGGTCCAGGGAATTTGTTGGCTTTAGTCCCCTTAATTTCTCCAGCACAATTTCTTTACTAATACAAATTTGTTTAAGTTCCTCATTCTCACTAGACCCTTGGTTCCCCACTATTTCCAGAATGTTTTTTGTGTCTTCTGCTGTGAAGACAAGTAAAATGTATTTGTTTAATGTTTCTGCCATTTCCTTATTCCCCATTATAATTTCTCCTGTCTCTGCCTGTAAGGGACCCTCGTTTACTTTCACGTACCGCCCTCCCTGTCTCCCCACTAATCAATATAACCCCCATAGAGTTTGATGGACATTCTGACAAATATATTGGAAGCTAATGCAGCATCTGTCATTCATAATTGATGCTGTGGTTTATGCTTCTTTTTAGCAGCAGTTATATAAATATCCCTGGTCTGTTAGTCAGCAACGCTTTCATAGTATCATAGAAAGGTACAGCACAGAAGGCGGCCATTTTGCCCATCGAGTCTGCGCTGGCTCTTTCGAAGATCCTTCACCCTTTCAGGCAGTGCATTCCAGATCACAGCAACTCGCTGCATAAAATAAAAAGAAGTTGCCCCCATCTCCCCTATGGTACTTTTGCCAATTACCTTAAATCTGTGTCCTATGGGGATTCTAGGACTAGGGGGCCATAGTCTAAAAATTAGAGCCAGACCTTTCAGGAGTGAAATTAGGAAACACTTCTACACACTCTGGAATTAGGAAACACGTCTAGAACTCTGTTCCGCAAACAGCAATTGATGCTCGATCAATTGTTAATTTTAAATCTGAGGTTGATAGCTTTTTGTTGACCAAAGGTATTAAGGGACATAGCCAAAGGTAGGTATATAGAGTTAGGTCGCAGATCAGCCATGATCTCATTGAATGGCGGAACAGGCTCGAGGGGCAGAATGGCCTCCTCCTATGTTCCTATAGCTACCGTCCCTCCCACCAGTGGAAACCACCTTTCTACAAGTATGCTGAACTAATTTGACGTTGCAGCTCCTAGACTGAATCTAAGGGATCAAAAATAAACAAATCTCCAGGGGTGACGGCACATACCAGAAGGAGCTCAATGAGCTTAGAGATAAAAAGAAAAAACTTGCATTTATAAAGCGCCTTTCACAACCTCAGGGCACGCCAAAGTGCTTTACAGCCAATGAAGTCCTTTTGAAGCGTTGTAATGTATTAAGCAGCCAATGTGCACACATCGAGGTCTCACAAACAGTAATAAGATAATGACTTGATCTGTTTTAGTAATGTCAATTGAGGGATCAATATTGGCCAGGACACGGTGGAGAAATCCCCTGCTCCTCTTCGAATAGTGCCGTGGGATCTCGAGAGGGCCTCGGTTTAATTTCGCATCTGACAGTGCAACACCCCCTCAGTTCTGCGCTGGGCGTGTCAGCCTGGATTATGTGTTCAAGTCTCTGGAGTGGCGCTTGAACCCACAGCCATGTGACTCGGGCAACAGTGCTACCCACCGAGCCACGGCTGACACCTTTGAGTTGCGGCTGACACCATGCTCTATGAATTGCATGATGAGGGAGTTGGTGAACATGGCAAGTCTCAATGGATTGGAACCAAACCACCTTTCAAAAGAGGCAACGAAACAAATCCAAGTAACTACAGACTAAGGCAAAAATAATGGAAAGTAACCTAGTAAATGGCAGCCATGGTGGTTTCAGAAGGAGCAAGAGCCTGCTGGCTAACCTTGACTTTTCTTTTGAGGAGGTGATGTCCCAAGTTGCCAGTGGGAACTCCTATGGCATGTCAAGACTTCCAGAAAGCTTTTGATAGAGTTCCACATGAAAGGCTGCTGAATATGCTCAAGGTAGTGATATCCATAGTACAACCTTGTTATTGGCTGAAGGGGAGTCTCATGCAAAAAGACAGTTGGCGCTCCCTCAGTACTGCCCCGAGGTGTTGATACTTGTGTCTAGTGGGGTTTTTTGAACCAATTGACTCAGGTGACAGTGCCATCACTGACAGTAAGAATGAATTCAGACAGCCAGACCTGTTAGTTGCAGGAGAGGGTTTTGTTCATGGTAATACCAATCTTTCTCTTCTAATTGCAGGTGATTTACATGGGTGTAGTGCTGTATGCACCTGCGCTGGCACTGAATGCAGGTACGTTGAGATAGAGTCGCGGTATAGTGAAATGCCCCAGGGTACTTGAAGCTCACCTGGACAGACGGAGCCCCCTCAGGCCCAAGCTCATTTTCTGAACGCCAGCTACAGTAATGTGAAAGAATTTGGGGTTATTTTTCTAAGAAAACAAACTGTTGGAGAAATAACAACAGAAAATGCTGGAAAAACTCAGCAAGTCAGGCAACATCCGTGGAGAGAAATTTGAAACGTCAACTCAAATTTCTCTCCACGGATGTTGCCTGACTTGCTGAGTTTTTCCAGCATTTTCTGTTGTTATTTCGGATTTCCAACATCTGCAGTATTTTGCTATCAAACTGTTGGAGAATGTGGATTCATTAACTCTTCAGGCAGTGTATTCCAGATCATCATAACTTAGGTAAAAACATTTATCCTCATCTCCCCTCTGGCTCTTTTGCCCATTATCTTAAATCTGTGTTCTCTGGTTACTGACTCTCTCACCAGTTTTTCCTTATTTACTCTATTGTTGTAAACAGCCGACGGTTTCAAACGTTACATAAAGCGTGTTTGGTATCTTAATCTTGGCTTGAGTGTAAGCAGTTATCGTGCGCGGGCAATTGTTTCAGGGGAGTTGGCACGGTGACAGCTCAGTGAGACCAGTGGTGCAGTCAGACTAGCGCAGTGAGACCAGCGGCGCAGTCAGACTAGCGCAGTGAGACCAGCGGTGCAGTCAGACTAGCGCAGTGGGACCAGCGGTGCAGTCAGACTAGCGCAGTGAGACCAGCGGTGCAGTCAGACTGGCGCAGTGAGACCAGCGGTGCAGTCAGACTAGCGCAGTGAGACCAGCGGTGCAGTCAGACTAGCGCAGTGAGACCAGCGGTGCAGTCAGACTAGCGCAGTGAGACCAGCGGTGCAGTCAGACGAGCGCAGTGAGACCAGCGGTGCAGTCAGACTGGCACAGTGAGACCAGCGGTGCAGTCAGACTAGCGCAGTGGGACCAGCGGTGCAGTCAGACTAGCGCAGTGAGACCAGCGGTGCAGTCAGACTAGCGCAGTGAGACCAGCGGTGCAGTCAGACTAGCGCAGTAGGACCAGCGGTGCAGTCAGACTAGCGCAGCAGGACCAGCGGTGCAGTCAGACTAGCGCAGTGAGACCAGCGGTGCAGTCAGACTAGCGCAGTGAGACCAGCGGTGCAGTCAGACTAGCGCAGTGAGACCAGCGGTGCAGTCAGACTAGCGCAGTGAGACCAGCGGTGCAGTCAGACTAGCGCAGTGAGACCAGCGGTGCAGTCAGACTAGCGCAGTGAGACCAGCGGTGCAGTCAGACTAGCGCAGTGAGACCAGCGGTGCAGTCAGACGAGCGCAGTGAGACCAGCGGTGCAGTGAGACCAGCGGTGCAGTCAGACTAGCGCAGTGAGACCAGCGGTGCAGTCAGACTAGCGCAGTGAGACCAGCGGTGCAGTCAGACTGGCGCAGTGAGACCAGCGGTGCAGTCAGACTAGCGCAGTGAGACCAGCGGTGCAGTCAGACTAGCGCAGTGAGACCAGCGGTGCAGTCAGACTAGCGCAGTGAGACCAGCGGTGCAGTCAGACTAGCGCAGTGAGACCAGCGGTGCAGTCAGACTAGCGCAGTGAGACCAGCGGTGCAGTCAGACTAGCGCAGTGAGACCAGCGGTGCAGTCAGACGAGCGCAGTGAGACCAGCGGTGCAGTGAGACCAGCGGTGCAGTCAGACTAGCGCAGTGAGACCAGCGGTGCAGTCAAGACTAGCGCAGTGAGACCAGCGGTGCAGTCAGACTAGCGCAGTGAGACCAGCGGTGCAGTCAGACTAGCGCAGTGAGACCAACGGTGCAGTCAGACTAGCGCAGTGAGACCAGCGGTGCAGTCAGACTAGCGCAGTGAGACCAGCGGTGCAGTCAGACTGGCGCAGTGAGACCAGCGGTGCAGTCAGACTAGCGCAGTGAGACCAGCGGTGCAGTCAGACTAGCGCAGTGAGACCAGCGGTGCAGTCAGACTGGCGCAGTGAGACCAGCGGTGCAGTCAGACTAGCGCAGTGAGACCAGCGGTGCAGTCAGACTAGCGCAGTGAGACCAGCGGTGCAGTCAGACGAGCGCAGTGAGACCAGCGGTGCAGTCAGACTGGCGCAGTGAGACCAGCGGTGCAGTCAGACTAGCGCAGTAGGACCAGCGGTGCAGTCAGACTAGCGCAGTGAGACCAGCGGTGCAGTCAGACTAGCGCAGTGAGACCAGCGGTGCAGTCAGACTGGCGCAGTGAGACCAGCGGTGCAGTCAGACTAGCGCAGTGGGACCAGCGGTGCAGTCAGACTAGCGCAGTGAGACCAGCGGTGCAGTCAGACTAGCGCAGTGAGACCAGCGGTGCAGTCAGACTAGCGCAGTGAGACCAGCGGTGCAGTCAGACTAGCGCAGTGAGACCAGCGGTGCAGTCAGACTAGCGCAGCAGGACCAGCGGTGCAGTCAGACTAGCGCAGTGAGACCAGCGGTGCAGTCAGACTAGCGCAGTGAGACCAGCGGTGCAGTCAGACGAGCGCAGTGAGACCAGCGGTGCAGTCAGACTAGCGCAGCAGGACCAGCGGTGCAGTCAGACTAGCGCAGTGAGACCAGCGGCGCAGTGAGACCAGCGGTGCAGTCAGACTAGCGCAGCAGGACCAGCGGTGCAGTCAGACTAGCGCAGCAGGACCAGCGGTGCAGTCAGACTAGCGCAGTGAGACCAGCGGTGCAGTCAGACTAGCGCAGTGAGACGAGCGGTGCAGTCAGACGAGCGCAGCAGGACCAGCGGTGCAGTCAGACTAGCGCAGCAGGACCAGCGGTGCAGTCAGACGAGCGCAGCAGGACCAGCGGTGCAGTCAGACTAGCGCAGCAGGACCAGCGGTGCAGTCAGACTAGCGCAGTGAGACCAGCGGTGCAGTCAGACTAGCGCAGTGAGACCAGCGGTGCAGTCAGACGAGCGCAGTGAGACCAGCGGTGCAGTCAGACTAGCGCAGTGGGACCAGCGGTGCAGTCAGACTAGCGCAGTGAGACCAGCGGTGCAGTCAGACTAGCGCAGTGAGACCAGCGGTGCAGTCAGACTAGCGCATTGAGACCAGCGGTGCAGTCAGACTAGCGCAGTGAGACCAGCGGTGCAGTCAGACTAGCGCAGTGAGACCAGCGGTGCAGTCAGACTAGCGCAGTGAGACCAGCGGTGCAGTCAGACTAGCGCAGTGAGACCAGCGGTGCAGTCAGAGTAGCGCAGTGAGACCAGCGGTGCAGTCAGACTAGCGCAGTGAGACCAGCGGTGCAGTCAGACTGGCACAGGGGGACCAGCGGTGCAGTCAGACTAGCGCAGCGGGACCAGCGGTGCAGTCAGACTAGCGCAGTAGGACCAGCGGTGCAGTCAGACTAGCGCAGTGAGACCAGCGGTGCAGTCAGACTAGTGCAGTGAGACCAGCGGTGCAGTCAGACTAGCGCGGTGAGACCAGTGGTGCAGTCAGACTGGCGCAGTGAGACCAGCGGTGCAGTCAGACTGGCGCAGTGAGACCAGCGGTGCAGTCAGACTAGCGCGGTGAGACCAGCGGTGCAGTCAGACTAGCGCGGTGAGACCAGCGGTGCAGTCAGACTAGCGCAGCAGGACCAGCGGTGCAGTGAGACTAGCGCAGTGAGACCAGCGGTGCAGTCAGACTAGCGCAGTGAGACCAGCGGTGCAGTCAGACTGGCGCAGTGAGACCAGCGGTGCAGTCAGACTGGCACAGTGAGACCAGCGGTGCAGTCAGACTAGCGCAGTGAGACCAGCGGTGCAGTCAGACTAGCGCAGTGAGACCAGCGGTGCAGTCGGACTAGCGCAGTGTGACCAGCGGTGCAGTCAGACTGGCGCAGTGAGACCAGCGGTGCAGTCAGACTAGCGCAGTGGGACCAGCGGTGCAGTCAGACTAGCGCAGTGAGACCAGCGGTGCAGTCGGACTAGCGCAGTGTGACCAGCGGTGCAGTCAGACTAGCGCAGTGAGACCAGCGGTGCAGTCAGACTAGCGCAGTGAGACCAGCGGTGCAGTCAGACTAGCGCAGTGAGACCAGCGGTGCAGTCAGACTAGAGCAGTGAGACCAGCGGTGCAGTCAGACTAGCGCAGTGAGACCAGCGGTGCAGTCAGACTAGCGCAGTGAGACCAGCGGTGCAGTCAGACTAGCGCAGTGAGACCAGCGGTGCAGTCAGACGAGCGCAGTGAGACCAGCGGTGCAGTCAGACTAGCGCAGTGAGACCAGCGGTGCAGTCAAGACTAGCGCAGTGAGACCAGCGGTGCAGTCAGACTAGAGCAGTGAGACCAACGGTGCAGTCAGACTAGCGCAGTGAGACCAGCGGTGCAGTCAGACTAGCGCAGTGAGACCAGCGGTGCAGTCAGACTAGCGCAGTGAGACCAGCGGTGCAGTCAGACTGGCACAGGGGGACCAGCGGTGCAGTCAGACTGGCACAGGGGGACCAGCGGTGCAGTCAGACTGGCGCAGTGAGACCAGCGGTGCAGTCAGACTGGCACAGGGGGACCCGCGGTGCAGTCAGACTGGCGCAGTGAGACCAGCGGTGCAGTCAGACTAGCGCAGTGAGACCAGCGGTGCAGTCAAACTAGCGCAGTGGGACCAGCGGTGCAGTCAGACTAGCGCAGTGAGACCAGCGGTGCAGTCAGACTGGCGCAGTGAGACCAGCGGTGCAGTCAGACTAGCGCAGTGAGACCAGCGGTGCAGTCAGACTAGCGCAGTGAGACCAGCGGTGCAGTCAGACTGGCACAGTGAGACCAGCGGTGCAGTCAGACTAGCGCAGTGGGACCAGCGGTGCAGTCAGACTAGCGCAGTGAGACCAGCGGTGCAGTCAGACTAGCGCAGTGAGACCAGCGGTGCAGTCAGACTAGCGCAGTGAGACCAGCGGTGCAGTCGGACTAGCGCAGTGAGACCAGCGGTGCAGTCAGGCTAGCGCAGTGAGACCAGCGGTGAAGTCAGACTAGCGCAGTGAGACCAGCGGTGCAGTCAGACTAGCGCAGTGAGACCAGCGGTGCAGTCAGACTAGCGCAGTGAGACCAGCGGTGCAGTCAGACTAGCGGAGTGAGACCAGCGGTGCTGTCAAGACTAGCACAGTGAGACCAGCGGTGCAGTCAGACTAGCGCAGTGAGACCAGCGGTGCAGTCAGACAAGCGCAGTGAGACCAGCGGTGCAGTCAGACTAGCGCAGTGAGACCAGCGGTGCAGTCAGACTAGCGCAGTGAGACCAGCGGTGCAGTCAGACTAGCGCAGTGAGACCAGCGGTGCAGTCAGACTAGCGCAGTGAGACCAGCGGTGCAGTCAGACTAGCGCAGTGAGACCAGCGGTGCAGTCAGACTAGCGCAGTGAGACCAGCGGTGCAGTCAGACGAGCGCAGTGAGACCAGCGGTGCAGTGAGACCAGCGGTGCAGTCAGACTAGCGCAGTGAGACCAGCGGTGCAGTCAGACTAGCGCAGTGAGACCAGCGGTGCAGTCAGACTGGCGCAGTGAGACCAGCGGTGCAGTCAGACTAGCGCAGTGAGACCAGCGGTGCAGTCAGACTAGCGCAGTGAGACCAGCGGTGCAGTCAGACTAGCGCAGTGAGACCAGCGGTGCAGTCAGACTAGCGCAGTGAGACCAGCGGTGCAGTCAGACTAGCGCAGTGAGACCAGCGGTGCAGTCAGACTAGCGCAGTGAGACCAGCGGTGCAGTCAGACGAGCGCAGTGAGACCAGCGGTGCAGTGAGACCAGCGGTGCAGTCAGACTAGCGCAGTGAGACCAGCGGTGCAGTCAAGACTAGCGCAGTGAGACCAGCGGTGCAGTCAGACTAGCGCAGTGAGACCAGCGGTGCAGTCAGACTAGCGCAGTGAGACCAACGGTGCAGTCAGACTAGCGCAGTGAGACCAGCGGTGCAGTCAGACTAGCGCAGTGAGACCAGCGGTGCAGTCAGACTGGCGCAGTGAGACCAGCGGTGCAGTCAGACTAGCGCAGTGAGACCAGCGGTGCAGTCAGACTAGCGCAGTGAGACCAGCGGTGCAGTCAGACTGGCGCAGTGAGACCAGCGGTGCAGTCAGACTAGCGCAGTGAGACCAGCGGTGCAGTCAGACTAGCGCAGTGAGACCAGCGGTGCAGTCAGACGAGCGCAGTGAGACCAGCGGTGCAGTCAGACTGGCGCAGTGAGACCAGCGGTGCAGTCAGACTAGCGCAGTAGGACCAGCGGTGCAGTCAGACTAGCGCAGTGAGACCAGCGGTGCAGTCAGACTAGCGCAGTGAGACCAGCGGTGCAGTCAGACTGGCGCAGTGAGACCAGCGGTGCAGTCAGACTAGCGCAGTGGGACCAGCGGTGCAGTCAGACTAGCGCAGTGAGACCAGCGGTGCAGTCAGACTAGCGCAGTGAGACCAGCGGTGCAGTCAGACTAGCGCAGTGAGACCAGCGGTGCAGTCAGACTAGCGCAGTGAGACCAGCGGTGCAGTCAGACTAGCGCAGCAGGACCAGCGGTGCAGTCAGACTAGCGCAGTGAGACCAGCGGTGCAGTCAGACTAGCGCAGTGAGACCAGCGGTGCAGTCAGACGAGTGCAGTGAGACCAGCGGTGCAGTCAGACTAGCGCAGCAGGACCAGCGGTGCAGTCAGACTAGCGCAGTGAGACCAGCGGCGCAGTGAGACCAGCGGTGCAGTCAGACTAGCGCAGCAGGACCAGCGGTGCAGTCAGACTAGCGCAGCAGGACCAGCGGTGCAGTCAGACTAGCGCAGTGAGACCAGCGGTGCAGTCAGACTAGCGCAGTGAGACGAGCGGTGCAGTCAGACGAGCGCAGCAGGACCAGCGGTGCAGTCAGACTAGCGCAGCAGGACCAGCGGTGCAGTCAGACGAGCGCAGCAGGACCAGCGGTGCAGTCAGACTAGCGCAGCAGGACCAGCGGTGCAGTCAGACTAGCGCAGTGAGACCAGCGGTGCAGTCAGACTAGCGCAGTGAGACCAGCGGTGCAGTCAGACGAGCGCAGTGAGACCAGCGGTGCAGTCAGACTAGCGCAGTGGGACCAGCGGTGCAGTCAGACTAGCGCAGTGAGACCAGCGGTGCAGTCAGACTAGCGCAGTGAGACCAGCGGTGCAGTCAGACTAGCGCATTGAGACCAGCGGTGCAGTCAGACTAGCGCAGTGAGACCAGCGGTGCAGTCAGACTAGCGCAGTGAGACCAGCGGTGCAGTCAGACTAGCGCAGTGAGACCAGCGGTGCAGTCAGACTAGCGCAGTGAGACCAGCGGTGCAGTCAGAGTAGCGCAGTGAGACCAGCGGTGCAGTCAGACTAGCGCAGTGAGACCAGCGGTGCAGTCAGACTGGCACAGGGGGACCAGCGGTGCAGTCAGACTAGCGCAGCGGGACCAGCGGTGCAGTCAGACTAGCGCAGCGGGACCAGCGGTGCAGTCAGACTAGCGCAGCGGGACCAGCGGTGCAGTCAGACTAGCGCAGTAGGACCAGCGGTGCAGTCAGACTAGCGCAGTGAGACCAGCGGTGCAGTCAGACTAGTGCAGTGAGACCAGCGGTGCAGTCAGACTAGCGCGGTGAGACCAGTGGTGCAGTCAGACTGGCGCAGTGAGACCAGCGGTGCAGTCAGACTGGCGCAGTGAGACCAGCGGTGCAGTCAGACTAGCGCGGTGAGACCAGCGGTGCAGTCAGACTAGCGCGGTGAGACCAGCGGTGCAGTCAGACTAGCGCAGCAGGACCAGCGGTGCAGTGAGACTAGCGCAGTGAGACCAGCGGTGCAGTCAGACTAGCGCAGTGAGACCAGCGGTGCAGTCAGACTGGCGCAGTGAGACCAGCGGTGCAGTCAGACTGGCACAGTGAGACCAGCGGTGCAGTCAGACTAGCGCAGTGAGACCAGCGGTGCAGTCAGACTAGCGCAGTGAGACCAGCGGTGCAGTCGGACTAGCGCAGTGTGACCAGCGGTGCAGTCAGACTGGCGCAGTGAGACCAGCGGTGCAGTCAGACTAGCGCAGTGGGACCAGCGGTGCAGTCAGACTAGCGCAGTGAGACCAGCGGTGCAGTCGGACTAGCGCAGTGTGACCAGCGGTGCAGTCAGACTAGCGCAGTGAGACCAGCGGTGCAGTCAGACTAGCGCAGTGAGACCAGCGGTGCAGTCAGACTAGCGCAGTGAGACCAGCGGTGCAGTCAGACTAGAGCAGTGAGACCAGCGGTGCAGTCAGACTAGCGCAGTGAGACCAGCGGTGCAGTCAGACTAGCGCAGTGAGACCAGCGGTGCAGTCAGACTAGCGCAGTGAGACCAGCGGTGCAGTCAGACGAGCGCAGTGAGACCAGCGGTGCAGTCAGACTAGCGCAGTGAGACCAGCGGTGCAGTCAAGACTAGCGCAGTGAGACCAGCGGTGCAGTCAGACTAGAGCAGTGAGACCAACGGTGCAGTCAGACTAGCGCAGTGAGACCAGCGGTGCAGTCAGACTAGCGCAGTGAGACCAGCGGTGCAGTCAGACTAGCGCAGTGAGACCAGCGGTGCAGTCAGACTGGCACAGGGGGACCAGCGGTGCAGTCAGACTGGCACAGGGGGACCAGCGGTGCAGTCAGACTGGCGCAGTGAGACCAGCGGTGCAGTCAGACTGGCACAGGGGGACCAGCGGTGCAGTCAGACTGGCGCAGTGAGACCAGCGGTGCAGTCAGACTAGCGCAGTGAGACCAGCGGTGCAGTCAAACTAGCGCAGTGGGACCAGCGGTGCAGTCAGACTAGCGCAGTGAGACCAGCGGTGCAGTCAGACTGGCGCAGTGAGACCAGCGGTGCAGTCAGACTAGCGCAGTGAGACCAGCGGTGCAGTCAGACTAGCGCAGTGAGACCAGCGGTGCAGTCAGACTGGCACAGTGAGACCAGCGGTGCAGTCAGACTAGCGCAGTGGGACCAGCGGTGCAGTCAGACTAGCGCAGTGAGACCAGCGGTGCAGTCAGACTAGCGCAGTGAGACCAGCGGTGCAGTCAGACTAGCGCAGTGAGACCAGCGGTGCAGTCGGACTAGCGCAGTGAGACCAGCGGTGCAGTCAGGCTAGCGCAGTGAGACCAGCGGTGAAGTCAGACTAGCGCAGTGAGACCAGCGGTGCAGTCAGACTAGCGCAGTGAGACCAGCGGTGCAGTCAGACTAGCGCAGTGAGACCAGCGGTGCAGTCAGACTAGCGGAGTGAGACCAGCGGTGCTGTCAAGACTAGCACAGTGAGACCAGCGGTGCAGTCAGACTAGCGCAGTGAGACCAGCGGTGCAGTCAGACTAGCGCAGTGAGACCAACGGTGCAGTCAGACAAGCGCAGTGAGACCAGCGGTGCAGCCAGACTAGCGCAGTGGGACCAGCGGTGCAGTCAGACTGGCGCAGTGAGACCAGCGGTGCAGTCAGAGTAGCGCAGTGAGACCAGCGGTGCAGTCAGACTGGCACAGGGGGACCAGCGGTGCAGTCAGACTGGCGCAGTGAGACCAGCGGTGCAGTCAGACTAGCGCAGTGAGACCAGCGGTGCAGTCAGACTAGCGCAGTGAAACCAGCGGTGCAGTCAGACTAGCGCAGTGAGACCAGCGGTGCAGTCAGACTAGCGCAGTGAGACCAGCGGTGCAGTCAGACTAGCGCAGCGGGACCAGCGGTGCAGTCAGACTAGCGCAGTGAGACCAGCGGTGCAGTCAGACTGGCGCAGGGGGACCAGCGGTGCAGTCAGACTAGCGCAGCGGGACCAGCGGTGCAGTCAGACTAGCGCAGTGAGACCAGTGGTGCAGTCAGACTGGCGCAGGGGGACCAGCGGTGCAGTCAGACTGGCGCAGTGAAACCAGCGGTGCAGTCAGACTAGCGCAGCGGGACCAGCGGTGCAGTCAGACTAGCGCGGTGAGACCAGCGGTGCAGTCAGACTGGCGCAGTGAGACCAGCGGTGCAGTCAGACTAGCGCAGTGAGACCATCGGTGCAGTCAGACTAGCGCAGTGAGACCAGCGGTGCAGTCAGACTGGCGCAGTGAGACCAGCGGTGCAGTCAGACTAGCGCAGTGAGACCAGCGGTGCAGTCAGACTAGCACAGTGAGACCAGCGGTGCAGTGAGACTAGCGCAGTGAGACCAGCGGTGCAGTCAGACTAGCACAGTGAGACCAGCGGTGCAGTCAGACTAGCGCAGTGAGACCAGCGGTGCAGTCAGACTAGCACAGTGAGACCAGCGGTGCAGTCAGACTAGCACAGTGAGACCAGCGGTGAAGTCAGACTAGCGCAGTAGGACCAGCGGTGCAGTCAGACTAGCGCAGTGAGACCAGCGGTGCAGTCAGACTAGCGCAGTGAGACCAGCGGTGCAGTCAGACTAGCGCAGTGAGACCAGCGGTGCAGTCAGACTAGCGCAGTGAGACCAGCGGTGCAGTCAGACTAGCGCAGTAGGACCAGCGGTGCAGTCAGACTAGCGCAGTGAGACCAGCGGTGCAGTCAGACTAGCGCAGTGAGACCAGCGGTGCAGTCAGACTGGTGCAGTGAGACCAGCGGTGCAGTCAGACTAGCGCAGTGAGACCAGCGGTGCAGTCAGACTGGGGCAGTGAGACCAGCGGTGCAGTCAGACTAGCGCAGTGAGACCAGCGGTGCAGTCAGACTAGCGCAGTGAGACCAGCGGTGCAGTCAGACTAGCGCAGTGATACCAGCGGTGCAGTCAGACTAGCGCAGTGAGACCAGCGGTGCAGTCAGACTAGCGCAGTGAGACCAGCGGTGCAGTCAGACTAGCGCAGTGAGACCAGCGGTGCAGTCAGACTAGCGCAGTGAGACCAGCGGTGCAGTCAGACTAGCGCAGTGAGACCAGCGGTGCAGTCAGACTGGTGCAGTGAGACCAGTGTTATAGTCAGACTGGTGCAGTGAGACCAGTGTTATAGTCAGACTGGCGCAGTGAGACCAGCGGTGCAGTCAGACTAGCGCAGTGAGACCAGCGGTGCAGTCAGACTAGCGCAGTGAGACCAGCGGTGCAGTCAGACTAGCGCAGTGAGACCAGCGGTGCAGTCAGACTGGTGCAGTAGGACCAGTGTTATCACAGAATCACAGAATCACAGAAACCCCACAGTGCAGATAGAGGCCATTTCGGCCCATCGAGCCTGCACCGACACATATCCCACCCGATCCCCGTAACCCCTACACCAACACATATCCCACCCTATCCCCGTAACCCCACGTATTTAATCCCCCTAACACTAAGGGTCAATTTATCATAGCCAATCAACCTAACCCGCACATCTTTGGACTGTGGGAGGAAACCGGAGCACCCGGAGGAAACCCACGCAAACACGGGGAGAATGTGCAAACTCCACACAGAAAGTCGCCCGAGGCCGGATTCGAACCCGGGTCCCTGGCGCTGTGAGGCAACAGTGCTAACCACTATGCCACCGTGCTGCCCTTATAGTCAGACGAGCTCGGGTTCGGCCAGTTTGTCATGAGACACGGTGTCCAACTGGTCACTTGGCCATTCTTGTGGTATCAGATACATTGTCTGACATTAAACTGCGGGCAGGGTAAATATCGATAACACTTGGTCCATGTGGTCTCCTGGACTGATTTTGATCGCTTGAGTTGGGGGCGGGGGGGTGGGGGGAGACGCTTGGAGAGGAAGTTTCCAGAATTTTTCCCCCCTTATTGACCCTGAGATTTTTCTCTTTGTTTTGTGCCTCTCCCTGGAGATTACATGTTCCCTCTCATTTTTTGTGTGCCTTTAAATTTGCTGCGCTCCGGCCATCATGAGGTGTGGGGCGGGCTTGATGGACCAGCTTGTCTTTTCCTGCCCGTCATTTTCCTATGTTAATATCTTGAATGCTCCAGGATGAGGCTCTTGGAATGCACTGCGCTCGGGTTCAGTCTGAATTCAAAGTTCCTTCATTCAAATTAACAGATAACCTTTAGCACAAAAAAACCTGATTGAATTGCCAGGAGCAGACTGTCTCCAAATATATGTTCCTCATAAAATATTCCCCTGTAACTTTCCAAACTAACTTTTTATGTGACTCGTTGAATATTAATTCCGAGATTGCCGAGCTCCCAACAGCTCTTTCCACCCTCTGTGATGAAAGGTTGCTGCCTGGGTTCCCACCTCCTGACCCCAGCTGCCCTGCTCAGATTACTGCCGTGTTTCTCAGCCCCTGAGACTGTGTTGTTTTTAAATTTAAGACTCCTTGCTTTGTGGGGGACCCTCCCAAGGCGTGAAATGGTGGAACATGAGGCATGTTTTCAAACTCTGTGTTCTAATCTCTGGAATTCCCTCCCTAAACCTCTCCGCCTCTCTCCCTCCCTCTCTCTCCTCCTTTAAGATGCACCTCGAAGGAGCATCCTAAGATTTCTTTGACCAAGCTTTTGATCACCTGCCCTAATATCTCCTTAATAACAACAGAAAATGCTGGAAAAACTCAGCAGGCCAGGCAACATCCGTGGAGAGAAAATAGAGTCAACGTTTCGGGTCAAACCCTTTGTCAAGACTGGAAAAGCACAGGAAATGAAATGGATTAAAAGGCCAGGCTGGGAGAGAACAAAAGAGAAGAGACATTAAGAGGTATTCAAAACGAGACGAGATGGTGATCGGACTAGTGGAGACAAAAGACGGCTCTAGATTAGGTGTGGGATGTGCTGGCAGAATGGGAGACAGCTGCCATGTGGGAGAGAAAAAAAATGGAAAGTGGGGGGGGGGGAAACCAAAACAAAGGGGTAGATAAAAAATAAGTAAAAATGTCCGGTCGCCTGTCATTTTAATTCACCGCCCCATTCCCACTCAGACCTCACTGTCTGCGGCCTCTTGCATTGTTCCACGGAAGCTCAGCGTAAGCTCGAGGAACAGCACCTCATCTTCCGATTAGGCACTCTGCAGCCGTCCGGACTCAATATCGAGTTCAACAATTTCAGATCATAACCTCGGCCCCTATTACATTTTTGCTTATATTTTTTATCCACACCTTTGTTTTGGCCCTCCCCTTTTTTTCTCTCCCACATGGCAGCTGTCTCTCATTCTGCCAGCGCATTTCACACCTAATCTCGAGCCGTCTTTTGTCTCCACTAGTCCTATCACCATCTCGTCTCGTTTTGAATACCTCTTAATGTCTCTTCACTTTTGTTCTCTCCCAGCCTGGCCTTTTAATCCATTTCATTTCCTGTGCTTTTCCAGTCTTGACAAAGGGTTTCGACCCGAAACGTTGACTCCATTTTCTCTCCACAGATGTTGCCTGGCCTGCTGAGTTTTTCCAGCATTTTCTGTTGTTATTTCGGATTTCCAACATCTGCAGTATTTTGCTATCAAACTGTTGGAGAATGTGGATTCATTAACTCTTCAGGCAGTGTATTCCAGATCATCATAACTTAGGTAAAAACATTTATCCTCATCTCCCCTCTGGCTCTTTTGCCCATTATCTTAAATCTGTGTTCTCTGGTTACTGACTCTCTCACCAGTTTTTCCTTATTTACTCTATTGTTGTAAACAGCCGACGGTTTCAAACGTTACATAAAGCGTGTTTGGTATCTTAATCTTGGCTTGAGTGTAAGCAGTTATCGTGCGCGGGCAATTGTTTCAGGGGAGTTGGCACGGTGACAGCTCAGTGAGACCAGTGGTGCAGTCAGACTAGCGCAGTGAGACCAGCGGCGCAGTCAGACTAGCGCAGTGAGACCAGCGGTGCAGTCAGACTAGCGCAGTGGGACCAGCGGTGCAGTCAGACTAGCGCAGTGAGACCAGCGGTGCAGTCAGACTGGCGCAGTGAGACCAGCGGTGCAGTCAGACTAGCGCAGTGAGACCAGCGGTGCAGTCAGACTAGCGCAGTGAGACCAGCGGTGCAGTCAGACTAGCGCAGTGAGACCAGCGGTGCAGTCAGACGAGCGCAGTGAGACCAGCGGTGCAGTCAGACTGGCACAGTGAGACCAGCGGTGCAGTCAGACTAGCGCAGTGGGACCAGCGGTGCAGTCAGACTAGCGCAGTGAGACCAGCGGTGCAGTCAGACTAGCGCAGTAGGACCAGCGGTGCAGTCAGACTAGCGCAGCAGGACCAGCGGTGCAGTCAGACTAGCGCAGTGAGACCAGCGGTGCAGTCAGACTAGCGCAGTGAGACCAGCGGTGCAGTCAGACTAGCGCAGTGAGACCAGCGGTGCAGTCAGACTAGCGCAGTGGGACCAGCGGTGCAGTCAGACTAGCGCAGTGGGACCAGCGGTGCAGTCAGACTAGCGCAGTGAGACCAGCGGTGCAGTCAGACTAGCGCAGTGAGACCAGCGGTGCAGTCAGACTAGCGCAGTGAGACCAGCGGTGCAGTCAGACTAGCGCAGTGAGACCAACGGTGCAGTCAGACTAGCGCAGTGAGACCAGCGGTGCAGTCAGACTAGCGCAGTGAGACCAGCGGTGCAGTCAAGACTAGCGCAGTGAGACCAGCGGTGCAGTCAGACTAGCGCAGTGAGACCAGCGGTGCAGTCAGACTAGCGCAGTGAGACCAACGGTGCAGTCAGACTAGCGCAGTGAGACCAGCGGTGCAGTCAGAGTAGCGCAGTGAGACCAGCGGTGCAGTCAGACTAGCGCAGTGAGACCAGCGGTGCAGTCAGACTAGCGCAGTGAGACCAGCGGTGCAGTCAGACTAGCGCAGTGAGACCAGCGGTGCAGTCAGACTAGCGCAGTGAGACCAGCGGTGCAGTCAGACTAGCGCAGTGAGACCAGCGGTGCAGTCAGAGTAGCGCAGTGAGACCAGCGGTGCAGTCAGACTGGCATAGGGGGACCAGCGGTGCAGTCAGACTGGCGCAGTGAGACCAGCGGTGCAGTCAGACTAGCGCAGTGAGACCAGCGGTGCAGTCAGACTAGCGCAGTGGGACCAGCGGTGCAGTCAGACTAGCGCAGTGAGACCAGCGGTGCAGTCAGACTGGCGCAGTGAGACCAGCGGTGCAGTCAGACTAGCGCAGTGAGACCAGCGGTGCAGTCAGACTAGCGCAGTGGGACCAGCGGTGCAGTCAGACTAGCGCAGTGAGACCAGCGGTGCAGTCAGACTGGCGCAGTGAGACCAGCGGTGCAGTCAGACTAGCGCAGTGAGACCAGCGGTGCAGTCAGACTAGCGCAGTGAGACCAGCGGTGCAGTCAGACTAGCGCAGTGAGACCAGCGGTGCAGTCAGACTAGCGCAGTGAGACCAGCGGTGCAGTCAGACTAGCGCAGTGAGACCAGCGGTGCAGTCAGACTAGCGCAGTGAGACCAGCGGTGCAGTCAGACTGGCGCAGTGAGACCAGCGGTGCAGTCAGACTAGCGCAGTGGGACCAGCGGTGCAGTCAGACTAGCGCAGTGAGACCAGCGGTGCAGTCAGACTAGCGCAGTGAGACCAGCGGTGCAGTCAGACTAGCGCAGCAGGACCAGCGGTGCAGTCAGACGAGCGCAGCAGGACCAGCGGTGCAGTCAGACTAGCGCAGCAGGACCAGCGGTGCAGTCAGACTAGCGCAGTGAGACCAGCGGTGCAGTCAGACGAGCGCAGTGAGACCAGCGGTGCAGTCAGACTAGCGCAGTGAGACCAGCGGTGCAGTCAGACTAGCGCAGTGAGACCAGCGGTGCAGTCAGACTGGCACAGTGAGACCAGCGGTGCAGTCAGACTAGCGCAGTGGGACCAGCGGTGCAGTCAGACTAGCGCAGTGAGACCAGCGGTGCAGTCAGACTAGCGCAGTGAGACCAGCGGTGCAGTCAGACTAGCGCATTGAGACCAGCGGTGCAGTCAGACTAGCGCAGTGAGACCAGCGGTGCAGTCAGACTAGCGCAGTGAGACCAGCGGTGCAGTCAGACTAGCGCAGTGAGACCAGCGGTGCAGTCAGACTGGCGCAGTGAGACCAGCGGTGCAGTCAGACTAGCGCAGTGAGACCAGCGGTGCAGTCAGAGTAGCGCAGTGAGACCAGCGGTGCAGTCAGACTGGCACAGGGGGACCAGCGGTGCAGTCAGACTAGCGCAGCGGGACCAGCGGTGCAGTCAGACTAGCGCAGCGGGACCAGCGGTGCAGTCAGACTAGCGCAGCGGGACCAGCGGTGCAGTCAGACTAGCGCAGCAGGACCAGCGGTGCAGTCAGACTAGCGCAGTGAGACCAGCGGTGCAGTCAGACTGGCGCAGTGAGACCAGCGGTGCAGTCAGACTGGCACAGGGGGACCAGCGGTGCAGTCAGACTGGCGCAGTGAGACCAGCGGTGCAGTCAGACTAGCGCAGTGAGACCAGCGGTGCAGTCAAACTAGCGCAGTGAGACCAGCGGTGCAGTCAGACTGGCACAGTGAGACCAGCGGTGCAGTCAGACTAGCGCAGTGGGACCAGCGGTGCAGTCAGACTGGCGCAGTGAGACCAGCGGTGCAGTCAGACTAGCGCAGTGAGACCAGCGGTGCAGTCAGACTAGCGCAGTGAGAGCAGCGGTGCAGTCAGACTAGCGCAGTGGGACCAGCGGTGCAGTCAGACTGGCGCAGTGAGACCAGCGGTGCAGTCAGACTAGCGCAGTGAGACCAGCGGTGCAGTCAGACTAGCGCAGTGAGACCAGCGGTGCAGTCAGACTAGCGCAGTGAGACCAGCGGTGCAGTCAGACTAGCGCAGTGAGACCAGCGGTGCAGTCAGACTAGCGCAGTGAGACCAGCGGTGCAGTCAGACTAGCGCAGTGAGACCAGCGGTGCAGTCAGACTAGCGCAGTGAGACCAGCGGTGCAGTCAGACTGGCACAGTGAGACCAGCGGTGCAGTCAGACTAGCGCAGTGGGACCAGCGGTGCAGTCAGACTAGCGCAGTGAGACCAGCGGTGCAGTCAGACTAGCGCAGTGAGACCAGCGGTGCAGTCAGGCTAGCGCAGTGAGACCAGCGGTGCAGTCAGGCTAGCGCAGTGAGACCAGCGGTGAAGTCAGACTAGCGCAGTGAGACCAGCGGTGCAGTCAGACTAGCGCAGTGAGACCAGCGGTGCAGTCAGACTAGCGCAGTGAGACCAGCGGTGCAGTCAGACTAGCGGAGTGAGACCAGCGGTGCAGTCAAGACTAGCACAGTGAGACCAGCGGTGCAGTCAGACTAGCGCAGTGAGACCAGCGGTGCAGTCAGACTAGCGCAGTGAGACCAGCGGTGCAGTCAGAGTAGCGCAGTGAGACCAACGGTGCAGTCAGACAAGCGCAGTGAGACCAGCGGTGCAGTCAGACTAGCGCAGTGAGACCAGCGGTGCAGTCAGAGTAGCGCAGTGAGACCAGCGGTGCAGTCAGACTGGCACAGGGGGACCAGCGGTGCAGTCAGACTGGCGCAGTGAGACCAGCGGTGCAGTCAGACTAGCGCAGTGAGACCAGCGGTGCAGTCAGACTGGCGCAGCGGGACCAGCGGTGCAGTCAGACTAGCGCAGTGAGACCAGCGGTGCAGTCAGACTGGCGCAGGGGGACCAGCGGTGCAGTCAGACTGGCGCAGTGAAACCAGCGGTGCAGTCAGACTAGCGCAGCGGGACCAGCGGTGCAGTCAGACTAGCGCGGTGAGACCAGCGGTGCAGTCAGACTGGCGCGGTGAGACCAGCGGTGCAGTCAGACTAGCGCAGTGAGACCAGCGGTGCAGTCAGACTAGCGCAGTGAGACCAGCGGTGCAGTCAGACTAGCGCAGTGAGACCAGCGGTGCAGTCAGACTAGCACAGTGAGACCAGCGGTGCAGTCAGACTAGCGCAGTGAGACCAGCGGTGCAGTCAGACTAGCGCAGTAGGACCAGCGGTGCAGTCAGACTAGCGCAGTGAGACCAGCGGTGCAGTCAGACTAGCGCAGTGAGACCAGCGGTGCAGTCAGACTGGTGCAGTGAGACCAGCGGTGCAGTCAGACTAGCGCAGTGAGACCAGCGGTGCAGTCAGACTGGCGCAGTGAGACCAGCGGTGCAGTCAGACTAGCGCAGTGAGACCAGCGGTGCAGTCAGAGTAGCGCAGTGAGACCAGCGGTGCAGTCAGACTAGCGCAGTGATACCAGCGGTGCAGTCAGACTAGCGCAGTGAGACCAGCGGTGCAGTCAGACTAGCGCAGTGAGACCAGCGGTGCAGTCAGACTAGCGCAGTGAGACCAGCGGTGCAGTCAGACTAGCGCAGTGAGACCAGCGGTGCAGTCAGACTAGCGCAGTGAGACCAGCGGTGCAGTCAGACTAGCGCAGTGAGACCAGCGGTGCAGTCAGACTAGCGCAGTGAGACCAGCGGTGCAGTCAGACTAGCGCAGTGAGACCAGCGGTGCAGTCAGACTAGCGCAGTGAGACCAGCGGTGCAGTCAGACTAGCGCAGTGAGACCAGCGGTGCAGTCAGACTAGCGCAGTGAGACCAGCGGTGCAGTCAGACGAGCGCAGTGAGACCAGCGGTGCAGTCAGACTAGCGCAGTGAGACCAGCGGTGCAGTCAAGACTAGCGCAGTGAGACCAGCGGTGCAGTCAGACTAGAGCAGTGAGACCAACGGTGCAGTCAGACTAGCGCAGTGAGACCAGCGGTGCAGTCAGACTAGCGCAGTGAGACCAGCGGTGCAGTCAGACTAGCGCAGCAGGACCAGCGGTGCAGTCAGACGAGCGCAGCAGGACCAGCGGTGCAGTCAGACTAGCGCAGCAGGACCAGCGGTGCAGTCAGACTAGCGCAGTGAGACCAGCGGTGCAGTCAGACGAGCGCAGTGAGACCAGCGGTGCAGTCAGACTAGCGCAGTGAGACCAGCGGTGCAGTCAGACTAGCGCAGTGAGACCAGCGGTGCAGTCAGACTGGCACAGTGAGACCAGCGGTGCAGTCAGACTAGCGCAGTGGGACCAGCGGTGCAGTCAGATTAGCGCAGTGAGACCAGCGGTGCAGTCAGACTAGCGCAGTGAGACCAGCGGTGCAGTCAGACTAGCGCATTGAGACCAGCGGTGCAGTCAGACTAGCGCAGTGAGACCAGCGGTGCAGTCAGACTAGCGCAGTGAGACCAGCGGTGCAGTCAGACTAGCGCAGTGAGACCAGCGGTGCAGTCAGACTGGCGCAGTGAGACCAGCGGTGCAGTCAGACTAGCGCAGTGAGACCAGCGGTGCAGTCAGAGTAGCGCAGTGAGACCAGCGGTGCAGTCAGACTGGCACAGGGGGACCAGCGGTGCAGTCAGACTAGCGCAGCGGGACCAGCGGTGCAGTCAGACTAGCGCAGCGGGACCAGCGGTGCAGTCAGACTAGCGCAGCGGGACCAGCGGTGCAGTCAGACTAGCGCAGCAGGACCAGCGGTGCAGTCAGACTAGCGCAGTGAGACCAGCGGTGCAGTCAGACTGGCGCAGTGAGACCAGCGGTGCAGTCAGACTGGCACAGGGGGACCAGCGGTGCAGTCAGACTGGCGCAGTGAGACCAGCGGTGCAGTCAGACTAGCGCAGTGAGACCAGCGGTGCAGTCAAACTAGCGCAGTGAGACCAGCGGTGCAGTCAGACTGGCACAGTGAGACCAGCGGTGCAGTCAGACTAGCGCAGTGGGACCAGCGGTGCAGTCAGACTGGCGCAGTGAGACCAGCGGTGCAGTCAGACTAGCGCAGTGAGACCAGCGGTGCAGTCAGACTAGCGCAGTGAGAGCAGCGGTGCAGTCAGACTAGCGCAGTGGGACCAGCGGTGCAGTCAGACTGGCGCAGTGAGACCAGCGGTGCAGTCAGACTAGCGCAGTGAGACCAGCGGTGCAGTCAGACTAGCGCAGTGAGACCAGCGGTGCAGTCAGACTAGCGCAGTGAGACCAGCGGTGCAGTCAGACTAGCGCAGTGAGACCAGCGCAGTGAGACCAGCGGTGCAGTCAGACTAGCGCAGTGAGACCAGCGGTGCAGTCAGACTAGCGCAGTGAGACCAGCGGTGCAGTCAGACTGGCACAGTGAGACCAGCGGTGCAGTCAGACTAGCGCAGTGGGACCAGCGGTGCAGTCAGACTAGCGCAGTGAGACCAGCGGTGCAGTCAGACTAGCGCAGTGAGACCAGCGGTGCAGTCAGGCTAGCGCAGTGAGACCAGCGGTGCAGTCAGGCTAGCGCAGTGAGACCAGCGGTGAAGTCAGACTAGCGCAGTGAGACCAGCGGTGCAGTCAGACTAGCGCAGTGAGACCAGCGGTGCAGTCAGACTAGCGCAGTGAGACCAGCGGTGCAGTCAGACTAGCGGAGTGAGACCAGCGGTGCAGTCAAGACTAGCACAGTGAGACCAGCGGTGCAGTCAGACTAGCGCAGTGAGACCAGCGGTGCAGTCAGACTAGCGCAGTGAGACCAGCGGTGCAGTCAGAGTAGCGCAGTGAGACCAACGGTGCAGTCAGACAAGCGCAGTGAGACCAGCGGTGCAGTCAGACTAGCGCAGTGAGACCAGCGGTGCAGTCAGAGTAGCGCAGTGAGACCAGCGGTGCAGTCAGACTGGCACAGGGGGACCAGCGGTGCAGTCAGACTGGCGCAGTGAGACCAGCGGTGCAGTCAGACTAGCGCAGTGAGACCAGCGGTGCAGTCAGACTGGCGCAGCGGGACCAGCGGTGCAGTCAGACTAGCGCAGTGAGACCAGCGGTGCAGTCAGACTGGCGCAGGGGGACCAGCGGTGCAGTCAGACTGGCGCAGTGAAACCAGCGGTGCAGTCAGACTAGCGCAGCGGGACCAGCGGTGCAGTCAGACTAGCGCGGTGAGACCAGCGGTGCAGTCAGACTGGCGCGGTGAGACCAGCGGTGCAGTCAGACTAGCGCAGTGAGACCAGCGGTGCAGTCAGACTAGCGCAGTGAGACCAGCGGTGCAGTCAGACTAGCGCAGTGAGACCAGCGGTGCAGTCAGACTAGCGCAGTAGGACCAGCGGTGCAGTCAGACTAGCGCAGCAGGACCAGCGGTGCAGTCAGACTAGCGCAGTGAGACCAGCGGTGCAGTCAGACTAGCGCAGTGAGACCAGCGGTGCAGTCAGACGAGCGCAGTGAGACCAGCGGTGCAGTCAGACTGGCACAGTGAGACCAGCGGTGCAGTCAGACTAGCGCAGTGGGACCAGCGGTGCAGTCAGACTAGCGCAGTGAGACCAGCGGTGCAGTCAGACTAGCGCAGTAGGACCAGCGGTGCAGTCAGACTAGCGCAGCAGGACCAGCGGTGCAGTCAGACTAGCGCAGTGAGACCAGCGGTGCAGTCAGACTAGCGCAGTGAGACCAGCGGTGCAGTCAGACTAGCGCAGTGAGACCAGCGGTGCAGTCAGACTAGCGCAGTGGGACCAGCGGTGCAGTCAGACTAGCGCAGTGGGACCAGCGGTGCAGTCAGACTAGCGCAGTGAGACCAGCGGTGCAGTCAGACTAGCGCAGTGAGACCAGCGGTGCAGTCAGACTAGCGCAGTGAGACCAGCGGTGCAGTCAGACTAGCGCAGTGAGACCAACGGTGCAGTCAGACTAGCGCAGTGAGACCAGCGGTGCAGTCAGACTAGCGCAGTGAGACCAGCGGTGCAGTCAAGACTAGCGCAGTGAGACCAGCGGTGCAGTCAGACTAGCGCAGTGAGACCAGCGGTGCAGTCAGACTAGCGCAGTGAGACCAACGGTGCAGTCAGACTAGCGCAGTGAGACCAGCGGTGCAGTCAGAGTAGCGCAGTGAGACCAGCGGTGCAGTCAGACTAGCGCAGTGAGACCAGCGGTGCAGTCAGACTAGCGCAGTGAGACCAGCGGTGCAGTCAGACTAGCGCAGTGAGACCAGCGGTGCAGTCAGACTAGCGCAGTGAGACCAGCGGTGCAGTCAGACTAGCGCAGTGAGACCAGCGGTGCAGTCAGAGTAGCGCAGTGAGACCAGCGGTGCAGTCAGACTGGCATAGGGGGACCAGCGGTGCAGTCAGACTGGCGCAGTGAGACCAGCGGTGCAGTCAGACTAGCGCAGTGAGACCAGCGGTGCAGTCAGACTAGCGCAGTGGGACCAGCGGTGCAGTCAGACTAGCGCAGTGAGACCAGCGGTGCAGTCAGACTGGCGCAGTGAGACCAGCGGTGCAGTCAGACTAGCGCAGTGAGACCAGCGGTGCAGTCAGACTAGCGCAGTGGGACCAGCGGTGCAGTCAGACTAGCGCAGTGAGACCAGCGGTGCAGTCAGACTGGCGCAGTGAGACCAGCGGTGCAGTCAGACTAGCGCAGTGAGACCAGCGGTGCAGTCAGACTAGCGCAGTGAGACCAGCGGTGCAGTCAGACTAGCGCAGTGAGACCAGCGGTGCAGTCAGACTAGCGCAGTGAGACCAGCGGTGCAGTCAGACTAGCGCAGTGAGACCAGCGGTGCAGTCAGACTAGCGCAGTGAGACCAGCGGTGCAGTCAGACTGGCGCAGTGAGACCAGCGGTGCAGTCAGACTAGCGCAGTGGGACCAGCGGTGCAGTCAGACTAGCGCAGTGAGACCAGCGGTGCAGTCAGACTAGCGCAGTGAGACCAGCGGTGCAGTCAGACTAGCGCAGCAGGACCAGCGGTGCAGTCAGACGAGCGCAGCAGGACCAGCGGTGCAGTCAGACTAGCGCAGCAGGACCAGCGGTGCAGTCAGACTAGCGCAGTGAGACCAGCGGTGCAGTCAGACGAGCGCAGTGAGACCAGCGGTGCAGTCAGACTAGCGCAGTGAGACCAGCGGTGCAGTCAGACTAGCGCAGTGAGACCAGCGGTGCAGTCAGACTGGCACAGTGAGACCAGCGGTGCAGTCAGACTAGCGCAGTGGGACCAGCGGTGCAGTCAGACTAGCGCAGTGAGACCAGCGGTGCAGTCAGACTAGCGCAGTGAGACCAGCGGTGCAGTCAGACTAGCGCATTGAGACCAGCGGTGCAGTCAGACTAGCGCAGTGAGACCAGCGGTGCAGTCAGACTAGCGCAGTGAGACCAGCGGTGCAGTCAGACTAGCGCAGTGAGACCAGCGGTGCAGTCAGACTGGCGCAGTGAGACCAGCGGTGCAGTCAGACTAGCGCAGTGAGACCAGCGGTGCAGTCAGAGTAGCGCAGTGAGACCAGCGGTGCAGTCAGACTGGCACAGGGGGACCAGCGGTGCAGTCAGACTAGCGCAGCGGGACCAGCGGTGCAGTCAGACTAGCGCAGCGGGACCAGCGGTGCAGTCAGACTAGCGCAGCGGGACCAGCGGTGCAGTCAGACTAGCGCAGCAGGACCAGCGGTGCAGTCAGACTAGCGCAGTGAGACCAGCGGTGCAGTCAGACTGGCGCAGTGAGACCAGCGGTGCAGTCAGACTGGCACAGGGGGACCAGCGGTGCAGTCAGACTGGCGCAGTGAGACCAGCGGTGCAGTCAGACTAGCGCAGTGAGACCAGCGGTGCAGTCAAACTAGCGCAGTGAGACCAGCGGTGCAGTCAGACTGGCACAGTGAGACCAGCGGTGCAGTCAGACTAGCGCAGTGGGACCAGCGGTGCAGTCAGACTGGCGCAGTGAGACCAGCGGTGCAGTCAGACTAGCGCAGTGAGACCAGCGGTGCAGTCAGACTAGCGCAGTGAGAGCAGCGGTGCAGTCAGACTAGCGCAGTGGGACCAGCGGTGCAGTCAGACTGGCGCAGTGAGACCAGCGGTGCAGTCAGACTAGCGCAGTGAGACCAGCGGTGCAGTCAGACTAGCGCAGTGAGACCAGCGGTGCAGTCAGACTAGCGCAGTGAGACCAGCGGTGCAGTCAGACTAGCGCAGTGAGACCAGCGGTGCAGTCAGACTAGCGCAGTGAGACCAGCGGTGCAGTCAGACTAGCGCAGTGAGACCAGCGGTGCAGTCAGACTAGCGCAGTGAGACCAGCGGTGCAGTCAGACTGGCACAGTGAGACCAGCGGTGCAGTCAGACTAGCGCAGTGGGACCAGCGGTGCAGTCAGACTAGCGCAGTGAGACCAGCGGTGCAGTCAGACTAGCGCAGTGAGACCAGCGGTGCAGTCAGGCTAGCGCAGTGAGACCAGCGGTGCAGTCAGGCTAGCGCAGTGAGACCAGCGGTGAAGTCAGACTAGCGCAGTGAGACCAGCGGTGCAGTCAGACTAGCGCAGTGAGACCAGCGGTGCAGTCAGACTAGCGCAGTGAGACCAGCGGTGCAGTCAGACTAGCGGAGTGAGACCAGCGGTGCAGTCAAGACTAGCACAGTGAGACCAGCGGTGCAGTCAGACTAGCGCAGTGAGACCAGCGGTGCAGTCAGACTAGCGCAGTGAGACCAGCGGTGCAGTCAGAGTAGCGCAGTGAGACCAACGGTGCAGTCAGACAAGCGCAGTGAGACCAGCGGTGCAGTCAGACTAGCGCAGTGAGACCAGCGGTGCAGTCAGAGTAGCGCAGTGAGACCAGCGGTGCAGTCAGACTGGCACAGGGGGACCAGCGGTGCAGTCAGACTGGCGCAGTGAGACCAGCGGTGCAGTCAGACTAGCGCAGTGAGACCAGCGGTGCAGTCAGACTGGCGCAGCGGGACCAGCGGTGCAGTCAGACTAGCGCAGTGAGACCAGCGGTGCAGTCAGACTGGCGCAGGGGGACCAGCGGTGCAGTCAGACTGGCGCAGTGAAACCAGCGGTGCAGTCAGACTAGCGCAGCGGGACCAGCGGTGCAGTCAGACTAGCGCGGTGAGACCAGCGGTGCAGTCAGACTGGCGCGGTGAGACCAGCGGTGCAGTCAGACTAGCGCAGTGAGACCAGCGGTGCAGTCAGACTAGCGCAGTGAGACCAGCGGTGCAGTCAGACTAGCGCAGTGAGACCAGCGGTGCAGTCAGACTAGCACAGTGAGACCAGCGGTGCAGTCAGACTAGCGCAGTGAGACCAGCGGTGCAGTCAGACTAGCGCAGTAGGACCAGCGGTGCAGTCAGACTAGCGCAGTGAGACCAGCGGTGCAGTCAGACTAGCGCAGTGAGACCAGCGGTGCAGTCAGACTGGTGCAGTGAGACCAGCGGTGCAGTCAGACTAGCGCAGTGAGACCAGCGGTGCAGTCAGACTGGCGCAGTGAGACCAGCGGTGCAGTCAGACTAGCGCAGTGAGACCAGCGGTGCAGTCAGAGTAGCGCAGTGAGACCAGCGGTGCAGTCAGACTAGCGCAGTGATACCAGCGGTGCAGTCAGACTAGCGCAGTGAGACCAGCGGTGCAGTCAGACTAGCGCAGTGAGACCAGCGGTGCAGTCAGACTAGCGCAGTGAGACCAGCGGTGCAGTCAGACTAGCGCAGTGAGACCAGCGGTGCAGTCAGACTAGCGCAGTGAGACCAGCGGTGCAGTCAGACTAGCGCAGTGAGACCAGCGGTGCAGTCAGACTAGCGCAGTGAGACCAGCGGTGCAGTCAGACTAGCGCAGTGAGACCAGCGGTGCAGTCAGACTAGCGCAGTGAGACCAGCGGTGCAGTCAGACTAGCGCAGTGAGACCAGCGGTGCAGTCAGACTAGCGCAGTGAGACCAGCGGTGCAGTCAGACGAGCGCAGTGAGACCAGCGGTGCAGTCAGACTAGCGCAGTGAGACCAGCGGTGCAGTCAAGACTAGCGCAGTGAGACCAGCGGTGCAGTCAGACTAGAGCAGTGAGACCAACGGTGCAGTCAGACTAGCGCAGTGAGACCAGCGGTGCAGTCAGACTAGCGCAGTGAGACCAGCGGTGCAGTCAGACTAGCGCAGCAGGACCAGCGGTGCAGTCAGACGAGCGCAGCAGGACCAGCGGTGCAGTCAGACTAGCGCAGCAGGACCAGCGGTGCAGTCAGACTAGCGCAGTGAGACCAGCGGTGCAGTCAGACGAGCGCAGTGAGACCAGCGGTGCAGTCAGACTAGCGCAGTGAGACCAGCGGTGCAGTCAGACTAGCGCAGTGAGACCAGCGGTGCAGTCAGACTGGCACAGTGAGACCAGCGGTGCAGTCAGACTAGCGCAGTGGGACCAGCGGTGCAGTCAGATTAGCGCAGTGAGACCAGCGGTGCAGTCAGACTAGCGCAGTGAGACCAGCGGTGCAGTCAGACTAGCGCATTGAGACCAGCGGTGCAGTCAGACTAGCGCAGTGAGACCAGCGGTGCAGTCAGACTAGCGCAGTGAGACCAGCGGTGCAGTCAGACTAGCGCAGTGAGACCAGCGGTGCAGTCAGACTGGCGCAGTGAGACCAGCGGTGCAGTCAGACTAGCGCAGTGAGACCAGCGGTGCAGTCAGAGTAGCGCAGTGAGACCAGCGGTGCAGTCAGACTGGCACAGGGGGACCAGCGGTGCAGTCAGACTAGCGCAGCGGGACCAGCGGTGCAGTCAGACTAGCGCAGCGGGACCAGCGGTGCAGTCAGACTAGCGCAGCGGGACCAGCGGTGCAGTCAGACTAGCGCAGCAGGACCAGCGGTGCAGTCAGACTAGCGCAGTGAGACCAGCGGTGCAGTCAGACTGGCGCAGTGAGACCAGCGGTGCAGTCAGACTGGCACAGGGGGACCAGCGGTGCAGTCAGACTGGCGCAGTGAGACCAGCGGTGCAGTCAGACTAGCGCAGTGAGACCAGCGGTGCAGTCAAACTAGCGCAGTGAGACCAGCGGTGCAGTCAGACTGGCACAGTGAGACCAGCGGTGCAGTCAGACTAGCGCAGTGGGACCAGCGGTGCAGTCAGACTGGCGCAGTGAGACCAGCGGTGCAGTCAGACTAGCGCAGTGAGACCAGCGGTGCAGTCAGACTAGCGCAGTGAGAGCAGCGGTGCAGTCAGACTAGCGCAGTGGGACCAGCGGTGCAGTCAGACTGGCGCAGTGAGACCAGCGGTGCAGTCAGACTAGCGCAGTGAGACCAGCGGTGCAGTCAGACTAGCGCAGTGAGACCAGCGGTGCAGTCAGACTAGCGCAGTGAGACCAGCGGTGCAGTCAGACTAGCGCAGTGAGACCAGCGGTGCAGTCAGACTAGCGCAGTGAGACCAGCGGTGCAGTCAGACTAGCGCAGTGAGACCAGCGGTGCAGTCAGACTAGCGCAGTGAGACCAGCGGTGCAGTCAGACTGGCACAGTGAGACCAGCGGTGCAGTCAGACTAGCGCAGTGGGACCAGCGGTGCAGTCAGACTAGCGCAGTGAGACCAGCGGTGCAGTCAGACTAGCGCAGTGAGACCAGCGGTGCAGTCAGGCTAGCGCAGTGAGACCAGCGGTGCAGTCAGGCTAGCGCAGTGAGACCAGCGGTGAAGTCAGACTAGCGCAGTGAGACCAGCGGTGCAGTCAGACTAGCGCAGTGAGACCAGCGGTGCAGTCAGACTAGCGCAGTGAGACCAGCGGTGCAGTCAGACTAGCGGAGTGAGACCAGCGGTGCAGTCAAGACTAGCACAGTGAGACCAGCGGTGCAGTCAGACTAGCGCAGTGAGACCAGCGGTGCAGTCAGACTAGCGCAGTGAGACCAGCGGTGCAGTCAGAGTAGCGCAGTGAGACCAACGGTGCAGTCAGACAAGCGCAGTGAGACCAGCGGTGCAGTCAGACTAGCGCAGTGAGACCAGCGGTGCAGTCAGAGTAGCGCAGTGAGACCAGCGGTGCAGTCAGACTGGCACAGGGGGACCAGCGGTGCAGTCAGACTGGCGCAGTGAGACCAGCGGTGCAGTCAGACTAGCGCAGTGAGACCAGCGGTGCAGTCAGACTGGCGCAGCGGGACCAGCGGTGCAGTCAGACTAGCGCAGTGAGACCAGCGGTGCAGTCAGACTGGCGCAGGGGGACCAGCGGTGCAGTCAGACTGGCGCAGTGAAACCAGCGGTGCAGTCAGACTAGCGCAGCGGGACCAGCGGTGCAGTCAGACTAGCGCGGTGAGACCAGCGGTGCAGTCAGACTGGCGCGGTGAGACCAGCGGTGCAGTCAGACTAGCGCAGTGAGACCAGCGGTGCAGTCAGACTAGCGCAGTGAGACCAGCGGTGCAGTCAGACTAGCGCAGTGAGACCAGCGGTGCAGTCAGACTAGCGCAGTGAGACCAGCGGTGCAGTCAGACTAGCGCAGTGAGACCAGCGGTGCAGTCAGACTAGCGCAGTAGGACCAGCGGTGCAGTCAGACTAGCGCAGTGAGACCAGCGGTGCAGTCAGACTGGCGCAGTGAGACCAGCGGTGCAGTCAGACTGGTGCAGTGAGACCAGCGGTGCAGTCAGACTAGCGCAGTGAGACCAGCGGTGCAGTCAGACTGGCGCAGTGAGACCAGCGGTGCAGTCAGACTAGCGCAGTGAGACCAGCGGTGCAGTCAGACTAGCGCAGTGAGACCAGCGGTGCAGTCAGACTAGCGCAGTGATACCAGCGGTGCAGTCAGACTAGCGCAGTGAGACCAGCGGTGCAGTCAGACTAGCGCAGTGAGACCAGCGGTGCAGTCAGACTAGCGCAGTGAGACCAGCGGTGCAGTCAGACTAGCGCAGTGAGACCAGCGGTGCAGTCAGACTAGCGCAGTGAGACCAGCGGTGCAGTCAGACTAGCGCAGTGAGACCAGCGGTGCAGTCAGACTAGCGCAGTGAGACCAGCGGTGCAGTCAGACTAGCGCAGTGAGACCAGCGGTGCAGTCAGACTAGCGCAGTGAGACCAGCGGTGCAGTCAGACTAGCGCAGTGAGACCAGCGGTGCAGTCAGACTAGCGCAGTGAGACCAGCGGTGCAGTCAGACGAGCGCAGTGAGACCAGCGGTGCAGTCAGACTAGCGCAGTGAGACCAGCGGTGCAGTCAAGACTAGCGCAGTGAGACCAGCGGTGCAGTCAGACTAGAGCAGTGAGACCAACGGTGCAGTCAGACTAGCGCAGTGAGACCAGCGGTGCAGTCAGACTAGCGCAGTGAGACCAGCGGTGCAGTCAGACTAGCGCAGTGAGACCAGCGGTGCAGTCAGACTGGCACAGGGGGACCAGCGGTGCAGTCAGACTGGCACAGGGGGACCAGCGGTGCAGTCAGACTGGCGCAGTGAGACCAGCGGTGCAGTCAGACTGGCACAGGGGGACCAGCGGTGCAGTCAGACTGGCGCAGTGAGACCAGCGGTGCAGTCAGACTAGCGCAGTGAGACCAGCGGTGCAGTCAAACTAGCGCAGTGGGACCAGCGGTGCAGTCAGACTAGCGCAGTGAGACCAGCGGTGCAGTCAGACTGGCGCAGTGAGACCAGCGGTGCAGTCAGACTAGCGCAGTGAGACCAGCGGTGCAGTCAGACTAGCGCAGTGAGACCAGCGGTGCAGTCAGACTGGCACAGTGAGACCAGCGGTGCAGTCAGACTAGCGCAGTGGGACCAGCGGTGCAGTCAGACTAGCGCAGTGAGACCAGCGGTGCAGTCAGACTAGCGCAGTGAGACCAGCGGTGCAGTCAGACTAGCGCAGTGAGACCAGCGGTGCAGTCGGACTAGCGCAGTGAGACCAGCGGTGCAGTCAGGCTAGCGCAGTGAGACCAGCGGTGAAGTCAGACTAGCGCAGTGAGACCAGCGGTGCAGTCAGACTAGCGCAGTGAGACCAGCGGTGCAGTCAGACTAGCGCAGTGAGACCAGCGGTGCAGTCAGACTAGCGGAGTGAGACCAGCGGTGCTGTCAAGACTAGCACAGTGAGACCAGCGGTGCAGTCAGACTAGCGCAGTGAGACCAGCGGTGCAGTCAGACTAGCGCAGTGAGACCAACGGTGCAGTCAGACAAGCGCAGTGAGACCAGCGGTGCAGCCAGACTAGCGCAGTGGGACCAGCGGTGCAGTCAGACTGGCGCAGTGAGACCAGCGGTGCAGTCAGAGTAGCGCAGTGAGACCAGCGGTGCAGTCAGACTGGCACAGGGGGACCAGCGGTGCAGTCAGACTGGCGCAGTGAGACCAGCGGTGCAGTCAGACTAGCGCAGTGAGACCAGCGGTGCAGTCAGACTAGCGCAGTGAAACCAGCGGTGCAGTCAGACTAGCGCAGTGAGACCAGCGGTGCAGTCAGACTAGCGCAGTGAGACCAGCGGTGCAGTCAGACTAGCGCAGCGGGACCAGCGGTGCAGTCAGACTAGCGCAGTGAGACCAGCGGTGCAGTCAGACTGGCGCAGGGGGACCAGCGGTGCAGTCAGACTAGCGCAGCGGGACCAGCGGTGCAGTCAGACTAGCGCAGTGAGACCAGTGGTGCAGTCAGACTGGCGCAGGGGGACCAGCGGTGCAGTCAGACTGGCGCAGTGAAACCAGCGGTGCAGTCAGACTAGCGCAGCGGGACCAGCGGTGCAGTCAGACTAGCGCGGTGAGACCAGCGGTGCAGTCAGACTGGCGCAGTGAGACCAGCGGTGCAGTCAGACTAGCGCAGTGAGACCATCGGTGCAGTCAGACTAGCGCAGTGAGACCAGCGGTGCAGTCAGACTGGCGCAGTGAGACCAGCGGTGCAGTCAGACTAGCGCAGTGAGACCAGCGGTGCAGTCAGACTAGCACAGTGAGACCAGCGGTGCAGTGAGACTAGCGCAGTGAGACCAGCGGTGCAGTCAGACTAGCACAGTGAGACCAGCGGTGCAGTCAGACTAGCGCAGTGAGACCAGCGGTGCAGTCAGACTAGCACAGTGAGACCAGCGGTGCAGTCAGACTAGCACAGTGAGACCAGCGGTGAAGTCAGACTAGCGCAGTAGGACCAGCGGTGCAGTCAGACTAGCGCAGTGAGACCAGCGGTGCAGTCAGACTAGCGCAGTGAGACCAGCGGTGCAGTCAGACTAGCGCAGTGAGACCAGCGGTGCAGTCAGACTAGCGCAGTGAGACCAGCGGTGCAGTCAGACTAGCGCAGTAGGACCAGCGGTGCAGTCAGACTAGCGCAGTGAGACCAGCGGTGCAGTCAGACTAGCGCAGTGAGACCAGCGGTGCAGTCAGACTGGTGCAGTGAGACCAGCGGTGCAGTCAGACTAGCGCAGTGAGACCAGCGGTGCAGTCAGACTGGGGCAGTGAGACCAGCGGTGCAGTCAGACTAGCGCAGTGAGACCAGCGGTGCAGTCAGACTAGCGCAGTGAGACCAGCGGTGCAGTCAGACTAGCGCAGTGATACCAGCGGTGCAGTCAGACTAGCGCAGTGAGACCAGCGGTGCAGTCAGACTAGCGCAGTGAGACCAGCGGTGCAGTCAGACTAGCGCAGTGAGACCAGCGGTGCAGTCAGACTAGCGCAGTGAGACCAGCGGTGCAGTCAGACTAGCGCAGTGAGACCAGCGGTGCAGTCAGACTGGTGCAGTGAGACCAGTGTTATAGTCAGACTGGTGCAGTGAGACCAGTGTTATAGTCAGACTGGCGCAGTGAGACCAGCGGTGCAGTCAGACTAGCGCAGTGAGACCAGCGGTGCAGTCAGACTAGCGCAGTGAGACCAGCGGTGCAGTCAGACTAGCGCAGTGAGACCAGCGGTGCAGTCAGACTGGTGCAGTAGGACCAGTGTTATCACAGAATCACAGAATCACAGAAACCCCACAGTGCAGATAGAGGCCATTTCGGCCCATCGAGCCTGCACCGACACATATCCCACCCGATCCCCGTAACCCCTACACCAACACATATCCCACCCTATCCCCGTAACCCCACGTATTTAATCCCCCTAACACTAAGGGTCAATTTATCATAGCCAATCAACCTAACCCGCACATCTTTGGACTGTGGGAGGAAACCGGAGCACCCGGAGGAAACCCACGCAAACACGGGGAGAATGTGCAAACTCCACACAGAAAGTCGCCCGAGGCCGGATTCGAACCCGGGTCCCTGGCGCTGTGAGGCAACAGTGCTAACCACTATGCCACCGTGCTGCCCTTATAGTCAGACGAGCTCGGGTTCGGCCAGTTTGTCATGAGACACGGTGTCCAACTGGTCACTTGGCCATTCTTGTGGTATCAGATACATTGTCTGACATTAAACTGCGGGCAGGGTAAATATCGATAACACTTGGTCCATGTGGTCTCCTGGACTGATTTTGATCGCTTGAGTTGGGGGCGGGGGGGTGGGGGGAGACGCTTGGAGAGGAAGTTTCCAGAATTTTTCCCCCCTTATTGACCCTGAGATTTTTCTCTTTGTTTTGTGCCTCTCCCTGGAGATTACATGTTCCCTCTCATTTTTTGTGTGCCTTTAAATTTGCTGCGCTCCGGCCATCATGAGGTGTGGGGCGGGCTTGATGGACCAGCTTGTCTTTTCCTGCCCGTCATTTTCCTATGTTAATATCTTGAATGCTCCAGGATGAGGCTCTTGGAATGCACTGCGCTCGGGTTCAGTCTGAATTCAAAGTTCCTTCATTCAAATTAACAGATAACCTTTAGCACAAAAAAACCTGATTGAATTGCCAGGAGCAGACTGTCTCCAAATATATGTTCCTCATAAAATATTCCCCTGTAACTTTCCAAACTAACTTTTTATGTGACTCGTTGAATATTAATTCCGAGATTGCCGAGCTCCCAACAGCTCTTTCCACCCTCTGTGATGAAAGGTTGCTGCCTGGGTTCCCACCTCCTGACCCCAGCTGCCCTGCTCAGATTACTGCCGTGTTTCTCAGCCCCTGAGACTGTGTTGTTTTTAAATTTAAGACTCCTTGCTTTGTGGGGGACCCTCCCAAGGCGTGAAATGGTGGAACATGAGGCATGTTTTCAAACTCTGTGTTCTAATCTCTGGAATTCCCTCCCTAAACCTCTCCGCCTCTCTCCCTCCCTCTCTCTCCTCCTTTAAGATGCACCTCGAAGGAGCATCCTAAGATTTCTTTGACCAAGCTTTTGATCACCTGCCCTAATATCTCCTTAATAACAACAGAAAATGCTGGAAAAACTCAGCAGGCCAGGCAACATCCGTGGAGAGAAAATAGAGTCAACGTTTCGGGTCAAACCCTTTGTCAAGACTGGAAAAGCACAGGAAATGAAATGGATTAAAAGGCCAGGCTGGGAGAGAACAAAAGAGAAGAGACATTAAGAGGTATTCAAAACGAGACGAGATGGTGATCGGACTAGTGGAGACAAAAGACGGCTCTAGATTAGGTGTGGGATGTGCTGGCAGAATGGGAGACAGCTGCCATGTGGGAGAGAAAAAAAATGGAAAGTGGGGGGGGGGGGAAACCAAAACAAAGGGGTAGATAAAAAATAAGTAAAAATGTCCGGTCGCCTGTCATTTTAATTCACCGCCCCATTCCCACTCAGACCTCACTGTCTGCGGCCTCTTGCATTGTTCCACGGAAGCTCAGCGTAAGCTCGAGGAACAGCACCTCATCTTCCGATTAGGCACTCTGCAGCCGTCCGGACTCAATATCGAGTTCAACAATTTCAGATCATAACCTCGGCCCCTATTACATTTTTGCTTATATTTTTTATCCACACCTTTGTTTTGGCCCTCCCCTTTTTTTCTCTCCCACATGGCAGCTGTCTCTCATTCTGCCAGCGCATTTCACACCTAATCTCGAGCCGTCTTTTGTCTCCACTAGTCCTATCACCATCTCGTCTCGTTTTGAATACCTCTTAATGTCTCTTCACTTTTGTTCTCTCCCAGCCTGGCCTTTTAATCCATTTCATTTCCTGTGCTTTTCCAGTCTTGACAAAGGGTTTCGACCCGAAACGTTGACTCCATTTTCTCTCCACAGATGTTGCCTGGCCTGCTGAGTTTTTCCAGCATTTTCTGTTGTTATTTCGGATTTCCAACATCTGCAGTATTTTGCTATCAAACTGTTGGAGAATGTGGATTCATTAACTCTTCAGGCAGTGTATTCCAGATCATCATAACTTAGGTAAAAACATTTATCCTCATCTCCCCTCTGGCTCTTTTGCCCATTATCTTAAATCTGTGTTCTCTGGTTACTGACTCTCTCACCAGTTTTTCCTTATTTACTCTATTGTTGTAAACAGCCGACGGTTTCAAACGTTACATAAAGCGTGTTTGGTATCTTAATCTTGGCTTGAGTGTAAGCAGTTATCGTGCGCGGGCAATTGTTTCAGGGGAGTTGGCACGGTGACAGCTCAGTGAGACCAGTGGTGCAGTCAGACTAGCGCAGTGAGACCAGCGGCGCAGTCAGACTAGCGCAGTGAGACCAGCGGTGCAGTCAGACTAGCGCAGTGGGACCAGCGGTGCAGTCAGACTAGCGCAGTGAGACCAGCGGTGCAGTCAGACTGGCGCAGTGAGACCAGCGGTGCAGTCAGACTAGCGCAGTGAGACCAGCGGTGCAGTCAGACTAGCGCAGTGAGACCAGCGGTGCAGTCAGACTAGCGCAGTGAGACCAGCGGTGCAGTCAGACTAGCGCAGTGAGACCAGCGGTGCAGTCAGACTAGCGCAGTGGGACCAGCGGTGCAGTCAGACTAGCGCAGTGGGACCAGCGGTGCAGTCAGACTAGCGCAGTGAGACCAGCGGTGCAGTCAGACTAGCGCAGTGAGACCAGCGGTGCAGTCAGACTAGCGCAGTGAGACCAGCGGTGCAGTCAGACTAGCGCAGTGAGACCAACGGTGCAGTCAGACTAGCGCAGTCAGACTAGCGCAGTGAGACCAGCGGTGCAGTCAAGACTAGCGCAGTGAGACCAGCGGTGCAGTCAGACTAGCGCAGTGAGACCAGCGGTGCAGTCAGACTAGCGCAGTGAGACCAACGGTGCAGTCAGACTAGCGCAGTGAGACCAGCGGTGCAGTCAGAGTAGCGCAGTGAGACCAGCGGTGCAGTCAGACTAGCGCAGTGAGACCAGCGGTGCAGTCAGACTAGCGCAGTGAGACCAGCGGTGCAGTCAGACTAGCGCAGTGAGACCAGCGGTGCAGTCAGACTAGCGCAGTGAGACCAGCGGTGCAGTCAGACTAGCGCAGTGAGACCAGCGGTGCAGTCAGAGTAGCGCAGTGAGACCAGCGGTGCAGTCAGACTGGCATAGGGGGACCAGCGGTGCAGTCAGACTGGCGCAGTGAGACCAGCGGTGCAGTCAGACTAGCGCAGTGAGACCAGCGGTGCAGTCAGACTAGCGCAGTGGGACCAGCGGTGCAGTCAGACTAGCGCAGTGAGACCAGCGGTGCAGTCAGACTGGCGCAGTGAGACCAGCGGTGCAGTCAGACTAGCGCAGTGAGACCAGCGGTGCAGTCAGACTAGCGCAGTGGGACCAGCGGTGCAGTCAGACTAGCGCAGTGAGACCAGCGGTGCAGTCAGACTGGCGCAGTGAGACCAGCGGTGCAGTCAGACTAGCGCAGTGAGACCAGCGGTGCAGTCAGACTAGCGCAGTGAGACCAGCGGTGCAGTCAGACTAGAGCAGTGAGACCAGCGGTGCAGTCAGACTAGCGCAGTGAGACCAGCGGTGCAGTCAGACTAGCGCAGTGAGACCAGCGGTGCAGTCAGACTAGCGCAGTGAGACCAGCGGTGCAGTCAGACTGGCGCAGTGAGACCAGCGGTGCAGTCAGACTAGCGCAGTGGGACCAGCGGTGCAGTCAGACTAGCGCAGTGAGACCAGCGGTGCAGTCAGACTAGCGCAGTGAGACCAGCGGTGCAGTCAGACTAGCGCAGCAGGACCAGCGGTGCAGTCAGACGAGCGCAGCAGGACCAGCGGTGCAGTCAGACTAGCGCAGCAGGACCAGCGGTGCAGTCAGACTAGCGCAGCGAGACCAGCGGTGCAGTCAGACGAGCGCAGTGAGACCAGCGGTGCAGTCAGACTAGCGCAGTGAGACCAGCGGTGCAGTCAGACTAGCGCAGTGAGACCAGCGGTGCAGTCAGACTGGCACAGTGAGACCAGCGGTGCAGTCAGACTAGCGCAGTGGGACCAGCGGTGCAGTCAGACTAGCGCAGTGAGACCAGCGGTGCAGTCAGACTAGCGCAGTGAGACCAGCGGTGCAGTCAGACTAGCGCATTGAGACCAGCGGTGCAGTCAGACTAGCGCAGTGAGACCAGCGGTGCAGTCAGACTAGCGCAGTGAGACCAGCGGTGCAGTCAGACTAGCGCAGTGAGACCAGCGGTGCAGTCAGACTGGCGCAGTGAGACCAGCGGTGCAGTCAGACTAGCGCAGTGAGACCAGCGGTGCAGTCAGAGTAGCGCAGTGAGACCAGCGGTGCAGTCAGACTGGCACAGGGGGACCAGCGGTGCAGTCAGACTAGCGCAGCGGGACCAGCGGTGCAGTCAGACTAGCGCAGCGGGACCAGCGGTGCAGTCAGACTAGCGCAGCGGGACCAGCGGTGCAGTCAGACTAGCGCAGCAGGACCAGCGGTGCAGTCAGACTAGCGCAGTGAGACCAGCGGTGCAGTCAGACTGGCGCAGTGAGACCAGCGGTGCAGTCAGACTGGCACAGGGGGACCAGCGGTGCAGTCAGACTGGCGCAGTGAGACCAGCGGTGCAGTCAGACTAGCGCAGTGAGACCAGCGGTGCAGTCAAACTAGCGCAGTGAGACCAGCGGTGCAGTCAGACTGGCACAGTGAGACCAGCGGTGCAGTCAGACTAGCGCAGTGGGACCAGCGGTGCAGTCAGACTGGCGCAGTGAGACCAGCGGTGCAGTCAGACTAGCGCAGTGAGACCAGCGGTGCAGTCAGACTAGCGCAGTGAGAGCAGCGGTGCAGTCAGACTAGCGCAGTGGGACCAGCGGTGCAGTCAGACTGGCGCAGTGAGACCAGCGGTGCAGTCAGACTAGCGCAGTGAGACCAGCGGTGCAGTCAGACTAGCGCAGTGAGACCAGCGGTGCAGTCAGACTAGCGCAGTGAGACCAGCGGTGCAGTCAGACTAGCGCAGTGAGACCAGCGGTGCAGTCAGACTAGCGCAGTGAGACCAGCGGTGCAGTCAGACTAGCGCAGTGAGACCAGCGGTGCAGTCAGACTGGCACAGTGAGACCAGCGGTGCAGTCAGACTAGCGCAGTGGGACCAGCGGTGCAGTCAGACTAGCGCAGTGAGACCAGCGGTGCAGTCAGACTAGCGCAGTGAGACCAGCGGTGCAGTCAGGCTAGCGCAGTGAGACCAGCGGTGCAGTCAGGCTAGCGCAGTGAGACCAGCGGTGAAGTCAGACTAGCGCAGTGAGACCAGCGGTGCAGTCAGACTAGCGCAGTGAGACCAGCGGTGCAGTCAGACTAGCGCAGTGAGACCAGCGGTGCAGTCAGACTAGCGGAGTGAGACCAGCGGTGCAGTCAAGACTAGCACAGTGAGACCAGCGGTGCAGTCAGACTAGCGCAGTGAGACCAGCGGTGCAGTCAGACTAGCGCAGTGAGACCAGCGGTGCAGTCAGAGTAGCGCAGTGAGACCAACGGTGCAGTCAGACAAGCGCAGTGAGACCAGCGGTGCAGTCAGACTAGCGCAGTGAGACCAGCGGTGCAGTCAGAGTAGCGCAGTGAGACCAGCGGTGCAGTCAGACTGGCACAGGGGGACCAGCGGTGCAGTCAGACTGGCGCAGTGAGACCAGCGGTGCAGTCAGACTAGCGCAGTGAGACCAGCGGTGCAGTCAGACTGGCGCAGCGGGACCAGCGGTGCAGTCAGACTAGCGCAGTGAGACCAGCGGTGCAGTCAGACTGGCGCAGGGGGACCAGCGGTGCAGTCAGACTGGCGCAGTGAAACCAGCGGTGCAGTCAGACTAGCGCAGCGGGACCAGCGGTGCAGTCAGACTAGCGCGGTGAGACCAGCGGTGCAGTCAGACTGGCGCGGTGAGACCAGCGGTGCAGTCAGACTAGCGCAGTGAGACCAGCGGTGCAGTCAGACTAGCGCAGTGAGACCAGCGGTGCAGTCAGACTAGCGCAGTGAGACCAGCGGTGCAGTCAGACTAGCACAGTGAGACCAGCGGTGCAGTCAGACTAGCGCAGTGAGACCAGCGGTGCAGTCAGACTAGCACAGTGAGACCAGCGGTGCAGTCAGACTAGCACAGTGAGACCAGCGGTGAAGTCAGACTAGCGCAGTAGGACCAGCGGTGCAGTCAGACTAGCGCAGTGAGACCAGCGGTGCAGTCAGACTAGCGCAGTGAGACCAGCGGTGCAGTCAGACTAGCGCAGTGAGACCAGCGGTGCAGTCAGACTAGCGCAGTAGGACCAGCGGTGCAGTCAGACTAGCGCAGTGAGACCAGCGGTGCAGTCAGACTAGCGCAGTGAGACCAGCGGTGCAGTCAGACTGGTGCAGTGAGACCAGCGGTGCAGTCAGACTAGCGCAGTGAGACCAGCGGTGCAGTCAGACTGGCGCAGTGAGACCAGCGGTGCAGTCAGACTAGCGCAGTGAGACCAGCGGTGCAGTCAGACTAGCGCAGTGAGACCAGCGGTGCAGTCAGACTAGCGCAGTGATACCAGCGGTGCAGTCAGACTAGCGCAGTGAGACCAGCGGTGCAGTCAGACTAGCGCAGTGAGACCAGCGGTGCAGTCAGACTAGCGCAGTGAGACCAGCGGTGCAGTCAGACTAGCGCAGTGAGACCAGCGGTGCAGTCAGACTAGCGCAGTGAGACCAGCGGTGCAGTCAGACTAGCGCAGTGAGACCAGCGGTGCAGTCAGACTAGCGCAGTGAGACCAGCGGTGCAGTCAGACTAGCGCAGTGAGACCAGCGGTGCAGTCAGACTAGCGCAGTGAGACCAGCGGTGCAGTCAGACTAGCGCAGTGAGACCAGCGGTGCAGTCAGACTGGTGCAGTGAGACCAGTGTTATAGTCAGACTGGTGCAGTGAGACCAGTGTTATAGTCAGACTGGCGCAGTGAGACCAGCGGTGCAGTCAGACTAGCGCAGTGAGACCAGCGGTGCAGTCAGACTAGCGCAGTGAGACCAGCGGTGCAGTCAGACTGGTGCAGTAGGACCAGTGTTATAGTCAGACGAGCTCGGGTTCGGCCAGTTTGTCATGAGACACGGTGTCCAACTGGTCACTTGGCCATTCTTGTGGTATCAGATACATTGTCTGACATTAAACTGCGGGCAGGGTAAATATCGATAACACTTGGTCCATGTGGTCTCCTGGACTGATTTTGATCGCTTGAGTTGGGGGCGGGGGGGTGGGGGGAGACGCTTGGAGAGGAAGTTTCCAGAATTTTTCCCCCCTTATTGACCCTGAGATTTTTCTCTTTGTTTTGTGCCTCTCCCTGGAGATTACATGTTCCCTCTCATTTTTTGTGTGCCTTTAAATTTGCTGCGCTCCGGCCATCATGAGGTGTGGGGCGGGCTTGATGGACCAGCTTGTCTTTTCCTGCCCGTCATTTTCCTATGTTAATATCTTGAATGCTCCAGGATGAGGCTCTTGGAATGCACTGCGCTCGGGTTCAGTCTGAATTCAAAGTTCCTTCATTCAAATTAACAGATAACCTTTAGCACAAAAAAACCTGATTGAATTGCCAGGAGCAGACTGTCTCCAAATATATGTTCCTCATAAAATATTCCCCTGTAACTTTCCAAACTAACTTTTTATGTGACTCGTGGTTGAATATTAATTCCGAGATTGCCGAGCTCCCAACAGCTCTTTCCACCCTCTGTGATGAAAGGTTGCTGCCTGGGTTCCCACCTTCTGACCCCAGCTGCCCTGCTCAGATTACTGCCGTGTTTCTCAGCCCCTGAGACTGTGTTGTTTTTAAATTTAAGACTCCTTGCTTTGTGGGGGACCCTCCCAAGGCGTGAAATGGTGGAACATGAGGCATGTTTTCAAACTCTGTGTTCTAATCTCTGGAATTCCCTCCCTAAACCTCTCCGCCTCTCTCCCTCCCTCTCTCTCCTCCTTTAAGATGCACCTCGAAGGAGCATCCTAAGATTTCTTTGACCAAGCTTTTGATCACCTGCCCTAATATCTCCTTAATAACAACAGAAAATGCTGGAAAAACTCAGCAGGCCAGGCAACATCCGTGGAGAGAAAATAGAGTCAACGTTTCGGGTCAAACCCTTTGTCAAGACTGGAAAAGCACAGGAAATGAAATGGATTAAAAGGCCGGGCTGGGAGAGAACAAAAGAGAAGAGACATTAAGAGGTATTCAAAACGAGACGAGATGGTGATCGGACTAGTGGAGACAAAAGACGGCTCTAGATTAGGTGTGGAATGTGCTGGCAGAATGGGAGACAGCTGCCATGTGGGAGAGAAAAAAAATGGAAAGTGGGGGGGGGGGAAACCAAAACAAAGGGGTGGATAAAAAATAAGTAAAAATGTCCGGTCGCCTGTCATTTTAATTCACCGCCCCATTCCCACTCAGACCTCACTGTCTGCGGCCTCTTGTACTGTTCCACGTAAGCTCAGTGTAAGCTCGAGGAACAGCACCTCATCTTCCCATTAGGCACTCTGCAGCCGTCCGGACTCAATATCGAGTTCAACAATTTCAGATCATAACCTCGGCCCCTATTACATTTTTGCTTATATTTTTTATCCACACCTTTGTTTTGGCCCTCCCCTTTTTTTCTCTCCCACATGGCAGCTGTCTCCCATTCTGCCAGCGCATTTCACACCTAATCTCGAGCCGTCTTTTGTCTCCACTAGTCCTATCACCATCTTGTCTCCTTTTGAATACCTCTTAATGTCACTTCACTTTTGTTCTCTCCCAGCCTGGCCTTTTAATCCATTTCATTTCCTGTGCTTTTCCAGTCTTGACAAAGGGTTTCGACCCGAAACGTTGACTCCATTTTCTCTCCACAGATGTTGCCTGGCCTGCTGAGTTTTTCCAGCATTTTCTGTTGTTATTTCGGATTTCCAGCATCTGCAGTATTTTGCTATCGTACTAATATCTCCTTATGTGGCTCGGTGTCAAATTTTGTTTGATAATCGCTCCTTGGGACGTTTTACTACGTTAAAGGCGCTATATAAATGTTGCAGGACTGGGCATCCATTTTTGAGATGGGGCAAGGAAGAGGGGGGCGGTGTGGGCGGGGGGGGGTAATAATAGTGGGTGCAACAGCTGGGAGAATCGAACAGAACAGTCCAAAGAGGAACAAGTTGCCTCTTTCAGTTTAAATGGTTTTAGGTTATTAAAGAGGCAAGAATGCACTTTTATAATTAGAACCGGATTTCAGGGACTGAGAACCACAATCCCATCTAAATGCTAGTGGTAGCTTTGCCTTTCCTCAGGATGTGAGCAACAACGCTGGCTGTGTTTATTGCCTCTCCCTTGTTGCCCCTAACAATGACATTGAGCCATTAGTGACCCACTTGGGTTTTTAGGGCATGGACACTTATTTTTCTGGTGCCAAATTACTAGACTTATTGAATTGAGTTTGCTGTGGTGGGATTCGAACTCCTCACCTCTGGGATGCTGGTCCAGTATCATCATCATCACTAGGCTACCCAAACCGTAACGTGTAATAATCTCGCGCTGGACACGCCTCAGGAATAGTATGATCGAATAGACTCCTACAGCACAGAAGGAGGCCATTCTGCCCATCACTAGCACAGAGCTTTGGAAAATCTGCTGCCTATCAGAGCAATCTGTGACCAGCTCCCGCAGAGGGACATTAAAACGACCAGGTAAGAATCGGCTCACTTGCTGAGCTGGACTTCACTCCGTGTTAATAGAATCATAACAGCACAGAAGGCGGCCATTCGGCCCGTCGTACCTGTGCCGACTCTGAAAGAGCTGTCCAATTAGTCCCACTCCCCCCTTACTCTTTCCCCATAGCCCTGCAAATAGTTTTTTTTTCCAAATCTATAAATGGTTGTGTTGGTAAATCTGGATTTGCTGCTCTGCTTAATTTCCTGCTCTCTGAAGCTGGATTAACATCCTTAGCTATTAACTGACTTAATTAAATGGCTGTTAAACCAGTTAAAGAGGCACTGAATTAGCACGAGGGCAGGCGATTAGGCTGGTTTTCTACCAAACCGAATCCTGTAAAATGAAGTCGCCCAGTGGAAAACCGAAGTAATTAGATGTTTCAAGTCAATGCCATGGAAACCAAGCAGGAAGAGATTAACAAAAGCGAAATACTGCGGGTGCTGGAAATGTGAAATAAGAATGGAGAATGCAGGAAAACGCTCGGCGGGTCAGGCAGCACCCGCGGAGAGAGAAACAGAGTCAATGTTTCTGGTCGATAACCTTTCACCCCGCGCATCAAATTAAATCAATGTGGCAGGATCTTTATTTTTACGTAAATATTTAAAAATAGTGTTTGATTATAGAGAAATCAGTTGCTTATTAACCGTGGGAGTGACTGTACTTCAAACATTGTGTTCAGTCACCAAAACAGGGCCTCCCTTTGTTCTATCTTAGCCGTACGATTGTGGGGAGGTGCCAAGCGAATGTTATGCTTGCCCGTAGGGAGCGGGTGGGTTTGTTTACTTCCTCCTTTCTGGAACTAAACAAATAGTAATGAAGAAATAAGACATGTCCGCTGAGACAAGGTTGTAAAACCTCAATAGAATCGGGATACATGCCATCTGTCAATCATTTTACCAGCCCTGCATTTGTAGCATTTTAAAGTGGCCTAGTGAGGAGCAAAAGGCAAGGCTCGCCCACAAAAAAGGGGGGAACTATGGCGGACCGAGGGAGGGAACTGTGGCGGACCGAGGGAGGGAACTGTGGCGTAACGAGGGAGGGAACTGTGGCGTAACAAGGGAGGGAACTGTGGCGGACCGAGGGAGGGAACTGTGGCGGACCGAGGGAGGGAACTGTGGCGGACCGAGGGAGGGAACTGTGGCGGACCGAGGGAGGGAACTGTGGCGGACCGAGGGAGGAAACTGTGGCGGACCGAGGGAGGGAACTGTGGCGGACAGAGGGAGGGAACTGTGGCGGACCGAGGGAGGGAACTGTGGCGGACCGAGGGAGGGAACTGTGGCGGACCGAGGGAGGGAACTGTGGCGGACCGAGGGAGGGAACTGTGGCGGACCGAGGGAGGGAACTGTGGCGGACCGAGGGAGGGAACTGTGGCGGACCGAGGGAGGGAACTGTGGCGGACCGAGGGAGGGAACTGTGGCGGACCGAGGGAGGGAACTGTGGCGGACCGAGGGAGGGAACTGTGGCGGACCGAGGGAGGGAACTGTGGCGGACCGAGGGAGGGAACTGTGGCGGACCGAGGGAGGGAACTGTGGCGGACCGAGGGAGGGAACTGGCGGACCGAGGGAGGGAACTGTGGCGGAACGAGGGAGGGAACTGTGGCGGACCGAGGGAGGGAACTGTGGCGGACCGAGGGAGGGAACTGTGGCGGACCGAGGGAGGGAACTGTGGCGGAGCGAGGGAGGGAACTGTGGCGGAGCGAGGGAGGGAACTGTGGCGGAGCGAGGGAGGGAACTGTGGCGGAGCGAGGGAGGGAACTGTGGCGGAGCGAGGGAGGGAACTGTGGCGGAGCGAGGGAGGGAACTGTGGCGGAGCGAGGGAGGGAACTGTGGCGGAGCGAGGGAGGGAACTGTGGCGGAGCGAGGGAGGGAACTGTGGCGGAGCGAGGGAGGGAACTGTGGCGGAGCGAGGGAGGGAACTGTGGCGGACCGAGGGAGGGAACTGTGGCGGAGCGAGGGAGGGAACTGTGGCGGAGCGAGGGAGGGAACTGTGGCGGAGCGAGGGAGGGAACTGTGGCGGAGCGAGGGAGGGAACTGTGGCGGAGCGAGGGAGGGAACTGTGGCGGACCGAGGGAGGGAACTGTGGCGGAGCGAGGGAGGGAACTGTGGCGGAACGAGGGAGGGAACTGTGGCGGAGCGAGGGAGGGAACTGTGGCGGAGCGAGGGAGGGAACTGTGGCGGACCGAGGGAGGGAACTGTGGCGGACCGAGGGAGGGAACTGTGGCGGAGCGAGGGAGGGAACTGTGGCGGAGCGAGGGAGGGAACTGTGGCGGAGCGAGGGAGGGAACTGTGGCGGAGCGAGGGAGGGAACTGTGGCGGAGCGAGGGAGGGAACTGTGGCGGAGCGAGGGAGGGAACTGTGGCGGAGCGAGGGAGGGAACTGTGGCGGACCGAGGGAGGGAACTGGCGGACCGAGGGAGGGAACTGGCGGACCGAGGGAGGGAACTGTGGCGGACCGAGGGAGGGAACTGTGGTGGAACGAGGGAGGGAACTGTGGCGGAGCGAGGGAGGGAACTGTGGCGGACCGAGGGAGGGAACTGTGGCGGACCGAGGGAGGGAACTGTGGCGGAGCGAGGGAGGGAACTGTGGCGGACCGAGGGAAGGAACTGTGGCGGACCGAGGGAGGGAACTGTGGCGGACCGAGGGAGGGAACTGTGGTGGAACGAGGGAGGGAACTGGCGGAGTAGAAAGCAGATTTTATTTTCCTTCCGTTGACAGTGGTGGAGCTGTAGCTTCTGCAGGTAACTCTGCCATTACTAAGATCAAATTTTTTTTCAGCAGATCAGTTCTAATTTTGCTGAACAAATTTGCCTTCTTGATAGCTACTATTTCAGTCTTCTGAGTTTTACTGTGTAAATAAGACTTGTGTATTTTTTTTCGCAGTAACTGGCTTTGACTTGTGGGGAACAGTGCTAACTATGGGTCTAGTCTGCACACTGTATACAGCGCTGGTGAGTAATCAATGGACCGGAGAGCCAACATTTTCCAGTCAGCGTTTGTGGGTTAAAATAAATACTTGCATTTATACAACGCCTTTCGCAACCTCGGGATATCCCAAAGCACAGAAGTACTTCAGAAGTATAGTCATTGTTGTAGGAAACGCGACAGCCAATTTGCGCACAGCATGGTTCCACAAATACATTAAATAAATGACTAGATAATTTGTTTTTTAGTGATGTTGATTGAGGGATAAATATTGGCCAGGACATACAAACAGGAACAGGCCATTCAGCCCCTTGAGTCTGTTCTACCATTCAATTAGATCATGACTGATCAGTACCTCAACTCCATCTACCCGCTGTTGCTCCATATCCCTTAATAACCTTACCCAACAAAGATCTACCAATCTCAAGTTTTGAATTCTTTAATTAATCCGAAGCTTCAACAACTTTTTGGAAGAGAAAGCTCCAGATTTAAACACTGGGGAGAATCCCTGCTCTTCTTCGAAACACTGCCGCTGGATCTTTTGCGTCCACCTGAGGGGTCAGATGGGACCTCAGCTTAACTTCTCATCCAAAAGAGGGCACCTCCGACAGTGCAGCGCTCCCTTGGTACTGCACTGGGAGTGTCAGCCTGGATTATGTGCTCATGTGTCCGGAGTGGGACTTTGCAAGATCCCACAGACAGCAGTAAAATAAATGACCAGATACTCTGTTTTAGTGATGTTGGTTGAGGGATAAATATTGACCAGGGCATAGGAACGGGAGTCGGCCATTCAGCCCCTCGAGCCTGTTCCACCATCCACCATGGCTAATCTATATTTCAAACTCCACCTGGCCGCACTTGGAGTGTCGGACAGGATTCTATGCTCAAGTCTCTGGAGTGGGGACTTGAACTCACGACCTTCTGACTGTGAGTGGAGAGTGAAACCCACTGAGCCTTGGGTGAAACCTATCTTTCAGCTGAGGCTGCTTTCCTTTTTTAATCCTATTTAATGTCGCTCTCTGTTTCACGTTCAGGGTGGACTGAAGGCCGTAATCTGGACGGACGTTTTTCAGACGATTGTGATGTTTTCTGGGCAGCTGGCTGTCATCATCATCGGAGCAAGGCAGGCGGGGGGGTTTGGCGAAGTGTGGCGAATCGCGAAAGAGAACGGCAAGATCGCAGGAATCAAGTAAGTGCGGCTTTTAACAAAAAAAATACGACAAATCAAAAAGATAAATCGGAAGTAGTTTTACTGGAGAACCAATGATAGGAGGGTAGGGTCGGTAACCAGAGGGCACAGATTTAAAATAATTGGCCAAAGAGCCAGGGGAGAGAGGAGAGCTTTATTAGATTGGGCCGATACTCTCTGGAGTTTAGAAGACTGAGAGGTGATCACATTGAAACATATAAGATTCTGAAGGGGATTGACAGGGTAGATGCTGAGAGATTTCCCCTGGCTGGAGAGTCTAGAACTAGGGGTATAGTCTCAGGATAAGGGGTAGGCCATTTAAGACTGAGATGAGGAGGAATTTCTTCACACAGAGGGTTATCAATCTTTGGAATTCTCTACCCCAGAGGGCTGTGCATGCTGAGTCGTTGAGTATATTCAAAACAGAGATCGATAGATTTTTGGACTCTAGGGAAATCAAGCAATATGGGGATCGGGTGGGAAAGTGGAGTTGAGCTGGAAGATCAGCCATGAAATAGCAAGGGGCAGAAAACGTTAGTGGGAGTTGTATACAGACCCCCAAACAGTAATGCTGAGGTTGGGGATGGCATTAAACAGGAAATTAGAGACGCGTGCAATAAGGGCACAGCAGTTATCATGGGTGACTTTAATCTACATATAGATTGGGCTAACCAAATTAGTAACAATACTGTGGAGGAGAAATTCCTAGAGTGTATACAGGATGGTTTCCTGGACCAATATGTTGAGGAACCAACTAGAGATCAGGCCATCTTAGACTGGGTATTAAGTAATGAGAAAGGATTGATTAGCAATCTTGTTGTGCGAGGCCCCTTGGGGAGGAGCGATTCTAATATGATAGAATTCTTCATTAAGATGGAGAGTGAAGTAGTTGACTCGGAGACTAGGGTCCTGAATTTAAATAAAGGAAACTACGATGGTATGAGGCACGACTTGGCTAGGATGGATTGGGGAACGTTACTTAAAGGGTTGACGGTGGATAGGCAATGGCAAACATTTAAAGATCGCATGGAAGAACTATAGAATTTGTTCATCCCTGTTTGGCATAAAAATAAAACAAAAAAGGTGGCGCAACCGTGGCTAATGAGGGAAATTAGGGATAGCTTAAGATCCAAGGAGAGGACATATAAATTGGCCAGAAAAAGCAGCAAACCTGAAGATTGGGAGCAGTTTAGGATTCAGCAAAGGAGGACAAAAGGATTAATTAAGGAGGAAAATATAGTATGAGAGTAAGCTTGCAGGGAACATAAAAACTGACTGTAAAAGCTTCTATAGATATGTGAAGAGAAAAAGATTGGTGAAGTCAAGCGTAGGTCCCTTGCAGTCAGAATCAGGGGGGTTTATAATGGGGAACAAAGAAATGGCTGACCAATTAAATACATACTTTGGTTCTGTCTTCACAAAGGAGGACACAAATAACCTCCCAGAGATGTCGGGGAACATAGGGTCTAATGAGAGGGAGGAACTGAATGAAATCAGTATTTGTAGGGAAATGGTGTTAGGGAAATTGATGGGATTGAAGGCCGATAAATCCCCAGGGCCTGATAATCTACATCCTAGGGTACTTAAGGAAGTGGCCCTAGAAATAGTAGATGCATTGCTGGTCATCTTCCAAAATTCTATAGACTCTGGCACAGTTCCCATGGATTGGAGGGTAACTAATGTAACCCCACTATTTAAAAAAGGTGGTAGAGAGAAAACGGTGAATTATAGACTGGTAAGCCTGACATCGGTAGTGGGGAAAATGCTAGAGTCCATTATAAAAGATGTAATAGCAGAGCACTTGGAAAACAGTGACCGGATCGGACAAAGTCAACATGGATTTACAAAAGGTAAATCGTGCTTGACTAATCTGCTGGAATTTTTGAGGATGTGACTGGTAGAATAGATAAGGGAGAACCAGTGGATGTGTATTTGGACTTTCAGAAGGCTTTCGATAAGGTTCTGCATAAGAGATTAGCGTGTAAAGTTAAAGCACATGGGATTGGGGGTAAGGTACTGACTTGGATAGTGAACTGGTTGGCAGACAGGAAGCAAAGAGTTGGAATAAACGGGTCTTTTTCTGAGTGGCAGGCAGTGACTAGTGGGGTACTACGAGGGAACTAGATGTAATATCTCCAAGTTTGCGGACGACACAAAGCTGGGTGGGCGTGTGTGCTGTGAGGAGGATGCGGAGAAACTCCAGTATGATTTGGACAGGTTGGGTGATTGGGCAGAAGCATGGCAGATGCAGTATAATGTGGATAAATGCGAGGTTATCTACTTTGGTGTCAAAAACAGGAAGGCAGATTATTATCTGAACGACATTAGATTGGGAGAAGGGGAAGTGCAACGAGACCTGGGTGTCCTTGTGCACCAGTCGCTGAAGGTAAGCATGCAGGTGCAGCAGGCGGTTAAGAAGGCAAATGGTATGTTGGCCTTCATAGCGAGAGGATTCGAGTACAGGAGCAAGGATGTCTTGCTGCAGTTGTACAGGGCCTTGGTGAAACCACACCTTGAGTATTGTGTGCAGTTTTGGTCGCCTTATCTGAGGAAGGATGTTCTTGCCATGGAGGGAGTGCAGCGAAGATTCACCAGGCTGATACCTGGGATGGCAGGAATGACGTAGGAGGAGAAATTGGGTCGATTGGGCTTATACTCACTGGAGTTTAGAAGAATGAGAGGGGATCTCATTGAAACTTATAAAATTCTAACAGGAATAGACAGACTAGATGCAGGAAGGATGTTTCTGATGGCGGGGGTGTCCAGAACCAGGGGTCACAGTCTAAGGATAAGAGGTAAGCCTTTTAGGACAGAGATGAGGAGGAATTTCTTCATTCAGAGAGTGGTGAACCTGTGGAATTCTCTACCACAAAAGGCATTTGAGACCAATTCATTAAATATATTCAAGAAGGAGTTAGATATATTTCTTAAGGCTAAAGGGATCAAGGGATATGGGGAGAAAGCAGGGACAGGGTACTGAATTTGGATGATCAGCCATGATCTCATTAAATGGCGGAACGGGCTCGAGGGCCCGAATGGCCTACTCCTGCTCCGAATTCTTATGTTCTTATGAGGAGACGTTTCTTTTAATACAGCAGGTTGTTGAATCTGGAATGCACTGCTTGAAAGGGTGGTGGTAGCAGATTCAATAATAACTTTCAAAAGGTAATTGGATAAAACTTGAAAAGGAAAAATTTTGCAGGGCTATTGGGAAAGAGCAGGGGAGTGGGACTAATTGGATAACTGTCAAAGAGCCGGCACTTTCATGAAGTGAATGGTGTCTGGCTCTGAGACCAACACAGGGCAGAGAGCAAGAATGGTTCCAAGACGTTTTGTATTGTGGTCCTGAGCAATCCTGTGAAAGTGGAGGCCGGTGCCGGAGTTACTGCTCTAACGTGCCCCGCCTCCGAGAGAGATGCTCCAGTGTATGGTGAGCTGTGCTTGGTGTTGTGTCTGCTAAAGTAATTTGTGTCATTATCCTCCGCAGCCTGAACCCTGACCCCTTTGAGCGTCACACCTTCTGGACGCTGAGCTTTGGCGGCATGTTCATGATGCTGGCGCTTTACGGAGTGAACCAGGCCCAGGTCCAGCGGTACCTCAGTTCACGGACGGAGCAGCAAGCGATACTGTGAGTTACTGAAACAAAACCTGGTTGCGAGCGTTTAAGACGGCAGTCGGATTTGTCCATTTTACTTTGGTATTCTTGAATCCGAGAGAGAGACACACATTGATCTTATTGTGCAGAGAGGTTGCTAACTAAGGCAGTGTTTACACTGCCAGCGTGGTTTCATGTCGCACTGACAATGGGAACAGGAGGCCATTCAGCCCCTCGCGTCTGTTCCGCCATTCAATTTGATCATGCCTGTATCTTAACCCCATTTACCCACCTGGGTTCCCTAACCCTTAATACTCTTAGCTAACAAAAATCTATCAATCTCGGTCTTGAAATTTTGAATTGAGCCCCAGCATCAGCAGCTTTTTTGGGGAGAGAGTGCCAGATTTCCACTACCCTTTGTGTGGAGAAGTGCTTCCTGATTTCAGCCCTGAACGGCCTGGCTCTAATTTTAAGGTTACGTCCCCTTGTTCTGGACTCCCCCACCAGAGGAAATAGTTTCTCTCTTTCTATCCTATCAACTCCTTCAATCATCTTAAACACCTCCATTAGATCACCTCTTAATCTTCTATAACTCAAGGGAATACAACAACAACTTGTATTTATATAGCGCCTTTAACGTAGTAAAACATCCCAAGACGCTTCACAGGATTATTAAAAGACAAAAAAATTGACAGAGCCACATGAGAAATTAGGGCAGGTCAAAGCTTGGTCAAAGAGGTAGGTTTTAAGGAGCGTCTTAAAGGAGGAAAGAGAGGTAGCGAGGCGGAAAGGTTTAGAGAGGGAATTCCAGAGCTTAGGGCCCAGGCAGCAGAAGGCACGGCCGCCAATGGTGGAGCGATTATAATCAGGAATGCTCAAGAGGGCAGAATTAGAGGAGCGCAGATATCTTGAAGGGTTGTGGGGCTGAATGAGATTACAGAGACAGGGAGGGGCGAGGCCATGGAGGGATTTGAAAACAAGGATGAGAATTTTGAAATCGAGGCGTTGCTTAACTGGGAGCCAATGTAGGTGAGCGAGCACAGGGGTGATGGGTGAACGGGACTTGGTGTAAGTTAGGACACGGGCAGCCGAGTTTTGGATCACCTCAAGTTTACGTAGGGTGGAATGTGGGAGGCCAGCCAGGAGCACGTTGGAATAGTCAAGTCTAGAGGTAACAAAGGCATGGATGAGGGTTTCAGCAGCGGATGAGGTGAGGCACGGGCGGAGACGGGCAATGTTACGGAGGTGGAAATAGGCGGTCTTAGTTATGCTGTGGATATGTGGTCGGAAGCTCACTTCAGGGTCAAATATGACACCCAAGTTGCGAACCTACAGGCCTAGTCTGTGCAACTTGTCCTTGTCATTTATCACTTTTAGCCCCGGTATCACTGGTGAATCTGCGCTGATGTTAGTGTCGAGGGTAGCCCTGAATCCGCAGCGAGATGGAGCGGAATCTCGGTCTGCGCTCTGCTGTCCCTTCCACCTTGGACTCGCTCGCACTACACCGTCTCGGCTTTGATGCACGGCAAAACCGTTTGGCACCAACAACAACAACCGCCGTTTAGGTTCAAGTCCCACTCCAGAGACTTGAGCCCGTAATCCAGGCCGACACTCCCAGTGCAGTACCGAGGGAGCGCTGCAGTGTCGGAGGTGCTGTCTTTTGGAATGAAGCGTTAAACCGAGGCCCTTTCTGCCCCCTCAGGTGGACATAAAAGATCCCATGCCACTATTTTGATGAAGGGGAGGGGTGTTTCCCCGGTGTCCTGGTTAATATTTATCCCTCAAATAACATCACTAAAACAGATTATCTGCTCATTATCACATTGCTGTTTGTGGGAGCTTGCTGTGCGCAAATTGGCTGCCGCGTTTCCTACATTACAACAGTGACCGCACTTCAAAAAAGCACTTAATTGGCTGCAAAGCGCTTTGGGGCGTGCTGAGGTAGTGAACGGAGCGATATAAATGCATGTTTTGACCTGTAGCGATCCTCGCATCACCAACACTCGGTGGCGCTGCTCAATCGCTGACACGTGCACTGAAGAGTTCCTCGGCCGCACTGTGAGGAGTTCTGAGCCGGCTTTAAAACCGCAGCAGCCGGTGGGGAAACGGCCGTTCGATTCCAGCACCAGTGGCCTTGGGATTGTCCGCCCCTCACTCTCGCCTGGGAATTTACCGAGTCATCTCTGTGTGTAACGGGGCCGCGTTTTTAAAAAGTAGCGGCGAAACGGTTTTAAGCAAGCCGCGAATGTGTCGGATGTTTTTGTTGCCGCTCGTCACCTCTCGCTGCCTTTGCTCGTTCCCCCGTAGGTCGTGCTACGTGGTGTTTCCGTGCCAACAGATAGTCCTGGCCCTGGGATGCCTGATGGGCCTGGTTATGTACGCTCGTTATGGCGAAAACGGCCCACTGCAGCAGGGTCATGTCAGCGCAGCCGATCAGGTACTCCCTCCTTTTTAAAAGCCAAACCACGTGAAAGAAAAAAAGAAAGAACTTGCATTTATATAGCCGCCTTTCATAGAATCATAGAAAGTTACTGCACGGAAGGAGGCCATTTCGGCCCATTGTGTCCGCGCCGGCCAACAAAGAGCTATCCAGCCTAATCCCACTTCCCAGCTCTTGGTCCGTAGCCCTGCAGGTGAGAGCATCCCAAGTCCACAAAGGGACTTTGTCTCTCTCTGGGACTCTGCCTCTCACTGGGACCACTTTTTAACTGTGGTTAGGGTTCCTGCCTCTACCACCTTTTCAGGCAGTGAGTTCCAGACCCCCACAACCCTCTGGGTGAAGAAATTTCCCCTCAAATCCCCTCTAAACCTTCCAACAATTACTTTAAATCTGTGCCCCCCTGGTTTTTGATCCCTCTGCTAAGGGAAATAGATCCTTTCTATCCACTTTATCTATGCCCCTCATAATTTTATACACCGCAATAAGGTCTCCCCTCAGCCTCCTCTGTTCCAAGGAAAACAGACCCAGCGTATCCAGTCTTTCCTCATAGCTAAGATTCTCTACTCCCAGCAACATCCTTGTAAATCTCCTCTGTACCCTCTCTAGTGCAATCACATCTTTCCTGTAATGTGGTGTCCAGAACTGCACGCAGTACTCTAGCTGAGGCCTAACTAGTGTTTTATACAGTTGAAGCATAACCCCCCCCTGCTCTTGTATTCTATGCCACGGCTAATGACCTTGGGACTTCCCAACGCGCTCTACAGCCAATGAAATACGTAGAATGTACAGCACAAAACAGGCCATTCGGCCCAACGGGTCTATGCCAGTGTTTATGCTCCACAGGAGCCTCCTCCCACCTCTCCATCTAACCCCATCAACATATCGCTCTATTCCTTTCTCCCTCATGTACTTCTCTAGCTTCCCTTTAAATGAGTCTACACTTCACCTCAACCACTCCCTGTGGTAGCGAGTTCCAATTTCTAACCACTTTCTGGGTGAAGACGTTTCTCCTGAATTCCTGATTCAATTTATTAGTAAATTTCTTCTATTTATGGCCCCTAGTTTTGGACTACATTTCAAAGAGTTCCTCAATGTCTATAAAGCGCTTTGGGACGTCAGAGGTCGTGAAAGGCGCTATATAAATGTTTTAATCTTTGTTTTTATCTTTTAGGTTTGCAATGTTGTGAAGTATTGATGTCTAGGCAGAGAGAATCGGTGCTGGCTCTGGACAGATTGGCAGGTTTAGGGAGCAGTCCCTTGTTATGAGATTACAACAGCTTTCATTTTTATGTGGAGGTAGTAAGTGCCCCAGGGTGCATCACAAAATGGATGTCGAGCGTGTCTAGTGGAGTTTGGGAAGGGAGGTGACCAAAGGCAGGGATGAAGAGAGAGGATTTGAGGATACCGGGAGGAGGGGGAGAAGAGGAGGTAACCGGTCGGATTTGAGAGCGATCTAGCATGGAGGGCCCGGAGGGCTGAAGACCCTGCCTCCTGGAGGGTGAACGGGTTTGGGGGGTGGGGGAGGTGGGAGAGCAGACACGCTGAGGGCCAGATTCGGGAGAGCGGGCAGCACACACCAAGCCCCCCCCCCCCCCCCCCCCCAGGGCCAGTGCAGGACTGGAGGAGGCTGCAGAAGTGGCGAGGGGGTGAGGCTATTTGTAAACCGGGACAGGGATCGTGAATTAGTGCCATAGAGTTATACAGCACCAGCACAGAAAGAGGCCCTTCGGCCCATCGTGTCCGTGCCGGCCATCAAGCCCTGTCTATTCTAATCCCATTTTCCAGCACTTGGTCCGTAGCCTTGTATGCTATGGCGTTTCAAGTGCTCATCTAAATGCTTCTTGAATGTTGTGAGGGTTCCTGCCTCTACCACCCTTTCAGGCAGTGAGTTCCAGATTCTAACCACCCTCTGGGTGAAAAAGTTTTTCCTCAAATCCCCTCTAAACCTCCTGCCCCTTACCTTGAAACTATACCCTCTGGTTATTGACCCCTCTACTAAGGGGAATAGTTCCTTTCTATCTACCCTATCTATGCCCCTCATAATTTTGTACACCTCAATCGGGTCCTCCCTCAGCCTTCTCTGCTCCAGCCTTTCCAGTCTCTCTTCATAGCTGAGGCGCTCCAGCCCAGGTAACATCCTGGTGAATCTCCTCTGCACCCTCTCCAATGCAATTACATCCTTCCTATAGTGTGGCGACCAGAACTGCACACAGTATTCCAGCTGTGGCCTAACTAGCGTGTTGTACAGCTCCATCATAACCTCCCTGCTCTTATATTCTATGCCTCGGCTAATGAAGGCAAGGATCCCATATGCCTTTTTAACCACCTTATCTACCTGTCCTGCTGCCTTCAGGGATCTATGTACATGTACACCAAGGTCCCTCTGATCCTCTGTCCTTCCTAGGGTCTTACCATTCATTGTGTATTCCCTTGCCTTGTTAGTCCCTCCAAAATGCATCACCTCACACTTTTCAGGGTTAAATTCCATTTGCCACTGTTCTGCCCATCTAACCAACCCATCTATATCATCCTGTAGCCTGAGGCTTCCCTCCTCGCTATTTACCACTCCACCAATTTTCATGTCGTCTGCGAACTTACTGATCATACCTCCTACATTCACATCTAAATCATTAATGTACACTACAAACAGCAAAGGACCCAGCACCGATCCCTGCGGTACACCACTGAACACAGGCTTCCAGTCACAAAAACAACCTTCAACCATCACCCTCTGCCTCCTGCCACTAAGCCAATTTTGGGTCCAATGTGCCAAATTGCCCTGGATCCCATGAGCTCTTACCTTCTTGACCAGTCTTCCATGCGGGACTTTGTCAAAAGCCTTACTGAAGTCCATGTGGACTACATCAACTGCACTACCCTCATCCACACACCTAGTTACCCCCTCAAAAAATTCAATCAAATTGGTCAGACATGATCTCCCCCTGACAAAGCCATGTTGACTATCCTTGATTAATCCTTGCCTCTCCAAATGGAGACTAATTCTGTCCCTCAGAATTTCTTTCAATAATTTCCTTACCACTGATGTTAGGTTCACTGGCCTGTAATTCCCTGGTTTATCCCTACTACCCTTCTTGAATAATGGTACTACATTAGCTGTCCTCCAGTCCTCTGGCACCTCCCCTGTTGGCAGAGCAGTTCTGAAAATTTGTGTCAGAGCCCCTGCAATCTCCTCCCTTGCCTCACACAGCAACCTGGGATACATCCCGTCGGGGCCTGGGGATTTATCCACTTTTAAGCCTGCTAAAATCGCTAGTACCTCCCTCTCAATACTAATTTGTTCAAGTACTGTATATCACAATCCCCTGCCTGATTTCTATGCCTACATCATCCTTCTCCATAGTGAACACAGATGCAAAATATTCATTTAAAACCTCACCTACATCTTCCGGCTCTACACACAGATTGCCACTTTGATCCCTAATGGGCCCTACTCTTTCCCTGGTTATCCTCTTGCCCTTAATATACTTATAAAACACCTTGGGATTTTCCTTTTATTTTGCCCGCCAGTGTTTTTTCATGCCCCCTCTTTGCTCTCCTAATTTATTTTTTAAGTACCCCCCTGCACCTTCTATACTCCTCTAGGGCTTCCACTGTTTTTAGTCCTTTGTATCTGCCAAAAGCCTCCCTATTTTTCCTAATCCATTCTTGTATATCCCTTGACATCCAGGGTTCCTTGGGCTTGTTGGTCCCACCCTTGAACTTTACAGGAACATGTTGGCGTTGTACTCTCTCTTATTTCCTTTCTGAAAGACTCCCACAGCTCTGATGTGGATTTTCCTACAAGTATCTGATCCCAGTCCACTTTGGCCAGATCCTGCCTTATCATATTAAAATCGGTCTTCCCCCAATTTAGAACCTTTATTTCCAGTCCATCTTTGACTACCTTAAATCTCACCGAATTATGGTCACCGTCACCAAAATGCTCTCCTCCCGACACTTCTACCACTTGCCCGGCTACATTCCCTAGAATTAGGTCCAGTACCGCCCCCTCTTTTGTAGAACTTTCTACATGCTGGCTCAAAAAGCTCTCCTGGATGCACTTTAAGAATTCCGCACCCTCTAAGCCTTTCACACTCTGACTATCCCAGTTAATATTGGGGAAGTTGAAATCCCCTACTATTATTACCCTATTATTTCTACACTTCTGAGATTTGCCTACATATCTGTTCCTCTATCTCCCCCTGACTGTTTGGGAGCCTATACAGGTAGACTATCCTTTATCCGAAAACCTCGGGACCAGCCGTGTTTCGGTTTTAGGAAAATTTCGGATTTTGGAAGGTGCGCGAAAACACTTCGGTTTTCAGAGGTAATTCGGTTTTCGGGAGTACGGATAAAGGATACACTATCCCTTATCCGGCAGCGTCGGGTCATGCTTTGCGCCACTTTCGGCTTTCAGAGGTTTTCTGGTTTCGGATGTGCGGATAAAGGCTGGTACACTTACGCTGAGCGATTTCGGTTTTCAGAAGTGCGGAAAAATGCTACACTATCCCTTATCCAGCTAGGCCTGTAAGTCGTGCGCCACTCTGGTCATGTCGTGCGCACGACTTACGCTGACCGAAAAAACCTTCGGTTTTTAGAGGGTTTCGGTTTTCGGAAGTCTGGATAAAGGGTAGTCTACCTGTAGTACACTCCCAGCAAGTGCTTGCCCCCTTTTTGTTTTTAAATTTACCCATATGGCCTCATTAGCGGAACCTGCTAAGATATCATCCCTCCTTACAGTAGTAATTGACTCCTTGATTAATATTGCGACACCCCCTCCTCTTTTACACTCCCCTTTGTCTCGCCTGAAGATTCTATACCCCGGAATATTGAGCTGCCAGTCCTGCCCCTCCCTCAACCATGTCTCTGTGATAGCAACAATATCATACTCCCATGTGTTCATCAACACCTTCAATTCATCTGCCTTACTCGCAAGACTCCTTGCATTAAAATAAATGCTATCCAGCGTTGCCATACTCCCTTGTGCCGTTACATATTTGCTCTGCCTTCCAGGCTGACTTTTTTCCTCTATATTTGGCTGTGCATCACCCCCTACTGTAGCTCCACTCCGTATCCATCCCCCTGCCAAGTTTGTTTAAACACCCCCCAACAGTACTAGCAAACCTCCCCGCAAGGATGTTGGTTCGGTTCAGGTGCAACCCGTCCGACTTGTACAGGTCCCACCTTCCCCAGAAGCAGACCCAGTGATCCAGGAAACTAAAGCCCTCCCTCCTGCACCAACTCTTTAGCCACGCATTCATCTGCTCTATCCTCCTATTCCTATACTCACTAGCACGTGGCACCGGGAGTAATCCAGAGATTACAACCTTTGAGGTCCTGCTTTTTAATCTGCTACCTAGCTCCCTAAATTCTTGTTGCAGGACCTCATCCCCCTTTCTACCCATGTCGTTGGTACCAATGTGAACCACAACCTCTGACTGTTCGCACAACCTCTGACTGTTCGCCCTCCCCCTTCAGCATGCCCTGCAGCCGTTCAGTGACATCCTTGACCCTGGCACCAGGGAGGCAACATACCATCCTGGAGTCATGTCTGCGGCCACAGAAACGTCTATCTGTTCCCCTTACAATAGAATCCCCTATCACTATTGCTCTCCCACTCTTTTTCCTCCCCTCCTGTGCAGTTGAGCCACTCGTAGTGCCATGGACTTGGCTCTTGCTGCATTCCCCTGAGAAACCATCTCCCCCAGCAGTATCCAAAACGGAAAATCTGTTGGAGAGGGAGATGGAACCAGGGGACCCCTGCACTACCTTCCTAGTTCTTTTACTCTGTCTGGCGGTCATCCATTTCCTGTCTGCCTGTGCACTCTTTACCTGCGGTGTGACCACCTCGTTAAACGTGCTATCCACGAAGACCTCAGCCTTGCGGATGCTCCACAGTGACTCCAGCCATAGCTCTGGCCCCGAAACGCAAATTTCGAGTAGCTGCAGCTGGAGACACTTCCTGCACATGTGTTCCTCCTGGACACCGAAAGTGTCCCTGACTTCCCACATAGCACAGGAGGAGCACTCCACGCTGTTGAGCTGCCCTGCCATGTCCTACCCTTAATTTACTCCCTTTAAATTAAAGAATATTAATACACTAGGGACCGTACTTCCCTTTAAACACTACTTACTCTAAACTAGAGACCTTACTTTTACTTTAATGACTGGACTGTAGAAACACTCACCAGGTCCTACTTACCAGTCAGCTCCTTCCCTTGTTGTGACGTCACGTTAGTGGTTTCACAGTTGTTGTTTGACTTCTCCCGCTCTCGGACTCTTTCCTTGGTGTACAGTAAGAACCAATTCCTACAGGGTGAAAAGTTAGGAAAAACAAGGGTGAAGCAAGGGAGCGCCTCCTGCCACTCCTCACCTATCTCCCTGACTCACCCAACTCACAGCACTCTGTTCAAACTGCACTCAGTGCCGCACTTCAAAGCCTGTTTTATAGGCCCTGAAACAAAGGAGACTTGCTGAGCCCAGCTACAGAAGAACCAGTTTAATCTAGTGTCCCTAATTAACTGCCTTCAGCTGCTCTGAATTGTAGGCCTTGTATATCCCTTTAGAACCCTGCTTAAAGGATGTTCTTGCCATGGAGGGAGTGCAGCGAAGATTCACCAGACTGATACCTGGGATGGTAGGAATGACGTATGAGGAGAGATTGGGTCGATTAGGCTTATATTCGCTAGAGTTTAGAAGAATGAGAGGGGATCTCATTGAAACTTATAAAATTCTAACAGGACTAGATAGACTAGATGCAGGAAGGATGTTCCTGATGGCGGGGGAGTCCAGAACCAGGGGTCACAGTCTAAGGATAAGGGGTAAGCCATTTAGACTGAGATGAGGAGGAATTTCTTCACCCAGAGAGTGGTGAACCTGTGGAATTCTCTACCACAGAAGGCAGTAGAGGCCAATTCATTAAATATATTCAAGAAGGAGTTGGATATATTTCTTAAGGCTAAAGGGATCAAGGGATATGGGGAGAAAGCAGGGACAGGGTACTGAATTTGGATGATCAGCTATGATCTCATTAAATGACAGAGAGGGCTCGAGGGGCCGAATGGTCTACTCCTGCTCCTATCTTCTATGTTTCTATGTAAAGCTGGGAAATTTAGATTTTAAACAGTTAACAGTAAATGTGAAACAAACAAAAGTTTGATTTTAGCAACCAGTTAAGACTCCCTGACTCATTTAACTCGCAGCACTCTGTTCAAACCGCACTCAGTTGGTGGGAGGGGGCCACGGAGAGCCTGTGGAGGTCGATGAGGACAGGGCTGGTGCTGGGGTTCACACGTGTGATTCTTTCTGTACAAGTTGTGTGCATTTGATTTGATACAGCGATGTCAAATCTGGTTTGAATTGCAGATGGTTCTTTATTTTGTCATGGACGTTCTTCAGGGATACCCTGGTTTACCCGGACTCTTCATCGCATGCCTGTTCAGCGGAGCACTCAGGTACTTTCACAGTTACAGAACTAAACCTTTATAAATTAACGGGACCTGTACTTAAATACCAGAGTCCACAGTCTGACAGGACCTGTACTGAAATACCAGATGACCTTGCAAGTATCAACATTTGTACTTGATATAGGGTGCAGTCTGTACATTGTGTTTGCCTGTCTGACTGGAGAAGCTGGGGGACCTATTGACCTGCTTACAGTTCTCTTGCTTGCCTGATGCCAAGGAGGATTATTTTGCTGGAAATCCTTTCCAAGGGGAAGCTATCGAGAATTAAAGAAGTGATTGAGACAGCAGCCTATAAAGAGGAGGATGATGTTCAGCTCCTTGAGCCTGTTCTGCCCTTCAATTAAATTATGGCTGAGCTGTATCTTAACTTTGTCTATCCGCCTTGGTTCCCTAACCCTTAATACCCTTACCCAACAAAAATCCATCAATCTCGGTTTTGAAATTTTCAATTGACCCCCAGTCTCAACAGCCTTTTTGGGGAAGAGAGTTCCAGATTTCCACTACCCATTGTGTGAAGAAGTGCTTCCTGGCATCACCCCCGAAAGGTCTAGCTCTAATTTTATGGTTATGCCCCCTTCCCCCACCAGAGGAAATAATTTAACTCCTTTAATCATAAACACAAATGCAAATATGGACACGTGCAAACACACACGCATACTCACGTGCAAGAGTACACACACACAAATGCATACGTGTTTGGAGGCAAATGGTATACTGACCTTCATTACAAGAGGATTTGAGTACAGGAGTAAAGAAGTCTTACTCCAATTATATAGGGCTCTGGTGAGACCACACCTGGAGTACTGTGTACAATTTTGGTCCCCTTACCTAAGGAAGGATATACTTGCCATAGAGGGAGTGCAACAAAGGTTCACGAGATTAATTCCTGGGATGGCGGGACTGTCGTATGAGAAGAGATTGAGTAAACTAGGCCTGTATTCTCTTGAATTCAGAAGAATGAGAGGGGATCTCATTGAAGCATACAAAATTATTACAGGGCTTGATATGATGGATGCTGGGAGAATGTTTCCCTTGGCTGGGGAGTCTAGAACCAGGGGCCACAGCCTCAGGATAAAGGGTCGGCCATTCAGGACTGAGATGAGAAGAAATTTCTTCGCACAGAGGGTGGTGAATCTTTGGAATTCTCTACCCCAGAGGGCGGTGGAGGCTCCGTCATTGGGTATATTCAAAACAGAAGTCGATAGATTTCTGACTAGTAAGGGCATCAAGGGATATGGCGATAGGGCCGGTGAATGGAGTTGAGGCAGAAGATCAGCCATGATCTCATTGAATGGTGGAACAGGCTCGAAGGGCCGAATGGCCTACTCCTGCTCCTATTTCTTATGTTCTTATGTTAAACACCTCGATTAGGTCACCGTTCAGCAACAGCCAGAGCCTGAGTGAGTTTAACTGGGCTCTCTGTTCTCTCTCTACAAGACCCAGTAGATGTGATGATCTTGAGTTAGTTCATACAGCCCTTTCTTTGGTCGTATGTCTTGCTGCAGCTGAACAGGCCAGTGTCTTCATGGCCCCTCACACCAGGGCTAGTCCTCGGACTCTGTGCTGTCATTTTGAAACTCCGGTGCCTCCATTTCCAGTTGAGTCCAGTTTCCAGATGACTGCCCTCCCATCCTTTAGAGTCGGTGTGTGTGTTCGTTGATGGAGGGGTGTACCGGGTCACCAGACAGCTTTGTCCCGAGTGCTCCCCGTCAGACCCTCACTGGTGTAAGAATATAGATAAGTTTTTACATTTTTTTAGGTAGAATAGCTAATGCAGATCAGAATTGGTTTAAACTGCATGCATGCGAATGGCATTACATAGGATATACGGCACAGAAACAGGCCATTCGCCCCAACCAGTCCATGCCAGCGTTTGTGCTCCACTCAAGCCTCCTCCCGCCTTTCCTCATCTAACTCTATCAGCATAACCCTCTATTCCCTTTTTCGTCATATGCTTGTCTAGCCTCCCCTTAAATGCATCTAAACTTTTCACTTCAACCACTCCCTGTGGTAGCGAGTTCCACATTCTCACCACTCTCTGGGTAAAGAAGTTTCTTCTGAATTCCCTATTGGATTTCTTGGTGACTATCTTATATTGATGGCCTCTAATTATGCCCTTCCCCACAAGTGGAAACATTCTCTCTGTATCCACTCCATCAAAACCTTTCATAATTTTAAAGACCTCTATTAGGTCACCCTTTTTTCAAGAGAAAAGAGACCCAGCCTGTTCATCCTTTCCTAATATGTGTATCATCCTGGTAAATCTTCTCTGCACCCTCTCCAGTGCCTCTATATCCTTTTTATAATATGGCGACCGGAACTGCACGCAGTACTTTTAAGTGTGGCCTAACCAAGGTTCAATACAGGTTTAGCATAACTACAAGATGCCATCTACAAGATGCACTGCAGCAACTCGCCAAGGCTTCTTCGGCAGCACCTCCCAAACCTGCGACCTCTTACACCTAGAAAGACAAGGGCAGCAGGCGCATGGGAACACCACCACCTCCAAGTTCCCCTCCAAGTCACACACCATCCTGACATCGAAGTATATCGCCGATACTTCATCGTCGCTGGGTCAAAATCCTGGAACTCCCTACCTAACGGCACTATGGGAGTACCTTCACCACACGGGACTGCAGAGATTCAAGAAGCCAGCTCACGACCTTCTGAAGGGCAATTAGGGATGGGCAATAAATGCTGGCCTTGCCAGCGACGCCCACATCCTATTAACAAATTAAAAAAAAACTTCCCTACTTTTCAATCTCTAGAAATAAACCCTAGTGCTTGGTTTGCTTTTTTTATGGCCTTGATAACCTGTGTCGCAACTTTTAGTGATTTGTGTATTTGTACTCCGAGATCCCTTTGTTCCTCTACCCCACTTAGACTCGCACCCTCCAAGTGATAAGTGACCTCCCTATTCTTCCTACCACAATGTAATACCTCACATTTATCTATGTTGAACATCATTTGCCAATTATATGCCCATTCTGCTAATTTATTAATGTCTTCCTGTAATTTGCTGTAGCCCTCCTCAGTATTGACTATCTCCTCCCCCACCCCCCTGAGGTTCGGTGTCATCTGCAAATTTAGAAATTGTGTTTTTGATTCCTAAGTCTAAGTCGTTAATGTAAATTGTGAACGGCAGTGGTCCCAGCACTGATCCTTGTGGAACACCACTACCCACCTTCTGCCACTGTGAATAGTTACCCTTTACTCCCACTCTCTGCTTTCTGTCCGAAGCCAGGCAGCAATCCAATCTGCTACTTGTCCCCTGACTCCACATTCTCTGACCTTGTTCATCAGACTGTTATGGGTTACCTTATCGAAGGCCTTTTGAAAATTTAGATAAATTACATCTACTGCATTACCCTTGTCTACTCTGTTGCCTCTTCAAAAACTTCAATAAGGCTAGTCAAGCAAGACTTTCCCTTTTGAAATTCATGCTGACTATTCATTATTATACTTTTCGTTTCTAGATGTTATGTTTTCTCCTTTAGTAGGAATTCCATTATTTTCCTACCACCGATGTTAAGCTGACTGGTCTATAATTCCTTGGACATGTTCTATCCCCCTTCTTAAATATAGGTAATAGGTTTGCTATCCGCCAGTCCTCTGGCACTACACCTTTTTCTAACGAATTATTAAATGTGCGTAGTAATGCCTCTGGTGTCTCTGCCCTTTTTTTTAAATGCGTGGATGCAATCCATCCGGACCTGGGGTTTTATCCTCTGAGTTTGATTAGTTTATTTAATATGTCCCCTTTTTTAAAATTTTAAATGCACTTATCTCATTACTAATCCAATGTCATGTCCACCTGTTATATCTCCCTGGTAAATACTGAAGTCAAATAATTATTTAATATTTCTGCCATATCCCTATTGTTACCTGTGGTATTGTCCTGTCCATCCCTTAGTGGCCCTATTCGCATCCCAACCTTCCTTTTTTTTATTGATGTGTCTGTAAAATATTTGCCTGTAGAAACAGGCATCTATTGATTGCAATGACACTGAGATAACATTGGAGAAGGGTGAAACTTTAGACAATGGAACAGGGTGGCGACGACGATGAGATCCTCTATGTGCGTCCAGCAATCTGTTCGATGACCTAAAGAGATTGTAAAACGGCCAACAGTTAACCTCGGCAAGAATTAGACAACGTACGATTGTTTCTTTAAAATGATCTAAGAGAGGGTTACAAAGCTATTACTCGGTTTGGAACTTTAGTTACGTTCAAGGCGAGGTACCATGAACGGCCTGGATAGTGAATCACTCCTGATGCCCGAGGAGTTCTTTACGCGTGAGTTTCTAGATGTAGGACTGCGTGTACTGCTCTCTATGTAGTCTTAAGATGAAGTTAATTGTCAGCATATTACTTACTGCCTCTAGCTTTCACACATCTGTTATTAAAAGGATGAGGATTATTCAACAGCTAGCTCTTAGAAGTGGAAGCCACGTTACTGAAGGCTCTCTTTTTTTAATGCCGAATCGCTGTTTGTGTTTCTTCAGCACGATATCGTCTGCGTTCAATTCGCTAGCTGCCGTCACCATGACTGACCTGATTAAACCTCACTACCCACACATGACTGAGGCTCGAGCCACGCTAATATCCAAGTGCCTTGGTAAGTGACAGTTGAAAATAACAACGATAACTTACATTTATATAGCGCCCTTAACATAGTAAAACGTTCCAAGGCGCTTCACAGGAGCGTTATCAGTCAAACTTTGACACCAAACCACATAGAGATATTAGGATAGGTGACCAAAAGCTTGGTCAAAGAGGTAGGTTTTAAGGAGCATCTTAAAGGTGGAGAGAGAGGCGGAGAGGTTTAGGGAGAGAATTCCAGAGCTTAGGGCCCCAGCAACAGAAGGCACGGCTGTCATTGGTGGAGCGATTAAAATCGGGGATGCTCAAGAGGCCAGAATTGGAGGAGCACAGATATCTCTTTGGGTGGGGGGGGGTGGTGTTGTAGGGTTGGAGAAGGTTACAGAGATAGGGAGGGGCGAGGCGATGGAGGGATTTGAACACGAGGATGAGAATTTTTAATTTGAGGTTTTGCCCGATGTAGGTCAGTGAGCACAGGGTTGATGGGTGAACGGGACTTGGTGAGAGTTAGGACACGGGGCAGCAGGAAATTGCTAACCTCAAACGCTGGGATCTGTTTGAAGTGAAAGTAGCATCGTTCAGTCTGCCATCGGTCAGGGATGAGATAACACATATCCTTCGGTTTCCGTCCAGTTCCCTTCCATCTCGTGCTTGTCAAGGTATTTGAGCACTGAACCTGACTTCATTTGTTTTTTAATGGGCTCCTGCCTTCTGATCTATTGCTTTTGATGCGATTAATTCCAGTCTGGAATGCAGCTTACTAATAGATTGGCAGCATTGGTAGCCCTCCAGCGACTGATTATAAACATTCACGGGAGAGGGAGCCAATGCCTGCAGATTAGAAAGACTTGCATTTCTATAGCGCCTTTCACAACCTCAGGACATCCCAAAGTGCTTTACAGCCAATGAAGTACTTTTGAAGTGTAGTCACTGTTGTAATATAGGAAACGCGACAGCCAGTTTGTGCACAGCAAGGACCTACAAACAGCAATGTGATAATGAGCAGATAATCTGTTTAGTGACATGAAAGCAAAGAAACTGCGGATGCTGGAAATCTGAAATAAAAACAGAAAATGCTGGAACTACTCAGCAGGTCAGGCAGCATCAGTGGAGAGAGAAACAGAGTTAACGTTTGAGGTCGGTGACCTTTTATTAGAACTGGATAAAGTTAGAGATGTAATGGATTTCAAGGAAGTGCAGGGGCGGGGAGAGGGGAGGAAAGAACAAAAGGGAAGGCCTGTGATGGGGTTGAAGGTAGGAGAGATTAGATGACAAAAGGGATGATTGTACAAAACAAAAGGAGATGGTAATGGGACAAGTAAAGAAACAAAAGATTGGTCTAGAAGAGGTGTAAATGGGTGTAGCAGAATCATCAACAGCTGCCATCTGAAAAAAATAGGGGCAGAGGTTATGGTTTGAAATTGTTGACCTCGATGTTGAGATCAGAAGGCTGCAAAGTGCCTAATAGAAAGATGAGGTGCTGTTCCTCGAGCTTACGTTGAGCTTTGTTGGAACAGTGTAAGGCGCCGAGGTCAGAGTGGGAGTGGAGCAGAGAATGAAAATAACAGGCAACCGGAAGCTCGAGGTCACGCTTGCAGACTGACGGAAGAGTTCTGCAAAGCGGTCACCCAATCTGCGTTTGGTCTCTGTTGGGTCGGTACCTTTCTACCTAGACACAATTTAGGACTCAGAACTCAGAGATTCAAACATGAAGTGCTTTATTGGAAGGAAAGGAAGTTCTGGCAAGTTCCGAACAAAGAGAGCTAAACTTAACCGAGAGAATATCCAACCATTTATCTCCTGTGACAGCGCCACCACAGGTGGGAGGAGAACACACAATACATAACAGTCTCCGCATCGTGAGCAGCAAATACAGTTTACTAAGTTGCAGGAAGTACAAGTAAATCGCTGTTTCACCTGGAAAGAGTGTTTGGGGCCCTGGACGGTGGGAAGGGAGGAGGTGAAAGGGCAGGTGTTGCATCTCCTGCGCTTGCATGGGAAGGTGCCATGGGAAGGGGAGTGCGTGTTGGGGGTGATCGAGCAGTGGACCAGGGTGTCGCGGAGGGAGTGGTCCCTTCGGAATGCTGAAAGGGGAGGGGAAGGGGAGATGTGTTTGGTGGTGGGATCACGCTGGAGGTGGCGGAAATGGCGGAGGATGATCCATTGAATGTAGAGGCTGGTGGGGTGAAAGGTGAGGACAAGGGAAACTCTATCGTGGTTCTGGGAGGGAGGGGAAGGGGTGAGGGCAGAAGTGCGGGAGATAGAACGGACACGGTCGAGAGCCATGTCATCCACGGTAGAGGGGAATCCTGGGTTGAGGAAAAAGGAAGACCTATCGGAAACACTAGTATTGACGGTGGCATCGTCAGAACAGATGCGATGGAGACGGAGAAACTGGGAGAATGGAATAGAGTCCTTACAGGAAGCAGGGTGGGTGGAAGTGTAGTCCAGGTAGCTGTGGGAGCTTATAGTGGATGTTTGTCGAAAGCCTATCCCCAGAAATGGAGACAGAGAAGTCGAGGAAGAGTCGGAGATGGACCATCTGAAGGCGAGGGAAGGCTGGAAATTGGAAGCAAAGTGAATTAAATGTTCCAGTTCCGAGTGAGAGCAGGAACGGCACCGATACAGTCATCAATGTATCGGAAAAAGAGGTGAGGAAGGGGACCCGAGTAGAACTGGAACAAAAAATGTTCCACATATCCCACAAAAAGGCAGGCACAGCTAGGACCCTGTTTTAGTCATATTGGTTGAGGGATAGATATTGTCCAGGACACCTGGGAGAACTCCCCAGCTCTTCATGGGATCTTTTCCGTCCACCTGAAGGGGCAGACAGGGTTTCGGTTTAACGTCTCAACCGAAAAATAACATCTGACCTCAGCCAGCTCCTCCAGCCCTGTGTTCCAGCTGGCACCCTTTACTCTTCCTGCTTCCCCATCAGCAGCAGGACTTACGATCATCACATTCCTGCGCTCTGGAATTTCCCTCCCCACTTCGGCCTACCGAAACCCTTGCGCCTTTCTACTTCTCTCCCCACCTTCTAAACCTACTGCCCTGACCACCCCTTTAGTCACCTCCCCTTAATCTATCCTGAACTGCATACTCATTGTCTCAGGGAAGTGCCTTGGGGAATAAGAACATAAGAAATAGGAGCAGGAGTCAGCCATTTGGCCCCTCGAGCCTGCTCCGCCATTCAGTAAGATCATGGCTGATCTTCTACCTCATCTCCACTTTCCTGCACTATCCACATATCCCTTGATTCCCTTAATATTCAAAGATCTATCGATCTCTCTCTTGAATATACTCAACGACTGAGCCTCCACAGCTCTCTGGGGCAGAGAATTCCAAAGATTCACCGCCCTCTGAGTGAAGAAATTTCTCCTCATCTCAGTCCTAAATGGCCAACCCCTTATTCTGAGACTGTGACCCCTGGTTCTAGACTCCCAGCCAGGGGAAACATCCTCCCTGTATCTACCCTGTCAAGCCCTGTAAGAATTTTCTATGTTTCAATGAGATCACCCCTCATTCTTCTAAACTCTAGAGAATATAGGCCTAGTCTACTCAATCTCTCCTCATAGGACAATCCCCCATCCCAGGAACTAGTCTGGTGAATCTTCGTTGCACTCCCTCCATGGCAAGTATATCCTTCCTTAGGTAAGGAGACCAAAACTGTACACAATACTCCAGGTGTGGTCTCACCAGGGCCCTATATAATTGCAGTAAGACGTCTTTACTCTTATACTCAAATCTTCTTGTAATAAAGGCCAACATACCATTTGCTTTCCTAATTGCTTGCTGTACCTACGTGTTAACTTTCAGTGATTCTTGTACAAGGACACCCAGGTCCCTCTGAACACCAACATTTCCCAATCTCTCACCATTTAAAAAATTCCAAAATGGATAACTTCACATTTCTCCACGTTATATTCCATTTGCCATGTTCTTGCCCACTCACCTAGCCTGTCTATATCCCCTTGAAGCCTCCTTGCATCCCCCTCACAACTTACATTCCCACCCAGCTTTGTATCATCAGCAAACTTGGATATATTACAATAGCAAAATACTGCAGATGCTGGAAATCCGAAATAACAACAGAAAATGCTGGAAAAACTCAGCAGGCCAGGCAACATCCGTGGAGGGAAATTAAAAGTCGACGTTTCGGGTCGAAACCCTTTTTCAAAACTGGAAAGGAAATAAAATAGATCGAAGGCAGGGCTGCGATAGAACAAAAGAAGTAAAGAGACATTAAGAGGTATTCAAAACCAGACGAGATGGTAATAGGACAGAGGAGACAAAAGACGGCTGAGATTAGGTGTGAAGTGTACTGGCAGGATGAGAAACAGCTGCCATAGGGAGAGAGGAAAAAAAAGGAAAGGGGTTGGGGGGGGGTGCGGGGGAAGAGAAGACCCAAAACAAAGGGGTGGAAAAAAAAAATATTACATTTGGTCCCCTCATCCAAATCATTAATGTAGATTGTGAATAGCTGAGGCCCCAGCACTGATCCTTTCGGTACCCCACTAGTTACAGCCTGACAACCCGAAAATTACCCGTTAATTCCCACTCTCTGTTTTCTGTCCGTTAACCAATCCTTAGTCCATGCTAGTATATTACCCCCAATCCCATGAGCCCTAATTTTGTTTATTGCATCTTGCCATGTAAGGGTAGGTGTTGGAAAGGAGGAGTCCATATTAGAACAACGAGGTAATAAGGGTAAGGAGACACTGGAGTTTTTTTGTCCTGGACTGTCCTTCAGTGGCGAGGCGTCACTGTGCAGGATCTTCTCTCGGGTTAGCAGGTAGAATCAGTGCTGTGTTCCACTGTCTTGCAGTAGCTTGTTGGGACTACATAGAACGTACAGCACAGAAACTGACCATTCGGCCCAACTGATTTGTGCTCCACACGAGCCTCCACCCACCCTACTTCACCTCATCCTTCTATTCCCTTCTCCCTCATGCTTATCTAGCTTCCCCTTAAATGCATCGATACTATTCACCTCAACCACTCCCTGTGGTAGCGAGTTCCACATTCTCACCACTTTGAGTAATGAAGTTTTAACCTGTGGACTGTGTCCCTTACGTGTAGCTTACAGTAAATGAGTGTTCCTGTGTTTTTGCAGCGCTGGGCTATGGGGTGCTGTGCCTGGGAATGGCGTACATCGCATCACTGATGGGCTCGGTGCTACAGGTGCTGTATGATACGCCTCTCTCTTTATATATATTTAGATGGCCCCCGAGTGCCTGGATTTTTTTGACGTGCTTATTTTTTTTCCCCCAAACGTAGGCTGCGTTGAGTATTTTTGGGATGGTTGGCGGCCCACTACTCGGAGTCTTCTGTCTGGGAATGTTTTTCCCCATGGCTAATTCTACGGTGAGTTTTTGTTTCAAATACTGCAAAAAACTCTTTGGTATCCGGCACCGACAGGACTGGCGTGTTGCCGGCTGATCAAAAATTCCGGATGACGGAGAGGGTTATCTACCGAGGCTATTTTTAACAAAGAAAAATTTAAAAAAATCAAGAAATGTGCAGTATACAGTAATTGGGTACTCACCTGCAGAATGTTGTGTTAAATGGATGGTGGAAGATGCTTGATTAAGTACAGTACTGCCAGTTGAGGGTAATGCAATGCAATGACTACCAGCAGCGTGGGAGACACACAGTACCCCTGTAAAATGGCGGATCAGAAGAGACTACCGGCAGCGCGGGAGAGTCAGACTCCTGTTACAGGGGTTTTGAGGTGTTCCGACTCCCGACAGCGCCAAGAAGCCGAGCAGTAGCAGTTTGGAGAACTACCCCCACTGACTAACTCGGCCACTGCGGGAGACTCGGACTCGGCAACATTGCCGGTTATTGAGGTGTTGTTTTCGGAGTGAGAATTTCGCCGGTTAACAGAGAATTCCGGATATTTAGGTGCCGTTTAAACGAGAGTTTCCTGTATTTTCTGTTTTGGCAGTATTTTCATGTTGTGGTAAGTTCATCAGTTAACTTGGTAATGTTAAAGGTACTGACTCAAAAGCGTTCATTCGGGGAGGGGGTGTGGGATAGGTACCTTTATGTTAATGCTGTGCTAATGTGGATTATGGAGGTGCAGTGGATATGTTATTGGACTAATAATCCAGGGAATGTGAGTGCAGAGCCCATCATGGCACTTCGAGAAGTTGAATTCATTTTTTTTAATTAAAAATAATCTGTGAATAAAAAGCTGGCATCAGTAAAAGTGAGCATGAAAGCTGTTGGCTTGTTGTAAAAACCCAACTGATTCACTAATGTCCTGCCGTCCTTACCTGGCCTGGGCTTATAGGTGACTCGAGTCCCACGCCAACATGGTTGACTCTTAACTGTCCCTCTGAAGTGGCCCAGCAAGTCACTCAGTCAGGGCAGTTAGGGATAAATGCCAGCCGTGCCCATATCCTGACTTTTTTTCTAATCGGACCATTTTGCTGAGTTCGTTTTCAGTGGGTCACTAGTATATTTAAATCTTTCATGTTAAGAGTTTTTGCTGACTAACCGACTTCTTCCACTTCTGCCTGGCTCCTCTTTGGCTTATGTATATAATAGGGAGCGATCACCGGACTGGTGGCGGGTTTGATAATGGCGTTCTGGATCGGAATCGGCAACTTTATTTCCAAACCAGCGGCTCTTGCCTTCATAAACGCGACCATTATACAAAATGTCACCACCTCCATGGCAACCAGCACCATGGCAACAGTCAACCTGACGACAGTGGCGACGAGTGCAAGGTAAGTGCAGATCCCATCACTGAGGTGAATTTTGCAGGGGGGTGGTGGGGGAGCAAGGCATTGTTAGAGTTGGAGCATGGAAGATGTCAGTCTCTACTGTCCAGATGACTTGGTCGCATTTTGCATTGCCTAGTCTTGCCTGTATTGCGCTAGAAGATTAACCTGCAGCGAGTAGAGAACGAGAGTGAGGATTTTGGGGGCTGAAAGCTCCGTTCATGCACCTGTTGTTGTTGGATCGCCTGGGCCAAAGCTTAGCGGACAATCGGGTGAGGAGGAACGTACGGTCATAAAGCAGCCCGCCCAGTTTTCTGTCCACTTAAATTAGCGGACAATAAAAATTGACCAAGAAGCTATCCGCTTGATGTGGAAAAAAAAAACAACTGGTTCACGAATGTCCTTTCAAGAAAGCAAGAACTTGCATTTATGTAGCGCCTTTTATGACCTCGACGTCCCAAAGCGCTTTACAACCAATGAAGTATTTTTTGAAGTGTACCCACTGTTGTAATGTAGGGAAACATGGCATTGGTATTGGTTGAGGGATAAGTGTTGGCCAAAGACACCGGGGAGAATTCCACTGCTCTTCTATGAATAGTACCAAATAGAACTCACTGCGAGCAGCCGAGGAGGAAAGTGGACCTAACCGGGAACCGGAGCAGAGAGGGGAAAAAAATCCAGGAATGACATTACAGGGCAGTTGGTCACTGATTGGTTGGTAAAGGTCACATCGGTTTTATTTGCTCTTCAAGTTAGGGGCCGAGGTTAAATAGCTTGTTAGGGATAAAGCAGGAGCTTGGAGATTAGTAACTGTTAATACTATATTAAATTAGTAACTGTTAATATATTAATAATTGAATTAGGTACATCTTAGTCTTAAGTTTGTGTAAAGTTAGTTAATAGTTGAATAAATAAAGGCATGGCAGGGCAGCTGGAATGCGCATCCTGTGCCATGTGGGGAAATCCAGGACACGCTTCCCATGTCCTGGACAACCACTTGTGCTGGAAGTGTCGTCAGCTGGAGGAGCTTGAGTAGCAGCTGGCGTCACTGCGCTGCATCCGTGAGGCTGAGAGCTACGTGGATAGCACGTTTCAGGAGGTGGTCACCCTGCAGCTAAGGAATGTGCAGGCAGAGAGGGAATGGGTGACCACCAGACAGAAGAGGAGGACCAAGCCGGTAGTGCAGGAGTCTCCTGAGTGCATGTCGCTCTCCAACCAGTATTCTGTTCTGCGTATTGGTGAGGGCGATGGTTCCTCTGGGGAGTACAGCCAGAGTCAAGTCCATGGCACCACGGGTGGCCCAGTTGTACGGGGGAGAGGAGGAAGATGGGGAAAGCAATAGTGGTAGGGGATTCAATAGTTAGGGGAGCAGACAGGCGTTTCTGCGGTTGCAGACGTGACTCCAGGATGGTATGTTTCCTCCCTGGTGCCAGGGTCAAGGATGTCACCGAGTGGCTGCAGAACATTCTGGGGTGGGGGGCGGTGAACAGCCAGAGGTCGTGGTCCATATCGGTACCGACGACATAGGTAGAAAGAGGGATGAGATCCTGCAGGCAGATTTCAGGGAGCTAGGAAAGCGATTAAAAAGCAGGACCTCAAAGGTAGTAATCTCCGGATTATTCCCGGTGCCACGCGCGAGTGAGTATAGAAATCGGAGGATAGCGCAGATGAATGCGTGGGTGGAGAAACGGTGCAGGAGGGAGGGGTTCAGATTCCCGGGCCATTGGGGCCGGTTCTGGGGGAGGTGAGACCTGTACAGGTCAGACGGGTTGCACCTCAACAGAGCCGGGAACAAGTTCCTCGGGGAGGTTTGCTCGTTCTGTCGGGGAGGGTTTAAACTAAGTTGGCAGGGGGATGGGCACCAGGATGTAGCATTAGAAAGGGGAAACAAAGGGCACAAAGGATTGGGAGAGACGGATAGCACTAAAGTAATAGTGAGGTATTAGGTGGGGTCAGACTAAGAGAGAACACACGATGGTCTAAGATAGGTTTACAGTGTATGTATGTGAGCGCACAAAGCGTAGTAAACAAGGTTGGTGAGCTGCAGGCGCAAATAGCCACATGGGAATATGATGTTGTGGCAATAACGGAGAACTGGCTCAAAAAATGGCAGGATTGGGCATTACATATTCCTGGATATAGGGTGTACAGGAAAGATAGGAGGTGGTGTGGCAGTATTGGTTAAGGAGAATGTTACAATGCTGGAGAGAGAGGATGTCCTGGAGGGGTCAAGGACAAAATCTATATGGCTAGAGTTAAGAAATAATAGAGGTGCCATTACACTACTAGGTGTATTCTATAGGCCACCAACGAGTGGGAAAAATATTACATACATCGGATATACGGCACAGAAACAGGTCATTCGGCCCAACCAGTCCATGCCGGCGTTTATGCTCCACAACGAGCCTCCTCCTGTCTTTCCTCATCTAAATCTATCAGTGTAACCCTCTATTCTCTTCTCCCTCATATGCTTGTCTAGCCTACCCTTGAATGCATCTATTCACTTCAACCACTCCCTGTGGTAGCGAGTTCCACATTCTCACCGCTCACTGGGTAAAGAAATTTGTTCTGAATTCCCTATTGGATTTCTTGGTGACTATCTTATACTGATGGCCTCTAGTTATGCTCTTCCCCACAAGTGGAAACATTGGGGGAGAAATTGAGTATAGCCCCGTTTGGGGCGCCAGCCTCGCCAGGGCGCTAAAAGTAGCGCCCCGGAAACATTCGCGCCCCTGCACCGGAAATTGAGTGGTTGCGCCCCAAAGGGAAGCGCGGCGCTACTGGAGGCGCCCCGCATCCCTCTTGGGACGCTGCGAGTGAATATCGTGGCGCTACGTGCCACAGCGCCACATGCTGCGGCACGTCGTGCCGCGGTATTGCAGGCCTTCCTCCCCTTCTTAAAGGGGAGGGGCCTTGTGCAGTGCGATCTGGGGCCCAGCTGGGCCCCCGAGGATCGGGAGTGCAGGCAAAAGAGCCCGGCACCGAACAGAAGTGCCAGGCTCTTGGAGCGCAGCCAGCACTCCGCGGTGGGGGGGTGGTTCAGGAAGCCGGGGACGGGAGCGCAGGCAGGTGCTAGCAGGCGGCCAACAACAAAAATGGCTGCCCCGCACCTCGCCTTTAATTTGCGCCTCCTCGGCCGCAGGTAGGCCCCCCTGAACCCGTCGGGCATGGCGTCTGGCGGTAAATCAGGGGGCGCTGCCAAATATCGCGGCCGGGGCACTGCGCACACCGATGACGTCATCGGCAGCGGCGCAGCGCTAACGGTTAGCGCCACCACTAACGTCCCGCGGAATTTAGCGGGAGGCGTGGGCAGTGCCGCGCCCGGGCGCCAGGTGGCTTGCAACCCACTTAGCGCCCTCTTAAGGTGCTAACGGGTGGCGCAACCTACTGAATTTCTCCCCCATTCTCTCTCCACTCTCAACATTTTTCATAATTTAAAAGACCTCTATATGGAGGAGCAAATTTGCCGAGAGATGCAAGAATTACAGGAAACTTTTTTTTATCCGGCACGGACGGGACCGACGTGGTGCCGGTTCATCAAAATTCCGGATAACCGAACGCTATAGTAAAAAACACGGAGCTGAGAGCTCTGTATAAAGCAATAAACCCTGTTGCTTAGCAACAGCTTCAGAACAATGGCTACAAGTTGCAAGCGTCTCTGTAGCTTAGCAACAGCTGCAGCCACACCCTTGCACAGCAACACATGGAGGAAGGTAAGTAATAAAAGTTACCTGAACCTGCTCCTGAATTTTGCCAGTTAACCGAGATTTCCGGTTATTTAGGTGCCGGTAAATCGAAAGTTTCCTGTATAGAGTAGTGATGATGGGGGACTTCAACTATTCTAATATAGATTGGGATAGTAATGGTGTAAAGGGCAGAGAGGGGGAAGAATTTCTGAAGTGTGTTCAGGAGAACTTTGTTAATCTGCTTCCGCCGCCCTTCCAGGCAGCGCATTCCAGATCATAACACGCTGCGTTAAAAAAAAATGAATGCTCTTCAGATGTCAGCCATGGGTTCGAGCCTCACTCCAGAGACTTGAGCGCAAAATCCAGGCTGACACTCCAGTGTAGTACTGAGGGAGTGCTGCACTGTCGGAGGTGCCGTCTTTCGGATGAAGCATTAAAGTGAGGCCCCGTCTGCTCTCTCAAGTGAACGTAAAGATCCCATGAAAAAATTTTGAAGAAGAGCAGGGGAGTTATCCCCATTGTCCCGCAATCAACATGGCTAAAAAACAGATTATCTGGTCATTGCTGTTTGTGGAAGCTTGCTGTGCGCAATTGGCTACCGCATTTCCCAACGTTACAACAGTGACTACACTTCAAAAAGTACTTCATTGGCTGTGAAGCGCTTTGGGACGTCCTGCGGTTGTGAAAGGCGCTGTATAAATGCAAGTTCTTTCTTCCTCCTGCATTAACAATTTTTCTCCTGCTTTGTGTAGCTTACCCCATTCGCTGATTTAATTTTCCTTCTGCTCTGCAGCCCCACAGGATTGAAAAAGTTCTACTCTCTCTCGTACATGTGGTACAGCGGGTACAATGCAGCCACCGTAGTCATCGTGGGACTGCTGGTCACTTTCTTAACAGGTAAAGTACCAGATCGTTTGGTGCGAAATGGTGTCTGTCGGTCCCGCCCCGCCACTGGTGTAATCGAGTGCACTGTTGCTGAATTTGCCAAGGCCAGATCCCCAGTATTGCTTGATTTTGGGTCTTTCAAAATGTGAAATGCCCCATAATGTGGGATTAATTGTGGCATGAGTGTATTACAGTACCCATCCAGTGATTGCAACCAAGCGCAGTCAACTGAAGTTGGTGTAAATGGGCTTTTATACATGCTCTATTTGGAACAATTGCATTGATAGAAACATAGAAGATGGGAGCAGGAGTAGGCCATTCGGCCCCTCGAGCCTGCTCCGCCATTCAATGCGATCATGGCTGATCATCCAAATTCAGTACCCTGTCCCTGCTTTATACCCATATCCCTTGATCCCCTTGGCCTTAAGAAATATATCTAACTCCTTCTTGAATATATTTAATGAATTGGCCTCTACTGTCTTCCGTGGTAGAGAATTCCACAGGTTCACCACTCTCTGGGTGAAGAAATTCCTCCTCATCTCAGTCCTAAATGGCTTACCCCTTGTCCTTAGACTGTGACCCCTGGTTCTGGACTCCCCCGCCATTGGGAACACCCTTCCTGCATCTAGTCTGTCTAGTCCTGTTAGAATTTTATAAGTTTCAATGAGATCCCCTCTCGTTCTTCTAAACTGTAGCGAATATAAGCCTAATTGACCCAATCTCTCTTTATACGTCATTCCTGCCATCCCAGGTATCAGTCTGGTGAATCTTCGCTGCACTCTCTCCATGGCAAGAACACCCTTCCTCAGATAAGGCGACCAAAACTGCACACAATACCCAAGGTGTGGTCTCACCAAGGCCCTGTACAACTGCAGCAAGACATCCTTGCTCCTGTACTCGAATCCTCTCACTATGAGGGCCAACATACCATTTGCCTTCTTAAACGCCTGCTGCACCTGCATGCTTACCTTCAGCGACTGGTGCACAAGGACACCCAGGTCGCATTGCACTTCCCCTTTTCCCAATCTATTGCCGTTCAGATACTAATCTGCCTTCCTGTTTTTGCCACCAAAGTGGATAACCTCGCATTTATCCATGTTATACTGCATCCGCCATGCATCTGCCCAAGCGCCCAACCTGTCCAAATCATACTGGAGTTTCTCGGCATCCTCCTCACAGCACACACGCCCACCCAGCTTTGTGTCGTCTGCAAACTTGGAGCTATTACATCTAGTTCCCTCGTCTAGATCATTAATATATATTGTGAATAGCTGGGGTCGTAGCACCGATCCCTGCGGTACCCCACTAGTCACTGCCTGCCACTCGGAAAAAGACCCGTTTATTCCAATAGTGCTTTATTTGGCAGGGGGATGGGCACCAGGATGTAGCAGTAGAAAGGAGAAACAAGGTGCACAAAGGATTGGGAGAGACAGATAGCGCTGGAGTAAGAAATAGTACGATATTAGGTGGGGTCAGACTAAGAGAAAATACAAGAAGGTCCAAGATAGGTTTACAGTGCATGTGTGTAAGCTCAAGCAGCGTGGTAAATAAGGTTGGTGAGCTGCAGGTGCAAATAGCCACATGGAAATATGATGTTGTGGGGATAACTGAGACCTGGCTCAAAAAACGACAGGATTGGATACTAAAGGACTGAATCTATTTGGTTAGAGTTAAGAAACACTAGAGGTGCCATTGCACTACTAGGTGTATTCTATAGGGCACCAACTCGTGGGAAGGATATAGAGGAGCAAATTTGCAGGGAAATTATAGAGAGGTGCCAGAACTATAGAGTAGTGATAATGGGGGACTTCAATTTTCCTAATATAGACTGGGCTAGTAATAGTGTAAAGGACAGAGAGGGGGAAGAATTTCTGAAGTGTGTTCAGGAGAACTTTCTTGACCAATAGGTTTCCAGCCCAACAAGGAAGGAGGCATTGCTGGGTCTGGTTCTGAGGAATGAGGTGGGTTAAGTGGAACAAGTGTCAGTAGGGGTATCATAAGGTTTAGATTAGCTATGGAAAAGGACAGGGAGCAATTTAGAGTAAAAATACTTAGTTAGAGGAAGGCAAACTTCAGTGGGTTAGGAACGGATCTGGCCAGGTAAATTGGAATCAAAGATTGGCAGGCAAAACTAACTGAACAATGGGCTGCCTTTCAAAAGGCAATGGTTCGGGTACAGTCGAGGTACATTCCCACGAGGGGGAAAGGTAGGGTGAGAACCAGGCTGAATATACAAAGTTCAGAGGGGAAATGAAAAAGGAAATGGGGGGCAAAGAGAGAGTATGAGAATAGATTGGCAGCTAACATAAAAGGTAATCCAAAAGTGTTCTATAGGCATATGAATAGTTAACGGGTAGTAAGATGAGGGGTGGGGCCGATTAGGGACCAAAAAGGAGGGCATGGCTGAGAGACTAAATGAGTACTTTGCATCTGGAAGATGCTGACAAAGTCATAGTGAAAGAGGAGATAGTTGAGATACTGGATGGGATAAAAATTGATAAAGAGGAGGTACTAGAAAGGCTTGCTGTACTTAAAGTAGATAAGTCACCAGGACCGGATGGGATGCATTCGAGGATGCTAAGGGAAGTAAAGGTGGAAATTGCAGAGGTACTGGCCAGAATCTTCCAATCCTCCTTAGATACGGGATTGGTGCCAGAGGACTGGAGAACTGCAAATGTTACATCCTTGTTCAAAAAAGGGTGCAAGGATAAACCCAGCAACTGCAGGCCACTCAGTTTAACCTGGGTAGTGGAGAAGCTTTTAGAAACGATAATTCAGGGCAAAATTAACAGACACTTGGATAAGTGTGGATTAATTAAGGAAAGCCAGCACGGATTTGTTAAAGGAAAAATAACAACAGAAAATGCTGGAAAAACTCAGCAGGCCAGGCAACATCCGTGCAGAGAAAATAGAGTCAACGTTTCGGGTCAAACCCTTTGTCAAGACTGAAAAAGCACAGGAAATGAAATAGATTAAAAGGCCAGTTTGGGGGCTGGGAGAGAACAAAAGAGAAGTGAAGAGACATTAAGAGGTATTCAAAACGAGACGAGGTGGTGATAGGACTGGTGGAGACAAAAGACGGATCTAGATTAGGTGTGAAATGCGCTGGCAGAATGGGAGACAGCTGCCATGTGGGAGAGAGAAAAAGGGGGGGAGGAGGGCCAAAACGAAGGCGTGGATAAAAAATATAAGTAAAAATGTAATGGGGGCCGAGGTTATGATCTGAAATTGTTGAACTCGATATTGAGTCCAGAAGGCTGTAAAGTGCCTAATCGGAAGATGAGATGCTGTTCCTCGAGCTTACGCTGGGTTTCCGTGGAACAATTCAAGCGGAAACTCAGCTCAGATAATAAAGCAGTCCATGCCTGCATGCAACAAGACCTGGACGACGTTCAGGCTTGGGCTGATAAGTGGCAGGTAACATTCGCGCCAGGCAATGAGTATCTCCCAACAAGCGAGAGTCTAACCACCGCCCCTTGACATTCAATGGCATTACCATTGCCGAATCCTCCACCATCAACATTCTGGGGGGTCACCATTGACCAGAAACTTAACTGGACCAGCCACATAAATACTGTGGCAACAACAGCAGGTCAGAGGCTAGGTATTCTGCGGCGAGTGTCCCACCTCCTGACTCCCCAAAGCCTTTCCACCATCTACAAGGCACAAGTAAGGAGTGTGATGGAATACTCTCCACTTGCCTGGATGAGTGCAGCTCCAACAACACTCAAGAAGCTCGACACCATCCAGGACAAAGCAGCCCGCTTGATTGGCACCCGATCCACCACCTTAAACATTCACTCCCTCCACCACCGGCGCACCGTGGCTGCAGTGTGTACCAACTACAAGATGCACTGCAGCAACTCGCCAAGTCTTCTTTGGCAGCACCTCCTAAACCCATGACCTCTTCCACCTAAAAGGACAAGGGCAGCAGGCACATGGGAACACCACCACCTCCAAGTTCCTCTCCAAGTCACACACCATCCTGACTTGGAAGTATATCGCTGTTCCTTCATCGTCGCTGGGTCAAAATCCTGGAACTCGCTACCTAACAGCACTGTGGGTGTACCTTCAACACACGGACTGCAGCGGTTCAAGAAGGCGGCTCACCACCACCTTCTCGAGGGCAACTAGGGATGGGCAATAAATGCCGGCCTTGCCAGCGACGCCCACATCCCATATGCGAATAAAACAAAAAGGAAAACAATTTGGAGGGCTACAAGGAAAGGGTGGGGGAGTGGGACTAGCTGAAGTGCTCTTGCAGAGAGCTGGTGCGGGCCGAATGGCGACCTCCTGTGCTGTAACAATTCTGATTCTATTCTTTGATTTACAGGAAACTTTGATATCCGGCACCGACGGGACCGAGCTGTTGCCGTCCCATCAAAACTGCCGGACAAACGAGTGCTAATGTTGAAACATACGGAGATTTTGAGCTCCGTATCTGGCAACAAACCCTGTTGCTTAGCAACAGCTTCTAAACAGTCGGCCGTACCTTGCAAGCTTCTCTGTAGTTTAGCAACAGCTTCAGCAAGACCTTGCAGAGCTTGACTGTTGAGAAAAAAGCAACGAAAAGAAAAAAAAAACCTAACGAAACGGCTCCTGATTTTTTCCGGTGGCTCGAGCTTGCTGGACATTTAGCCTCCGGATAACACCAAGTTTCCTGTATCTGGCCCAGCCAGATCTGGCGGTGAATGACTAAACCAGCTGTCCGCCATATCCATTCAAGTCTGTGTCCCTTGGACTTAAGTGGGCGGAGATGAGGGCCGTACTGCCAGGGGAACGGCCAGGGTGAGAGAGAGTAATGGGTTTAATAGGGACCAGGGCATCAAAGGTGGTGGTGATCAGAAGCAGTGGAGGAAAGGTAACCCACTAGCCAGCAACCAACAAAGCTGAAAAATCAGTAGAACGAGTCATCCAACTCGGCAGAGAAACTGCAGCAGTGGGAGAAGACCTGTAGAAGCAGCAGAATCAGAGACACGGCAGATGAGTCTTACGGTGTAAGGCAGTGTAGTCCATAAGAACATAAGAAATAGGAGCAGGAGTAGGCCAATCGGCCCCTCGAGCCTGCTCCGCCATTCAATAAGATCATGGCTGATCTGACCCTAACCGCCAATCTACTATCACAGAACCATCTCCTGAATCTAACAGAATTAGACACACGAAATAGGAGCAGGATCAGGCTACACAGCCCCTGGGCCCGCTCCGCTACCCACAGGGCCATGTCCGATCCGAACCTAGACTCATGTCCAAATTCCTGCCCGCTCCCCGTAACCCTTAATTCCCTTTACTTCTAGGAAACTGTCTATTTCTGTTTTAAATTTATGTAATGATGTAGCTTCTACAGCTTTTTGGGGCAGCATATTCCATGGACCTACCACCCTCTGAGTGAAGTAGTTCCTCCTCATCTCAGTTTTGAATGAGCAGCCCCTTATTCTAAGACTATGCCCCCTAGTTCTAGTTTCACCCATCATCGGGAACATCCTCCCCGCATCCACCCGATCCAACCCCTTCACAATCTTATATGTTTCAATAAGATCGCCTCTCATTCTTCTGAACTCCAATGAGTAGAGTCCCAATCTACTCAACCTCTCCTCATATGTCCATCCCCTCATCCCCGGGATTAACCGAGTGAACCTTCTTTGTACTGACTCGAGAGCAAGTATGTCCTTTCTTAAGTATGGACACCAAAACTGTATGCAGTATTCCAGGTGCGGTCTCACCAATACCTTGTACAACTGAAGCAATACCTCCCTATTTTTATATTCTATCCCCCTAGCAATGAAAGCCAACATTCCATTGGCCTTCTTAATCACTTGCTGCACCTGCATACTAACCTTTTGTGTTTCGTGCACCAGGACCCCCAGATCCCTTTGTACTTCAATACTTTCCAGTTTCTTGCCATTAAGATAATAACTTGCTCTACGATTTTTCCTGTCCAGTGCAGGAGCGTAGTCCTAATGTCCAGAGAGGTCCAGGAATTCGGAAACCTAATTTGAGAAGCGATTCTGCAGCTCAGTGAGAGAAGCAGAGTGCAGGCATAGGGGTGGGGGATGGGCAATGGCGGTTTAAAATAGCAGTTAATGCACCAACTAATGGACCATGGGGAACTTGTACAGTGGGAGAGAGTGGGCAAAGGATGGTAGCAGATTGCCATGGAGAGAGGTGAAGCAATGAAGAGCTTCTTCTGAAACTGCCAGCCATCTTAATGTTTAAGATACAGAGCAGCCATGATCTAATTGAATGGCGGGACAGGCTGGGAATTATTCCTGTCCCCTGCCTTGGCAGCTCGGTCCTAACCACGTGACTGTGTCACCATCTCATTCTCACCGGTCATGTCCCGTTTCATTGTCATCGCACGGTATCAACCGTGATGGTTTTTTAAACCTGATCGTCAGCCGTGTGCGCATGTGTGCGTCTGCGTTGGTGCGCGTCTGCCTTAACATATAAGAGCATAAGAAGTAGGAGCAGGAGTAGGCCATACAGCCCCTCGGGCCTGCTCCGCCATTCAATAGGATCATGGCTGATCCAAACCTAGACTCACGTCCACTTCCCTGCCCGCTCCCCGTAACCCCTAATTCCCTTATCAGCTAGGAAACTGTCTATCTCCGTTTTAAATTTATTTAATGTCGCAGCTTCCACAGCTCTCTGAGGTAGCAAATTCCATAGATTTACTACCCTCTGAGTGAAGAAGTTTCTCCTCATCTCAGTTTTGAAAGGGCAGCCCCTTATTCTAAGATTATGCCCCCTAGTTCTAATCTCACCCATCAGTGGAAACATCCTCCCTGCATCCACCCGATCAAGCCCCCTCACAATCTTATATGTTTCGATAAGATCGCCTCTCATTCTTCTGAATTCCAATGAGTAGAGGCCCAACCTACTCAACTTTTCCTCATAAGTCAACCCCCTCATCTCTGGAATCAACCGAGTGAACCTTCTCTGAACCGCCTCGAGAGCAAGTATATCTTTTCTTAAATATGGAAATCAAAACTGCACGCAGTATTCCAGGTGTGGCCTCACCAATACCCTGTATAACTGCAGCAAGACTTCCCTGTTTTTATACTCCATCCCCCTTGCAATAAAAGCCAAGATTCCATTGGCCTTCCTGATCACCTGCTGCACCTGCATACTAACTTTTTGTGTTTCATGCACCAGGACCCCCAGATCCCTTTGTACTGTAGCACTTTGCAGTTTCTCTCCATTTAGATAATAACTTGCTCTTTGATTTTTTCTGCCAAAGTGCATAACCTCACACTTTCCAACACTATATTGCATCTGCCAAATTTCTGCCCACTCACTTAGCCTGTCTTATGTCCTTTTGCAGGTTTTTTATGTCCTCCTCACTCACTGCTTTCCCTCCCATCTTTGTATCGTCGGCAAACTTGGATACGTTGCACTTGGTCCCCTCCTCCAAATCGTTAATACAGGTTGTAAAGAGTCGGGGTCCCAGCGCTGACCCCTGCGGAAGACCACTAATCACTGATTGCCAACGTGTGTGTCTGCGTGCGTTGGTGTGCATGTGTCTGTATGTGTATGTGCCTTTTATACGGAGACTATTGATTCTGAGACTGACCTCTGTGCACGTTGCAGGCCCAATGAAAGGGGAAGATGTGAACCCATCCACCGTTGTCCCAGTTCTCCGTTATATGCTCCTCTTCCTGCCCGATCGATGCAAGGAGAAGCTGAGCTGTGGAGTCCGCTATCAACAGGCGGTAGGTGCAGAATCTTCAACCATTTTTTCTCCTTCCTTCCAATCGCTGCAAATCCATTTCATTTGGTCCAGAGCTCACCCCATCGGACAGGGTACTGTCTGGAGCTCGCCCCATCGGACAGGGTACTGTCTGGAGCTCTCCCCATCGGACAGGGTACTGTCTGGAGCTCGCCCCATCGGACAGGGTACTGTCTGGAGCTCTCCCCATCGGACAGGGTACTGTCTGGAGCTCTCCCCATCGGACAGGGTACTGTCTGGAGCTCACCCCATCGGACAGGGTACTGTCTGGAGCTCGCCCCATCGGACAGGGTACTGTCTGGAGCTCTCCCCATCGGACAGGGTACTGTCTGGAGCTCGCCCCATCGGACAGGGTACTGTCTGGAGCTCGCCCCATCAGACAGGGTACTGTCTGGAGCTCTCCCCATCGGACAGGGTACTGTCTGGAGCTCTCCCCATCGGACAGGATACTGTCTGGAGCTCGCCCCATCGGACAGGGTACTGTCTGGAGCTCACCCCATCGGACAGGGTACTGTCTGGAGCTCACCCCATCGGACAGGGTACTGTCTGGAGCTCACCCCATCGGACGGGGTACTGTCTGGAGCTCACCCCATCGGACAGGGTACTGTCTGGAGCTCTCCCCATCGGACAGGGTACTGTCTGGAGCTCTCCCCATCGGACAGACAGGGTACTGTCTGGAGCTCACCCCATCGGACAGGGTACTGTCTGGAGCTCTCCCCATCGGACAGACAGGATACTGTCTGGAGCTCACCCCATCGGACAGACAGGATACTGTCTGGAGCTCACCCCATCGGACAGGGTACTGTCTGGAGCTCTCCCCATCGGACAGGGTACTGTCTGGAGCTCACCCCATCGGACAGGGGACTGTCTGGAGCTCACCCCATCGGACAGGGGACTGTCTGCAGCTCACCCCATCAGACAGGCAGGGCACTGTCTGGAGCTCACCCCATCGGACAGGATACTGTTTGGAGCTCTCCCCATCGGACAGGGTACTGTCTGGAGCTCACCCCATCGGACAGGGTACTGTCTGGAGCTCTCCCCATCGGACAGGGTACTTTCTGGACCACCCCATCAGACAGGGTACTGTCTGGACCTCTCCCCATCGGACAGACAGGGTACTGTCTGGAGCTCTCCCCATCGGACAGACAGGGTACTGTCTGGAGTTCACCCCATCGGACAGACGGTACTGTCTGGAGTTCTCCCCATCGGACAGGGTACTGTCTGGAGCTCCCCCCATCGGACAGGGTACTGTCTGGAGCTCACCCCATCGGAAAGGGTACTGTCTGTAGCTCACCTCATTGGACAGACAGGGTACTGTCTGGAGTTCACCCCATCGGACAGACGGTACTGTCTGGAGTTCTCCCCATCGGACAAGGGACTGTCTGGAGTTCACCCCATCGGACAGGATACTGTCTGGAGCTCTCCCCATCGGACAGGGTACTGTCTGGTGCTCTCCCCATCGGACAGGGTACTGTCTGGAGCTCTCCCCATCGGACAGGGTACTGTCTGGAGCTCTCCCCATCGGACAGGGTACTGTCTGGAGCTCGCCCCATCGGACAGGGTACTGTCTGGAGCTCTCCCCATCGGACAGGATACTGTCTGGAGCTCACCCCATCGGACAGGGTACTGTCTGGAGCTCTCCCCATCGGACAGGGTACTGTCTGGAGCTCACCCCATCGGACAGGGTACTGTCTGGAGCTCACCCCATCGGACAGGGTACTGTCTGGAGCTCACCCCATCGGACAGGGTACTGTCTGGAGCTCACCCCATCGGACAGACGGTACTGTCTGGAGCTCACCCCATCGGACAGGGGACTGTCTGGAGCTCACCCCATCAGACAGGGTACTGTCTGGAACACCCCATCGGACAGGGTACTGTCTGGAGCTCAGCCCATCGGACAGGATACTGTCTGGAGCTCACCCCTTCAGACAGACAGGGTACTGTCTGGAGCTCACCCCATCGGACAGACAGGGTACTGTCTGGAGCTCACCCCATCGGACAGGATACTGTCTGGAGCTCACCCCTTCAGACAGACAGGGTATTGTCTGGAGCTCTCCCCATCGGACAAGGTACTGTCTGGAGCTCACCCCATCAGACAGGGTACTGTCTGGAGCTCTCCCCATCGGACAAGGTACTGTCTGGAGCTCACCCCATCAGACAGGGTACTGTCTGGAGCTCACCCCATCGGACAGGATACTGTCTGGAGCTCTCCCCATCGGACAAGGGACTGTCTGGAGTTCACCCCATCGGACAGGATACTGTCTGGAGCTCTCCCCATCGGACAGGGTACTGTCTGGAGCTCTCCCCATCGGACAGGGTACTGTCTGGAGCTCTCCCCATCGGACAGGATACTGTCTGGAGCTCACCCCATCGGACAGGGTACTGTCTGGAGCTCACCCCATCGGACAGGGTACTGTCTGGAGCTCACCCCATCGGACAGGGGACTGTCTGGAGCTCACCCCATCAGACAGGGTACTGTCTGGAACACCCCATCGGACAGGGTACTGTCTGGAGCTCAGCCCATCGGACAGGATACTGTCTGGAGCTCACCCCATCAGACAGGGTACTGTCTGGAGCTCACCCCATCAGACAGGGTATTGTCTGGAGCTCACCCCATCAGACAGGGTACTGTCTGGAGCTCTCCCCATCGGACAAGGTACTGTCTGGAGCTCACCCCATCGGACAGGATACTGTCTGGAGCTCTCCCCATCGGACAAGGGACTGTCTGGAGTTCACCCCATCGGACAGGATACTGTCTGGAGCTCTCCCCATCGGACAGGGTACTGTCTGGAGCTCTCCCCATCGGACAGGGTACTGTCTGGAGCTCTCCCCATCGGACAGGGTACTGTCTGGAGCTCTCCCCATCAGACAGGATACTGTCTGGAGCTCACCCCATCGGACAGGGTACTGTCTGGAGCTCACCCCATCGGACAGGGTACTGTCTGGAGCTCACCCCATCGGACAGGGGACTGTCTGGAGCTCACCCCATCAGACAGGGTACTGTCTGGAACACCCCATCGGACAGGGTACTGTCTGGAGCTCACCCCATCGGACAGGATACTGTCTGGAGCTCACCCCATCAGACAGACAGGGTATTGTCTGGAGCTCACCCCATCGGACAGGATACTGTCTGGAGCTCACCCCATCAGACAGGGTACTGTCTGGAGCTCACCCCATCAGACAGGGTACTGTCTGGAGCTCTCCCCATCGGACAAGGTACTGTCTGGAGCTCACCCCATCAGACAGGGTACTGTCTGGAGCTCACCCCATCAGACAGGGTACTGTCTGGAGCTCTCCCCATCGGACAGACAGGATACTGTCTGGAGCTCACCCCATCAGACAGGGTACTGTCTGGAACACCCCATTGGACAGGATACTGTCTGGAGCTCACCCCATCGGACAGGGTACTGTCTGGAGCTCTCCCCATCGGACAGGGTACTGTCTGGAGCTCTCCCCATCGGACAGGGTACTGTCTGGAGCTCTCCCCATCAGACAGGGTACTGTCTGGAGCTCTCCCCATCGGACAGGGTACTGTCTGGAGCTCACCCCATCGGACAGGATACTGTCTGGAGCTCTCCCCATTGGACAGGGTACTGTCTGGAGCTCACCCCATCGGACAGGGTACTGTCTGGAGCTCTCCCCATCAGACAGGGTACTGTCTGGAGCTCTCCCCATCGGACAGGGTACTGTCTGGAGCTCACCCCATCGGACAGGGTACTGTCTGGAGCTCTCCCCATCGGACAGGGTACTGTCTGGAGCTCTCCCCATCGGACAGGGTACTGTCTGGAGCTCTCCCCATCGGACAGGGTACTGTCTGGAGCTCTCCCCATCGGACAGGGTACTGTCTGGAGCTCGCCCCATCGGACAGGGTACTGTCTGGAGTTCACCCCATCGGACAGGCTACTGTCTGGAGCTCTCCCCATCAGACAGGGTACTGTCTGGAGCTCTCCCCATCGGACAGGGTACTGTCTGGAGCTCACCCCATCGGACAGGGTACTGTCTGGAGCTCACCCCATCGGACAGGGTACTGTCTGGAGCTCTCCCCATCGGACAGGGTACTGTCTGGAGCTCTCCCCATCGGACAGGGTACTGTCTGGAGTTCACCCCATCGGACAGGGTAGTGTCTGGAGCTCTCCCATCGGACAGGGTACTGTCTGGAGCTCTCCCCATCGGACAGACACTGTACCGTCTGGCGTTCACCCCATCGGACAGGGTACTGTCTGAAGCTCACGACCATGCAGTGCAGTTAAGGGCTCCAGCCTTGCTGAAAGACTTGTAGTCCAGGCAATACTGAGCAAGTGCTGCCTGGTCACGGTGCTGTCCTTTGGGGTTAGATGTTAAACTGCCAGCTCAGGTGGGTTGATCAAGATCCCTTGGCACCATTCAAAGGAAGAATCTTGAGGCATTCCCAAGTTGCGTGCTAAAATACGACCTAAATAACAGTTCGATGTGAAGCAGGTTTTCCTGATTTGTGTCTCTCCCCCCCCCCCCCCCCCCCCCACTTTCTCACCAACACAGAACAGCGAGCCCAGCCTGCAACGTTCCCTAGTGCTGAACAAAGAGTCCAACGGAGTGACGAACAAAGACATCACGCCAGGGGGAGAGGAGAGGCAGGAGTTTGGAGCCGAGCCCTCCAAGGAGGTGGCGATGGGGAACGAGGACCAGGTGCTGGAGGTCCTGCAGGAGACGGCGCTGTGAGGGTGGATCCTGCATGGTTACTTACTCCACCTGTAGATAGTGTGGCATTTTCCCCAGCATGCCGGGATATCCAGGTGGCATCTGGGAGTGTAAAAAAAAAAAAAAAAAAATTCTTACCAAGTGTGTTCCACAAATTCCAATTTCAAAGTAGCAAAGGAGCAGCGAGAGATGCACTCGGTGGGTTGTTGGAGATCTCGTCCCTCGACCCGCCACCTATTGCCTTGCTGCCTTCTGGAAGATGTGCGGAACCGGACGAACGATAAACGGGAAGGGGGCGGGTGGAGGGAGGGGGCTGAAATCATCTCAGCTGACTAATTACCATTGAGCCAAGATATCTCGTGGTTTGACAGGCGGTGCCATGGCAACCACCGGCTTCTACCCAGGCGGTTGAACGGTGACGTGTGCAGTCGACCACTTTGCGACTGCTTTCATTTGGCGGCGACTCGCCGTTCGTCTGCTTGACGACCAGGTTTTTTTTTTTTAAACGTTCATCACTGTGAAGAGTTGCATAAATCTGCCACTCGATGAAATTCAGAAGGTTTGGAATGGAAGGTGGGTTAGGGGCGGGGTGAAAGGGACAATTGAGAAGTTTTTTTTTTAACTGGCTTATGGGCCACACGCCGGGTGAGCAGTTTTTAAAAAATTTGATAGTTTATGATTATCTGGATTAAGACGCTCAAACGGCTACAAGTTTAATAGTGACAGGCGGGAACTGTCCTGTTTCTGTCGGCAGGTGCCCATCAGTTACGGTTTCAAAACCTTTGCCGAGTCAAGCTCTGTAGCGAAGGCCCAAGCTCGTTCTGTGTTTCAGTTGTCCCCTTGGCCCAGTCAAGTACCCCCCCCCAAGATCTCCGTTATTGCTGCTTTGTAACCTATTGAGATGAGACGCACAAGCACAACCTTGGGTGAGTATCGCCTCCCTTCCTTCTATCTTCTGTCTCCTTTTCCTGCATCTGCCCCCTTGCGCTGAGCAGGGCTGAGATCAAGGGTGTGTAGAAAATCTCCCACCTCCTTTCAGTCTACAGTACGGCGAGTTTGAGATTGATATTCCACCCCTCCTACTGAGTTATTAGTATATTTTATTAATTAGATGGCGCTAACGGTGCGCAAAACAACTGCGCCTGGGCGCGGCGCCGCTAACGCCTCCCGCGAAATTCAGCGGGAGCTTAGCGGCGGCGGTAACCATTAGTGCTCCGCGGCGCTGCGCCACCGGCGATGCTTCATCGCCATGCGCAGCGCCCCACTCGCGATCTTCGGGAGCGCCCCCTGACTTACCGCCGGACACTATGTCCGACGGGGTCAGGGAGGCCTACCTGCGGCCGGGGCGGCGCAAATTAAAGGCGAGGTGCCGGGCAGCCATTTTTGTTGCTGGCCGCCTGCCAGCACCTGCCCCCATTGCCGTCCCTGGCCACCTCCTCAGCAGCACCCCCCCCTCCCCTGCGGAGTGCCAGCTGCGCTCAGTGAGCCCGGCACTTCTCTTGAGTGCCGGGCTCATTTGCCGGCATTCCGATCCCTGCTGGCCCAGCTTGGCTCCGGGTCGCGCTGCGCTTGGCCCCTCCCCTTTAAGAAGGGGAGGAAGACCTGCATTACTGCGACGTGCCTCAAGAGGGAGGCGGGGCGCTTCCAGTAGCGCCCCGCTTCCCTCTTGGGGCGCTACCGATGAATTTCGGTCGCGGGGGCGCTAATTTTTTCGGGGCACTAAAAGTAGCACCCAAAGGGGGCGCGACTCAATTTTTCCCCCTAGGTGTCTGCCGTGGCTCAGATGGTAGCGCAATCTCCTCGGAGTTAGAAGCCTATTTCAGAGACTTGAGCATAAAATCCAAGCCTGACGCTCCCAGTGCAGTGCTGCACTGTGAGGTGCCGTCTTTCGGGTGAGACGTTAAACCGATGGCCCCCGCCTGACTCCCACAGGTGGACGTGAAAGATCCCACGGTCACTCTTTTGAAGAAGAGCAGGGGAGTTCTCCTTGTGGCCAATATTTAGCGGAATAGTCTCAAGGGGCTGAATGGCCTACTCCTGTTGCTACGTTCCTGATTGTTTCCCTCGTCAGGAACTGAGATCCAGTTAGCACTGCCTCATTGCACAGCTTCCCACCCCCAGAAGCCTGCGTCACCTTTCACTGGGTCACTGCCACTCCCGTTCCGCCCCAAGTCCATGAATCCGTCACCACAATTACTCCTACCCAGACGCAGACCCCATGAAGAATCTCGGCGGAGCTCTAGACCTCCCTGCAGGCGATATATTTCAAACGGTGTCGTTACAAACTCGGGTCCGTGACGGGTATCCGCCCAGTGGGGTCCCTTTCAGCGGTCTGACAAGAGGTTTGACTCTCACTGCCCTGTGTGTACCAGCCCCAGCAGTGCAATAACAAAATTCCCTCGTGTCCTGGGCTGAGATCTCCTGTCTGCGCTCCTGCGATCTCTCTCTGGAGCCAGGCCGGGCTAGCACATCAGTTGGTTCTATTTGTAAGTTGCTTTATTCCACAGTAGGAGGCGAAACGTACAGATCACCGAGTTTAATAGGAGTCACCTGGGACAATCCCTGTAACTTCAGCTTGCATACGATTTAAAAAACAAAACAAATAAAGAATGTAAAAGCACAAACTCTCCCTGGCCAGGGCAGAATGTTCTCCCCAGACAGTCTGGCTGACATCCGTCCCTGATTTTTAAAAGCGCCTCTGCCTGACCCACAGAGGTCAAAGAGTCTTCTCAAATGGCCAAATTAAATGTGGCCTAGATAGAGTGGATAGGATGCACCTATTTCCCCTGGCAGAGAGGTCAATAACCAGGGGGCATAGATTTAAAGTAATTGGTAGAAGGATTGGAGGGGAGTTGAGAATCTTTTTCACCCAGAGGGTGGTGGGGGTCTGGAACTCACTGCCTGAAAGGGTGGTCGAGGCAGAAACCCTCATCACATTTTAAAAAGTACTTGGATATGCACTTGAAGTGCCGTAACCTGCAAGGCTACGGCCCAAGAACTGGAAAGCGGGATTAAGCTGGAGAGCTCTTTATCGGCCGGCACAGGCACGATGGGCCGAATGGCCTCCTTCTGTACCGTAAATTTCTATGTTTGTAAGAACTTCTGCCTGTCAATTGGTTGTTGTCTGGGATCAGTACAGATCAACTGCCCGTCCCAACTTTAATTCACCTCTCGCCTGTCTGCCACAGCGTGGGGTTGTCTGGGCAAACTAACCCCCTTTGAGGCAGCTTCTGTGTTCAGACGCGACTTTCCGTAGGGAAATAACCACAGAATCTCACATGCCGACGTGTATCAGTCATGTTTGATTTAGCGAAAGTTCAGCTGTTCAAATGAACCATGGGAATTCCACTTAGATGCTGCAGAAAGGGTCCGAAGTTAATGTAATCTCTATATTCTTATTTAATTGAGGATCTGGTGCATTGTTGACATTCCCGTGACTCTCGCAACGCTGGAGTCTGAATGGAGTCCTGGTTTGTGACTCTCGTCAAGTGTCGTGCCAGTTCCCGACAGTCCTGTCTTGTGCACTTGCTTCAGCCTCACAGGCTGAGGGGGCCCAACTCTGAACCCAAAGGGGCATTTAAAACTGAAGGGTGCTCGGCCCATACTGACCCCGCAACACAGGCTGAGGGGGCCAAACTCTGAACCCAAAGGGGCATTTAAAACTGAAGGGTGTTCGGCCCATACTGACCCCGCATCACAGGCTGAGGGGGCCAAACTCTGAACCCAAAGGGGCATTTAAAACTGAAGGGTGCTCGGCCCATACTGACCCCGCATCACAGGCTGAGGGGGCCAAACTCTGAACCCAAAGGGGCATTTAAAACTGAAGGGTGCTCGGCCCATACTGACCCCGCATCACAGGCTGAGGGGGCCAAACTCTGAACCCAAAGGGGCATTTAAAACTGAAGGGTGTTCGGCCCATACTGACCCCGCATCACAGGCTGAGGGGGCCAAACTCTGAACCCAAAGGGGCATTTAAAACTGAAGGGTGTTCGGCCCATACTGACCCCACATCACAGGCTGAGGGGGCCCAACTCTGAACCCAAAGGGGCATTTAAAACTGAAGGGTGTTCGGCCCATACTGACCCCGCATCACAGGCTGAGGGGGCCAAACTCTGAACCCAAAGGGGCATTTAAAACTGAAGGGTGTTCGGCCCATACTGATCCCACATCACAGGCTGAGGGGGCTCAACCCTGAACCCAAAGGGGCATTTAAAATTGAAGGGTGTTCGGCCCATACTGATCCCACATCACAGGCTGAGGGGGCTCAACCCTGAACCCAAAGGGGCATTTAAAATTGAAGGGTGTTCGGCCCATACTGACCCCGCATCACAGGCTGAGGGGGCCAAACTCTGAACCCAAAGGGGCATTTAAAACTGAAGGGTGTTCGGCCCATACTGATCCCACATCACAGGCTGAGGGGGCTCAACCCTGAACCCAAAGGGGCATTTAAAATTGAAGGGTGTTCGGCCCATACTGACCCCGCAACACAGGCTGAGGGGCTCAACTCTGAACCCAAAGGGGCATTTAAAACTGAAGGGTGTTCGGCCCATACTGACCCCGCATCACAGGCTGAGGGGGCCAAACTCTGAACCCAAAGGGGCATTTAAAACTGAAGGGTGTTCGGCCCATACTGACCCCACATCACAGGCTGAGGGGGCTCAACCCTGAACCCAAAGGGGCATTTAAAACTGAAGGGTGCTCGGCCCATACTGACCCCGCATCACAGGCTGAGGGGGCTCAACCCTGAACCCAAAGGGGCATTTAAAACTGAAGGGTGCTCGGCCCATACTGACCCCACATCACAGGCTGAGGGGGCTCAACCCTGAACCCAAAGGGGCATTTAAAATTGAAGGGCTAAGTTTGAACCAACTACTAGAGAGAACCATTTCTCACAAGGCACAGATAATTTAATTTAATTTAAATTTATAGTACGTTTAAATTATCGTTTACCCGTGACTTTTAGAATAATATACTGTAGATTACGAATCCGATTTAATTTTTATTTTTGCTAATTCAAAATTTGTCTTTAGCAAGAGCCATATTGAGTTTTTTTATGTAATGAGTTTCAACAACTTAAGATAATAGTGTGTGGATGTGTAGTGCCTACATATAATTTTTTTATATTGACTTGCAGACTGTATTTGCACAAAGTGTATCGTGCTGTGTACGTGTGTGCACAAAGTATATTGTTTGGCCTAGCCAAGTTGTTAAACACTAGGTGTGTAGAGGCAGTGCTTGTGATTTGATGTGGCTGTGCCACTAACACTATCATTTGGTGCAGTGTGCTTTGTGTTATGCTGTGTGATTTGGGATACGGATTTTGTAATGGAATACAGGACGCGTAAAATGCGCAATCGATAATCATACCATCGCAATAATCTGGAAGGCGGGGCATAACCAATCTGGGCTGGCCCCAGGGTGAGCATAAATGACCGTGAAAGCTGTCGGATTGCTGTAAAAGCCCAACTGGTTCATTATGATTACGGTAGTGCAGTGGGTATGTTCAATGTTCCCTTCAGCTTTTTATTTTGGGTGGGCGGCCCATTCAGAATTCCGTGCATGCGCGGTTTTCCCTATTTAAAAGCCGGTGAGCTGGCTGCGTGGGAGTTGCAGCGCGCTGCACGGCCGATAGGGAACATTGGTTATGTTACTGCACTGGTAATCCAGAGACCAGACCTTGTATTCCAGCGAATGGGAGTTCAAAATCTCACCATTTGAATTCAGTTTAAAAAAAATCTGGAAATAACATTTTTAAAAGTTGGCCATCAGTAAAAGTGACCGTGAAGCTATCGGATTGTCTTAAAGACCCAACTGGTTCACCATTGTCCTTCAGGGGAAGGAAACCTGCCATCCTTACCCGTTCTGGTGTATATGAGACTCCAGTCACACATCCACGTGGTTGACTCTTAACTGTCCTCTGAAGTAGCCTAGCGAGCCTCTCCCTCGTATCAAACTGCTATAAGCGGTTCACAAAGAAGACCCACCACCTTCCAAAGGCAATAAAATACCAGCCTTGCCAGCAACGCCCACATCCAAAGTCCGCACTGTGTGACTGACTCATAACACACTGCGAAGTGTGGAAGCAATTGCTTAACGTTAGCTGGCACACAGACACAATGGCAACCTCCTGTGCTGTTAACTGCTATGGCTTTATAGTTCCACCTATCTTTCCTTGGACTAAGGGTTGTGCTGCAAGGAATACCAGAGGATGAACATTTGGGATTAACAAAGCTAACTTGAAATCAGTTGAGAGATTAGATTCTACCCCGGGACAATCCTTTTCCTGGTCGATAGGAACTGGTTTTCTGAGGACTCCCATTGTCCCCCAAAAAATAATCATTGCAGCATCCTTTCTTCTGACTCATTGAGGTCAACTGCAGTGGTTGCTTTTCAGTGTTGAGCAACATGATGGAAGTGAGTTGTGCGCTTGTCCGACACAGTGTGGCTGGAGTTGGGTTGTGTGGCTGTGTCTGTACGGCAGCTGGCACACCTGGGCAGTGAGCTGGCACTCTTGGGCATTGAGCTGCAGCTGGCTCATCTAGCCATTTTGAGCTGCACGTGTTCGTACCGAAAATTTTGTGAATTTGTAATTTGCTGTTTGGTGGGTGTCATTGAATTAAGAACCATTTAGGTACTACTGTATTATTTGGTGTTTGGACACACAGCGATCTATTTCTGTCTGTTACAATGCCATGTGCAGCATCCCCTGTCCAGGAGTATGGCCCTAGATGGAACTGCTGCTTGTCCAATTTGATGTCTGTTCTTTCTCACTGGTGCTAACTGTGACGAGAGGTGCTCAGGCTGCAGCCCATGGAATCATAGACTCTTACAGCACAGAAGGAGGCTATTTGGACCATCGTGCCAGTGCCAGCTCTTTGAAAGAGCTATCCAAATCGTCCCACTCCCTGCTGCTCTTTCCCCTTAGCCCTGCAAATTTTCCTTTTTGAAGTAATTATCCAATTCCCTTTTGAAAGTTACTATTGAATCTGCTTCCACCGCCCTTTCAGGCAGCGCATTCCAAATCATAGCAACTTGCTGACTTTAAAAAAAAATCTCATCTCCCCTCTGGTTCTTTTGACAATTATTTAAAACCTGGTTACCGACCCTCCTGGCAGTGGAAGCTGTTTCTTCCTATTTACTCTTATCAGAAACCTTCATAATGTTGAACACCTATTAAATGTCCCCTTAACCTTCTCTGGTCTAAGGAGAACAATCCCAGCTTCCCCATTAAGTTAGCGGCTGATCTACTCGTACTCTCTCTTTGCCCCTCTTATTTCCTTTTTCACTTCCCCTCTGAACTTTCTATATTCAGCCTGGTTCTCACTTGTATTCTCAACCTGCCCCCTTTTTCTGCTTTATATTGCTGTCTATCTCTTTCGTCATCCAGGGAGCTCTGACTTTGGTTGCCCTACATTTCCCCCTCATGGGACTGTACCCGAACCATCAGCTCTTTAAAGGCAGCCTATTGTTCGATTCGTTTAGCCTGACAATCTTTTATTCCAATTTACCTGGGCCAGATCCATTCTCAACCCACTGAAATTGGCATTCCTCCAATTAAGTATTTTGACTCTAGATTGCTCTTGATCCTTTTCCATAGCTAATCTAAACCTTATGATACTGTGATCACTGTTCCCTAAATGTTCTCCTACTGACACTTGCTCTACTTGACCCACCTCATTCCCCAGAACCAGATCCAGCAATGCCTCCTACCTCGTTGGGCCGGAAATGTACTGATCAAGAAAGTTCTCCTGAACACATATCAGAAATTCTTCCCCCTCTCTCTGTCCTTTTCACTATTACTAGCCCAATCTATATTGGGATAATTGAAGTCCCCCATTATCACTACTCTATAGTTCTTGCACCTCTCTGTAACTTCCTTGCAAATTTGCTCCTCCATATCTTTCCCACTAGTTGGTGGTCTATAGAATAAACCTAGTAGTGTAATGGCACCTCTATTGTTTCTCAACTCTAACCAAATAGATTCTGTCCTTGAGCCCTCCAGGACATCCTCTCCAACCAGCGCTGTCATATCAATACTGCCACCCCACCACCTTTCTTTCCTTCCCTATATTTCCTGAACACCTTATATCCTGGAATATTTAATACCCAATCCTGCCCTTTTTTGAGCCAGGTCTCCGTTATTGCCGCAACAACATATTCCCATGTGTCTATTTGCAACTGCAGCTCACCAACCTTATTTACCACACTTGGTCCATTCACACACATGCACTGTAAACCTATCTTAGACCTTCTTGTATTCTCTCTTATTCTGACCCTACCTAATAATTTCTTACTCCAGTGCTATCTGACTCTCCCAATCCTTTGTGCACCTTGTTTCTCCTTTCTACTGCTACATCCTGGTGCCCATCCCCCTGCCAACTTAGTTTAAACCCCCTCCAACAGTACCAACAATCTCCCCCCGCCCCCTCAAGGACATTGGTCCCAGCTCTGTTGAGGTGTAACCCGACCGTCCCGTCCCACCTTCCCCCAGAATCGGTCTCAATGTCCCAGGAATCTGAAGGCCTCCCTTCTGCACAATCTCTCCAGCCACGCATTCATCTGCTCTATCCTCCTATTTCTATACTCACTAGTTCGTGGCACCGGGGGGTAATCTGGAGACCCCAGCTATTCACAATATATATTAATGATCTAGACGAGGGAACTAGATGTAATATCTCCAAGTTTGCAGACGACACAAAGCTGGGTGGGCGTGTGTGCTGTGAGGAGGATGCCGAGAAACTCCAGTATGATTAGGTTGGGTGATTGGGCAGATGCATGGCAGATGCAGTATAATGTGGATAAATGCGAGGTTATCCACTTTGGTGGCAAAAACAGGAAGGCAGATTATTATCTGAACGGCAATAGATTGGGAAAAGGGGACGTGCAACGAGACCTGGGTGTCCTTGTGCACCAGTCGCTGAAGGTAAGCATGCAGGTGCAGCAGGCGGTTAAGAAGGCAAATGATATGTTGGCCTTCATAGCAAGAGGATTCGAGTACAGGAACAAGGATGTCTTGCTGCAGTTGCAGGGCCTTGGTGAGACCACACCTTGAGTATTGTGTGCAGTTTTGGTTGCCTTATCTGAGGAAGGATGTTCTTGCCATGGAGGGAGTGCAGTGAAGATTCACCAGACTGATACTTGGGATGGCAGGAATGACGTATGAAGAGAGATTGAGTCGATTAGGCTTATATTCACTAGAGTTTAGATGAGAGGGGATCTCATTGAATCTTATAAAATTCTAACAGGACTAGACAGACTAGATGCAGGAAGGCTGTTCCCGATGGTCGGGGAGTCCAGAACCAGGGGTCACAGTCTAAGGATAAGGGGTAAGCCATTTAGGACAGAAATGAGGAATTTCTTCACCCAGAGAGTGGTGAACCTGTGGAATTCTCTACCACAGAAGGCAGTTGAGGCCAACTTATTAAATATATTCAAGAAGGAGTTAGATATATTTCTTAAGGCTATTGAGATCAAGGGATATGGGGAGAAGGCAGGGACAAGGTACTAAATTTGGATGATCAGCCATGATCTCATTCAATGGCAGAGCAGGCTCGAGGGGCCGAATGGCCTACTCCTGCTCCTATCTTCTATGTTTCCTGGATCTTAATGTGTTAAATGTGAGATTATTTAGCGAGTAAACCACTTGTACTATCCATGTCGTCCTGTAAAATGGTGCAGTGCACTGCGGTATTTCCCATCCAATGTTGACGGGGGAAAGCAAAGCAACATGGCTGATAGAAAACCCGCACTGATTTGTGTTCGTTAAAAGGACAGGAGGCTGAGGTGTGTCATCTACCTGACTCCTCCTTCTGCCACCGAGTGCTCCTTTCCACCTCCCACGCTCGCTCGCGTTTCCAAGAATTGGACGCAGAGGGCATGCGTGGGAAGCGAAGCAGCTCCGGGAGGGAGGAGGCTAACTGGCCGCCTGTGCTGCAGTGTCTCTCCGACCAGGTCAGACAACGGCTGCCCTTCGATGGAAAAAATGGTCATGGCTACATCTTTAGTGAGTGAAATACACTCGATACAAGCGGGCGACAGTAAACACCGCAGTGATTCTGGAGAACATGGTGAATCTGTGCGTGTATAATATACACGCACACACACAAGTTCAATTCTACAAGTACAGTTGTGACAGCAATCTATAGACCCCTTCCTCCCACACCCTGAAGAATTGAGAAACTCTGTTTCTCTCTCCACAGATGCTGCCTGACCTGCTAAGTTTTTCCAGCATTGTCCTTTTATTATTTCAGATTTCCGGCATCCGCAGTATTTGGCTTTTGTTCATTGTTTGTTGCAAGTTTTTGTTCGCCTTGGGATTAATGCAAGTTGCTGGGTCAGTTGTGTAAACCTGGATTAACGAGGGAGCAGGCTTTAATTGAAAGCCAAGTTCAGTATTTTGTTTTCTTGTATACTCAGTTTTTTTTAATTTCTTGCCCACTCAGTTTTTTTTAATTTCTTGCCCCTCGCTCTCACTCTAAGTGGTTTGATGCACCGTCTTATTGCCGTATAGACTGGAGACCGCCCTGGCCTACATTTACGTTAGATAATGACAGCCAGAGTGGCTACCGTTGGTTTCAGTCCCCCTGGGGCAAAGGACGGTATTCCTGCTGCCGGTGGGATCGTCTGTAACGTGTGTGTGGTGGGGGTGGGGGGAGTGAGCTCAGCTGTGGCACCTCGGCAGCCAAATAACCTTTTCTCACACTTGAAGCAACTTGGGCGAAGGTATCAGAGAGCTACGGGGTCCATTGGGAGCGTACCACGCCAAGGCGAGGGGGAGAGAAGAAAATTAGCAACAAAGAAAACAATAATCTTAAAAGCAGAAGCTCCAGAACTCTTCCCCTCAACCCCCCCCGACTCCTGATTGCCATCAAACACCCCTTGTTGGAAGTGCATGTGTAAGGACTCGGAGTAAGGGAAGTATTTCGGTTCACCAACTCTGGTTGCACATATTTTCAGGAGGTGTCATCACGTGCCCTGCCCTGCCCCTACACCCCTGCCATTGGTCGCCCGGCACGTCCATCCTCGGCGCGCACCGCCTTCTCACAGCCAATCGGAAAGCGAATAGACTTCGTTACCTGATTGGATGACTCGTGATTGTCAGTCAAACTTTTTTTTCCCCCCAGTATTTTTATAACTAAAAACAAAAGTGTTCAAAGACTCTTAATAAAACACTTCTTTAATGCCCCTATGATGTATCTCCTGGGAGTTGCTCACAGCAGTGTCCTGGAAATTAAACTTTAATTCATGGAGATTCCTGGAGGGTTGGCAAGCCTGGAAGTACCAGGCCCTCCAGGGTCAAATAAGAAAGAAATTGCATTTATAGAGCACCTCTCGTCCTCAGGGCGCCCCTAAAGCACTTGGCAGCCAAGGAGTTAGTTTTTCCTCGAAGTGCATTCGCTTGTAATATGCGCACAGCACGATCCCACAAACAGCACTGAGACGAATGACCGATTTTTTTTTTCTTCATTTTGTTGTTGGCGGTGTCAGTTAACGTGTCAACGCTCGGCCTGGGTCCAGCCGATTGGACTGGCCTTTTGGGGCCCAAGATAGCCTGCAGGGGTCCATCCTGTCAAACCCAGGCCCCAGCAAGTAGTTGAGGCCTTCGGGGGTCAGAGCTGGAAGAAACATCAGCACAAAACGGTTTAAACTAGAAATCCGGACCCATCTGATTTTTGCACAAGTGTCCTTGAGATATTGGCAGGCAGTTTGTTATCCATTGCCCACTGATAGCCGAGGATGTTAGTGGGAACCATTCTATCACCAGTGGCCGATTGTCAAAGAATTATGTCTCGCATTTTAGTCCAAGGCTATGATAATTGTATAATCTGGTAACAATTTCCTCAGCGTTGTGATATTTAATGTATAATGGAATCTTCAGTGTAAACTATTGGTCTGGTCCCAATAAGTGTACTGACGAGAAATCTTTTCTTTGTATTTTGAATATTGATTCAGTAAATATGCCTTAATATAAAATGAGATTACAGTACTGCCATTCCATTGTCTGCACCAAGGAGAAATTAAAAGACTATCTTTGGAGAACCTGCCAACTTTCTCGATCCTTTCACTGCTGCTGGGACTTTGTGTTAACTCTTGCCATACCAGCGTGAACCCTGTACCTCCCCATCCACACACAGGGTTGGGGGGGAAGGAAGGGTAGGTTAACCCTTACAGTTCCAGCCTCTCCATGGAGTCCTGTACCTGTTTTTTAATTCATTGGAGGAATGAGGGCATCGCTGCCGAGGCCAGCATTTATTGCCCATCCCCATTTTCTCTTGAGAAGGTGGTGGTGAGCTGCCTTCTTGAACCGCTGCAGTCTGTGTGGTGAAGGTACTCCCACAGTGCTGTTAGGGAGGGAGTTCCAGGATTTTGACCCAGCGACGATGAAGGAACAGTGATATATTTCCAGGTCAGGTTGGCGTGTGACTTGAACAGGAACTTGGTGGTGGTGGTGTTCCCATGCACCTGCTGCCCTTGTCCTTCTAGGTGGTAGAGGTTGTGGGTTTGGGAGGTGCTGCCGAAGAAGCCTTGCTTCCTGCAGTGCATCTTGTAGATGGTGCATGCTGCAGTGGTGGAGACCTCCCATACAATAATACAATAATAATAATACAAATCGCTTTATTGGCATGATAAGGTACATCTTATGTTGCCAAAGCATCAAAATACATTTATGGTTGAACACATAAACGCGGTTCCATTCATACAGTGTATAAACAGGTATATCCCTGAGTTTATAAATATATTTTCGCCTTGTTTATATATACTCTTGTCTTAGTTTACTGGTTGTCCCTCTGTTCATGGCAAGCTGTAACATAGTGTGCCGCCAGTGTTACACAGCTTCTCTCCTCCCCCAGTAGGAATGGGAGTTTTTGGTTGTCAGTCAGATTTCTGAATTCAGGGCATATTTGTGAGAATTTTTGATAGAAATTCTCTCTGATGCCCTGATATTTTCCACAGGCTGTGAGGAAGTGCATCTCTGTCTCAACTACTCCCTGACTGCAGTGAGAGCATATCCTGTCTTCTCTTGGCAGCCTGGTCTGCCTGTGTCTGCCTTTTTCGATCGCTAGGCTATGTTCGCTAAGTCTGTACCTTGTCAAGGTTCTTCTCAGTTTGTTATCCTTTACCATGGTCAGGTAATCAGCTATGTTGTATTGTCTGTTTAGGGCCAAGTAGCAATTGAGTTTGCTTTGGGTTTTTGTTGTTTCTGCCCAATATGACAGATATTTTTCCTTTTGCTTAGCGACGATTGTGTTGGGTCGAATTCTTTGTGTTACCCTGTCACTGTCCTGGGGCTGGTTATTGTTAGTATTGTTATTAGTTACTTTATTGAGTCCCAGGACTAGTTGACTGAGGGTATTCTTCTTTATGGTCAGCTCTTGGCATTTCAGGGCGTCGTAGTGATAGCATTGGGGGTTGCTCATTTGTAGGTGATTCCAAAATTTGGTGGCTCTTTTTTGGATAGTGATTATTAATGGGTATTGGCCTAGTTCCGCCCTGCATGCGTTGTTTACTGTTTTCCTTTGAGTCCGGAGGATACTTTTACAGAATTCCGCATGTAGGATCTCAATTGGGTGTTTGTCCCATTTTGCAAAATCTTGTTGTGTTAGTGGTCCCCAGACCTCACTGCCATAGAGTGCAATTGGTTCAATTACTGATTTGAAAATTTTGAGCCAAATGCTAATTGGGATTTCTATTTGGATTGATTTTTTGATGGCATAGAAAGCCCTTCTTGCTTTCTCTTTCAGTTCATTCACAGCCAGTTTGAAGTTTCCCGTAGAGCTGATTTTTAAGCCCAAGTATGTGTAGTGAGTGGTTTGTTCAATTTTGGTTGTTCCTACTGTGAAATTTATTGTGGGTCCATGTTGTTTGGATCTTTGCTGGAACACAAGGACTTTGGTTTTTGGGGGATTTATTGTCAGGGCCCAAGTCTGGCAGTACGTCTCCAGCAGGTCCAGGTTCTGCTGTAGACCCTCCTTAGTTGGTGACAGCAGAACCAGGTCGTCGGCATAGAGGAGGAATTTAACCTTGGATTCATATAGGGTGAGGCCGGGTGCTGTAGATTGTTCAAGTAGTTTTGCCAATCCATTAATGTAAATATTAAAGAGTGTCGGTGAGATTGGCGAGCCCTGCGTCACCCCCCGCCCCTGTGGGAAGTATTTTGTTTGTTTGTCTCCAATTTTAACTGCACATTTATTGTTTGTCTACATTGATTTAATTACATCATATGTACACCATACATAATTACACCATACACACAGTGGAGGGAGGGAAGGGAGGTGTTAACCCTTACATTTCCAGCCTTTCTGGGGAGTCCTATACCTCCCATAGACGTGGGGAGGGGTGGTTGACCCTTGCAGTGCCAGCAATTCCAGGGAACCCTCTATCTCCCATACACACAAGCTGGGTGGAGGGGGAAGTGAAGGGGAAGGAGTTGCGTTAACCCTTGCAATGCTAGCCTCTCCGGGGAACACTATGCCTCCCTTAATGAGGTGATCAGGCGCATTATAGAGGTGGTTCAATGCACCTCTTTAATACATTGGACAACCTCTAATGTAGCAGATGTATGCAATGAAACTGATCACGTCCATAATGTACCAGATCTCCTCCACAATGCCCTGGAACACCTCTAATACACCTGATCACTTCTGTAATGTGTCTCCTCACCGCGATAATGCTCCTGGTGACCTCTCTAATGTACCAACTGCCAGTGTTAAGATCATAGAACATAAGAATTAGGAGTAGGCCATCCGGCCCCTCGAGCCTGCTCCGCCATTCAATAAGATCATGGCTGATCTTCGACCTCAACTCCACTTTCTTGCCCGATCCTCATATCCCTTGCTTTCCCTAGAATCTAAAAATCTATCAATCTCAGCCTTGAATATATTCAATGATTTAGCATCCACAGCTCTTTGGAGTAGAGAATTCCAACGGTTGACAACACTCCTGAGTGAAGAAATTCCTCCTCATCTAAGTCTTAAATGGCCGACCCCTTATCCTGAGACTATGCCCCCTCGTTCCAAACTCTCCAGCCAGAGGAAACAACCTCTCAGCATCTACCCTGTCAATCCCCCTCAGAATCTTGTTTGTTTCAATGAGATCATTCTTCTAAACTCCAGAGTATAGGATCAATCTACTCAATCTCTCCTCATCAGACAACCCTCTCATCCCAGGGGTCAATCTAGTGTTGCAGGGCGTTTCACTCTAAAGAGAAAGCACCTAAGAAAATTGGAAGAAAAAGTCAAGCATATGAGAAGTCTATTCAGCCCATCAAGCCTAGTGATTATGGTACTAGACTAGCAACCCAAGGATTGAGTTCAAATCGCACCAGGACAAGTGTGAAATTGAATTCAATAAATGTGGTAAGGTGTGTACCAAAAAAAATGACCTTGTAAACCCAATAGTGTAGAGAGAAACTATTTCCTCTGGTTGGGTGAGTCAAGAATGAGGGGCATAATCTTAAAATTTAGAGCTAGGCCATTCAGGAGGGAAATCAGGAAGCACTATCGTGTATCCGCTTGTTCCTAACTGGCTCACCAATGTCCTTCAGGGAAGGGAATCTGCCACCCCTACCCGGTCTGGCCTACACATGACTCCTGTCCTACACTATGTGGTTGACTTAATGGCCTTGGTGCAACGAGAGATGGTCAATACCAGTTGCCTCATCAGCATCATCCACGTCCCAAGAACAAACACCAAAAGTAATATTTCAAAAGGTAATTGGATATATACTTGAAGGCATCAGCAGCGGGTGGAGGCGGAGCAGCGCGGCAGAGCGACTACAAGAGGCCCCAGAGGCTCAGGTAGGCCTCAGTGCGGCATCGGCAGCGGGTGGAGGCGGAGCAGCGCGGCAGAGCGACTACAAGAGGCCCCAGAGGCTCAGGTAGGCCTCAGTGCGGCATCGGCAGCGGGTGGAGGCGGAGCAGCGCAGCAGAGTGACTACAAGAGGCCCCAGAGGCTCAGGTAGGCCTCAGTGCGGCATTGGCAGCAGGTGGAGGTGGAGCAGCGCGGCAGAGCGACTACAAGAAGCCCCAGAGGCTCAGGTAGGCCTCAGTGCGGCATCGGCAGCGGGTGGAGGCGGAGCAGCGCGGCAGAGTGACTACAAGAGGCCCCAGAGGCTCAGGTAGGCCTCAGTGCGGCATCGGCAGCGGGTGGAGGCAGAGCAGCGCGGCAGAGCGACTACAAGAGGCCCCAGAGGCTCAGGTAGGCGTACCAATCTCAGGCAAGGAGAGAGGTAAAAAGTATTCAAGGTGTGACGTCACCACAAAACAGATAGGTGATTGGTTGGAGTATTTCTCTTGTTTTAAAACATAAAGTCTGTGGTTTATTGTTTTTAAGGTTGCTGTGGTGTACCAGGGATAGTTTGTAAACCAGGGCCCTTAAATATATCATTTAACTGAAGTGAAATTGGTGGGATTCATTTAATTTTAATTAATTAGTTAAAGGGTAAGTGCGAGTCATCAAAGAGTGCTGTGAGTTTGGGTAAGAGTGAGAGTTCTTTAATTGTTATTTCTCTTTAAATCATTCTTGATAAGATTACTTTAAGCAGTTTAAGTAAAGGGGAAAAGTTAAATATTTGGGATTCTGTTGGTTTAAGAAGAGTAAAACAAGGTTACACTGCAGCAGGAGTAAATTGGCACAGCAGGCAGTGGAAACCAGTTTTCTAACCAATCAGCAGGGGTGACTCATTCGGCTGTAAACAAACAAACAGTATAAAAAGACCAGTCCGAGTGCGAGCAAGCACTGAGTGCGAGTCATCAAAGAGTGCTGTGAGTTAGGGTAAGTGGGGTGTTAGGTGCTCTTTTCAAACTTTAACTCTGGGTTGTAGTTAATAAGGCCTTTCTGGTGCAGAGTGACTGTTGGTAAACCATTTAACTGGTGTAACTAGAGGGATTGATTTAATTTAAATCCAATTAATTAAAGGGGATACTAGCATCTAAAATCGGGCAGAGGGTGTCCATAACTAACAATAAAACATTTAATTAATTACATAGAATGGAGCAGGTGATGTGTTACTGTTGCGAGATGTGGGAGCCGGTGAACCCCATTGAGGCTCACGGTGATTACGTCTGTGACAAGTATCTGCTGCTACAGGAAATCCAGCTCCGTGTTGATGAGCTGGAGTCTGAGCTTCAGAAACTGCGGCACATCAGGGAGGGTGAGAAGTACCTGGACTCTGTGTATCAGGAGGTGGTCACACCTATGAAGTTAAGTAATTCAGATGTAGCCATGGTCAGCGACAGGACGGTGTGAGTACGAGTGAGGCAGGTACGGGGATCCAGGAGGTAGAGCTGGAGGAGCCGCAGCCCTTGCTCTTGACCAACTGGTTCGAGGTTCTTACTCCCTGTGGGGACAGGAGCAGGGACTGCAGGGAGGATGAGCAACCTGGCCACAGCACCGTGGAACAGGGGGCCATTCAAGAGGGGGGAGTAAATAGAAATGTTGTAGTGGTAGGGGATAGTATTATTAGGGGGATAGATAGAGTTCTCTGCAGCCGAGAGCGAGAGTCCTGTAGGCTGTGTTGCCTACCCGGTGCCAGGGTTAAGGACATCTCCTCTGGGCTGGAAAGAAACTTGCAGTGGGAGGGGGTGGATCCAGTTGTCGTGGTCCATGTTGGTACAAACGACGTAGATAGGACTAGGAAGCCGGTTCTGTTAAAGGAGTATGAGCAGCTAGGGGTCAAATTAAAAAACAGAACCTCAAGGTTAATAATTTACCTGAGCCACGAGCGAATTTGGCTAGGACAAATAAAATTAGAGAGTTAAATGCGTGGCTCAAAGACTGGTGTGGGAGAAATGGGTTTTGCTTCCTGGGACACTGGCACCAGTACTGGGGCAGGAGGGAGCTGTTCCATTGGGACGGGCTTCATTTGGCCAGTGCTGGGACTAGAGTCCTGGCGGATCATATAATTAGGGCTGTAGAGAGGGCTTTAAACTAACTAGTGGGGGGGAGGTTCCTAGAGAGCAAATAATAAAAATGACAACAGAGAAGGTCATAGACTTAGGCAGCAGTGGGGAAATTAAAACCAGAGCGTGTCAGGAAGGGGCAGAAGGTATGGAGTAAAAGGTAAAGTAATAAAAAGGGCAAAAGCAGGAAATAAGTGTCACAAAACATATTTGAAAGTTCTCTATCTGAATGCACGTAGCATTCGTAACAAAGTAGACGAGCTAATGGCACAAATAACTACATATGGGTATGATCTTGTGGCCATTACAGAAACACGGCTGCAGGGTGACAATGCCTGGAAATTAAACATACCAGGTTATTTAACGATCAGGAAGGACAGGCAGGAAGGAAGGGGAGGTGGGTGGCTATGTTAATAAAGGAAGGAATCACTGTAATACAGAGAAATGATATTGGGTCAAAAGATCAGGATAATGAAACAGTTTGGGTGGATGTAAGGAATAATAAGGGGACAAAAACACGAGTGGGCGTAGTCTATAGGCCTCCGAACAGTTGCAACTCTGTTGGACGGAGTATCAATCAGGAAATAGTTGAGGCTTGTAATAAGGGAGCATCTATAATTATGGGGGATTTTAACTATCATATTAATTCGACAAATCAAATTGGGCAGGGCTGCCTTGAGGATGAGTTCATTGAGTGTATTAGGGATGGGTTTCTTGAGCAGTATGTAACTGAACCGACCAGGGGGCAAGCAACCATAGATCTGGTCCTGTGTAACGAGACAGAATTAATTAAAAATGTCCTAGTAAAGGATCCCCTTGGAATGAGTAACCATAACATAGTTGAATTCCATATTCAATTAGAGGGTGAGAAGGTTGGATCTCAAACAAGCGTGCTAAGCTTCAATAAAAGAGACTATGAAGGTATGAGAGCGGAATTGAGTAGAGTGGATTGGGAAAATGGTAAGACGATACATGATCAGTGGTGTACATTTAAGGAGTTATTTTACAACTTCCAAAAAAAATATATTCCACTGAGAAGAAAAGGGTGTAAAAGAAAAGACAGCCATCCGTGGCTAAGTAAAGAAATTAAGGATAGTATTCGACTAAAAACAAGGGCATATAAGGTAGCCAAATCTAGTGGAAGGATAGAGGATTGGGAAAACTTTAAAAGACAGCAAAAAATAACAAAAAGATTGATTAAGAAAGGGAAGATAGATTATGAAAGTAAATTAGCAAAAAATATAAAAACAGATAGTAAGAGTTTTTATAGTTATATAAAAAGAAAAAGGGTGGCTAAAGTAAATGTTGGTCCCTTAGAGGATGAGACCGGGAAATTAATGGTGGGAAATATGGAGATGGCAAAAACACTGAATGAATATTTTGTATCAGTCTTTACAGTAGAAGACACTAAGAATATCCCAACACTGGACAAACAGGGGGCTATAGGGAGGGAGGAGCTAAACACGATCAAAATCACTAAGGAAGTGGTACTCGGTAAAATAATAGGACTCAAGGCGGATAAATCACCTGGACCTGATGGCTTACATCCTAGGGTCTTGAGGGAAGTGGTGGTAGGGATTGTGGATGCATTGGTAATAATTTTCCAAAACTCCCTGGACTCGGCAAAGGTCCCGGCAGATTGGAAAACTGCTAATGTAACACCCTTATTTAAAAAGGGCAGTAGACAGAAGGCTGGAAACTATAGACCGGTTAGCCTAACATCTGTGGTAGGTAAAATATTGGAGTCCATTATTAAGGAGACAGTAACAGGACATTTGGATAATCATAATTTAATAGGACAAAGTCAGCATGGTTTTATGAAGGGGAAGTCATGTTTGACAAATTTGCTGGAGTTCTTTGAGGAAGTAACATATAGGGTGGATAAAGTGGAACCAGTGGACGTAGTGTATTTAGACTCCCAAAAGGCATTTGACAAGGTGCCACACAAGATTATTGCTTAAGATAAAAAATCACGGGATTGGGGGTAATATTCTGGCATGGATAGAGGATTGGCTATCTAACGGAAGGCAGAGAGTTGGGATAAATGGTTCATTCTCAGACTGGCAATCAGTAACTAGTGGTGTTCCGCAGGGGTCAGTGCTGGGTCCCCAACTCTTTACAATCTATATTAACGATTTGGAGGCTGTGTGTAGTAAATGCGGCAAGAGACGTCATTACGCACGTGTGTGTAAATCATCAGGTTCAATTACCTCCTCTGTGACTATTCAGCCTTTAGATAGGGCGTTTTTTGCATCAATTTCTGCTGCATTTGCTCATGGCCTAAACAAAGCTATAGTTACGGCCCAAGTTAATGGGTTGGAAGTGAAGGCCCTTATAGATACGGGCAGTACCGAGAGTTTTATAAGTCTTCAGTTTGCGAAGGAGAAGCATTTGAAAATTTCGCCTGTTACGTATCAGGTGTGTATGGCTCAGACGACTCTCACTTCACAAGTAGCCCGTTGTTGCCTTGTGAAATTGATTCTTCTAGGTACTACGTATACTGATATACGCCTATCTGTTTTGCCTAATCTCTGCGGATATTTGAATGGTCATGATGTGCTGCAGTTACACAAGTCTCTCAGTTTTTCATTTGGAGGGACTAAGCCACTTTTATCTATTTGTGGATTATCCATTTCTCCATTATCACTTTTTTCCAATTTGATGCCGGATTGTAAGCCAATTGCTACCAAGTCAAGAAGGTATAGCAGTCAGGATAGAGAATTTATTAATTCTGAAGTTCAACGTCTCTTATTGGAAGGAATCATTGAACCTAGTTGTTCGCCTTGGCGAGCACAGGTAGTTGTCACGACTAACGAGAGACATAAGAAACGAATGGTGATAGACTATTCCCAAACTATTAATAGGTATACTCAATTAGATGCGTACCCCTTGCCTAAGATTGATGAGCTTATCAACAAAGTATCTCAGTATAAGGTTTTTAGCACTATTGACTTAAAGAGTGCTTATCATCAGATTCCTATTGTTAAGAAGGATCAACCATATACGGCCTTTGAGGCTGGCGGAAAGCTGTATCAGTTTTGCCGAATACCATTTGGTGTTACTAATGGTGTTGCTTGTTTTCAACGGGCAATGGATGCTTTTATAAGTGACTAGCTGAAGTGCCCGGCGGTGCCGAGGCTTTTTCGAGGGAATGTTGTTGTTTGAAGAGAGAGAGAGAGCGACTGGGGGGGAAGAGAGAGCGACTGGGGGGAAGAGAGAGAGCGACTGGGGGGAAGAGAGAGAGCGACTGGGGTGAAGAGAGGAAGGGGGGGAGGGGAAGGGGGGAGGGGAAGGGGGGAGAGGGGGGGAGGGGAAGGGAGGGCGGGAGGGAGGGGGGGAGGGAGGAGATGGGAGGGCAGGAGGAGGGGGAGAGAGGGGGAGGGGGGAGGGCGGGGAAGGGAGGGCGGGGGGGAGGAAGGTGGGGAGGGCGGGGGGGGAGGAATGTAGGGAAGGGGGAAGGGAGGGCAGGGAGGGGAGGGAGGGCGGGGGTCGCCCCCCCCCCGAGGTGAAGACCGCCGATTGCGCGCGCAGCAGGAGCTGAGACGCGGCGTCTCTGTCGGCCGGCGGGCCCGGTTGCCAGGGTAACCGTGACGCTGACCAAGCCAGAGAGAGAGACGCCACGTCTCAGCTGCTCCTGCTGCGCGCGCAGCCCCCCACCCTCCCGCCCGAAGGTCGCGGCCCCCCCGCCCCCCCCCCCGCGCCCCCCCCCCCCAGGGTCGCGGCCCCCCCCCCCCCCCCCCCCCCCGGTGAAGACTGCCGATTGCGGCGGCGCGAGATGTCCGGCGGGCCCGGTTGCCAGGGTAACGCTGGACGCTCAGCAAGCCCCGCCCCCCGGCCAGCCAGAGAGAGACAGCGGGTCTCAGCTCCTGCTGCGCGTGCACCCTAGCGGCGCTTGGCTGAGGCTGGCCCTCCAGCCTTCGAGTGGGGCCGGGAGGTGCCTAGCTCGGGCGTGGGTGCGGAGGAGACGCCGAGGCTTCTAGGCCTACCTGGAAAAACGGGGAAAGGTAGGAAAATTAATGAGATTAGATAAGTTAATTACTTTCTAAATCATTTTTTTTAAAAACAATATGTGTTTTAAAAGCAACGTTTTTTTTTAAGACGTAGAAAGCGGGAAAAAGAAAGGAAAAGTTTGGAATCAAGATGGCGGCGACTCACCTCGGTTCAGAACGATAAAGCCCGGCCACACACGCACCGATTGGCTCGGCGGCACACGCCAGCAACCCGGCGTACGATTGGTCAAGCTCGAGGTCACTCTGTCGGTCACTCTGTCGCTAATGAGCGGATAATGAGATGCTAATGAGCAGAATGTTGAAGGTTTTTGGGATACCGCGGGCGCAATTTTAGCCCGGCCGAAACGTAAATACGCTTAAAACCGTCTCGGAAGCGTAAGCTTTCTTTGGAGGTAACGCGCGCGTAGGTACGCCCTGTAACTTTCGAGTGCATACCCGCAGCGCACACGCGATGACAGACAGACAGACAGACAGATAGACAGATAGACAGAATGACAGAAGTACCGATTTATATATATAGATAACTCTCTCTCTGACACCTTTTCATACTTAGATGACATCACAGTGTGTGGCAAATCAAGGGTGGAGCATGATTCTAATTTAAAAAGATTCCTTCAAGCTGCGGAAAAAGTTGGTTTAACTTTTAATAAAGAGAAGTGTATCTTTTCGACCACTGAGGTAAATCTATTGGGGTATATTATCTCGGGAAACAAGATTAAACCAGATCCAGAACGTCTGCGACCATTGATTGATTTACCTTGTCCTACTAATTCTAAGGCTTTGCAACGAGTTGTTGGACTGTTTTCTTATTATTCTAATTGGATTGCAAATTTTTCACAGAAGATCCGGCCTCTTATTCAGGTTACGACATATCCTCTATCATGGGAGGCCAGGATGTGTTTTGATAATTTTAAAAAGGATATCCTTGGAGCAGTTGTGCATTCTATTGATGAGCAGGTTCCTTTTGTGATTGAGACGGACGCTTCTGATTTTGCAATTGGGGCTACGCTGAACCAAAATGGAAGACCTGTGGCCTTTTTCTCACGTACCTTGAACAATAGTGAAAAAAGGCATTCTTCAATAGAGAAAGAGGCGTATGCAATAGTAGAAGCACTGCGTAAATGGAGACATTATTTATCGGGGCGACATTTTACGTTGGTAACTGATCAAAAGTCTGTGTCCTTTATGTTTGATGTCAAACATTTTGGAAAGATTAAGAATGATAAAATAATGAGGTGGAGGATTGAGTTGGCATGTTACCATTTTGATATAGTTTATCGTCCGGGGAAGGATAATGTTGCTGCTGATGCGCTGTCGAGGGCTTATTGTTCTGTGATTCACGGAGATACGCTTATTAATCTTCACAATGCCTTATGTCATCCTGGGGTTACGAGGATGATACACTTCGTACGCAGTAAGAATTTGCCCTTTTCAGTTGAAGACGTCAAGCGGATGACTTCTTCATGTTCCATCTGTGCTCGGTGTAAACCGAATTTCTTTAAGCCTCAACGAGCTCATCTTATAAAGGCTACTTCTCCTTTTGAACGTTTGAGCGTCGATTTTAAGGGGCCTCTTCAACTACTCAAAACCGATATATATTTACTGTTGTGGATGAGTTTTCAAGGTTCCCTTTTGCTTTTCCTTGTGCAGATGTATCAGCTGCTACAGTTATCAAATGTCTGACTCAACTTTTTGTCATCTTTGGGATGCCTGCGTATATCCATTCGGATCAGGGAAGTTTTTTATGTCTTCCCAGTTGAAGGAATACCTTCAGAGTCGGGGAATTTCTACTAGTAGAACTACCCCATATAATCCCCAGGGTAATGGACAGTGCGAACGATACAATGGGGTGATCTGGAAGGCAGTTATGTTGGCTTTGACATCCCGGAACCTTAAGAATACACAGTGGGAAATGGTACTGCCTGATGCCCTGCATTCCATTAGATCATTGCTTTCAACGGCTACTAATGTGACCCCCCATGAAAGGCTCTTTAACTATCCGCGGAGATCTACTACGGGATATTCGGTACCTTCATGGCTTACTATGCAGGGACCTGTGCTGCTTCGACGCCATGTTAGATTGTCAAAATATGATCCTTTAGTGGAGGAGGTGGAGCTGTTGGAGGCAAATTCCCAATATGCTCATATTCGATTCCAAGATGGGAAAGAAAGTACCGTTTCAATTAAAGACTTGGCTCCTTGTGGTGGCCAGCCCTCTTCTGAGGATATTAACAATAGTCATGGTTCAGATAATGTGGATGCTGTTACAGATACTACGAATATTTCCAATCCGATTGCAGATAATTATACTTCTATTAGTCAGCCCTTGATGGATGTTTATGACCGTCCCAGGTTACCTTCTGATGGGATTTCTAACCCGGAAACTGTTGAAAATCGGGATATGGATAGCCTTCCTGCAGAAGATACTTCTGTGTCTCCTGGTGTGGGAGGGCAAGGAATTTCACCAAGGTTAAGAAGGTCGACACGAACAAGATATCCGGTCGACCGATTGAAAATGGACTTTTAAATTGATAGTAATGTTTTAAAATTGTTGAAATATTATATTATATTGTTTTAGTTGAGAGATACTTAATACTTATGTGCAATGTTACTATTTGTTGTTGTTCACTTAGTATTGTGTCATGTTGAATAGTTTTATTCTTGTCTGTGCATAGTTTTAGTTGTAAATAATTAATTATAAATTGTAAAGGTTATTTAGGTTGGAGTATATTTTAAAAGGCGGGGTGAATGTGGTGATTATTCTTTATGTTTAGTAAGAAGTATTGTGATTGGTTGTTTGTTTCCTGCCTTGGGATATATGCTGTAATCTCATTGGTAGTTGATGTCATGTGATTTGTGGTGGCCATCTTAAATTCAGTTCTTTCCAGCTTTGGTTGGGACTGGGTGTGGAAAGATGTGCTACAGGATTTTAAAGTTAATAAAGCCTAGATTAGAAAGGCAAATCTATTCTTTATTTCAGCAAGTTATTATCTTAATGGCAAGAAACTGGAAAGTACTGAAGTAGAAAGGGATCTGGGGGTCCTGGTGCACGAAACTCAAAAGGTTAGTATGCAGGTGCAGCAAGTGATTAAGAAGGCCAATGGAATGTTGGCTTTCATTGCTAGGGGGATAGTATATAAAAATAGGGAGGTATTGCTTCAGTTGTACAAGGTATTGGTGAGACCGCACCTGGAATACTGCATACAGTTTTGGTGTCCATACTTAAGAAAAGACATACTTGCTCTCGAGTCAGTACAAAGAAGGTTCACTCGGTTAATCCCGGGGATGAGGGAATGGACATATGAGGAGAGGTTGAGTAGATTGGGACTCTACTCATTGGAGTTCAGAAGAATGAGGGGTGATCTTATTGAAACATATAAGATTGTGAAGGGGTTGGATCGGGTGGATGCGGGGAAGATGTTCCCGATGATGGGTGAAACTAGAACTAGGGGGCATAGTCTTAGAATAAGGGGCTGCTCTTTCAAAACTGAGATGAGGAGGAACTACTTCACCCAGAGGGTGGTAGGTCCATGGAATATGCTGCCCCAAAAAGCTGTAGAAGCTACATCATTACATAAATTTAAAACAGAAATAGACAGTTCCCTAGAAGTAAAGGGAATTAAGGGTTACGGGGAGCGGGCAGGAATTTGGACATGAGTCTAGGTTCGGATCGGTCATGGCCCTGTGGGTAGCGGAGCGGGCCCAGGGGCCGTGTAGCCTGATCCTGCTCCTATTTCGTGTGTCTAATTGTTAGATTCAGGAGATGGTTCTGTGATAGTAGATTGGCGGTTTGGATCAGATCAGCCATGATCTTATTGAATGGCGGAGCAGGCTCGAGGGGCCGATTGGCCTACTCCTGCTCCTATTTCTTATGTTCTTATGTTCTTAGAACTATGGGGAAAGAGCCCGGGAGTGGGACTAATTGGATAGCTCTTTCAAAGAGCCGGCACGGGCTGAATGGTCTCCTGTGCTTTAATATTCTATGAACTCACCCAGCCAAGCTTCCACCTGAATTTTAAACTCCCCTAATTCCATCACCTTAACTGGAAGATCAGTCCAAATGCCAACTTCTTGTGAGTAAAGACAATTATTAAAGTTGCTGCTCACGATCTGGTCTCCTCTACATTGAGGAGACCAAACGCAGATTGGGTGACCGCTTTGTGGAACACCTCCGTTCAGTCCGTAAGGGTGATTTCGAGCTTCCGGTTGCCTGTCATTTTAATTCACCGCTCCATTCCCACTCAGACCTCACCGTCCTCGGCCTCTTGCATTGTTCCACGGAAGCTCAGTGCAAGCTCGAGGAACAGCGCCTCATCTTCCGATTAGGCACTTTACAGCCTTCCGGACTCAATATCGAGTTCAACATTTTCAGATCATAACCTCGGCCCCTGTCATATTTTTATATATTTTTTATCCACAATTTTGGTTTGTGACTTTTCCTTTTTTTCTCTCTCCCACATGGCAGCTGTCTCTCACTCTGCCAGCGCATTTCACACTTCATCTAGAGCCATCTTTTGTCTCTTTACCTGTCCTATTACCATCTCGTCTCGCCTTGAATATCTCTTAATGTCTCTTCACCTCTCAGAACTTCCCTTTTATTCTTTCATCCCCTCCCCCATTTCCCAGCCCCCAAACTTGCTTTTTAATCGGTTTCATTTCCTGCTTTTTTCTCAGTCCTGACGAAGGGTCTTCGACCTGAAACGTTAACTCTGTTTCTCTCTCCACAGATGTTGCCTGGCCTGCTGAGTTTTTCCAGCGTTATCTGTTGTTATTTCGGATTTCCAACATCCGCAGTATTTTGCTATCGTACAATTATTAAAGATCTGTTTCAACTTAGAATCATAGAATGGTTACAGCACAGAAGAAGGCCATTCAGACCGTCGAGCCCACGCCGGTTCCTTGCAAGAGCCACCTCAGTTAGTTCCACTCCCCTGCCCTTTCCCTGTAGCCCTGCAATTCTTTTTCCTTCAGGTACTTATCCAATTCCCTTTTGAAAGCCATGATTGAGTCTGTCTCCACCACCCTTTCAGGCAGTGCATTCCAGATCATAACCACTCGCTGCATGAAAAAGTTTTTTCTTATGTCGCCTTTGGTTCTTTTGCCAATCACCTTAAACCTGTGTTCTCTGGTTCTCGACCCTTCCGCCAATGGGAACAGTTTCTCTCTATCTACTCTGTCCAGACTCCTCGTGATTTTGAACACCTCTATCAAATCTCCTCTCAACCTTCTCTGCTCTAAGGAGAACAACCCCAGCTTCTCCAGTCGATCTACATAACTGAAGTCCCTCATCCCTGGAGCCATTCTCGTAAATCTTTTCTGCACCATCTCTAAGACCTTCATATCCTTCCTAAAGTGCGGTGCCCAGAATTGGACACAATACTCCAGTTGAGGCCGAACCAGTGTTTTATACAAGTTCATCATAATTTCCATGCTTTTATACTCTATGCCTCTATTCATGAAGCCCAGGATCCTGTAAGCATTTTTAACCGCTTTCTCAACCTGCCATGCCACCTTCAACGATTTGTGCACATATACCCCCAGGTCTCTCTGCTCATGCACCCCCTTTAGGATTGTACCCTTTAGTTTATATTTTCTCTCTTCATTCTTTCTACCAAAATGTATCACTTTGCACTTTTCTGCATTAAATTTCATCTGCCACGTGTCCGCCCATTCCACCAGCCTGTCTATGTCTATCACTATCCTCCTCACTGTTCACTATACTTCCAAGTTTTGTGTCATCTGCATATTTTGAAATTGTGCCCTGTACACCCAAGTCCAAGCCATTAATATATATCAAGAAAAGCAGTGGTCCTAGTACCAACCCCTGGGGAACACCACTGTATACCTTCCTCCAGTCCGAAAAACAACTGTTCACCACTACTCTCTGTTTCTTGTCACTTTGCCAATTTCGTATCCCTTTTATTCTATGGGCTTTAACTTTGCTGGCAAGCCACTTTGTCGAACACCTTTTGGAAGTCCATTTACACCACGTCAACCGCATTGCCCTCATCAACCCTCTCTGTTACCTCATCAAAAAACTCGATGAAGTTGGTTAAACACGATTTGCCTTTAACAAATCTGTGCCTTAATTAATCCACACTTGTCCAAATGACTGTTAATTTTGTCTCTGATTATTGTTTCTAAAAGCTTCCCCACTACTGAGGTTAAACTGACTGGCCTGTAGTTGCTGGGTTTATCTTTACACCCTTTTTTGAACAAGGCTGTAATATTTGCAATTCTCCAGTCCTCTGGCACCACCCCTGTTTCTAAGGTGGATTGGAAGATTATGGCCAGTACCTCCACGATTTCTTCCTTCACTTCCCTCGGCATCCTAGGATGCATCCCATCTGGTCCTGATGACTTATCTACTTTAAGTACAGCCAGCCTTTCTCATGCCTCCTCTTTATCAATTGACTGACATTAACATGATAGTTTGTGGTCCCTTCATCTATGGCATTTATTCAAACTTACAAATACATAAGACTAGACAGTGAGTGTGGGCAGGTTAATGATAATGATGGTTTGATCTGACAATGGAATGACTTTTTTTAATATTCATTCCTGGGATGTGGGCGGCGCTGGCAAGGCCAGCATTTATTGCCCATCCCTAATTGACCTTGAGAAGGTGGTGGTGAGCCGCCTTCTTGAACCGCTGCAATCCATGTGGTGAACGTACTCCCACAGTGCTGTTAGGTAGGGAGTTCCAGGATTTTGACCCAGCGACAATGAAGGATCGGCTGATATACTTCCAAGTCAGGATGATGTGTGACTTGGAGGGGAACTTGGAGGTGGTGGTGTTCCCATGCCCCTACTGCCTTTGTCCTTCTAGGTGGTAGAGGTCGTGAGTTTGGGAGGTGCTGCCGTGCATCTTGTAGATGGTACACACTGCAGCCATGATACGCCGGTGGTGGAGGGAGTGAATGTTTAAGGTGGTCGATTGGGTGCCAATCAAGCGGGCTGCTTTGTCCTGAATGATGTCGAGCTTCTTGAGTGTTGTTGGAGCTCCACTTATCCAGGCAAGTGGAGAGTATTCCCTCACACTCCTGACTTGTGCCTTGTAGATGGTGGAAAGGCTTTGGTGAGTCAGGAGGTGAGACACTCACCACAGAATACCTAGCCCCTGACCTGCTCTTGTTGCCACGGTATTTATGTGGCTGGTCCAGTTAAGTTTCTGGTTAATGGTGACCCCCAAGGAGTGAATCGGATTGGCTGAAGACTGACTTCTCTGATGGTGGGGACGTCAGGAGGAGGCCGATATGGATCATCCACTCGGCACTTCTGACTGAAAATGATTGCAAACGCTTCAGATTTATCTTTTGCACTTGCGTGCTGGGCTCCGTCATCATTGAGGATGGGGATATTCATGGAGCCTCCTTCTCCCGTTAGTTGTTTAGTGGTCCACCACCATTCACGACTGGATGTGCCATGACTGCAGAGCTTGGATCTGATCCGTTGATTGTGGGATCACTTAGCCCCGTCTATAACATGCTGCTTTGGTTGTTTAGCATACATGTAGTCCTGTGTTGCAGCTTCCCAGGTTGGCACCTCATTTTTAGGTATGCCTGGTGCTGCTCCCAGCATGCTCTTCTGCACTCCTCATTGAACCAGGGTTGGTCCCGTGGCTTGATGGTAATGGTAGAGTGAGGGATATGCCGGGCCATGAGGTTACAGATTGTGGTGGAATACAATTCTGCTGCTGCTGATGGCCCACAGTGCCTCATGGATGCCCAGTTTTGAGCTGCTAGATCTGTTCTGAATCTATCCCATTTAGCACAGTGGTAGTGCCACACAACACGATGGAGGGTGTCCTCAGTGTGAAGGCAAGATTTTGTCTCCACAAGGACTGTGCGGGTGGTCACTACTGTCATGGACAGTTGCATCTGTGACAGGTAGATTGGTGAGGATGAGGTCAATTAGGCTTTCCCTCATGTTAGTTCTCTCACCACCTGTCGCAGGCCCAGACTGGCAGCTATGTCCTTCAGGACTCGGCCAGCTCGGTCAGTAGTGGTGCTCCCGAGCCACTCTTGGTGATGGACATTGAAGTCCCCCACCCAGAGTACACTCTGTGCGCTTGCTACTCTCAGTGCTTCTTCCAAGTGGTGTTCAACAGGGAGGAGTACTGATTCATCAGCTGAGGGAGGGCGGTAGGCGGTAATCAGCAGGAGGTTTCCTTGCCCGTGATTGACCTGTAGCCAAGAGGCTTCATGGGGTCTGGAGTGAATGTTGACGACTCACGGGGCCACTTCTTCCCGACTGTATACCACTGAGCTGATTCCGAGAGTAATTCCATCAGGCTGTTGCATGACTCGTCTGCGGGACAGCTCTCCCAGTTTTGGCAAGTCCCCAGATGTTAGTGAGGGTCGACTGGGCTGGTGTGCCATTGTCGTGTCCATAGCCGAGGTCGATGCCGGGTGGTCCGTCCGGTTTTATTCTTATTATTGTCTTTCATAGCGGTTAAGTACAACTGTGAGTGGCTTGCAAACCATTTCAGAGGGCAGTTAAGAGTCAACCAAATTGCTGTGGGTCTGGAGTTACATATAGGCCAGACTGGGAAAGGACATTAGTGAACCAGATGGGATTTTACGACAATCCGACAGTTTCGTGGTCATTACAGATACTAGCTTTTTATTTAATTAACTGAATTGGGATTTGAACTCACGTCTCTGGATCATTACTGCTTTGCGGAACACCTCCATTCAGTCCGTAAGGGTGACCCCGAGCTTCCGGTCGCCTGTCATTTCAATTCACCGCCCCATTCCCACTCAGACCTCACCGTCCGCGGCCTCTTGCATTGTTCCACAGAAGCTCAGCGTAAGCTCGAGGAACAGCACCTCATCTTCTGATTAGGCACTTTACAGCCTTCCGGACTCAATATCGAGTTCAACATTTTCAGATCATAACCTCGGCCCCTATCATTTTTATATATTTTTTATCCACACTTTTGGTTTGTGCCTTTTCCTTTTTTTTCTCTCCCACATGGCAGCTGTCTCTCACTCTGCCAGCGCATTTCACACTTCATCTAGAGCCATCCTTTGTTTCTTTACCTGTCCTATTACCATCTCGTCTCGCCTTGAATATCTCTTGATGTCTCTTCTTTCATCCCCTCCCCCATTTCCCAGCCCCCAAACTGTCCTTTTAATCTGTTTCATTTCCTGCCTTTCTTTCTCAGTTCTGACGAAGGGTTTCGACCTGAAAATTTGACTCTGTTTCTCTCACCACAGATGTTGCCTGGCCTGCTGAGTTTTTCCAGCGTTTTCTGTTGTTATCTCTGGATCATTAGTTTGGATTAACTAGTATAGTAAGCTAACCACTATGCCACTGTTCCCAATTTGGTATTCCTGTTTTTTTTTTGCTTTACCTCGTTCTCTGACCTCTTTTCAAACCAGGCGTCCTGCTGCACTATGCGACTTGGCGCTTCCCTGAGACTGCTCAATGAAAGATAAAATCATCATTTCAAAGTTGAATTTCATGTCATTTTTTCCACTATACTTTATCTTCACTGCACTGAAAATTAAACACATTGGGGTCAATTTTCATTCCCTGCACCTGGCATTAACAATAACAACTTGCATTTATATAGCGATTTTAACAACAACAACAACAACTTGTATTTATATAGCGCCTTTAAGGTAGTGAAACGTCCCAAGGAGTATTTTAAAACAAAAAATTTGACACCGAGCCACATAAGGATAAATTAGGGCAGGTGACCAAAAGCTTGGTCAAAGAGGTAGGTTTTAAGGAGCATCTTAAAGGAGGAGAGGTAGCGAGTCAGAGAGGTTTAGGCAGGGTATTCCAGAGCTTAGGGCCCAGGCAGCTGAAGGCACGGCCACCAATGGTTGAGTGATTATAATCAGGGATGTTCAAGAGGGCAGAATTAGAGGAACTCAGATATCTCGGGGTGGGGGGGGGAGGTTGTGGGGCTGAAGGAGATTACAGAGATAGGAAGGGGGCAAGGACAGGGAGGGATTTGAAAACAAGGACGGGAATTTTGACGTCGTAAAACATCCCAAGCCGCTTCATGGGAGCGTTTTGAAAGGGGCCAACCACCCTGCAACATTTGCATATTGAATTATCATTGGCCCGCAGGCATCTGTAAGGAATACCTATTATATTCACGTGATCACATGCTGAGTTGTCATTGGCCTGCAGGCATCTGTAAGGACTACTATTGTTTTGAAGACCCAGGCTAGGGGTCCTAATGCCATGCTTCCCCCACTGGTGCTGCTATGAGTAAGATCACAGACCTAATGCTTAATAAAAGAGTTAAACTGTAATACTCCGTTGTCCTGCAATTTATTATTTTTATACAAAGTGTTCAAAACAAGACATGGTGTCAGAATAGGGATTGAAAATGGACATCGTTGGAGCTCCCTTGCCTCGAATGGATTGGAAATCTTTGAACTTACCTGGAGAATGGCGCAAGTTCAAGCAACACGTGGAGTTGATGTTCTCGGGTCCGCTGAAAAGCAAAGGGGAGGAAGAAAGATGCAGCTACCTACTCCTGTGGCTCGGAGAAAAAGGGAGAGACATTTTTAACACATGGTCTCTCACCGCGGATGAAGCAAAGGTACTGAAAAGTTATTTTGACCGTTTTGAATCATATGTGATGTCCAAGACAAATACGATATTTGCTAGTTACAAGTTTCAGGAGAAAGTACAAGGAGCTAGTGAGTCATTTGAACAGTTCGTGACGGAGTTAAAACTGCTGGTAAAAGACTGTGAATATGCAGATAAAGATGAGATGGTCAGAGACCGCATCGTGTTTGGAATACATTCAGCTAAAGTGAGAGAGAAACTTTTGAAGGTTGGGTCCGGGCTAACGCTGGACAAAGCTATGGACATAGCTAGATCGCACAAGATAGCCCAAGCACAGTTGAAAACCATAACCAGTGCCACGAGCAGCTCGTGTGAACAGACAGTGCACGCAGTTAATAGACACACACCAAAGAACACCACCCAGAGAGCGTGTTTCAGAACAGAACAGAGAGAGTTCTAAAAATGAGCGACACAGACATAAAACGCTTCAAAAACTGTGGATATTGTGGAAACAAGATGCATGGAGAAAAGGAGCACTGCCCTGCCAAAGGAAGGCAATGTGGTAAACGGAACCACTTTGTCAAAGTTTGCAGGACCATTTTTGGAAAAACAGTACACACAGTTAGTGACAGCCAAATGCCAGATAGAGAGCCAAATGCAGAGGAACTGTTTATTGATTCTGTGTCACAGAAAAAACAGATTTCAGAGACTGAGCAAGCCTTTGCCGATATTGAGATAGGAAAACAGGGCACAGAGCTTAAGTTTAATCTAGACACTGAAGCTCAGGTTAATGTAATTCCTCTGAGTGAGTATCATAGCTTGAAGGATGAGTGTGAGCTACAGCCCACCTCACGCAGACTGACCAGCTATGGGGGTGAGCAGCTCATTGTAAAAGGCACATGCGTGATGAAATGCAAGTACAAAGAAAGCGACATGATGTTGGACTTTTACATTGTTTAGACAAGTACCTCATCAAGCTAGTGCTATCATTGACAGCACCAGTTGAGAAGCAGACAGTCATGGAGGAGTTTGCTGACGTTTTCAAAGGAATCGGACTATTCCCAGGTGAATGTACTATTCACCTTGACCCAGCAGCAACCCCTGTGGTTTGCCCACCGAGAAGGATACCCCTTGCTCTATGTAGTCACCTGAAGGAGGAGCTGCAGAGCATGGTGAATACAGAAATCATCGTCCAGGAAACAGAACCGACAGAGTGGGTCAACGCGTGAATAGTGGTTGAGAAACCACGTGCAGGCAAGCTTAGAGTCTGTCTCGACCCCAGAGATTTGAACGAGGCTATCAAATGCCCCCACTACCCTCTACCAACGCTAGATGACATCACACCCAAGCTAGTGGGAGCACGTTACTTCAGTGTAATGGACGCATGATCAGGATACTGGACTATCAAGCTCACGGAAGAGTCATCTAAGCTAACAATGTTCAACACACCATTTGGACACCACCGATTTCTGCATTTACCATTTGGTCTTAGCTCAGGATGAATTCCAGCGGATGATCGACGAAACTTATAAAGGCCTCGATGGAATAGTCGCAATCGTAGACGACATCCTCATCTATGGCAGGAATAGAGAGGAACATGACAGGAACCTCTGTGCGATGCCACAAAGATCACGGGAGAAAGGTATCCGGCTCAACCCCGAGAAAAGCATAATCAGATCCACCGAGATCAGTTATTTTGGGCATTGCCTCTCAACTGATGGCATTAAGCCGGATCCAGAGAAAATCTCTGCCATCAAGAAGATGGAGCCGCCGAAGAACCGCGCAGAGCTAGAGACAGTACTAGGCATGGTTAACTACTTAGCCAAGTTTGCCCCGAGCCTCTCCGAAATCAACGCACCCATGCGTCAGTTGCTCAAACAATCCAATGAGTTCCTGTGGGACAAACAACATGACACAGCATTTCAGAAAATGAAAGACCTAATCACCATAGAACCAGGACCAGTTCTTGCCAACTTCGACCCCAACAAAGAGCTCAGACTATAAGTGGACACGTCAAAGTACGGACTAGGAGCAGTATTACTGCAAGAAGGAAAGCCCATCGGCTACGCTTCCAGATCTCTAACAGACAGTGAAGTCAACTATGCTCAAATCGAGAAAGAGCTATATGCAACTTTGTTTGGATGTAAGTGTTTCCACCAGTACATCTATGGCCGACAAGTCATTGTGGAATCCGACCACAAGCCCCTCGAGTCAATCATGAGGAAACCACTAGCCGCAGCCCCACCAAGGCTACAAGAATGATCCTTCAGCTACAGAAGTACGACTTCACAATCATTCACCGTCCAGACAAAGACATTCCTGTCGCAGACACGCTCTCCAGAAAGTCTCTTAGCTATCAGGACAGCAGCCTCAGTGAAGGCATAGATGTGCAGGTGCACATGGTGTACAACAGCTTACCTGTGAGTGACTCAAAACTGAAGGAGATCCGAGCAGGAACAGAGAAAGATGCATAACTCACACTGCTGAGCAAAGTCATACATGAAGGATGGCCTGAGGAAAGGAGGAAATGCCCTCAGAGCATATCTCAATTCTGGAACCACAGAGACGAACTGTCACAAATCAACAGAATCATCTTCAAAGGGGAGAAAACCATCATTCCTACCAGTCTCAGAGTAGAGATGTTGACAAAAATTCATGCTGGACATATGGGCATGGAAAAATGCAAACAAAGAGCACGTGACATTATGTTTTGGCCCGGAATGTGCAAACACATTGAGGACATTGTCGGAAAATGTTCCATTTGACTAGAACGCCGCCCATCAAATGTCAAAGAGCCCATGATACCTCAACGTATCCCAGACAGGCCCTGGCAGGTTGCGGCAACGGATCTGTTCACATGGAACAACGAGGACTACATAGTGACTGTTGATTACTACAGCAGATTTTTTGAACTGGACAAGCTTCACAGCACCACATCTGCAGCTGTGATCCACAAGCTAAAGGCAGCCTTTGCCAGGCATGGCATGGTAGAGACTTTAGTCTCAGACAATGGCCCCCAATACAAATCAAAAGAGTTCGAGTCGTTTGCCAAGGCATGGGATTTCACACATGTCACATCAAGCCCACATTACCCTCAAAGTAATGGCCTTGCTGAAAAAACTGTCCAGATTGCAAAAACACTCATGGACAAAGCCAAAGTGGACAAAAGAGACTCCGACATCAGTCTCCTTGAGTACTGCAACACTTCGGTTGACAACTTCAAGTCACCAGCACAGCTGTTGATGAGCCGCAGTCTTCGCTCAATCCTTCCAAGCACCAACCAGCAGCTGCAGCCAGAGATCGTCAGCTGCAAGCAAGTGCATGCAAAACGTGTACAGAGACAGCAACACCAAAAGAGATACTATGACAGGTCAGCTAGACTACTGCCGCCGCTGCACAATAGAGAATCTGTCAGAATCCAGGAGCATGACTACTGGAAGCCAGCAGACGTCATCCAGCCAGCTGACACTGAGCGATCGTATCACATCCGCACCCCAGAAGGACAGTTGTACCACCGCACCTCCTGAACACCAAGGAACAACACCGTCATTCCGATGAGAAGATCAGTTCAACAGAGTGTGATGAACAGAGCAATACACAAAACACATCATACTTACCTGAACCTAAATCTGCACCTGAATTGTTGACCGATTCAGGAGCATTCTCAGTTTCATACCACACAAGGTCGGGATGAGAGGTCAAGCCTAGAGTTATCCTTGACTTGTGAACTGTCAAAGGGTGTAGGCGGATCGCTGCCCTAAAAAAAAACTGTACATCGTTATTGAAACGTTGAGATGTTTTCAGTGCTAGTTAAATGCTGAGTTTACTTATATGTTTATGCTACTGAGAACATTATGTAGAAGAAAGGTTTAAAAGTAATGCATAACATTTTTCTTTTAAAAGAAAGGGGATGTAACATTTGCATATTGAATTACCATTGGCCCGCATGCATCTGTAAGGAATACCTATTATATTCACGTGATCACATGCTGAGTTGTCATTGGCCTGCAGGCATCTGTAAGGACTACTACTGATTTGAAGACCCAGGCTAGGGGTCCTAATGCCATGCTTCCCCCACTGGTGCTGCTATGAGTAAGATCACAGACCTAATGCGTAATAAAAGAGTTAAACTGTAATACTCCGTTGTCCTGCAATATATTATTTATATACAAAGTGTGTAAAACAAGACACGTCCGATGTCCAAAGTGCCCGCCTAGTTCAGGGTGCTAGGCCCATTTTAAGAGAGATTGGTGACCTGTGACCTAACTCGTGTGGACTTCGATCAGTACCACTGGCGACGGAACCGAAGAGGCCCCGCCAAAGGTGAGTGTTAAACTATATTCTGTGAGCCCCGCCCAGAGGAGTAGGGGCGAAAAATTAAAAAAGAATCATGGCAGCTGCAGTCCCAGGGACCCCAACATCCACAATCGCGACACCCCCCCACCCCTGGCTGGTAGTCACCCCACCCCCACCCGAGGCCTCAATCCATCCAGCAAGCTGCATCAGGACACCTGTTTGGCGTCCAGCAGCTCACCAAATTCTTAGTAAGGCCGGGGCCCCAAAATGGCTGGGCTGGTGACTCTTCACCATGGGAACGGGCGACCTTGTATAATTTTGAAATAGGTTGTGTGTAGAATTACATTGTATTTACAGCACAGAAACAGGCTATTCCTTTCTCCCTCATGTGTTTATCGAGCTTCCCCTTAAAGGCATCTCTGCTCTTCGCTTCAACCACTCCCTGTGGTAGCGAGTTCAACATTCTCACCACTCTCTGGGCAAAGAAGCTTCTCCTGAATTGTTTCTGCTGGGGAAGAGCTAGGCATCTGCAAGGACCACAGAGTTTCTATGAGAGGGACATAGAGGAAGCATTGAGCTGTGACATATAAGATTCTGAAGGGGCTTGACAGGGTAGATGCAGAGAGGATGTTTCCCCTCGTGGGGGAATCTCGAACTAGGGGGCATAATTTCAGGATAAGGGGGCACCCATTTAAAACGCAAATTAGGAGGAATTTCTTCTCAGAGGGTTGTGAATCTTTGGAATTCTCTTCCCCAGAGAGCCATGGAGGCTGGGTCATTGAATATAATTAAGGTGGAGATCGTGAGTCAGGAGCAGCCCGACTAAAGCGGGCCTTGTGGGAACACAGCATCGGCGGCAGTTCAAACCGGTGGCAGTGAGTCAGGAGCAGCCCGACTAGAGCGGGCCTTGTGGGAACACAGCATCGGCGGCAGTTAAAACCAGTGGCAGTGAGTCAGCAGCAGCCCGACTAGAGCGGGCCTTGTGGGAACACAGCATCGGCGGCAGTTCAAACCGGTGGCAGTGAGTCAGGAGCAGCCCGACCAATTCAACAGCAGGGGAGAGAGGTAAAAAGTAATCAAAGTGTGACGTCACCAGGAAGCAGGTAAGTGATTGGTTGGTGAGTATTTGGTTGGTGAGTATATCTTTTTTTTAAAACTTTAACTCTGGTTTATAGTTTCTAAGGTCTCTCTGGTGTAGCAGGGACTGTTGGTAAACCAGTTAACTGTAGTGTAATTAGTGGGATTGATTGATTTAATTTAAATTCAATTAATTAAAGGGTAAGTCATGGCAGGACAGCCGGGCCCCGTGATCTGCTCCTCCTGCGATATGTGGGAACTCAGGGACACTTCTGGTGTCCCTGACAACTACATGTGCAGGAAGTGCATCCAGCTGCAGCTACTGACAGACCGCATTGCGGCGCTGGAGCTGCGATTGGACACATACTGGAGCGTTCACATGACAGCGTGAATAGCACATTTACGGAGTTGGACACACCGCAGGTAGAGGTTGGACAGGAAGAAAGGGAACGGGTGACCAACAGGCAGAGTACTAGGCGTAGGCAGGTAGTGCAGGGGTCCCCTGTGGCCATCCCCCTCTCCAACAGATACACCACTTTGGGTACTGTTGGGGGGGATGGCTTATCAGAGGAAGGCAGCAGCAGCCAACTTCCTGGCACCAGGGGTGGCTCTGCTGCACAGAATGGGAGGAAAAAGAGGGGTAGAGCTATAGTAATAGGGGATTCAATTGTAAGGGGAATAGATAGGCGTTTCTGCGGCCGCAAACGAGACTCCAGGATGGTGTGTTGCCTCCCTGGTGCAAGGGTTAAGGATGTCTCCGAGCGACTCCAGAACATCTTGGAAGGGGAGGGTGAAGAGCCAGTTGTCGTGGTGCATATAGGCACCAACGATATAGGTAAAAAGCGGGATGAGGTCCTAAAAGCGGAGTATAGGGAGTTAGGAGATAAATTAAAAAACAGGACCTCAAAGGTAGTAATCTCAGGATTGCTACCAGTGCCACGTGCTAGTCAGAGTAGAAATAGAAGGATACTTCAGATGAATATGTGGCTAGAGGAATGGTGCCAGGGGGAGGGATTCAAGTTCTTGGGACATTGGAACCGGTTCTGGGGGAGGTGGGACCAGTTCAAACCGGACGGTCTGCACCTGGGCAGGGCTGGAACCAATGTCCTAGGGGGAGGGTTTGCTAGTGCTGTGGGGGAGGGTTTAAACTAAAATGGCAGGGGGTTGGGAACCTGAGCAGTGAGACAGAGGAAAGGGAAACAAGGATAAAAGCAAAAGATAGGAAGGAGAAAAACAAAAGTGGCAGTCAGAGAAATCAATGTTCTAAATCAAACATGGCCACAGTAAATAATAATTCTAATAGGTCTAAGAGCATTAAAAAAACAAGCCTGAAGGCTTTGTGTCTTAATGCAAGGAGCATTTGTAATAAGGTGGATGAATTGGCTGCGCAAATAGAAGTAAACAAATACGATTTGGTTGGGATTACGGAAACATGGCTCAAGGAAGGCCAGGACTGGGAACTCAACATCCAGGGGTATTCGATAGTCAGGAAAGATAGGCAAAAAGGAAAGGGAGGTGAGGTAGCATTACTGGTTAAAGAAGGGATTAACACAATTGTAATGAAGGATATTAGCTCTGATGAGGTGGAATCTGTATGGGTAGAATTGAGAAATACCAAGGGGAAAAAAACGTTAGTGGGAGTGGTTTATAGACCTCCAAACAGTAAGGCGGAGGTTGGGGATGGCATTCAAAGAGAAATTAAAGAAGTGTGCAATAAGGGCACAGCAGTCATCATGGGTGACTTTAATCTACATATAGATTGGGCCAACCAAATGAGTAACAATACTGTGGAGGAGGAATTCCTGGAGTGTTTACGGGATGGTTTCCTGGACCAATATGTCGAGGAACCAACCAGAGATCAGGCTATCTTAGACTGGGTATTATGTAACGAGAAAGGATTAATTAGCAATCTTGTTGTAAGAGGTCCGTTGGGTCGGAGCGATCATAATATGATCGAATTCTTCATTAAGATGGAGAATGAAGTAGTTGACTCAGAGACTAGGGTCCCCAATTTAAATAAAGGAAACTATGATGGTCTGAGGAGCGAGTTGGGTAGGATTGATTGGGGAATGGCACTCAAAGGGTTGACGGTGGATAGGCAATGGCAAACATTCAAAGACCGAATGGATGAACTACAGAATTTGTTCATCCCAGTTTGGCATAAAAATAAAACAAAAAAGGTTACCCAACCGTGGCTAACAAGCGAAATTAGGGATAGCATAAGGTCCAAGGAGAGGGCATATAAATTGGCCAGAAAAAGCAATAACCCTGAGGATTGGGAGCAGTTTAGGATTCAACAAAGGAGGACAAAGGGATTAATTAAGAAAGGGAAAATAGAATAGGAGAGTAAGCTTGCAGAGAACATAAAAACTGACTGTAAAAGCTTTTATAGATATGTGAAGAGAAAAAGATTGGTGAAGTCAAGCATAAGTCCCTTGCAGTCAGAATCAGGGGAATTTATAATGGGGAAGAAAGAAATGGCAGACCAACTAAATACATATTTTGGTTCTGTCTTCACAAAGGAGGACACAAATAACCTCCCAGAGATGTCGGGGAACATAGGGTCTGATGAAAGGGTGGAACTGAAAGAAATCAGTATTTCTACGGAAATGGTGTTAGGAAAATTGATGGGACTGAATGCCGATAAATCCCCAGGGCCTGATAATCTACATCCCAGGGTACTTAAAGAAGTGGCCCCAGAAATAATAGCTGGTCATCTTCCAGAACTCGATAGACTCTGGAACGGTACCCATGGATTGGCGGGTAGCTAATGTTACCCCACTATTCAAAAAAGGTGGTAGAGAAAAGGCGGGGAATTATAGACCGGTAAGCTTGACATCGGAAGTGGGGAAAATGCTAGAGTCCATTATAAAAGATGTAATAGCAGAGCACTTGGAAAGCAGTGACTGGATCGGACAAAGTCAACATGGATTTACAAAAGGTAAATCATGCTTGACTAATCTACTGGAATTTTTTGAGGATGTAACTGGTAAAATAGATAAGGGAGAACCAGTGGATGTGGTGTATTTAGACTTTCAGAAGGCTTTCGATAAGGTGCGGCATAAGAGATTAGCGTGCAAAATTAAGGCACATGGGATTGGGGGCAAGGTATTGACTTGGATAGAGAACTGGTTGGCGGACAGAAAGCAAAGAGTTGGAATAAACGGGTCATTTTCCGAGTGGCAGGCAGTGACTAGTGGGGTACCGCAAGGATCGGTCCTAGGACCCCAGCTTTTCACAATATATATTAATGATCTGGACGAGGGAATTGGATGTAATATCTCCAAATTTGCAGACGACACAAAGCTGGGGGGGAGGGTATGCTGTGAGGAGGATGTCGTGAAACTCCATCATGATTTGGACAGGTTGGGTGATTGGGCAGAAACATGGCAAATGCACTATAATGTGGATAAATGTGAGGTTATCCACTTTGGTGGCAAAAACAGGAAGGCAGATTATTATTTGAATGGTAATAGTTTGGGAGAAGGGGAAGTGCAAAGAGACCTGGGTGTTCTTGTACACCAGTCGCTGAAGGTCAGCATGCAGGTGCAGCAGGTGGTTAAGAAGATAATTGGTATGTTGGCCTTCGTAGCAAGAGGGTTCGAGTACAAGAACAGGGATGTCTTGCTACAGTTGTACAGGGCCTTGGTGAGACCACACCTTGAGTATTGTGTGCAGTTTTGGTCGCCTTACCTGAGGAAGGACGTTCTTGCCATGGAAGGAGTGCAGCGAAGATTCACCAGGCTGATACCTGGGATGGCAGGAATGTCGTATGAGGAGAGATTGTGTCGATTGGGCTTATACTCACTGGAGTTTAGAAGATTGAGAGGGGATCTCATCGAAACTTATAAAATTCTGTCAGGCCTGGACAGACTAGATGCAGGAAGGATGTTTCTGATCGCCAGGGAGTCCAGAACCAGGGGTCATCGTCTAAGGATAAGGGGTAAGCCATTTAGGACTGAAATGAGGAGGAATTTCTTCACCCAGAAAGTGGTGAACCTGTGGAATTCTCTGCCACAGAGGGCGGTGGAGGCCAGTTCATTAAGTATATTCAAGAAAGAGTTGGATATATTTCTTAAGGCTAAAGGGGTCAAGGGATATGGGGAGAAGGCAGGGACAGGGTACTGAATTTGGATGATCAGCCATGATCTCATTGAATGGCGGAGCAGGCTCGAAGGGCCGAATGGCCTACTCCTGCTCCTATCTTCTATGTTTCTATGTATAGACAGATTTTTGAAAGGTAAGGGAGTCGAGGGTTATGGGGAGCGGGCAGGGAAGTGGAGTTGAGGCCAAGATCAGATCAGCCATGATCTTATTGAATGGCGGAGCAGGCTCGAGGGGCCAAATGACCTACTCCTGCTCCTACGTCTTATGTTCTTAACCAGTACAGGAAACTTTTTTTTATCCGGCACGGACGGGACCGACGTGATGCCAGTTCATCAAAAATTCCAGATAACCGAACGCTATAGTAAAAGATACGGAGCTGAGAGCTCCGTATAAAGCAACAAACCCTAGCTTCAGAACAATGCCCACAAGTTGCAAGCGTCTCTGTAGCTTAGCAACAGCTACAGCCACACCCTTGCACAGCAGCAAATGGAGGAAGGCAAGTCATAAAAGTTATCTGAACCTACTCCTGAATTTTGCCGGTTCACCGAGATTTCCAGTTATTTAGGTGCCGGTAAATCGAAAGTTTCCTGTAGTAAGGGATGCCAACCAAAATCAAACAGGACAGTGACCTGTCCAAGGGACAACATGGCAAGTTCAACTTTTGACTGCCATTGCCTCTAACCTCCAGGGCCGGCCTTCACTATAATCATAGAATCATAGAAATTTACAGCACAGAAGGAGGCCATTCGGCTCATCTTATCCGTGCCGGCCGACGAAGAGCTATCCAGCCTAATCCCACTTTCCAGCTCTTGGTCTGTAGCCCTGTAGGTTACCGCACTTCAAGTGCACATCCAAGTACTTTTTAAATGTGATGAGGGTTTCTGCCTCTACCACCCTTTCAGGCGGTGAGTTCCAGACCTCCACCACCCTCTGGGTGAAAAAATGGACGGAGATAGACACCAAAGACTCTCGGAAACGAGCAACCATCAGTACACAAATCATTGGCTGCAATCAGCATTGCTGATAACCACTGGTGTCCACAGGGGGCCACCAATCTACACGTCGACAGCAACTTCCCTCAGCAACAGGCCTTGAGGAATCACAAACAAGAAAATGGATTTAAGCACCAGACTCCAGCCAACTGCAGACTCTGCTGCGAGGAGGTCACCAGTTTACCGTTTAACATTTGACTAAATTAAAAACTAAAAATTATTCAGGGTGAAAATTGATAGACAGGATGTACTAGAAAGGCTGGGTAGGCTTAGAGTGAATAAGTTGCATAGTCCGGATGGCTTGCATCCCAGGTTGCTAAGGGAATTGGGGGAGGAGATAGCGGAAGGGCTTGCCATAATTTTCCAATCTTCCCTAGATGCGGGGGAGGTGCCTGAGGATTGGAAAGAGGCAAATGTGACACCATTGTTCAAGAAAGGATGTAAGGACAATCCTAGTAACTACAGGCCGGTCAGTTTGACATCAGCGGTGGGTAAAGTTTTAGAAACAATAATCAAGGAAAAAATTAACAGGCATTTGTTATGTTCATTAATAACTAGACATTCTTATTATGAACAGCTAGCTTCTAGCTAGTCATTTATTCAGTACACGTTCTCTAGGTACAGCTTCTTTAGAGATTCAGCATGCGTACTTCTGTGTGCAGGCAGCCATCTTGACTACTGCCTTGTGGGTAGCCTAGTGCATCATGGGTAGTGTAGTCTTAAACACATACTACTAAATATACAGCTCTATGGCTCCATCTAGTGTACTATTCTAGAACAGCCAAACAGGGGGCAATGGGGGGGGAGGAGCTAAACATGATTAAAATCACTAAGGAGATGGTACTCAGTGAAATAATGGGACTTAAGGCGAATAAATCCCCTGGACCTGATGGCCTACATCCTAGGGTCTTGAGAGAAGTGGCGGTAGGGATTGTGGATGCATTGGTGATCATTTTCCAGAACTCCCTGGGACTCAGGAAAGGTCCCGGCAGATTGGAAAACTGCTAATGTAACACCCTTATTTAAGGAGGGAAGTAGGCAAAAAGCTGGAAACTATAGACCAGTTAGCCTAACATCTGTGGTTGGCAAAATGTTGGAGTCCATTATTAAGGAAACAGTAACAGAGCATTTGGATAAACATAATTTAATAGGACAGAGTCAGCATGGTTTTACGAAGGGGAAGTCATGTTTGACAAATTTGCTCGAATTCTTTGAGGATGTAACATACAGGGTGGATAAAGGGGAACCAGTGGATGTAGTGTATTTGGACTTCCAAAAGGCATTTGACAAGTTTCCACACAAAAGATTAGTGATCAAGATAAAAAAATCACGGGATTGGGGGTAATATACTGGCATGGGTGGAAGATTGGCTATTTAACAGAAAACAAAGAGTTGGGATAAATGGTTCGTTCTCAGGCTGGCAATCAGTAACTAGTGGTGTTCTGCAGGGGTCAGTGCTGGGTCCCCAACTCTTTACAATCTATATTAGTGATTTGGAGGAAGGGACCAAGTGCAACATATCCAAGTTTGCCGACGATACAAAGATGGGAGGGAAAGCAGTGAGTGAGGACATAAAAAACCTGCAAAAGGACATAGACAGGCTAAGTGAGTGGGCAGAGATTTGGCAGATGCAATATAATGTTGGAAAGTGTGAGGTTATGCACTTTGGCAGAAAAAATCAAAGAGCAAGTTATTATCTAAATGGAGAGAAACTGCAAAGTGCTACAGTACAAAGGGATCTGGGGGTCCTGGTGCATGAAACACAAAAAGTTAGTATGCAGGTGCAGCAGGTGATCAGGAAGGTCAATGGAATCTTGGCTTTTATTGCAAGGGGGATGGAGTATAAAAACAGGGAAGTCTTGCTGCAGTTATACAGGGTATTGGTGAGGCCACACCTGGAATACTGCATGCAGTTTTGGTTTCCATATTTAAGAAAAGATATACTTGCTCTCGAGGCGGTTCAGAGAAGGTTCACTCGGTTGATTCCAGAGATGAGGGGGTTGACGTATGAGGAAAGGTTGAGTAGGTTGGGACTCTACTCATTGGAGTTCAGAAGAATGAGAGGCCATCTTATCGAAACATATACGATTGTGAGGGGGCTTGATCGGGTGGATGCGGTGAGGATGTTTCCACTGATGGGTGAGATTAGAACTAGGGGGCATAATCTTAGAATAAGGGGGCTGCCCTTTCAAAACTGAGATGAGGAGAAACTTCTTCACTCAGAGGGTAGTAAATCTATGGAATTTGCTACCCCAGAGAGCTGTGGAAGCTGCAACATTAAATAAATTTAAAATGGAGATAGACATTTTCCTAGCAGATAAGGGAATTAGGGGTTACGAGGAGAGGGCAGGGAAGTGGACGTGAGTCTAGATTCAGATCAGCCATGATCCTATTGAATGGCGGAGCAGGCCCGGGGGGCCGTATGGCCTACTCCTGCTCCTATTTCTTATGTTCTTATGTTCTTATGACATGTTATTGATCATTACATCCCCCTTTCTTTGAGGTTAAACAAAATCAGTGTCAATCAACTTTCAAGAAAAACGATAGAGATGATATCAGTAACACTTTGTTAGTGCTCTATAAACATTTTGACAACAGTCAACACATTTTCAAAGCTTTACTTTATACTCAAAGATTAAGTCTATCAGGCTTTTTTACTTCACGTGTGGATCTTCTTAACACAGGTAAGTCTGATGTGTTTTCATGAGATTGTTCTGGTGGTGATTGACAAGATTCAGTTGCGGCATTGTCATCGATTTGCTCTTGGATAGTTTCTTTTGTATTCAGGAGGGAACGGCGGTTCCTCCTGAGAATCTGTCCTTCCTCAGTTCTAACAGCGTATGAACTTGGTCCTGCTTCCTCAAGAACTGTAGCTTTCCTGTTCCATGCATCTGGATCCTCAATCCTGACAACATCATCCCTTGTCAATGGTTTTAGAGTTTTGGATGACTTGTCATAGTATGATTTCTGTTTCAGCTTTAACAGTTGAAGTCTCTGTCTCAGTTCCTTACTTTGCTGTTCTTTTGCACAGCAGGGTAGCGTGGTGCGCAACTTGCGACCCATTAGTAGTTCAGCAGGTAAAGAACCAGAGTCTAAAGGTAAGGCTCGGTAGCTCAGCAGGGTGAGATAAGGATCAGACTTGCTTTCTGTCACTTTCTTCAGTAGCTGCTTAAGAACTTGAACACCTTTCTCTGCTTTACCATTTGACTGAGCATGCAAAGGACTGGATGTGATGTGCTGAAAGTCATACTGTGCTGCAAACTGTTGCCACTCCTTACAGTTGAAGCACGGACCATTGTCGCTAACGGCAATCCTGGGAATTCCATGTCTGGCGAAGATGGATTTCACATGCATTATGACACTGCTTGCTGTGGTGCTTGAGAGCAGCGCCATCTCAGGATAGTTAGAATAGTAGTCAATCACTATTAGATATTCTTTACTATTCAAATGAAAGAGGTCCATACCAACCTTTTGCCATGGTGCTGTTGGTAAGTCAGCTACTATCATTGGTTCCTTTGTTTGTTTGTTTTGGTGTTTCTGACATGTCTCACATTTGCCTATCATGTTCTCAATGTCCTTATTTATGCCAGGCCAATAAACAGTGTCTCTTGCTCTCCTTTTGCATTTTTCAATTCCGAGGTGTCCCTCATGAATCCCTTTGAACATGTCTTGATGTAGAGCCTGTGGAATGACTATTCTGTTCTGTTTTAGTAATAGTGCACTTGCGACACTCAATTCTGACCTCATGTGAAAGTATTTTGGACAGGAACCTTTTGGCCAACCATGATGAATGTTCTCTATTACTGTTTGTAACACTGTATCTTTTACTGTTTCTTCTGCTATTTGCTTTGATTTTGTGTCTGACGCGGGCAGCGCAGCAGTGACCATACTCACATGAACATCCACGTCTTCTTCAGTAGAGCTCACATGACTCATTGTGGGTGCTCGGGATAGTGCAGCTGCTAACACTATGTATTTGCCTGGTGTGTAGATCAGTTCAAAGTTATATCTTTACAGCTTCATTAGGAGTCGTTGAATCCTTGGAGACATCTCATTCAGATTTTTTTTTATGATGGCAACCAGTGGGCTGTGGTCTGTCTCAACTGTGAAGGTGGGAAGTCCATATATGTAGCCATGATACTTTTCTAGTCCAACTACCAAGCCTAGACATTCCTTTTCAATCTGGGCGTATCGACACTCAGAATCAGTCATAGACCTGGAGGCATAGGCAACAGGCTTCCAATCTTCACCCTCTGCTTGTAGCAAGACCGCGCCTAGGCCATCTTTTGATGCATCCATTGACACTGTGATTCTCTTTGTTGGGTCAAAGAAAGTGAGTACAGGTGTGGTTGTCAGCACTGTTTTGAGGTTCATCCACTCTTGTTCATGTCTTTCTGTCCATGCGAACTCATTTGTTTTATGTAGCAGGTCTACCAGACAGGTTGTCTTGGCTGACAAGTTAGGAATGAACTTTCCAATGAAGTTTATCAGCCCCATGATGCGTATTACTCCTTTTTTGTCAGTGGATCGGGGCATTTTGAGTATGGCGTTTACTTTTTCCATATCTGGCTCTATTCCTTTACCAGATAGAATATCTCCTAGGAAAGTGACTTCCTGGATGCCAAACTGACACTTGGCTTTGTTGAGCTTCAGTCCATTCCAGCGTATGCTCTGTAGCACTTTAGTCAGTCGCTCATTGTGTTCTTTCAGTGTGGAGCCCCAGATGATGATGTCATCAGCATAGACCCGGACTCCTTCCAGACCTTCAATTATGTGTTCCATCGCTCTATGAAAGATTTCAGATGCAGATATTATCCCGAAAGGCATTCTGAGGAAACAATACCTGCCAAATGGTGTGTTGAAGGTACAGTATTTGGTGCTCTCTTCATCCAGTTTTAGTTGCCAAAATCCTTGTGAGGCATCGAGCTTTGTAAAGTATCTGGCACCTGACATTTCACTGGTGATTTCTTCTCGCTTGGGAATCTGGTAGTGTTCACGTTTTATGTTTGCATTTAAGTCCTTTGGATCCATGCATATTCTTAGATCATTGTTCTTTTTCTTTACACATACCATGGAGTTAACCCAGTCTGTTGGCTCTTCGACTTTCCTGATGACTCCTAGTGTGGTCATTCTGTCCAGTTCATTCTTGAGCCGGTCACGCAGGGCTGCTAGAACTCTTTGTGGAGCATGTACCACTGGCTGAGCATCCTCCTTTAGCTGGATCTTGTAAGTGAATGGTAGAACTCCAAATCCTTTGAACACATCCTGGAAATTACTCACTACAGAATCCACTGAGTCATCTGGTCTGCTTATGGCACAGTTTATACGGTAGACTCTCTTGACCAGTTCTAAGTCTTCACAAGCTTTGTCACCTAGTAGTGAATCAAGTCCTTCAGCCACAACAGAAAACATGAGATGATGCACTTTGTCTTTGACTGTCACTTTAAGTCTGCATACACCTAAGCTATCTATTTTATGTCCATTATTGTTCTTCAGTAGTACTGACTTTTTCTGTAATTTGGGCTTTTCTTTCATATTTTTAATGTCACTAATACTAATTAAGTTTGCTTTTGCCCCAGTGTCTAGTTTCAATGTAACTAATGCTCCATTTACCTGCAGTGGGATCATCCATTTGTCCTCTTTTACTGCATTAACTTTATGTTCAGCATTGTTTATTCCTGAGGGCTGCACATTTTCTGTATCCTTTTCTATATTGTCACATGACACCATTCCTACAAAAAATGTCTCACTTAAATCAGTGTCCTCAATCATATTGACTTGTTGACTTTTCCTTGTTTTTACTTTTGAAAAGCATTGTTTGGCAAAGTGATTCTTTCCATGACATTTTGTGCATATTTTTCCAAATGCTGGGCATTGTTTTAACTGGTGTTTGTAACCACAGCGTTTACAATTAAAAATTCCTTCCTCCGATTGCTTTTCATTTCTGTTCTGCCCATGTTTCTTCCCCTTGTAGGGCACAGCACCGACAGCAGCACTTACTACAATTGCATCATTATTGATTTCACTGAAAGTCTTCGCGTGCTGTCGAGCTAGCTCACTGGCTTGGCATATTTTCACAGCATTTTCCAATGTCAGTTTGATTTCTCTCAACAGACGTTCCCTGACCTTTTTATCATGAATACCAAACACAATTTGGTCACGAATCATGGATGCTTTCAGCTCAGAGAAATTACATGTCTGTGCTTTCAGTTTCAGATCGGTCACAAAGCTACCAAAAGTCTCCTTTTGCCGCTGTGTCCTTCAACGGAACATGTATCTTTCATAGGTCTCATTCTTTTTGGGAGAACAATGTGTATCATCTAATTTTTCTCTCTTCTCCTCTGGATTGAATAGAAATGTATTAAATAACTCTATCGCCTGTGGGCCTGCAACTGTGAGCAGCAATGCTACTTTCCTTGCGTCTGGCTTCATACCGAACCCGATGGCAGCAATGTAGAGTTCGAATTGTTGTTTGAAAGTCCGCCAATTGTAGTCGACATTTCCCGTGTGAATCAAAAACTCCGGTGGCTTCAAATTCTCCATGTCGCGTTTCACAATTTTGAGCAATCTTCACCAATCCTGGTACCATGTTATGTTCATTAATAACTAGACATTCTTATTATGAACAGCTAGCTTCTAGCTAGTCATTTATTCAGTACACGTTCTCTAGGTACAGCAGCTGTAGAGATTCAGCATGCATACTTCTGTGTGCAGGCAGCCATCTTGACTACTGCCTTGTGTGTAGCCTAGTGCATCATGGGTAGTGTAGTCTTAAACAACATAGATAGGACAAGGAAGGAGGTTCTGCTGAGGGAGTTTGAGCAGCTAGGGGCCAAATTAAAAAGCAGAACCACAAGGGTAATAATCTCTGGGTTATTACCTGAGCCACGAGCGAATTTGGCTAGGACAAATAAAATTAGAGAGTTAAATGTGTGGCTCAAAGACTGGTGTGGGAGAAATGGGTTTTGCTTACTGGGACACTGGCACCAGTACTGGGGCAGGAGGGAGCTGTTCCTTTGGGACGGGCTTCACTTGGCCAGTGCTGGGACTAGAGTCCTGGCGGATCATATAACTAGGGCTGTAGAGAGGGCTTTAAACTAACTAGTGGGGGGGAGATTCCTAGAGAGCAAATAATAAAAATGACAACAGAGGTCATAGACTTAGGTAGCAGTGGGGAAATTAAAAACCAGAGTGTGTCAGGAAGGGGCAGAAGGTATGGAGTAAAAGGTAAAGTAATAAAAAGGGCAAAAGCAGGAACTAAGTGTCACAAAACATCTTTGAAAGTTCTTGATCTGAATGCACGTAGCATTCGTAACAAAATAGACGAGTTAATGACACAAATAACTACATATGGGTATGATCTTGTGGCCATTACAGAAACATGGCTGCAGGGTGACAATGCCTGGGAATTAAACATACCAGGTTATTTAACGATCAGGAAGGACAGGCAGGAAGGAAGGGGAGGTGGGGTGGCTATGTTAATAAAGGAAGGAATCACTGTAATACAGAGAAATGATATTGGGTCAAAAGATCAGGATAATGAAACAGTTTGGGTGGAGGTAAGGAATAATAAGGGGAAAAAACACCAGTGGGCGTAGTCTATAGGCCTCCGAACGGTGGCAACTCTGTTGGACGGAGTATCAATCAGGAAATAGTTGAGGCTTGTAATAAGGGAACATCTATAATTATGGGGGATTTTAACTTCATATTAATTGGACAAATCAAATTGGGCAGGGCTGCCTTGAGGATGAGTTCATTGAGTGTATTAGGGATGGGTTTCTTGAGCAGTATGTAACTGAACCGACCAGGGGGCAAGCAACCTTAGATCTGGTCCTGTGTAACGAGACAGGATTAATTAAAAATGTCCTAGTAAAGGATCCCCTTGGAATGAGTGACCATAACATGGTTGAATTCCATATTCAATTAGAGGGTGAGAAGGTTGGATCTCAAACAAGCGTGCTAAGCTTGAATAAAGGAGACTATGAAGGTATGAGAGCGGAATTGAGTAGAGTGGATTGGGAAAATAGATTAAAGGGTAAGACGATACATGATCAGTGGTGTACATTTAAGGAGTTATTTTACAACTTCCAAAAGAAATATATTCCACTGAGAAGAAAAGGGTGTAAAAGAAAAGACAGCCATCCGTGGCTAAGTAAAGAAATTAAGGATAGTATTCAACTAAAAGCAAGGGCATGTAAGGTAGCCAAATCTAGTGGGAGGATAGAGGATTGGGAAAACTTTAAAAGACAGCAAAAAATAACAAAAAGATTGATTAAGAAAGGGAAGATAGATTATGAAAGTAAATTAGCAAAAGATATAAAAACAGATAGTAAGAGTTTTTATAGTTATATAGTAAGAGTTTTTATAGTTATATAAAAAGAAAAATGGTGGCTGAAGTAAATGTTGGTCCCTTAGAGGATGAGACCGGGAAATTAATGGTGGGAAATATGGAGATGGCAAAAACACTGAATGAATATTTTACATCAGTCTTTACAGTAGAAGACACTAAGAATATCCCAACACTGGACAAACAGGGGGCTAAAGGGGGGGAGGAGCTAAACACGATCAAAATCACTAAGGAAGTGGTACTCGGTAAAATAATGGGACTCAAGGCGGATAAATCACCTGGACCTGATGGCTTACATCCTAGGGTCTTGAGGGAAGTGGCGGTAGGGATTGTGGATGCATTGGTATTAATTTTCCAAAACTCCCTGGACTCGGCAAAGGTCCCGGCAGACTGGAAAACTGCTTATGTAACACCCTTATTTAAAAAGGGCAGTAGACAGAAGGCTGGAAACTATAGACCGGTTAGCCTAACATCTGTGGTAGGTAAAATTTTGGAGTCCATTATTAAGGAGACAGTAACAGGACATTTGGATAATCATAATTTAATAGGACAAAGTCAGCATGGTTTTATGAAGGGGAAGTCATGTTTGACAAATTTGCTGGAGTTCTTTGAGGAAGTAACGTATAGGGTGGATAAAGGGGAACCAGTGGACGTAGTGTCTTTAGACTTCCAAAAGGCATTTGACAAGGTGCCACACAAAAGATTATTGCTTAAGATAAAAAATCACGGGATTGGGGGTAATATTCTGGCATGGATAGAGGATTGGCTATCTAACAGAAGGCCGAGAGTTGGGATAAATGGTTCATTCTCAGACTGGCAATCAGTAACCAGTGGTGTTCCGCAGGGGTCAGTGCTGGGTCCCCAACTCTTTACAATCTATATTAACGATTTAGAGGAGGGGACCGAGTGTAACATATCAAAGTTTGCAGATGATACTAAGATGGGAGGGAAAGGAGTGAGTGAGCAGGACATAAAAAACCTGCAAGGGGACATCGACAGGCTAAGTAAGTGGGCAGAGATTTGGCAGATGGAATACAATACTGGAAAGTGTGAGGTTATGCACTTTGGCAGGAAAAATCGTAGAGCAAGTTATTATCTTAATGGCAAGAAACTGGAAAGTACTGTAGTACAAAGGGATCTGGGGGTCCTGGTGCACGAAACTCAAAAGGTTAGTATGCAGGTGCAGCAAGTGATTAAGAAGGCCAATGGAATGTTGGCTTTCATTGGTAGGTGGATAGAATATAAAAATAGGGAGGTATTGCTTCAGTTGTACAAGGTATTGGTGAGACCGCACCTGGAATACTGCGTACAGTTTTGGTGTCCATACTTAAGAAAGTCAGTACAAAGAAGTTTCACTCGGTTAATCCCGGGGATGAGGGGATGGACATATGAGGAGAGGTTGAGTAGATTGGGACTCTACTCATTGGAGTTCAGAAGAATGAGAGGCGATCTTATTGAAACATATAAGATTGTGAAGGGGTTGGATCGGGTGGATGCGGGGAGGATGTTCCCGATGATGGGTGATACTAGAACTAGGGGGCATAGTCTTAGAATAAGGGGCTGCTCTTTCGAAACTGAGATGAGGAGGAACTACTTCACTCAGAGGGTGGTAGGTCCATGGAATATGCTGCCCCAAAAAGCTGTAGAAGCTACATCATTACATAAATTTATAACAGAAATAGACAGTTTCCTAGAAGTAAAGGGAATTAAGGGTTAGGGGAGCGGGCAGGAATTTGGACATGAGTCTAGGTTCGGATCGGTCATGGCCCTGTGGGTAGCGGAGCGGGCCCAGGGGCCGTGTAGCCTGATCCTGCTCCTATTTCGTGTGTCTAATTCTGTTAGATTCAGGAGATGGTTCTGTGATAGTGGATTGGCGGTTAGGGTCAGATCAGCCATGATCTTATTGAATGGCGGAGCAGGCTCGAGGGGCCGATTGGCCTACTCCTGCTCCTATTTCTTATGTTCTTATGTAAACACATACAACTAAATATACAGCTCTATACAGCTCTACGGCTCCATCTAGTGTACTATTCTAGAATGACATGTTATTGATCATTACAGCATTTGGAGAGGTTTAAGCTAATTATGGAGAGCCAACACAGATTTAGAAACATAGTAACATAGAAAAATAGGAGCAGGAGTAGGCCATTCGGCCCTTCGAGCCTGCTCCACCATTCAATATGAACATGGCTGATCCTCTATCTCAATACCATATTCCCGCTCTCTCCCCCATACCCATTGATGCCTTTTGTGTCTAGAAATCTGTCGATCTCCTTCTTAAATATATTCAGTGACTTGGACTCCACAGCCTTCTGTGGTAGAGAATTCCATAGGTTCGCCACCCTCTGAGTGAAGACATTTCTTCTCATCTCAGTCCTAAATGTCCTACCCCGTATCCTGAGACTGTGACCCTTCATTCTAGACCCCCCAGCCAGGGAAAACATCCTCCCTGCATCCAGCCTGTCTAGCCCTGTCAGAATTTTATACGTTTCAATGAGATCCCCTCTCATTCTTCTAAACTCTAGTTAATACAGGCCTAATCCACCCAATCTCTCCTCATACCACAGTCCTGCCATCCCAAGAATCAGTCTGGTGGACCTTTGCTGCACTCCCTCTATGGCAAGTATATCTTTTCTTAGGTAAGGAGACCAAAACTGCACACAGTACTCCAGGTGTGGTCTCACCAACTCCCTGTACAAATATAGCAAGACATCCTTGCTCCTGTACTCAAATCCTCTTGCAATGAAGGCCAACATACCATTTGCCTTCCTAACTGCTTGCTGCACCTGCATGTTTGCTTTCAGTGACTTGTGTACAAGGACACCCATGTCCCTTTGTACATCAACATTTCCCAATCTATCACCATTTAAATAATACACTGCCTTTCTGTTTTTCCCTACCAAAGTGGATAACTTCATATTTATCCACGTTATACTACATCTGCCATGTATTTGCCTAGTCACTCAACTTGTCTAAATTGCCTTGAAGCCTTTTTGCATCCTCCTCATCTGTGCTGTATCATTCTATGAAATGTAGTGCCAGTCGATGCTAAGGAGGAGCCAATGTTCATAGACACACAATTGTTTATTTAGCGCACTGTTCACAATCATTGCAGCTCCATCATGTAACTTTGATACACTGACAGTAAAAGCACAGATTCACTCTGAGATCAGCTATTGAGAGCTGGCTGACCTCCAGCAGAATCTCCCATCACAGCCGATGAGTTGGAAACAGCAGCCAGTTCCCTGAGCAAAGCACCTGGAATAATTGGCGTTTCCCACTTGTTGTACTCACAGTCACCTCTGCCCCATGGCCTCTCTCACTATTCACATCATAGATAAAGCCTGGGCGTTTGTACAGAATTATATTGGGGATGGATCCTACGTGGATTCCATTCGAAATGACAGTGTGATGCAGAGCCGTGCCGAATAGCTGATTAACAGGAAGAATTTTGCGCTCCGGTCCAGGATCACACTCAGCGAAGGATCACTATAGCAAGTACAGCTTGAATGGCTGAATGAGATTCAGTGCTGGGAGAGCGGAACAGGTTTATATTGCGGTTTGTACATTCGGTTTCTCAGCCTCCTGGGATGGATCAGTCCTGCTCCTTCCTATGGACAAAACAAGACCAATTAAAATGAGCCGTGTGAACTATAAAATAAGAGCACTTTCAGCACCTCCATACACAACCAGCGGCTGTTTAAATAGGGTAAGAACATAAGGACATAAGAAATAGGAGCAGGAGTAGGCCAATCGGCCCCTCGAGCCTGCTCCACCATTCAATAAGATCATGGCTGATCTGATCCTAACCTCAAATCTTCTACCCCTCTCCATCCACATGTGATCTCCCGGGAGAGGCGAAAAACCAGATAAAAAACCCAATGGCCAATTTGGGAGGAAAAATCTGGGAAATTCCTCTCCGACCCATCTAGGCGATCGAAACTTGTCCAGGAGATCACTCTGTCCCTATATTTTCTACAGTACTTACCTTCTGTAAAGGCGATCTCCACCCAGCCAGGAACAGGAATAAAACCATCTCCTGAAATCTAACACAGAATTAGAACACAGTAGGAGCAGAACCAGGTTACACGGCCCCTGGGCCCACTCCACTACCCACAGGGCCATGACCGTTCTGAACCTAGACTCATGTCCAATTTCCTGCCCGCTCCCCGTAACCCTTAATTCCCTTTACTTCCAGGAAACTATCTATTTCTGTTTTAAATTTATTTAATGATGTAGCTTCCACAGCTTTCTGGGGCAGCAAATTCCACAAACCTACCACCCTCTGAGTGAAGAAGTTTCTCCTCATCTCAGTTTTGAAAGAGCAGCCCCTTATTTTAAGATTATGCCCCCTAGTTCTAGTTTCACCCATCATTGGGAACATCCTCACCGCATCCACCCGATCAAGCCCCTTCACAATCTTATATGTTTCAATAAGATCGCCTCTCATTCTTCTGAACTCCAATGAGTAGAGCCCCAATCTACTCAACCTCTCCTCATATGTCCATCCCCTCATCCCCGGGATTAACCGAGTGTACCTTCTTTGTACTGACTCGAGAGCAAGTATGTCTTTTCTTAAGTATGGACACCAAAACTGTATGCAGTATTCCAGGTGCGGTCTCACCAATATAATGTACAACTGAAGCAATACCTCCCTGTTTTTATATTCTATCCCCCTAGCAATAAAAGCCAACATTCCATTGGCCTTCTTGATCACTTGCTGCACCTGCATACTAACTTTTTGAGTTTTGTGCACCAGTACCCCCAGATCCCTTTGTACTACAGTACTTTCCAGTTTCTTGCCATTAAGATAATAACTTGCTCTATGATTTTTCCTGCCAAAGTGCATAACCTCACACGTTCCAGTATTGTATTCCATCTGCCAAATCTCTGCCCACTTACTTAGCCTGTCTATGTCCCTTTGCAGGTTTTTTATGTCCTCCTCACTCACTACTTTCCGTCCCATCTTTGTATCATCTGCAAACTTTGATATGTTACACTCGGTCCCCTCCTCCAAATCATTAATATAGATTGTAAAGATTTGGGGACCCAGCACTGACCCCTGCAGAACACCACTAGTTACTGATTGCCAGTCTGAGAATGAACCATTTATCCCAACTCTCTGCTTTCTGTTAGAGAGCCAATCCTCCACCCACGCCAGAATATTACCCCCAATCCCGTGACTTTTTATCTTGAGCAATAATCTTTTGTGTGGCACCTTGTCAAATGCCTTTTGGAAGTCTAAATACACTACGTCCACTGGATCCCCTTTGTCCACCCTGTATGTTACTTCCTCAAAGAACTCAAGCAAATTTGTCAAACATGACTTCCCCTTCATGAAACCATGCTGAGTTTGTCCAATTAAATTATGTTTATCCAAATGTCCCGTTACTGTCTCCTTAATAATGGACTCTAACATTTTACCAACCACAGATGTTAGGCTAACAGGTCTATAGTTTCCAGCCTTCTGCCTACTACCCTTTTTAAATAATGGTGTTACATTAGCAGTTTTCCAATCTGCCGGGGTCCTTTGCTGAGTCCAGGGAGTTTTGGAAAATTATTACCAATGCATCCACAATCCCTAACGCCACTTCCCTCAAGACCCTAGGATGTAAGCCATCAGGTCCAGGGGATTTATCCGCCTTGAGTCCCATTATTTTACCAAGTATCACTTCCTTAGTGATTTTAATCGCATTTAGCTCCTCCCCCCCTCGAGCCCCCTGTTTGTCCAGTGTTGGGATATTCTTAGTGTCCTCTACCGTAAAGAATGATACAAAATATTTGTTCAGGGTTTTTGCCATCTCCATGTTTCCCACCATCAATTTCCTGGTCTCATCCTCTAAGGGCCGAACATTTACTTTAGCCACCCTTTTTCTTTTTATATAACTATAGAAACTTTTGCTATCTGTTTTTATATTTTTTGCTAATTTACTTTCATAATCTATCTTCCCTTTCTTAATCAATCTTTTAGTTATTTTTTGCTGTCCTTTAAAGACGTCCCAGTCTTCTATCCTCTCACTAGATTTGGCTACCTTATATGCTTTTGTTTTTAGTCGGATACTTTCCTTAATTACTTTACTTAGCCACGGATGGCTATCTTTTCTTTTACACCCTTTTTTCCTCAGTGGAATATATATTTTTTGGAAGTTGTAAAATAACTCCTTAAATGTACACCACTGATCATGTACCGTCTTACCCTTTAATCTATTTTCCCAGTCCACTCTAATCAATTCCGCTCTCATACCTTCATAGTCTCCTTTATTCAAGCTCAGCATGCTTGTTTGAGATCCAACCTTCTCCCCCTCTAATTGAATATGGAATTCAACCATGTTATGGTCACTCATTCCAAGGGGACCCTTTACTAGGACATTTTTAAATTAATCCTGTCTCATTACACAGGACCAAATCTAAAGTTGCTTGCCCCCTGGTCGGTTCATTTACATACTGCTCAAGAAACCCATCCCTAATACACTCAATGAATTCATCCTCAAGGCTGCTCTGCCCAATTTGATTTGTCCAGTTAATATGATAATTAAAATCCCCCATAATTATAGCTGTTCCCTTATTACAAGCCTCAACTATTTCCTGATTAATACTCCGTCCAACAGAGTTGCAACTGTTCGGAGGCCTATAGACTGCACCCACTAGTGTTTTTTTCCCCTTATTATTCCTTATCTCCACCCAAACTGTTTCACTATCCTGCTCCTTTGACCCAATATCATTTCTCTGTATTATAGTGATTCCTTCCTTTATTAACATAGCCACCCCACCTCCCCTCCCTTCCTGCCTGTCCTCCCTGATTGTTAAATAACCTGGTATGTTTAATTCCCAGTCATGGTCACCCTGCAGCCATGTTTCTGTAATGGCCACAAGATCATACCCATATGTAGTTATTTGTGCCGTTAACTCATTCATTTTGTTACGAATGCTACGTGCATTCAGATAAAGAACTTTCAAATATGTTTTGTGACACTTAGTTCCTGTTTCTTCCCCTTTTAGTACTTTACCTTTTACTCCATACCTTCTGTCCCTTCCTGACACGTTCTGTTTTTTAATTCCCCCACTGCTACCTAAGTTTATGACCTTCTCCGTTGTCATTTCTATTATTTGCTCTCTAGAAACCTCCCCCCCACTAATTAGTTTAAAGCCCTCTCTACAGCCCTAGTTATATGATTCGCCAGGACTCTAGTCCCAGCACTGGCCAAGTGGAGTCCGTCCCAACGGAACAGCTCCCTCCTGTCCCAGTACTGGTGCCAATGTCCCAAGAAGCAAAACCCATTTCTCCCACACCAGTCTTTGAGCCACGCATTTAACTCTTTAATTTTATTTATCCTAGCCAAATTCGCTCGTGGCTCAGGTAATAACCCAGAGATTATTACCCTTGAGGTTCTGTTTTTTAATTTGACTCCTAGCTGCTCATACTCCTTTAACAGAAACATCTTCCTTGTCCTATCTACGTCGTTTGTACCAACATGGACCATGACAACTGGATCCTCCCCCTCCCACTCCAAGTTTGTTTCCAGCCCAGAAGAGATGTCCTTAACACTGGCACCGGGCAGGCAACACAGCCTTCGGGACTCCCGCTCTTGACTGCAGAGAACCCTATCTATCCCCCTAATAATACTATCCCCTACCACTACAACATTTCTTTTTACTCCCTCCACTTGAATGGCCCCCTGTACCACGGTGCTGTGGCCAGTTTGCTCATCCTCCCTGCAGTCCCTGCTCCCGCCCTCACAGGGAGTAAGAACCTCGATCCTGCTTGACAAGAGCAAGGGCTGTGGTTCCAGCCACACTATCTCCTGAATCCCAGTACCTGCCTCACTCATAGTCACACCGTCCTGTCCCTGACCACGGATTACATCTGCATTAATTAATTTCATAGGTGTGACCACCTCCTGATACATAGAGTCCAGGAACTTCTCCCCCTCCCTGATGTGTCGCAGTGTCTGAAGCTCGGTCTCAAGCTCCATAACATGGAACTTGAGTTCCTCTAGCAGCAAACACTTGTCGCAGGTGTAATCACCGTGTGCCTCAATGGGGTCCACCGGCTCCCACATCTCGCAACAGTAACACATCACCTGCTCCATTCTATATAATTAATTAAATTTCTTATTATTAGTTATGAAGACCCTGCCCGGATATAGATGATAATATCACACCACTATTCAATAGGGCTTACCAACTTAAAGGTATAAAAGAGAAGGAAGAAAACCAACCAACCAGCTGATCACCAACCTCCTCCTTGAATACTGTCTGTGGGGCCTGTTTGGTTGACTCGCCTCGCTGCTCCACTTCCACAGTGCTGTCTAAGCCTGGGAGTGGGGAAAAAACAGAGCAAAAAACACACCCTCACCTCCCACTTGCCCGAACTCTGCCACTTACCAAAACTCCAGCAGCACTCAATGCACAAAGCACTCCGTGGTGCACAGCACTAGCCCCGCCCCTTTTATACCCGGATTCTACTTCCGGTTTAAACTGCCCAATAGTTTAATATTTAAAAATAGATTTGATAGCCGATCTTAATGAATACTTTGCATCTGTTTTCACAAAAGAGAGGGGCGATGCTGGCATTGCAATCAGGGGGGAGGAGTGTGAAATTTTGGATGAAATAAACATTGTGAAAGAGGAAGTATTAAGGGATTTAGCATCTTTGAAAGTGGATAAAACCCCAGGCCCGGATGAAATGTATGTTAAGAGAAGAGAGGAAATAGCAGAGGCCCCAACCATCATTTTCCAATCCTCTCTGGCTACAGGTGTGGTGCCGGAGGACTGAAGGACTGCTAATGTGATATCATTGTTTAAAAAGGGAGAAAGGGATAGACCAAGTAATTGCAGGCCAGTCAGCCTAGCCTCGGTGGAGGGAAAATTATTGGAAAAAATTCTGAAGGACAGGATAAATCTTCATTTAGAAAGACACGGATTAATCAGGGACATGAGGGAGATCGTGGATTTGTTAATGGAAGGTCGTGTCTGACTAACATGATTGAATTTTTTGAGCAGGTAACAAGGAGGGTCGATGAGGGTAGTGCGTTTGATGTAGTATATGTGGATTTTAGCAAGGCTTTTGATAAGGTTCCACATGACAGACTGCTCATGAAAGTAAAAGCTCATGGGATCCAAGGCAAAGTGGCAAGTTGGATCCAAAATTGGCTCAGAGGCAGGAAACAACAGGTAATGGTCGAAGGGTGTTTTTGTGACTGGAAGGCTGTTTCCAGTGGGGTTCCGCAGGGATCAGTACTGGGACCTTTGCTTTTTGTGGTATATATCAATAATTTGGACTTGAATGTAGGAAGTATGATTAAAAAGTTTGCAGATGATACAAAAATTGGCCATGTGATTGATAATGAAGAAGAAAGCTGTAGACTGCAGAAAGATATCAATGGACTGGTCAGCTGGGCAGAACAGTGGCAACTGGAATTCAATCCGGAGAAGTGTGAGGTAATGTATTTGGGGAGGGCTAACAAGGCAAGGAAATACATTATAAATGGTAGGACACTGAGATGTGCAGAGGATCAGAGGGACCTTGGAGTGCATGTCCACAGTTCCCTGAAGGTAGCAGGACGGGTAGACAAGGTGGTTAAGAAGGCATACAGAATGCTTGCCTTTATTAGCCGTGGCATAGAATATAAGAGCAGGGAGGTGGTGCTTGAACTGTATAAAACACTAGTTAGGCCTCAGCTAGAATACTGAGTGCAGTTCTGGTCACCACATTACAGGAAGGATGTGATTGCACTCGAGAGGGTGCAGAGGAGATTTATGAGGATGTTGCCTGGGCTGGGGAATTTTAGCTATGAGGAAAGATTGGACAGGTTGTGTTATGTCCGTGTATCTTAATGTTGTGTCCTTCAATAATCAGAGAACAGACTGCAGGGAACGATTCAACAGGTGTTTACTGAATGAGGGTTACTCTAGAACTAACTGTACAGATCACTACTCAGGGTTTATATACAGGTGTGGTCACTGCCGGTACTACAGTATACAGGAGCTGTAAAAAGTAGTTCTCTCCCTTAAGGTATATATACATTACACACATTACAGGTTGGGGTTGTTTTATTTGGAACAGAGGAGGCTAAGGGGAGACCTTATTGAGGTGTATAAAATTATGAGGGGCCTAGATAGAGTGGATAGGAAGGACCTATTTCCCTTAGCAGAGGGGTCGATAACCAGGGGGCACAGATTTAAAGTAATTGGTCGGAAGTTTAGAGGGGATTTGAGGAGAATTTTTTTCACCCAGAGTGTAGTAGGGTTCTGGAACTCACTGCCTGAAAGGGTGGTAGAGGCAGAAACCCTCATCACATTTAAAAAATACTTGGATATGCACTTGAAGTGCCGTAACCTGCAGGGCTACGGAACAAGTGCTGGAAAGCGGGCTGAGGCTGGATAGCTCTTTATCGGGCAGTGCGGACACGATAGGCCGAATGGCCTCCTCCTGTGCTGTAAATTTCTGTGGTTCTAGATGATCCCAGCTGAGGCTGCAGTAGGGGCTCTCCAGTTGGTCTAAGTGAAACTGGGATAGGGAGCGGAAACATTCCCCAGGGATCCTGCTCCTGCTCGTATCCAGCAACCCCTGCTGGATGTGTACTGTGTGGTCATTGGCTTGACTAGGATGGCTCCAGGATGGTGTGTTGCCTCCCTGGTGCAAGGGTCAAGGATGTCTCAGAGTGGCTGCAGAACATTTTGGAAGGGGAGGGTGAACAGCCAGTTGTCGTGGTGCATATATATACCAAATCAAACATGGCCACAGTAAATAATAATTATAAAAGGTCTAAGAGCGTTAAAAAAACAAGCCTGAAGGCTTTGTGTCTTAATGCGAGGAGCATTCGTAATAGGTTGGATGAATTAGCTGCGCAAATAGAGGTAAACGAATATGATTTGATTGGGATTACGGAAACATGGCTCCAGGGTGGCCAAGACTGGGAACTCAACATCCAGGGGTATTCAATATTCAGGAAAGACAGACAAAAAGGAAAAGGAGGTGGGGTAGCATTGCTGGTTAAAGGGGATTAACACAATTGTAAGGAAGGATATTAGCTCTGATGATGTGGAATCTGTATGGGTAGAACAGAGAAATACCAAGGGGCAGAAAACATTAGTGGGAGTGGTATATAGACCACCAAACAGTAATGCGGAGGTTGGGGATGGCATTAAAAGGGAAATTAGAGAAGCGTGCAATAAGGGCACAGCAGTTATCATGGGTGACTTTAATCTACATATAGATTGGGCTAACTAAATTAGTAACAATACTGTGGAGGAGGAATTCCTGGAGTTTTTACGGGATGGTTTCCTGGACCAATATGTCGAGGAACCAAGTAGAGATCAGGCCATCTTAGACTGGGTATTATGAAATGAGAAAGCATTAATTAGCAATCTTGTTGTGCAAGGCCCCCTGGGTCAGAGCGATCATAATATGATATAATTCTTCATTAAGATGGAGAGTGAAGTAGTTGACTCAGAAACTAGGGTCCTGAATTTAAATAAAGGAAACTACGATGGTATGAGGCACGAGTTGGGTAGGATTGATTGGGGAATGTCACTCAAAGGATTAACGGTGGATAGGCAATGGCAAACATTCAAAGACCACATGGATGAACTACAGAATTTGTTCATCCCAGTTTGGCATAAAAATAAAACAAAAAAGGTGACTCAACCGTGACTAACAAGGGAAATTAGGGATAGCATAAGGTCCAAGGAGAGGGCATATAAATTGGCCAGAAAAAGCTATAATCCTGAGGATTGGGAGCAGTTTAGGATTCAACAAAGGAGGACAAAGGGATTTATTAAGAAAGGGAAAATAGAATATGAGAGTACTACGAGGGAACTAGATGTAATATCTCCAAGTTTGCGGATGACACAAAGCTGGGTGGGCGTGTGTGCTGTGAGGAGGATGCCGAGAAACTCCAGGATGATTTGGACAGGTTGGGTGATTGGGCAGAAGCATGGCAGATGCAGTATAATGTGGATAAATGCGAGGTTATCCACTTTGGTGTGAAAAACAGGAAGGCAGATTATTATCTGAATGGCAATAGATTGGGAGAAGGGGAAGTGCAACAAGACCTGGGTGTCCTTGTGCACCAGTCGCTGAAGATAAGCATGCAGGTGCAGCAGGCGGTTAAGAAGGCAAATGGTATGTTGGCCTTCGTAGCGAGAGGGTTTGAGTACAGGAATAAGGATGTCTTGCTGCAGTTGTACAGGGCCTTGGTGAGACCACATCTTGAGTATTGTGTGCAGTTTTGTTTGCCTTATCTGAGGAAGGATATTCTTGCCATGGAGGGAGTGCAGCGAAGATTCACCAGGCTGATACCTGGGATGGCAGGGATAACAGATGAGGAGAGATTGGGTCGATTGGGCATATACTCTTTGGAGTTTAGAAGAATGAGAGGGGATCTCATTGAAACTTATAAAATTCTAACAGGACTGGACAGACTAGATGCAGGAAGGATGTTCCCGATGGCGGGGGAGTCCAGAACCAGGGGTCACAGTCTAATGATAAGGGGTAAGCCATTTAGGACAGAGATGAGGAGGAATTTCTTCACCCAGAGAGTGGTGAACCTGTGGAATTCTCTACCACAGAAGGCAGTAGAGGCCAATTCATTAAATATATTCAAGAAGGAGTTGGATATATTTCTTAAGGCTAAAGGGATCAAGGGATATGGGGAGAAAGCAGGGACCGGGTACTGAGTTTGGATGATCAGCCATGATCGCATTGAATGGGGGAGCAGGCTTGAGGGGCTGAATGGCCTACTCCTGCTCCTATCTTCTATGTTTCTATGAAGCACCTGGCAACACACATTGACCAAGGCTTAAGGCATTTAAAGGCAAGTGTCTCCCAGCAATATTACATACCTGGTTCTGTCCCTGAATAAAATGATGCACATCACAAAAAGGGCAAGGAGTTTCACTCCAAGTGGAATGCACAATATCGCAATGGGGAAAGCCTCTGCAACTGAACAGAAAGTGAGAGAGATCAAATCAGAGACAAACAATGGTGAGAGACCAACAATGCAGAGACAATTAAACAAAGCCTGTAAACAAGTGTGAATCCCGACTGCAAGGCAGAAATATTGTTGTGATGGAGCTGAGCTAAGCAAAGAGTATGGACTGTCAATGAAGAACGACAGATGGAGAGTACCAATAATATAGTATCTCACAATGACTAGGGTTAGTACTGTAGTATTTACGGTGACTAGGGCTAAAACTGTAGTATCTCACAATGACGGTTTAATACTGCAGTATTTATGGTGAGTAGGGTTAATACTGCAGTATTTACTGTGACTACGATTAATACTGTAATATCTCAGTGACGGGTTAATACTGTAGAATTTACAGTGACTAGGGTTAATACTGTAGTATTTACGGTGACTAGGGTTAATAATGTAGTATTTACAGTGACTAGGGTTAATACTGTAGTATTTACGGTGACTAGGGTTAATACTGTAGTATTTACAGTGACTAGGGTTAATACTGTAGTATTTACTGTAACTAGGGTTAAAACTGTAGTATTTACGGTGACTAGGGTTAATGCTGTAGTGTTTACAGTGACTAGGGTTAATACTGTGATATTTACAGTGACTAGGGTTAATGCTGTAGTATTTATGGTGACTAGGGTTAATACTGCAGTATTTAGTTACTAGGGTTAATACTGTAGTATTTACGGTGACTAGGGTTAATACTGTAGTATTTAGGGTGACTAGGGTTAATACTGTAGTATTTACGGTGACTAGGGTTAATACTGTAGTATTTATGGTGGCTAGGGTTAATACTGTAGTATTTACGGTGACTAGGGTTAATACTGTGGTATTTAGGGTGGCTAGGGTTAATACTGTAGTATTTACGGTGACGAGGGTTAATACTGTAGTATTTACGGTGGCTAGGTTTAATACTGTAGTATTTACGGTGTCTAGGGTTAATACTGTGGTATTTACCGTGACTAGGGTTAATACTGTGGTTTTTACGGTGACTAGGGTTAATACTGTAGTATTTACGGTGACACGGGTTAATACTGTAGTATTTACGATGATTAGGATTAATACTGTAGTATTTACGGTGACTAGGATTAATACTGTGGTATTTACGGTAACTAGGGTTAATACTGTAGTATTTACGATGATTAGGATTAATACTGTAGTATTTACGGTGACTAGGATTAATACTGTAGTATTTACGGTAACTAGGATTAATACTGTAGTATATCACAATCACAGGGCTAAATACTGTAATGCTCGTAGTGAAATAAATAATTTCTGCAGTACTTAGCGAAACGGTTAAATACTGTCAAACTTACTGTGACAGGTGAATACTGTCGTATTCAGTGTTTGGGTGAATACTGTAGTACTCATTGATGGGTAAATACAAGAGTACTCACAGTGACAGAGGAACATACTATGCTGATACATCCCTGGCCTCTTATTTACTGGGCAGATGATTGGTGGCTGGTGCGCTGGGTGAGACCACATGTACCGACCCTACGACCGGTGGAAGGGGGACCTCACCGGTTATACTGCCCATTATAAAGGGGGCCAAGAGGGGGCATTTTTCATCGGGTGGGGTGGGGGTTTAGCTCCGGCATCTCACCCAGAACCAGCGCACTGATCCTCCACGCAGTCTCCTTCGGCTGGAGGGCGCCCATGGTTTTACCCCATCGTATCGCGGGCACCCGCCTGTCATGTTTAAATGGAGGACCACCCACAGACGCTGCGCATTTCAATGGAGACCAGGGTTGACTAATCTACTGGAATTTTTTGAGGATGTAACTGATAGAATAGATAAGGGAGAACCAGTGGATGTGGTGTATTTGGACTTTCAGAAGGCTTTTGATAAGGTCCTGCAATAAGAGATTAGCGTGTAAAGTTAAGGCACATGGGATTGGGGGTAATGCACTGACTTGGATAGAGAACTGGTTGGCAGACAGGAAGCAAGAGTTGGAATAAATGGGTCTTTTTCCGAGTGGCAGGCAGTGACTAGTGGGGTACCGCAGGGATCGGTCCTTGGACCCCAGATATTCACAATATATATTAATGATCTGGATGAGGGAACTAGATGTAATATCTCCAAGTTTGCAGACGACACAAAGCTGAGTGGGCATGTGTGCTGTGAGGAGGATGCCGAGAAACTCCAGTATGATTTGGATAGGTTGGGTGATTGGGCAGATGTATGGCAGATGCAGTATAATGTGGATAAATGCGAGGTTATCCACTTTGGTGGCAAAAACAGGAAGGCAGATTATTATCTGAACGGTAATAGATCGGGAGAAGGAGAAGTGCCACGAGACCTGGGTGTCCTTGTGCACCAGTCGCTGAAGGTAAGCATGCAGGTGCAGCAGGCGATTAAGATGGCAAATGGTATGTTGGCCTTCGTAGCAAGAGGGTTCGAGTACAGGAACAAAGATGTCTTGCTGCAGTTGTACATGGCCTTGGTGAGACCACACCTTGAGCATTGTGTGCAGTTTTGGTCACCTTATCTGAGGAAGGATGTTCTTGCCATGGAGGGAGTGCAGCGAAGATTCACCAGACTGATACCTGGAATGGCAGGAATGACGTAGGAGGAGAAATTGGGTTGATTGGGCTTACACTCGCTGGAGTTTAGAAGAATGAGAGGGGCTCTCATTGAAACTTATAAAATTCTAACAGGACTAGACAGACTAGATGCAGGAAGGATGTTCCCGATGGCGAGGGAGTCCAGAACCAGGGGTCACAGTCTAAAGATAAGGGGTAAGCCATTTAGGACAGAGATGAGGAGGAATTACTTCACCCAGAGAGTGGTGAACCTGTGGAATTCTCTGCCACAGAAGGCAGTAGAGGCCAATTCATTAAATATATTCAAGAAGGAGTTGGATATATTTCTTAAGGCTAAAGGGATCAAGGGATATGGGGAGAAGGCAGGGACAGGGTACTGAATTTGGATGATCAGCCATGATCTCATTGAATGGCGGAACAGGCTTGAGGGGCCGAATGGCCTACTCCTGCTCCTATCTTCTATGTTTCTATGTAGGGGGATTTTAGGCCCCAGTGTCCCCAAAATGGAAGCTTTTGGAAGGAACTGATGGATTAGGTCAGTTAGGAAAAAGTGCTTGCATTTATATAACGGCTTTCACAACCTTGGGGCATCACAAAGTGCTTTACAGCCAATGAAGTACATTTTGGAGAGTAGTCAGCTGTGGCTCAGTGGGTAGCATTCTTGCCTCTGAGTCAGAAGGTTGTGGGTTGAAGTCCCGCTCCAGAGACTTGAGCACAAAAATCTATGCTGATACTCCCAGTGCAGTACTGAGGGAGTGCCGCACTGTCAGAGGTGCTGTCTTTTGGATGAGACCTTAAACCGAGGTCCCGTCTGCTTTCTCAGGTGGATGTAAAAGATCCCACAGCACTATTTCGAAGAAGAGCAGGCGGAGTTGTCCCTGGTGTCCTGGCCAACATAAGAAAAACAGATTATCTGGTCATTATCACATTGCTGTTTGTGGGAGCTTGCTGTGCGCAAATTGGCTGCTGTGTTTCCCACATTACAACAGTGACCACACTTCATTGGCTGTAAAGTGCTCTGGGACGTCTGGTGGTCATGAAAGGTGCTATATAAATGCAGGTCTTTCTTTTAGTCCCTGTTTTGATGTAGGGCAGTAATTTGCGCACAGCAAGCTCCCACAAACACTAATGTGATAAATGAGCAGATAATCTCTTTTTTACTTTTTTTTGAGGGATAAATGCTGACCAGGACACCGGGGAGCACTCACTGCTCTTCAAAATAGTGCAGTGGAATCTTTTACATCCACCTGAGGGGGCAGATGGGGCTCCGTTTTAACGTCTCGTCTGAAAAACGTCAGTACTGCATCGGGAATGGCAGCCTAGATTAGTCAAGTGTCTGGAGTGTGATTGGACAACTCGACCTTTTGACTCAGAGGCGAGAGTGCTCCCCACTGAGCCAGGCTGATGAGTGTTTTCTGTTACACCGCCCGCACCTCACTGTACAACCTCTGTACACTGGAGAATGTGGGAATGGTTTCTTACCATGTACCACCTGCAGCCGTGTCTCACTCTGGATCAGATGTTGATAATCTTGCCATTGCTTGTACTCCACCAGACACAGGTAAGTGTGGGTGTCCTTCACCCTCAGCTGGTTTATCCTGGTTGAGGCGTTTCCCTCCTTTGGGTTCCCGACTAGCTCGTACCGATTTCCACCGTTTACAGTTGTCCAAGATCCGTTTGATTGGGCTCTAAATGTGACTACGTGTTGGTAGGGCTCCTTCCTCATCCATGTAACGGTGCTCAGGGTGGTGTGGTCGCTGGGCCGTGTGAACATACAGGGCAGTGTAACCGAAGCTCCCTCGGTCCCATTCATCACTGAGACACTTCCACTAGCAGCTGAGGAAAGGACAAACAGAAATTATCAGTGTCTTGATGAGAGCTTTAATTTATTTCAGTTCAGAGCTCTCCCTGTGGCCTTCCTTAGAGCACAAGGCTGGTCAATGAGTGGCAATGGACTATTTGACTGTGGAGAGCATCACAGGCAAGCCCAATGTCCAAGTACACAGCTTCCAGCAGGAGTCACTGGAGAGTGATCAGGAGCGGGAACCCTGGCCATTACCCCGCCCCCGCCCGCCCCCCCCCCCATAGCCCGGGGCTGCTGAAAGTTTATTGATCCATGTGGCTCAGGACAGGACCAGGTGGAGCCTTTACTCATTGAGCTATCGGAGCAGCTACAGCCCCTGAACATTGTTCCTCACCTCTCACACTCAGACTCAGACTCGTTCTCCGTGGTGTTTGAAACGTCCCAATATTGAGCTCCACACGACACCGATATTTACCGCTGTCCGCCTGGCTCAGCCGCTCCATCATTATCGAGACATCGTTGTTGCTGAGGTTCCCCACGAACCTGAATCGATTCCCGCCGTCCTGCTGCCTCACAGTCTCACACAGCTCGGCCCGTGAATGGTCCAGACCAGAATATGTACAGTTAAAAATAACCCTGCGAAACCATAGGTCACCTTTGTACCATATCACAGTGCCGGTGACCATGCGACCAGGGTATGGGTGGGTGAAACTGCACGGCAAGACAGCGGACCCCCCTTCCTCAGCACTCACTGTCCAACCATTAGGATAAAACTCTGTGGGGCGAGAGAGACAACATTAGAACATCACGGGGGCAGATATCAGTGTTTCAAAAACACACTGCCAGACAATATACAGAGTCTGTGATATAGTGACAACAGATATAAGAGGTGGGGTTTTTCGGGGGGTCAGCGGGCGCGTTCGGTGGCGGGTCGAGTGGGGAAATTTTATTTCTGACAGTGAGTCGGGACTCTGCTGTCAACCTGCTGCCACCCGCCTTTCCCAGATTTCGGGTCTGTCAGGGCTGAACACACCCGGGGCAGGGGAGGCAATTCAGGTCATTATGACCTTGTTAAGAGCCCATTAAGAAGCATTTTGAGCTCAGCTTTACATTTTACGAAGTCGCCAAGGAGTCCATGCTGCTCAGGGATGGTCAGGTAAGCAGGTCGGGAGTTGTGTTACCATGATATGATCGCTTTACTTAACAGCTGCAAATGTGCTATAACAGCTCCCATCTCACAACTGTTCACTTTCCAAGCTCAGAAGCTGTTGCTTACTGCATTTGGAAGACCGATTGAGCTTTATGCAGGTTGCAAGTGTTTGGAGTAAACTCTCCATCCAGTGTCACCTCATTGGAACAACCTCTCTCACCACTGACAGATTGCTTCTGTCATCTGAACTTCAACTGCCATCTATTACATCAGTATTGTTGCTCTTGGTCCTCAGAATCCCACATGATCAGCCCCAACAACGCAGCACCAGGCACACCAACAACAACACCAGCCTTCTCCGCAATTAACTGATGCTGCACAGGACAGAGGGTATCAGCACCCGACCACATTGCTGCCTAGGAGGCCAGGGATGACCTCACCATGGCCAGATGTACTTCACTTGAATCTGTACACCCTGGCTGCCACACGATGTGCCAGGTTGGCACCACCCCACACCAACACCATAAAGCATACCTACAATGCACCAAGCCATTGCTTTCACACTTATCACCATTGCGGGGGGTACCGTTATGTCTCACCATTCACTGCAACTCACTAAGCCACTTCCAAAGTTGGACTGAAATCTGTCCAAGAATGCAAAGTGTTGAAAATAAAGATTTCAATGTTTGACAGCACATTAACAGAAACTTCACATGAACATTGGCTAAAACACACAAGTGTCTACCCTTGTGAGTTGTTAGTTGCTATGCTTGCAGTAGGATGAGGGTGAGTGTGAAGGATGGCTAGTGAGATGGGGAAGTGATAATATAGATAGAGAGGGATGGGTAGAGGTGCAAGGTATGTTGGTGTGAGTAAGGATGTGCAGGAGTAGGGTAGGGAAGGCAGAGTGAGGGGGATGTGATGAGTGGCACAGCAGGATGAGGTTGAGTGTGGCTTTGAAGTAACAATTCGTGATCATCTGAGATCATTGAAAGGTTTGCGCCACTGCAGCCTAGTCCTCCTGGCAACATCTCTGCTTGTGTCCTCCTGTGCAATGTGCAACCAGGCTGTGTTGGTCTCCTGGGGAGGCCTCTTCTGCCCATGGGAAGGGAAGAGGACCTCCCTGCGTGCTGTGACTCCCTCCATAAGCATATGGAGGGAGTCACGGGAGAGCCATGCTGCAGCCCTGCACCTCTGTGCAGTGCTTATCAGTGTTGGCAGCATCTCAGTGCTGTGGAACACCGACAGCGCAAATGTCAAAATCAATTTGCTCATCAAATGACATCATCAGACCCACTTCCTTCAATTGGCCGCAAAACGCGCTGGGCGGGCTTAACAAGCCCAATCAGGGGAAAGTCATTCTACAGAGTGGGCTGGAGCCAGCAGCGAGATCGGGACCCACCACCGACCCTGGCTGCATCGGACCCACCGAGGTAGGGCAAATCGCGGCCAACATCACATGGCCAGATTGGGATGGTTTATACATGGATATCGGACACTGTGGAGTGAGTTACAGTCTGGAATCTAATCGAGGGGTCCCGGTGGGTTATTTATAGAATAATGGATGCCCGGGAGTGAGTTACAGGCTGGAATCTAATTGAGGGGTTCAGATGGTTTATTTATAGAATAATGGATACCTGGGCGTGAGTTACAGGCTGGAATCTAATTGAGGGGTTCAGATGGTTTATTTATAGAATAATGGATACCTGGGCGTGAGTTACAGGCTGGAATCTAATCGAGGGGTTCAGATGGTTTATTTATAGAATAATGGATACCTGGGCGTGAGCTACAGGCTGGAATCTAATCCAGGGGTTCAGATGGTTTATTTATAGAATAATGGATACCTGGGAGTGAGCTACAGGCTGGAATCTAATCCAGGGGTTCGGGTGCTTTATAGACAGAACATAGGAACAGGCGTAGGCCATTGAGCCCCTCGAGCCTGCTCCGCCATTCAATGAGATCATGGCTGATCTGTGAACTAACTCCATATACCCGCCGTTGGCCCATATCCCTCAATACCTTTAGTTAACAAAAAGCTATCAATCATAAGAACATAAGAAATAGGAGCAGGAGTCAGCCATTTTGCCCCTCGAGCCTGCTCCGCCATTCAATAAGCTCATGGCTGATCTTCTACCTCAACTCCACTTTCTTGCACTAGCCCCAAATTCCTTGATTCCCTTAATATCCAAAAATCTATCGATCTCTGTCTTGAATATACTCAATGCCAGGAGCAGAGCCAGTGGACCTGGGCAGAACTGGAGTGGCAGTGGGAGCAGAATAAAGAACGCGGCGAAAAGAGGCCCGAGAGCAGAGCAAGCGGGGCAGGGGCAGCAAGGATCCGATTCAATAACAAAAAAATCAAAGTGTGGCATCACAGGTAAGCAGGAAGGCGATTGGTGGTGAGTATTTCTTTTCTCTTAGGACTGAGGGCTAAGTTACAGTGAAGACCTATAGCATATAACTAAATTTATAACTAACTAAACTTATTTTAATAAATTTAATAAATTAAACAAGGTTATAACCTAGTTTACCTAGATTAAAAACTATAAACACACAATTCATTGATATTGATGTAATTAATTAAATAAAATATTATAGAGATGGCAGGGCAGGTGATGTGTTGCAGCTGTAGCATGTGGGGCTGGTGGACACCAGTGTGATCCAGGGCGACCACATCTCCAATAAGTGTCTGCAGCTCAAGGAATTTCAGGTCAGAGTTGATGGGCTGGAGTCTGAGCTGCAGACATTGCGATACATCAGAGAGGGAGAAGTTACCTGGACACTTTGTTCCAGGAGGCAGTAACACCCCTTAGGTTAAATACTTCAGATTTGGTCCGTGGTCAGGGACAGGAGTGTGTGACTACGAGTGAGGCAGGTATGGAAATCCAGGAAGTAGCATTGGAGAAGCCTCAGCCCTTGTCCAACAGGTACGAGGTACTTCCTCCCTGTGTGGATGAGAGCAGGGACTGCAGGGAGGATGAGCAAACTGACCACAGCACTGTGGTACAGGGGGCCATTCAAGTTGGGAGAGTAAAAAGGAATGTAGTAGTGGTAGGGGACTGTATAGTTAGGGGGATAGATACTGTTCTCTGCAGCCGAGAGCGTGAGTCCCGAAGGCTGTGTTGCCTGCCCGGTGCCAGGGTTAAGGACATCTCCTCTGCGCTGGAGGGGAATTTGGAGTGGGAGGGGAAGGGTCCAGTTGTTGTGGTCCATGTAGGTACCAATGACATAGGTAGGACTAAGAAAGAGGGAGTATGAGCAGCTAGGGACTAAATAGTGGGGGGGAGGGTTCAGGTGAGGGGAAATTTAAAAAGTCAAAGAGGAAGGAGAAGGCAATAGTGCAGGGTAGCGATAGGGATAATGATAACCAGAGTGTGACAAGAAGGGACAGAGCGTAAAAACATAAGAATGCAGCAGAAAGTAGAGTCAGAGTAGGGAAAAATGGTAAAAAGACAAAATTAAAAGTGCTTTATCTGAATGCACACAGCATTCGTAACAAGATAAATGAATTGACGGCACAAATAGAAATAAATGGTTATGATCTGATAGCCATTACAGAGACGTGGTTGCAAGGTGACCAAGGCTGGGAACTGAACATTCAGGGGTATTTGACATTTCAAAAGGATAGGCAGAAAGGAATAGGTGGTGAGGTAGCTCTGTTAATAAAGGTTGAGATCAGTGCTGTTGTGAGAAATGATATTGGCGCAGAAGATCAAGATGTAGAATAAGTTTGGGTGGAGATGAGAAATAATAAGGGAAAGAAGTCACTGGTGGGAGTAGTCTATAGGCCCCCAAACAGTAGCTACACTGTAGGACAGAGCATAAATCAAGAAATAATGGAGGCTTGTAGGAAAGGTACTGCAATAATCATGGGAGATTTAAACCTTCATATAGATTGGACAAATCAAATTGGCAAAGGTAGCTTTGAGGAAGCGTTCATAAAGTGTATTCAGGACAGTTTCTTACAACAATACGTTGTGGAACCAGCCAGGAAGCAGGCTATTTTAGATCTGGTAATGTGTAATGAGACAGGATTAATTAATGATCTCATAGTAAAGGATCCTCTAGGGAAGAGTGATCATAGCATGTTAGAATTTCAAATTCAGTTTGATGGTGAGAAACTTGCATCTCAAACTAGTGTCCTGAACTTAAATAAAGGCAATTACAAAGGTATGAAGACAGAGTTGGCTAAAGTGGACTGGGAAAATTGATTAAAATAGTTGACTCGGAGACTAGGGTCCTGAATTTCAATAAAGGAGAGTACGATGGTATGAGGTGCAAGTTGGGTAGGATTGATTGGGGAATGACACTCAAAGGGTTGACAGTGGATGGGCAGTGGCAAACATTCAAAGATTGCATGGATGAACTACAAAATTTGTTCATCCCAATTTGGCATAAAAATAAAACAAAAAAGGTGACTCAACCGTGGCTAACAAGGGAAATTAAGGATAGCATAAGATCGAAGGAGAGGACATATAAATTGGCCAGATAAAGCAGTAAACCTGAGGATTGGGAGCTGTTTAGGATTCAACAAAGGAGGGCAAAGGGATTAATTAAAAGGGGGGAAATAGAGTATGAGAGTAAGCTTGCAGGGAACATAAAAACTGACTGTAAAAGCTTTTATAGATATGTGAAGAGAAAAAGATTGGTGAAATCAAGCGTAGGTCCCTTGCAGTCAGAATCAGGGGAATTTATAATGGCACACCAAATAAATACTTTGGATCTGTCTTCACAAAGGAGGACACAAATAACCTCCCAAAGATGTCGGGGAACATGGGGTCTAATGACAGGGAGGAACTGATAGAAATCAGTATTTGTGGGGAAATGGTGTTAGGGAAATTGATGGGATTGAGGGCTGATAAATCCCCAGGGCCTGATAATCTGCATCCTAGGGTACTTAAGGAAGTGGCCCTAGAAATAGTAGATGCATTGCAGGTCACCTTCCAAAATTCAATAGACTCTGGAACAGTACCCATGGATTGGCGGGTAGCTAATGTTACCCCACTATTCAAAAAGGGTGGTAGAGAGAAAACGGGGAATTACAGACCGGTAAGCCTGACATCGGTAGTGAGGAAAATGCTAGAGTCCATTATAAAGGATGTAATAGCAGAACACTTGGAAAAAAGTTACCGGATCGGACAAAGTCAACATGGATTTACAAAAGGTAAATCATGCTTAACTAATCTACTGGAATTTTTTGAGGATGTAACAGGTAAAATAGATAAGGGAGAACCAGTGGATGTGGTGTATTTGGATTTTAAAAAGGCTTTTGATAAGGTCCCGCATAAGAAATTAGCGTGTAAAATTAAGGCACATGGGATTGGGGGCAAGGTATTGACTTGGATAGAGAACTGGTTGGCAGACAGAAAGCAAAGAGTTGGAATAAATGGCTCTTTTTCCGAGTGGCAGGCAGTGACTAGTGGGGTACCGCAGGGATCGGTCCTTGGACCCCAGCTGTTCACAATATATATTAATGATCTGGATGAGGGAACTAGATGTAATATCTCCAAATTTGCAGACGACACAAAGCTGGGTGGGTGTGTGTGCTGTGAGGAGGATACCGAGAAACTCCAGTATGATTTGGACAGGTTGGGTGATTGGGCAGAAGCATGGCAGATGCAATATAACGTGGATAAATGCGAGGTTATCCACTTTGGTGTCAAAAACAGGAAGGCAGATTATTATCTGAATGGCAATAGATTGGGAGAAGGGGAAGTGCAATGAGACCTGGGCTTCCTTGTGCACCAGTCACTGAAAGTAAGCATACAGGTGCAGCAGGCAGTTAAGAAGGCATTCGTAGCGAGAGGGTTTGAGTACAGGAACAAGGATGTCTTGCTGCAGTTGTACAGGGCCTTGGTGAGAACACATCTGGAGTGTTGTGTGCAGTTTTGGTTGCCTTATCTGAGGAAGGATGTTCTTGCCATGGAAGGAGTGGAGCGAAGATTCACCAGGCTGATACCTGGGATGGCAGGAATGACGTATGAGGAGAGATTGGGTCGATTGGGCTTGTACTCGCTGGAGTTTAGAAGAATGAGAGGGGATCTCATCGAAACTTATAAAATTCTAACAGGACTAGACAGACTAGATGATGGAACGATGTTCCCGATGGTCGGGGAGTCCAGAACCAGGGGTCACAGTCTAAGGATAAGGGGTAAGCCATTTAGGACAGAGATGAGGAGGAATTTCTTCACCCAGGGAGTGGTGAATCTGTGGAATTCTCTACCAAAGAAGGCAGTAGAGGCCAATTCATTAAATATATTCAAGAAGGAGTTGGATATATTTCTTAAGGCTAGGGGGATCAAGGGATATGGAGAGAAGGCAGGAACAGGGTACTGAATTTGGACGATCAGCCATGATCTCATTGAATGGCGGAGCAGGCTCGAGGGGCCGAATGGCCTACTCCTGCTCCTATCTTCTATGTATCTATCTAATACTATCTTTAATGTCTGTTGTTAGCCACTGTTGGACCACTTTTCCTATGGGGTTTTTGTGCCTTAAAGGAATGTATATTTGTTGTAAATTATGTATTAATTCTTTACATGCTAGCCATTGCTTCTCTACCGTCATACATTTTAATGTAATTTCCCAATCTACCTTAGTCAACTCGCCCCTAATACCTACATAGTTTGCTTTATTTAGATTTAAGACCCTAGTTTCGGATGTAACTAAATCACTTTCAAACTCAATATAAATTTCTATTATATTATGGTCACTGTTCCCTAAAGGCCCCTTTACTGCAAGGTTATTAATTAACCCTTTCTCATTGCACAATACTAGATCTAAAATAGCCTGTTCCCTAGTTGGTTCCTCAACATATTGATCTAGAAAACTATCTTGCATACATTCCATGAATTCGTCCTTCACACTATTACTGCAAATTTGGTTTGCCCAGTCTATATGTAGATTAAAGTCCCCCATGATTACTGTATTACCCTTGTTACATGCACCTCTAATTTCCTGATTTATACTCTGCCCTACATTACAACTACTGTTTAGGGGCCTATAAACAACTCCCACCAATGTTTTCTGTCCCTTGCTGTTTCTTAGCTCCACCCAAATTGATTCTACTTCTTCATTTTCAGAGTTAAGATCCTTTTGCTCTACTGTCTTTATCCCATCCTTTATTATCAGGGCTACCCCTCCTCCTTTTCCATCTTGACTATCTGTTCTAAAAGTTAAGTATCCTTGAATATTTAGTTCCCAACCTTGGCCACATTGCAACCACATCTCTGCGATGGCTATTAGATCAAACCTAATCATTTCTATCTGCGCTATTAATTCATCTATTTTGTTGCGAATACTTCATGCAGTCAGATATAGTCCCTTTAGCTTTGACTTATTTCTGTTTTTCCCTGATGTCACCTTAGTCACTGGTCCTTTGTTACCATTGTTAATCTCTCTGTCCCTTCCTGACCCACTCTGCTTATTTTTTACCCAAAACTCTACTCTGCTCACAATCCTTGACATGTCTCTCGTTGCTTTTAAATTTACACTTTCCTGAATCCTCCCATCCAAGGACAAGAGATTTAAATTGAATGTATGATGGGATGGGAGGCCAGAAAAGGTCAGGGGATGACCCTCACGAGCAGACAAAAAAGACTGGCAGGAAGAGACCAGCTGGCTCCTTCAGGGATGAAGAGGAGAGGGGGAATAATCACTTCACCCAGACAGCTGCCAACAACAACTCTCGGCTCCCCCTGCCACATCCAATATCTCCACCACCCTTGATTTCCCCAGTCAGACAATGGCTAACCACGCTACAGGGCAGGTAGAAAAATTATTCAAAGAGGCTAATGGCATATTCGCCTTCATATTGAGAGGGCTAGAATATAAAAGGGAAGCAGTTTTGCTACAGATATACAAAGCTCTGGTTAGACCACATATTGTCTACAGTTCCTGGCACCACACATAAGAAAGGATTTATTGGCCTTGGAAGGAGTGCAGCGCAGTTTCACCGGAATGTTACCAGGTCTCCAAGGGTTAGATTATGAGGAGAGATTACATAATCTAGGCTTGTAGTCCCTTGGATGTAGAAGGTTAAAGGGTGATTTGATTAAGGTTTTTAAGACATTGAAAGGACTTGATAGGTTAGATAGATATTTTTTCGCTGATGGGGGAGTCTAGGACAAGGGCACAGAAACTCACATTCAGAGCCATGCCTTTTACCAGAGAAGTTAGGAATCACTTCTTCACACAAAGTGTGGAACTCTCTGCTGTAAAAAGCTCAAGAAATATTTTAAAATCTGAGATTGATAGATTTTTGCTAACCAATGTTATTGTGGCATATGGAGCCAAGGCGGGTGGAAGGCGCTAAGATATAGATCGCCATGATCTCAGTGGATGGCAGAACAGGCTCGAGGGGCTGAATGGCCTCCCCCTGTTCCCATGTTCCTTGTGTCTCGCTAGAAACCGGACGCTCACTCTACCCCTCCCTGTTTCTCTGACTCTGACCGTCGCTCCCCTGGACTTTCACCCACTCGCGACCCTGCAGTGAAATGATAAAAAGGAGCAGTTTGTGCAACAAAATTAATTTGAACAGTTGTTATTAGAAAGCACCTACTGAAACCCCGCACCGAGACCGACAGCAGGACTGCGGAAAGCCAAACGTAGAGAGAATTCATCGCCAACTCTTCGCTGTTCCGTCCTTCTCCCTCGCTGCTTTTTATCCCCTGACACCGAAATACAGAAGTTGCTCGAAGTGTTTCTTCACTTCCTGTGGAACCCCCCAAAACAGATTCTCAATCTCACTGAATGTAAGAGGCTAAGAGGAAGTCTCTTTAGGTTAAGCACAAACCGAGAGTGAAGTGTTGCTGACTAACAGACCAGGGATATTTATGTAACTGCTAGCAAAAAGAGGCGGAAACCACAGCATCAAGTGAGAATGAGAGATGCTGCGTTAGAAACATAGAAACATAGAGATAGGAACAGGAGTAGGCCATTCGGCCCTTCGAGCCTGCTCCGCCATTCAATGAGATCATGGCTGATCTTCGTCTGAGATCATAGCTGATCTTACCAGTTCAGTACCCCGTCCCCGCCTTTTCTCCGTAACCCTTAATCCCCTTAGCCTTCAGAAATATATCCAATTCTCTCTTGAAAATATTTATTGAATTAGCCTTCACAGCCCTCTGTGGCAGGGAATTCCACAGGCTCACCACTCTTTGAGTGAAGAAATTCTTCCTCATCTCTGTTTTAAATGATTTGCCCGCTATTTTTAGACTGTGGCCCCTGGTTCTGTGCTCCCCTGCCATTGGAAACATTCTCTCTGAATTCAGCCTGTCCAGGCCTGCCATAATTTTATATGTTTCGATGAGATCCCCTCTCAATCTTCTAAACTCCAGTGAGTACAAGCCCAAACTATTCAATCTCTCCTCGTAGGTCATTCCCGCCATTCCAGGTATCAGCCTGGTGAATCGCCGCTGCACTCTTTCCATGGCAAGAACATCCTTCCGCAGATGGGGCGACCAAAACTGTACACAATACTCCAGATGCGGTCTCACCAGCACCTTGTACAGCTGTAGTAAGGTATCCCTATTCCTATACTCGAACCCCCTTGATATGAAGGCCAACATACCATTTGCCTTCTTAATCGCCTGTTGCACCTGCATGCTCTCCTTCAGTGACTGGTGCACAAGAACACCCAGGTCCCTCTGCACTTCCCCATCTCCCAATCTATTGCCATTTAGATAATAATCCACCCTCCTGTTTTTACCCCCAAAGTGGATAACCTCGCATTTATCCACATTATAGTGCATCTGCCACGTATCCGCCCATTCCCCCAACCTGTCCAAATCGCACTGTAGCCTCCTGACATCCTCATCAGAGCCCACCCCTCCTCCTAGTTTAGTGTCGTCAGCGAATTTGGAAATATTGCATCCAATTCCCTGATCCAGATCATTTATATATATTGTGAACAGCTGGGGTCCCAGGACAGATCCTTGCGGCACCCCGCTGGTCACTGCCTGCCACTCCGAAAACGAGCCGTTTATTCCAACTCTCTGTTTTCTATCCGCCAGCCAGTTCTCTATCCACGTTAATACTTTGCCCCCAATCCCATGAGCCTTAATTTTGCATGATAATCTTTTGTGTGGAACCTTATCGAAGGCTTTCTGGAAGTCAAGGTACACCACATCCACTGGCTCTCCCTCATCTATTTTACCAGTTACTTCCTCAAAAAATTCCAGCAGATTAGTCAAACACGATTTACCCTTTGTAAATCCATGTTGACTCTGTCCGATCCTTTCCCCATTTGTCAAGTGCTCCGCTATTTTATCCTTAATAATGGACTCTAGCATTTTGCCCACAACCGATGTAAGGCTTACTGGTCTATAATTCCCTGCTTTCTCTCTACCCCCCTTTTTAAATATTGGGGTAACATTAGCTACCCTCCAATCCACGGGTACTGTTCCCGAGTCAATGGAGTTCCGGAAGATGATCCTTAGAGCATCTGCTATCTCCAGGGCCACCTCCTTAAGTACCCTAGGATGTAGTTTATCAGGCCCCGGGGATTTGTCGGTCTTCAGTCCCCTCAACTTACCCAACACCATATCCCTAGAGATACTAATTTCTGTCAGCTCCTCCCTCTCATTAGTCCCTATGTTTGTCGATATTCCTGGGAGGTTATTTGTGTCCTCCTTTGTGAATACAGAACCAAAGTATGAGTTTAATTGGTCTGCCATTTCCTTATTCTCCATTATATATTCTCCCGAATCGGACTGCAAGGGACCGACTTGGGATTTTACCAGTCTTTTCCTCCTGATATACCGATAAAAGCTTTTGCAGTCTGTCTTTATGTTTGCTGCAAGTTTACTTTCGTATTCTATTTTCCCCTTCCTGATTAATCCCTTTGTCCTCTTTTGCTGTATCCTGTACTGCCCCCAATCTTCCGGTCTGGTGCTTTTTTTTGCCAGTTGATATGCCCTTTTTTTTGATTTTATGCTGTCCCTAATTTCCCTCGTTATCCACGGTTGAGTCACCTTTTTAGGTTTATTTTTATGCCAAACCGGTATAAACATGTTCTGGAATTCTTCCATTCTATCTTTGAATGCTTGCCATTGTCTATCCACTGTCAATCCCCCCAGAAACACCACCCAATCAATCTTACCCAATTCCCGTCTCATACCCTCGTAATTCCCTTTATTTAAGTTCTGGACCTTAGTCTCTGATTCAATTTCCTCACTCTCCATCTCGACTGAGAGCTCGATCATATTATGATCGCTCTGACCCAAGGGGCCTCGTACAAGAAGATTGCTGATAAGTCCCTTCTCATTGCACAATACCCAGTCTAAAATGGCCTGATCTCGAGTCGGCTCCTCGACATATTGGTCCAGATAGCTTCCAATATTGCTGGTAGAATGTCCATCGAGCACCAGGGGGGGCTAAGTTGATTAGCGGGGAGAACGGGCGTGGGGATGGCGGTACGCGATGAACCCACGTCCCAGATTGTGCTGCACGCAACAGGTAAAACCCATGCGACCTGCTGATTTCCATGATTGCTGCATGCAGCCAGTGCTACCCGTGCTGTTGATTGGTTGCACGCATCAGGAGGGGGACCGAAATTGGGAATGCACAATGCCATTTAAAAGCAGCAAGCACGTCTTAAAGGGGAGGTGGATTGGAGTTTCTAGAAGTGGTCTGAGAAACTGAACTGAGAGACCTATCACACAAATGACTGACCCTGGGAGATAGCGGGCACCAAGCTTCTCTGACACTGCACTGGAGGCCTTGGCACAGGAGATGGAGAGGAGGAGGGACATCATCTATCCTCGGGGGGGCAGGAGAAGGAGAGGAGGAGAGACATAGAAACATCGAAGATAGGAGCAGGAGTAGGCCATTCGGCCCCTCGAGCCTGCTCCGCCATTCAATGCGATCATGGCTGATCATCCAAATTCAGTACCCTGTCCCTGCTTTCTCCCCATATCCCTTGATCCCTTTAGCCTTAAGAAATATATCTAACTCCTTCTTGAATATATTTAATGAATTGGCCTCTACTGCCTTCTGTGGTAGAGAATTCCACAGGTTCACCACTCTCTGGGTGAAGAAATTCCTCCTCATTTCTGTCCTAAATGGCTTACCCCTTATCCTTAGACTGTGACCCCTGGTTCTGGACTCCCTGACCATCGGGAACATCCTTCCTGCATCTAGTCTGTCCAGTCCTGTCAGAATTTTATAAGTTTCAATGAGATCCCCTCTCATTCTTCTAAACTCCAGCGAGTGCAAGCCCAATCGAACCAATCTCTCCTCATACGTCATCCCTGCCATCCCAGGTATCAGCCTGGTGAATCTTCGCTGAACTCCTTCCATGGCAAGAACATCCTTCCTCAGATAAGGCGACCAAAACTGCACACAATACTCAAGATGTGGTCTCACCAAGGCCCTGTACAACTGCAGCAAGACATCCTTGTTCCTGTACTCAAACCCTCTCGCTACGAAGGCCAACATACCATTTGCCTTCTTAACCGCCTGCTGCACCTGCATGCTTACCTTCAGCGACTGGTGCTCAAGGACACGCAGGTCTCGTTGCACTTCCCCTTCTCCCAATCTATTGCCATTCAGATAATAATCTGCCTTCCTGGTTTTGCCACCAAAGTGGATAACCTCACATTTATCCACGTTATATTGCATCTGCCATGCTTCTGCCCAATCACCCAACCTGTCCAAATCATCCTGGAGTTTCTCGGCATCCTCCTCACAGCACACACGCCCACCCAGCTTTGTGTCGTTTGCAAACTTGGAGATATTACATTTAGTTCCCTTGTCTAGATCATTAATATATATTGTGAATAGCTGGGGTCCAAGGACCGATCCCTGTGGTACCCCACTAGTCACTGCCTGCCACTCGGAAAAAGACCCGTTTATTCCAACTCTTTGCTTTCTGTCTGCCAACCAGTTCTCTATCCAAGTCAATACCTTGACATTCTCTATCCCCAGGGGGGAAGAGAGCCCTGATAGCATATGCTGAGGAAGCAGTGAGAGGAGATCGCAGAGGAGGTGAATGCGAAGAATGTGGACCCACATACCTGGATGCAGTCGGAAGAAGTTCAATTATCTGACAAGAGTTGTCAAGGTCAATCTTCGAATGGCTTCTCTTAACAGCTGCACCACTATCCTCATCACTGCTGAATTGACACCACCCCCATCCCCCACCACCTACAATTTCTATTAATCAGTACTGAAACTTCAATCAACATGCTTGACGTCACCCTCTCGCACGCAGTACTGTAGAAAACTTCACACCAACAACTTGTATCTGAAACAGTGACACACATACTGCCAGCTATTCAGTTATGACAGCCACATCACCCAAACACATTGCAGAACACTCACAAACACACTCAAAAAAAAAAGCTGGATCTGGTGCTGGGGAATGAGGTGGGCCAGGTCGACCAAGTGTCTGTGGGAGAACACTTGGGTACAAGTGATCATCGTATCATAAGATTTAGATTAGCAATGGAGAGCAGCAAGGAACAATCTAGAGTGGAACTTCTAAACTGGAATAAGGCTAACTTAAATGGGATACAAAAGGATCTAACCAGGGTAAAATGGAACCAAAGACTGACAGGAAAAACTGTAACGGAACAATGGGTGATCTTTAAGGAGGAGATGTTCCAAGTACAGGCTAGGTACATTCCAACAAGAGGGAAGGGTAAGGTAACCAAAGTAAGGGCTTCTTGGATGACGAGGAAGATAGAGAAGATGATGAAACAAAAAAAGAGGGTGTATGATGCATGTCAGGTGAATTCTTCAAGGGAGAACCAGGCCAAATACAATAAGTTGAGAGGGGAAGTAAAGATGAAAATAAGATTGGCAAAGAGAAAATGAGAGTAGAATGGCGGTTAACATAAATCTTCTACCGGCATGTAAACAGTAAGCGGGTAGTAAGAGGCGGGGTGGAGCCTAATAGAGACAAAGAAGGTGATATATGCTTAGAGCGCAAAGCAAGGCTAGAATACTCAATGAGTACTTTGTATTGGTGTTTACTAAGGAGGTGGATGCTGACAAAATATCGGTAGCAGTGGAAAAGGTAGAAGCAATGGAAAGGGTGGAAATTGCTAGACAGGATGTACTAGAAAGGCTGGGTAGGCTTAGAGTGGATAAGTTGCCTGCTCCAGATGCCTTGCATGTCAGGTTGCTAAGGGAATTGGGGGAGGAGATAGCGGAAGGGCTTGCCATAATTTTCCAATCTTCCCTAGATACGGGAGAGGTGCCTGAGGATTGGAAAGTGGCAAATGTGACACCATTGTTCAAGAGAGGGTGTAAGGACAATCCTAGTAACTACAGGCCAGTCAGTTTAACATCAGTGGTCGGTAAAGTTTTAGAAACAATAATCAAGAAAAAAAATAACGGGCATTTGGAGAGGTTTATGCTAATTAAGGAGAGCCAACACAGATTTGTAAAAGGCAGATCGTGTTTGACTAATTTAATTGAAATTTTTGATGAAGTAACAGGGAGGTTTGATGAAGGGAATGCAATGGATGTTGTCTACATGGATTTTCAGAAGGCGTTTAACAAAGTACCACATAGAAGGATGGTTAACGAAATTGAGGCTCATGGAATAGATGAGTCAGTGGCAGCTTGGATAAGGAATTGGCTTAAGGACAGAAAACAGCGAGTTGTGGTAAATGGCTGTTTTTCAGAACGGAGGATGGTAGACAGTGGTGTTCCCCAAGGGTCAGTGCTGGGGCCACTGCTATTTGTGATATATATAAATGACCTGGATATTGGAATACAGAGTAGAATTTCTAAATTTGCCAATGACACCAAACTTGGGGGTGTGGCAAACAGTGAGGATGATGCCAATCAACTGCAGCAGGACATAGAAAGGCTAGCAGAATGGGCAGACAAGTGGCAGATGGAATTTAATACAGAGAAATGTGAGGTGATGCATTTTGGCAGAAGGAACAGGGAGAGGCAATATACACTTAATGGCACAGTTTTAAAGAGTGTGCAGGGACAGAGGGACCTGGGAGTTAATGTGCATAGGTCCCTAAAGGTGGCAGGACATATTGAGAGAGTGGTTAACAAAGCATATGGGATCTTGGGCTTCATAAATAGAGGTACTGAATCCAAAAGTAGAGAAGTTATGCTGAACCTTTATAAAGCACTGGTTAGGCCACAACTGGAGTATTGAAACATAGAAACATAGAAGATAGGAGCAGGAGTAGGCCATTCGGTCCCTCGAGCCTGCTCCGCCATTCATTGCGATCATAGCTGATCATCCAAATTCAGTACCCTGTCCCTGCTTTCTCCCCATATCCCTTGATCCCTTTAGCCTTAAGAAATATATCCAACTCCTTCTTGAATATATTTAATGAATTGGCCTCCACTGCCTTCTGTGGAAGAGAATTCCACAGGTTCGCCGCTCTCTGGGTGAAGAAATTCCTCCTCATCTCTGTCCTAAATGGCTTACCCCTTATCCTTAGACTGTGACCCCTCGTTCTGGACTCCCCGACCATCGGGAACATCTTTCCTGCATCTGGTTTGTCTAGTCTTGATAGAATGTTATAAGTTTCAATGAGATCCCCTCTCATTCTTCTAAACTCCAGCCAGTACAAGCCCAATCGACGCAATCTCTCCTCAAACGTCATTCCTGCCATCCCAGGTATCAGCCTGGTGAATCTTCGCTGCACTCCTTCCATGGCAAGAACATCCTTCCTCAGATAAGGCGACCAAAACTGCACACAATACTCAAGATGTGGTCTCACCAAGGCCCTGTATAACTGCAGCAAGACATCCTTGTTCCTGTACTCAAACCCTCTCGCTACAAAGGCCAACATACCATTTGTCTTCTGCTGCACCTGCATGCTTACCTTCAGCGACTGGTGCACATGGACGCCCAGGTGTTGTTGCACTTCCCCTTCTCCCAATCTATTGCAATTCAGATAATAATCTGCCTTCTTGTTTTTGATACCAAAGTGGATAACCTTGCATTTATCCATGTTATATTGCATCTGCCATGCTTCTGCCCAATTACCCAACCTGTCCAAATCATACTGGAGTTTCTTGGCATCCTCCTCACAGCACACATGCCGACCCAGCTTTGTGTCGTCTGCAAACTTGGAGATATTACATCTAGTTCCCTTGTCTAGATCATTAATATAGTGTGAATAGCTGGGGTCCAAGGACCGATCCCTGCGGTACCCCACTAGTCACTGCCTGCCACTCGGAAAAAGACCCGTTTATTCCAACTCTTTGCTTTCTGTCTGCCAACCAGTTCTATTGCATCCAGTTCTGGTCACCACACTTTAGGAAGGATGTGAAGGCCCTTGATAGGTTGCAGAGATTTACCAGAATGGTGGATCTTAGCTACAAGGACAGGTTGGAGAAGCTGGATTTGTTTTCATTAGAGCAAAGGAGGTTGAGGGGTGATTTGATAGAGGTGTACAAGATTATGACGGGTTTGGATAGGCTAGACAGGGAAAGGCTGTTCCCACTAGTTGATGGTACAACGACTAGGGGACAGAGATTTAAGGTTTTGGGCAAGAGATACAGGGGGGACATGAGGAAAAACTTTTTTATGTAGCAAGTGGTGAGGACCTGGATCTCGCTGCCAATGGAAGTGGTGGAAGTGGAGACACTCAATGTTTTCAAGGGGAGACTGGATAGGCACTTGAGGGAAATAAACTCGCAGGGCTACAGAGATAGAACGGGGGAATAGGACTGATTGGATTGCTCTACAGAGAGCCAGCATGGACTCGATGGGCCAAATGGTCTCCTTCTATGCTGTTATGACTCTATGATTGTATGACATATAGGCCAGATTCTCTTCCCTAAAGTACATTAGTGAACCAGATGGGCTTTTACAAAAGCCTATACTTTTATGTTCACCATTATTGATTCTAGCTTTTTATTCCAGATTTATTTAATTAACTGAGTTTAAGGCCTAGAAATTCAGTGCCCTTAGCACCGATTTTGCGGCGCTAGAGGGCCTAGCACTGCAATTGGCGCCGGTTCCTAAATTGCCTGGCGCCCTTCCGCGGCGGTAGACCGGTAGCGCTGCGCCGGCACCGATGACGTCATCGGTGTGCGCAGCGTCCCGGTTGCCGTGGTAACCCGGCCCCAAGCCGAAATTCAGTTGCGGCCGCCTCGCCAGTGGCAGCCGCAACTAAGACTCCGGCAAACGAGTGTTGCCGGAGTCTGCGCCGGCGCTTTAAGGAGGCGCGGCGGCCGGCCGCTTTCCCGCCGGCCGCCTGCCCGCAGCTCCCTCCCCGGACTTCTCCCCCCCCCCACCCCCGGAACAGATGCAAGCCCGGCACTTGTCCGAGGTGCCGGGCTCATTTTTGATGAGATTTGCGCGGACCGCGGCCGGGTGCAGGCAGCTCCTCCTTAACGGAAGGAGGAGGCCTGCACTTCCCGAGCCTGCCGCACCGCAGCGGGCGCCGCAGCGCCGGAATAGCGCTGCAATGCGGCGCGTTGCGCCAGTTTTCAGGCGCTAAAACCCTTCAGTAGCGCCGGCAGCCGTTTGGGCGCGGCGCTACTGAATTTTTGGCGTGCGCAAAGGGCTTTAGCGCCGGCGCTAACTTCCGGCGCTAAAGCCCTGGCGCAGCGCAAACTCAATTTCTAGGCCAGAGTTTCCCAGCTGCCGTGGTGGGAGTTGAATTCACATCTCTCGATCTCTACATCAATAGTCCAGGCTTCTAGATTACTAGTCCAGTAACATAGCCACTATGCTATCGTTCTCCTTATATTCTCACTTGTATTCTCAACCTGACATCTGTCATACGCACTCTTTTTCTGCTTCATGTTACTCTCTCTTTTGTCATCCAGGGAGCTCTGAATTTAGTTGCCCTACCTTTCCCCCTCGTGGGAATGTACCTCGACTGCACTCTAACCATTGCCTCTTTAAAGGTAGCCCATTGCTCAATTATAGTTTTGCCTGCCAATCTTTGATTCCAGTTTACCCGGGCCTGATCTGTTCCCAACCCACTGAAATTTGCCTTCCTCCAATTAAGTATTTTTACTTTAGATTGCTCCCTGTCCTTTTCCATAGCGAATCTAAACCTTAAGATATTATGATCACTGTTCCCTAAATGTTCACCGACTGACACTTGACCTCATTCCCCAGAACCAGATCCAGCAATGCCTCCTTCCTCGTTGGGCCGGAAACATACTGATCAAGAAAGTTCTCCTGAATACACTTCAGAAATTCTTCCCCCTCTCTGCCCTTTACACTATTAATATCCCAGTCTATATTAGGATAATTGAAGTCCCCCATTATCACTACTCTTGATCACTCTTCCCTAGAGGATCCTTTACTGAGATCATTAATTAATCCTGTCTCATTACACATTACTAGATCTAAAATAGCCTGTTCCCTGGTTGGTTCCACAATGTATTGTTCTAAGAAACTGTCCTGAATACACTCTATGAACTCCTCCTCAAGGCTACCTTTGCCAATTTGATTTGTCCAATCTATATGAAGATTAAAATCACCCACGATTATTGTAGTACCTTTCTTACAAGCCCCTGTTATATCTTGATTTATACTCTGTCCTACAGTGTAGCTACTGTTAGGGGGCCTATAGACTACTCCCATCAATGACTTATTTCCCTTATTATTTCTTATCTCCACCTAAACTGATTCTACATCTTGATCTCATGAGCCAATATCATTTCTCACTACTGCACTGATCTCATCCTTTACTATCAGAACTACCCCACCTCCTTATGCTTTCTGTCTATCCTTCCAAAATGTCAAATACCCCTGAATATTCAGTTCTCAGCCTTGGTCACCTTGCAACCACGTCTCTGTAATGGCTATCAGATCATACCCATTTATTTCTATTGTGCCGTCAATTCATCTATCTTGTTACGAATGCTGTGTGCATTCAGATAAAGAGCCTTTAATTTTGTCTTTTTGCCATTTTTCCCTACTCTGCCCCTATTTGCTGGTGCACTCTTATGCTTGTACGCACTGTCCCTTCCTGTCAGACTCTGGTTATCATTACCCCTATCGCTATCCTGCACTATTGCCTTGTCCTTTCTCTTTAACTTTCTAAGTTTCCCTTCACCTGAACCATCTCCCCACTATTTAGTTTAAAGCCCTATCTACAGCCCTAGTTATTCGATTCACCAGGACACTGGTCCTAGCATGGTTCAAGTGAAGCCCATCCCAACAGAACAACTCCCTCTTTCCCCAGTACTGGTGCCAGTGCCCCATGAATCGAAACCCATTTCTCCCACACCAATCCTTGAGCCACGCATTCAACTGTGAGGAGGATGCATAGAAACTCCAGTATGATTTGGACAGGTTGGGTGATTGGGCAGATGCATGGCAAATGCAGTATAATGTGGAAAAATGCGAGGTTATCCACTTCGGTGGCAAAAACAGGACGACAGATTATTATCTGAACGGCAATAGATTGGGAAAAGGGGAAGTGCAACGAGACCTGGGTGTCCTTGTGCACCAGTCGCTAAAGGTAAATATACAGGTGCAGCAGGTGGTTAAGAAGGCAAATGGTATGTTGCCCTTCATAGCAAGAGGATTTGCGTACAGGAGCAAGGAAGTCTTGCTGCAGTTGTACAGGGCCTTGGTGAGACAACACCTTGAGTATTGTGTGCAGTTTTGTTCGCCTTATCTGAGGAAGGATATTCTTGCCATGGAGGGAGTGCAGCGAAGATTCACCAGACTGATACCTGGGATGGCAGGAATGACGTATGAGGAGAGATTGGGTCGATTAGGCTTATATTCGCTAGAGTTTAGAAGAATGAGAGGGGATCACATTGAAACTTATAACATTCTAACAGGACTAGACAGACTAGATGCAGGAAGGATGTTCCCGATGGTGGGTGAATCCAGAACCAGGGGTCACAGTCAAAGGATAAGGGGTAAGCCATTTAGGACTGAGATGAGGTGGAATTTCTTCACCCAGAGAGTGTGAACCTGTGGAATTCTCTGCCACACAGGGCAGTTGAGCCCAATTCATTAAATATATTCAAGAAGGAGTTGGATATATTTCTTGAGGCTAAAGGGATCAAGGGATATGGACAGGGTACTGAATTTGGATGATCAGCCATGATCTCATTAAATGGCGGAATATCTTCTATGTTTCTATGTTAACTCTCTGATCTTATTGACCCTTTGCAAATTTGCTCGTGGCTCAGGTAGTAATCCAGAGATTATTACCTTTGTGGTTCTGCTTTTAAATTTAGCCCATAGCTGCTCATACTCCCTCAGCAGAACTTCTTTCTTAGCCCTACCTATGTCATTGGTACCTACATGGACCACAACAACTGGACCCTTACCCTCCCACTCCAAGTTCCTCACCAGCCCCGAGGAGATGTCCTTAACCTTGGCACCGGGCAGGCAACACAGCCTTCGGGACTCACACTCTCGGCTGCAGAGAACAGTATCTATCCCCCTAACTATACTGTCCCCTACCACTAATACATTACTTTTTACTCCCCCAACTTGAATGGCCCCCTGTACCACGGTGCTGTGGTCAGTTTGCTCATCCTCCCTGCAGTCACTGCTCTCGTCCACACAGGCTGCAAGAACCTCATACCTGTTGGACAAGTGCAAGGGCTGAGGCTCCTCCAATGCTACCTTCTGGATTCCCATACCTGCCTCACTCATAGTCACAACCACCTGTCCCTGGCCACGGACCAAATCTGAAGTATTTAATCTAAGGGGTGTGACTGCCCCCTGGAACAAAGTGTCCAGTTAACTTCTCCCTCCCTGATGTATCGCAATGTCTGCAGCTCAGACTCCAGCCCATCAACTCTGAACCGAAGTTCCTCGAGCTGCAGACACTTATTGCAGATGTGGTCGCCCTGGATCACACTGGGGTCCAACAGCTGCAACACATCGCCTGCCCTGCCATCTCTCTTGTATTTTATTTAACTAATTATGTTTTCAAGTTTTGAAATACTTGGAAAATCACCACATCATATTCCCATGTGGCTATTTGCGCCTGCAGCTCACCAACCTTATTTACCACGTTTCCTGTGTTTACACACATGCACTGTAAACCTATCTTAGAACTTCTTCGCTTCTCTCTTAGTCTGACCCCACCTAATACCTCACTATTTATGTGTGTGTAAATATATATATCTGTATGTTTCCCCCAGACCTGCAGTCCCATGCACTCTGCCTTCTCCCTATTTATACAGAAGTCACTCTCCCATCACCAGCCCAGTCTCTCAGTTACAAACATCCAGGGTGCTGGCCTCTCTGCTGAAACCAGGTGGGAGACTCTGGGCTCCATTGAGCGGCTCCGCTGGGAGCGACCTGGGAGAAAAGCCGAACTTGGCGCCTGTGCTCCTCAAACAGACTCGGGAATAACCGGGAAATATGGGCCCAGGGCCAGCTGGTAACCGGGAGGGCGGGGAAGGCCCGACACGGGACAATATGGATTCAAACATGAAGCCGCGGCCCTGCGGCCCTCCAACCGCCCTCAGTTTAAATTCCCCGCGCCCAATCCCGAGAAGCGGATTGGCCCAGAGTGGTCACATGGGGCCCATAGAAACATAGAAGATAGGAGCAGGAGTAGGCCATTTAGCCCCTCGAGCCTGCTCCGCCATTCAATGAGATCATGGCTGATCAGCCAAATTCAGTACCCTGTCCCTGCCTTCTCTCCATATCCCTTGATCCCTTTAGCCTTAAGAAATATATCTAACTCCTTCTTGAATATATTTAATGAATTGGCCTCTATTGCTTTCTTTGGTAGCGAATTCCACAGGTTCACCACTCTCTGGGTGAAGAAATTCCTCCTCATCTCTGTCCTAAATGGCTTACCCCTTATCCTTAGACTATGACCCCTGGTTCTTGTTAAGTATGTGTATTGTATTGAACAATTAGCACAAAGACTTAAACGTATAACTCAAACAGGTCTTTACTGGTTGGAGGTAGGGACTATACTGAATACAAGATTACTGCACAGTGCTTATATACCGGTGTGTTCACCCCCGGTATTACGTCTACAGCAGCCTGAGAAAGTAGTACATCTCTTAAGGTGGAACAGGCTTAAGCTCTCTTAAGGTGGAACAGGTTACATACACAACACTCCTCCCTTCTTAGCTTTATAGTCATCCCCCCCATTTAACATAACGTAATAACATATATACATATATAACTTCATGTTTAACGTAACATATCACAGATTCAGTCTCTGCGGAAAACAGTTCACAGATTCAATCTCTGTGGTGTAGTCGGTTCACGTTACTCATTCAATAGTCCTTTCATGGATTTAACAGCTTGAACTTCCGAACTGATTTGGCTCCGTTCGGAGGGACCACGTGTGATCTGGTAGAGGTGATAATGGTTCAGATGGGTCATCTTCCGTTTTTACTTCTCCTTTTCTGCTTCTTGGAGACTCTCTGGGCTCCATTGTCAGCTGCCACAGCTGCCAGCTGCATGCGCAGTTCCTCCTTCTCTTCCTCCTGTTTCCGTCGTAGAGCCAGCTTCTCCCGATGTTCCGTAGACTTTTGGTGCTCCTCCATGATTTCTGCACTTTGGGAGTCGAAGTTACAAGCTGGGCAGGACAGGACATCGTAATATTCGGTGTCGTCCACCAGGTCATGGTAATATTCGGTGTCGTCCTGAGCTAGACCAGTGAGAATGTCGTCTATTTCCTCCATACCCAGCTGGACGTTAGCCAGCTCTTGTTCCAAATCCAGACATCTTTCCTGAAGAGACTTCTTCATGTGTACCTCTGCATCCAGCTTTTTCTGGGCTTTCAGCAAGTCGTTTACTAGTGACCTCATTTGTGATTTTAATACTTCAACTTCCTTTGGAGATTGATTGATCGGACTATGCAATCCCTCTACCGGAGCAGCTGTTTCAGCGGTCTGTTGTTCTACATTGACGTGAGTCAGCGTACTTTTGGCATCCAATGGCTGCTCTGTTGCAGTCGTTTCAGTCTGAATGACTTTTGAGAGCTCCGAACCCTTTTCCTTTGAAGATCGCAGCTCGTGTTCAAGTTTTTCCCATTTCAGAGTCTTGTCCCTCAGCATATGAAGGAGTTGGCTGACCGTTAACTCTTCTGACACCAGATTATGGCACGCACCTTCAGAACCTGAATCAGCTTTGATTCGTTCGGCCTCCTCGCGCAGATGGTTGGTGTGCTCCTGCTCCATTTTCTCCATCAGTTGCTTCTGTTGACTTTCCAGATTCTCCCACTCTGTAACAAAGAACTTTTTTATTTCATTCATCTCTTGCTCAAAACGGCAAATCATTTGTTCTAATTGCTGTTGTAGTTTGAAATGGAGTTGAGTTCGAGCCTAGTGTCCCTCAAAAATGTGCATATCAGTAGACTTGACAGACTCAGAATTCTCTGTTAAACTATGTTGTTGTTGCTCAGTGGAATTCTGTGCTGAAACTTTGTCTTTTGCACATGGGTTGGTCTTACCATCATCAGTTCTAGAGTCTGGGCTGATTATCTGCACTGAGTTCTCACTCTTTATGGCTTTTAGCGAATGCCAGTCCATATTTATGTTTCTAAACCACTCCCGGCCTAGTAGTGGTGGACCTCCCTCCGGTAGCACATATAAGTCCATTATTTGACTTCCTTCGCCCTTGTTGGCCACTGCAACCTTTATTGTCCCGATGGGGTACACTCTCTGCCCCGTGTAGGTTGTCAATATAATCTCCGTATCCTGTAGGGGAATATGTTGGAATAACCTTCTGTAATCTTTCTTATTCATGACCGACAATGCCGATCCAGTGTCCAATTCCATTTTTACTTGGACTCCTTCTATCTGAAGAGTAACCCAAATTGTCTGGAGGTCTGCACCCTTACCAACGTTGAGTACCCTTAAGCTAGCCAGTTCAATACTGCTTAAGCCAGCCAGTTCATTACTGCTAGCGTCTGAATCGGACTCCTGTTCGGCCACCTTGTGTACTTTTGCATATTTTCCTTGCGGTGACTTCTTGTTGCTGGTCTTCTTCCCTGACCTGCATACTCTAGCTATGTGTCCAAGCCTACCACAAGTTCTACATTCTTGGTTTTTAAACCAACACTGGTTCTGATCATGCGTTGTCTTTCCACAACGATAACATTTGCCAGAACTCACACCCAATTTGTGTGCACTGAGCTCCGGTGACCGTAGCTGCATTACTGCCGTGCCTCTCACTGCGGCTTCGTGTGCTGCTGCCATAGTGACCGCCTTCTCAAGCGTCAGCTCATTCTCCTCGAGCAGTCGCTTTTGTGTATCCTGTTTAAATAAACCACACACAAATTTGTCTCGTAGTGCATCTGTCAGTCCCGTTCCAAACTGGCAATATTTCGCTAATTTACGCAATTCCAGCAAATATTCAGCATTGCTTTCATGCTGTAGCTGCCTTCTGTCGTAAAATTTAAATCGTTCCGCTAGCATCAGCGGCGTGGGGTTTAGATGATCTTTCAGGACAGTAACAATCTCATCGAACGTCTTATCCGCCGGTTCATCTGGTGATAACAGGTGTTTCAATTGCCCGTATGTCTTCGCACCCATTAAATTTAATAATGTTAGAGCTTTATCTTGGTCACGAATTTTATTGGCCTTACAATAATTTTTTACTCTTTCAACATATATGGCCCAATCTTCGAGGTCACTATCAAAGGTGCTAATATTCCCGTGTTTAGGCATTGTAGATTTGCAATTTCTCAGATTTTCTTTTCTTTACTTGTTATCAAAGATGGCGGCTTCCCGCTCTTGCCGTCGTCCTCCGCCCACAAAATGGCGGTTTTCCCGCGCCTTGGCGGTCTTCACTCGTCCCCCGACGCCGTCTCCCTTCAGCCCCCGAGTGCGGCCCTTATCTTCGCCGCGATCGCCCGAGTGCGGCCCTTATCAGCGGATGCGATCGATGGCCCGGCTGCGCCCCTCACTTCAAAGCGGCCCGGCCCTTATCAGTGCTTGCAATCGATGGCCCGGCTGCGCCCCTCACTTCAAAGCGGCCCGGCCCTTATCTGCCGATCGCTATCGCCCTACCTCTCTCTTCCCCCAGCCCTGTCTTCTACTCCGGTTCACAAGCTGATGGAGGCTTCAGGGTCCTAATGCCTGTCGCTTCCAGTGGGGTGGTGTGGTTTGAAACCTCTCTTCAACCGCCGTGGAATAACTGCCGCAGGGTAAGAACCTGACTCGTCGCCAGTGTTAAGTATGTGTATTGTATTGAACAATTAACACAAAGACTTAAACGTATAACTCAAACAGGTCTTTACTGGTTGGAGGTAGGGACTATACTGAATACAAGATTACTGCACAGTGCTTATATACCGGTGTGTTCACCCCCGGTATTACGTCTACAGCAGCCTGAGAAAGTAGTACATCTCTTAAGGTGGAACAGGCTTAAGCTCTCTTAAGGTGGAACAGGTTACATACACAACAGTTCTGGACTCCCCTGCCATCGGGAACATCCTTCCTGCACCTAGTCTGTCTAGTCCTGTTAGAATTTTATAAGTTTCAATGAGATCCCCTCTCATTCTTCTAAACTCTAGCGAGTACAAGCCCAATCAACCCAATCTCTCCTCATACGTCATTCCTGCCATCCCAGGTATCAGCCTGGTGAATCTTCACTGCACTCCTTCCATGGCAAGAACATTCTTCCTCAGATAAGGTGACCAAAACTGCACACAATACTCAAGATGTGGTCTCACCAAGGCCCTGTACAACTGCAGCAAGACATCCTTGTTCCTGTACTCAAACCCTCTCGCTACGAAGGACAACATACCATTTGCCTTCTTAACCGCCTGCAGCACCTGCATGCTTACCTTCAGCGACTGGTGCACAAGGACGCCCAGGTCTCGTTGCAGTTCCCCTTCTCCCAATCTATTGCCATTCAGATAATAATCTGCCTTCCTGTTTTTGACACAGTTTTTGACCCATTGACTGACAGGCGGGGAGAGGGGTGGGGCGGGGCCAGAATAACAGACAACACTGGGACTGTGAGGAGAAAATACCGGGACTGCAAGGAGAAAACACCGGGACTGTGAGGAGGGAAACACCAGGAATGTGAGGAGAAAACACTGGGAATGTGAGGAGAAAACACTGGGAATGTGAGGAGAATTTTTTTGGGGGTTTATTTGTTCCTGGGATGTGGGCGTCGCTGGCAAGGCCGGTATTTATTGCCCATCACTAACTGCCCTGGAGAAGGTGGTGGTGAGCCGCCTTCTTGAATCGCTGCAGTCCGTGTGGTGAAAGTGCTCCCACAGCGCTGACTTACGCCATAGCAGTTTTGTATAACTGAGTGGTTCGCTCATCCATTTCAGAGAACAGTTAAGAGTCAACCACATTGCTGTGGGTCTGAAGTCACATATAGGCCAGACCAGGTAAGGACAGCAGATTTCCTCCCTAAAGGACATTAGTGAACCATTTGAGTTTTTACGACAATTAAATAGTTTCATGGTCACCATTACTGATGGTCACCATTACTGAGACTAGCGTTTTTTTTTAAATTCCAGATTTATTTCATTAACAGAATTCCACAGCTGCCGTGCTGGGATTTGAACTCCGGTCTCTGGATCATTAGTCCAGGCCTGCTCGGATTACTAGTTCAGTAACATAACCACTCTACTACCGTACAAAACAGAGGAAAACACCATGAACGTGAGGAGAAGGCACCGGGAACGTGAGGCGAAAGCGTCGGGAACGTGAGGCGAAAGCATCGGGAACGTGAGGAGAAAGCATTGGGAACATGAGGAGAAAGCATCAGGGACGTGAGGAGAAAACACCGGGAACGTGAGGAGAAAGCATCGGGAACGTGAGGAGAAAGCATCGGGAACGTGAGGAGAAAGCATCGGGAACGTGAGGAGAAAGCATCGGGAACGTGAGGAGAAAACACCGGGAATGTGAGGAGAAAGCATCGGGAACGTGAGGAGAAAGCATCGGGAACGTGAGGAGAAAGCATAGGGAACGTGAGGAGAAAGCACCGGGAACGTGAAGAGAAAGCATCGGGAACGTGAGGAGAAAGCATCGGGACTGTGAGGAGAAAGCATCTGGAACGTGAGGAGAAAACACCGGGACAGTGATGCAAAAATAAGGAATGTGAAGGAAAAGATGGTGAATGTGAGGGAAGAAATCCAGAATGTTAGGAAAATAAAGGGAATGTGAGGGAAAAACACAAGGACTGTGAGCAAATTGCAGGAAGGTGAGGGAAAAAAGGAGAAACCCAAAAGCAGCTCAGGAATTGCATTACCTGGACAGGCTTTGATTTATATATTAACATAGAAACATAGAAGATAGGAGCAGGAGTAGGCCATTCGGCCCTTCGAGCCTGCTCCGCCATTCAATGAGATCATGGCTGATCATCCAAATTCAGTACCCTGTCCCTGCCTTCTCCCCATATCCCTTGATCCCTTTAGCCTCAAGAAATATATCCAACTCTTTCTTGAATATATTTAATGAACTGGCCTCCACCGCCCTCTGTGGCAGAGAATTCCACAGGTTCACCACTCTCTGGGTGAAGAAATTCCTCCTCATTTCTGTCCTAAATGGCTTACCCCTTATCCTTAGACTATGACCCCTGGTTCTGGACTCCCCGGCCATCAGAAACATCCTTTCTGCATCTAGTCTGTCCAGACCTAACAGAATTTTATCGGTTTCGATGAGATCCACTCTCAATCTTCTAAACTTCAGTGAGTATAAGCCCAATCGACACAATCGCTCCTCATACGTCATTCCTGCCATCCCAGGTATCAGCCTGGTGAATCTTCGCTGCACTCCCTCCATGGCAAGAACATCCTTCCTCAGGTAAGGTGACCAAAACTGCACACAATACTCAAGGTGCGGTCTCACCAAGGCCCTGTACAACTGTAGCAAGACATCCTTGTTCCTGTACTCGAACCCTCTTGCTACGAAGGCCAACATACCATTTGCCTTCTTAACCACCTGCTGCACCTGCATGCTTACCTTCAGCGACTGGTGCACAATAACACCCAGGTCTCTTTGCACTTCCCCTTCTCCCAATCTATTGCCATTCAAATAATAATCTGCCTTCCTGTTTTTGCCACCAAAGTGGATAACCTCACATTTATCCACATTATAGTGCATTTGCCATGTTTCTGCCCAATCACCCAACCTGTCCAAATCGTACTGGAGTTTCACGACATCATCCTCACAGCTTACCCTCCCACCCAGGTTTGTGTCGTCTGCAAATTTGGAGATATTACATCCAATTCCCTCGTCCAGATCATTAATATATATTGTGAACAGCTGGTGTCCTAGGACCGATCCTTGCGGTACCCCACTAGTCACTGCCTGCCACTCGGAAAACGACCCCTTTATTCCAACTCTTTGCTTTCTTTCCGCCAACCAGTTCTCCATCCAAGTCAATACCTTACCCCCAATCCCATGTGCCTTAATTTTGCACGCTAATCTCTTATGTGGGACCTTATCGAAAGCCTTCTGAAAGTCCAAATACACCACATCCACTGGTTCTCCCTTATCTATTTTATCAGTTACATCCTCAAAAAATTCCAGTAGATTAGTCAAGCATGATTTACTTTTTGTAAATCCATGTTGACTTTGTCCGATCCTGTCACTGCTTTCCAAGTGCTCTGCTATTACATCTTTTATAATGGACTCCAGCATTTTCCCCACTACCGATGTCAGGCTTACCGGTCTATAATTCCCTGCTTTTTCTCGACCACCTTTTTTGAATAGTGGGGTAACATTAGCTACTCTCCAATCCATGGGTACTGTTCCAGAGTCTATCGAGTTCTGGGAGATGACCAGCAATGCATCTACTATCTCTAGGGCCACTTCCTTAAGTACCCTGGGATGTAGACCATCAGGCCCTGGGGATTTATCGGCCTTCAGTCCCATCAATTTTCCTAACACCATTTCCCTACAAATACTGATTTCTTTCAGTTCCTCCCTCTCATTAGACCCTATGTTCCCCGGCATCTCTGGGAGGTTATTTGTGTCCTCCTTTGTGAAGACAGAACCAAAGTATGTATTTAGTTGGACTGCCATTTCCTTGTTTCCCATTATAAATTCCCCTGATTCTGACTGTAAGGGACCAATGCTTGACTTCACCAATCTTTTTCTCTTCACATATCTATAAAAGCTTTTACAGTCAGTTTTTATGTTCCCTGATAGCTTACTCTCATATTCTATTTTCTCTTTCTTAATTAATCCCTTTGTCCTCCTTTGTTGAATCCAAAACTGCTCCCAATCCTCAGGATTATTGCTTTTTCTAGCCAATTTATATGTCCTCTCCTTGGATCTTATGTTATCCCTAATTTCCCTTGTTAGCCACGGTTGAGTCACCTTTTTTGTTTTATTTTTATGCCAAACTGGGATGAACAAATTCTGTAGCTCATCCATTCGGTCTTTGAATGTTTGGCATTGCCTATCCACCATCAACCCTTTGAGTGCCATTCCCCAATCAATTCTACCCAACTCGCTCCTCAGACCATCGTAGTTTCCTTTATTTAAATTGAGGACCCTTGTCTCTGAGTCAACTACTTCATTCTCCATCTTAATGAAGAATTCTATCATATTATGATCGCTCCGACCCAAGGGGCCTCGTACAACAAGATTGCTAATTAATCCTTTCTCGTTACATAATACCCAGTCTAAGATGGCCTGATATCTGGTTGGTTCCTCGACATATTGGTCCAGGAAACCATCCCGTAAACACTCCAGGAATTCCTCCTCCACAGCATTGTTACTAATTTGGTTGGCCCAATCTATATGTAGATTAAAGTCACCCATGATGACTGCTGTGCCCTTATTGCACGCTTCTCTAATTTCCCTTTTAATGCCATCCCCAACCTCCGCCTTACTGTTTGGAGGTCTATATACCACTCCCACTAACGTTTTTTTCCCCTTGGTATTTCTCAATTCTACCCATACAGATTCCACATCATCAGAGCTAATATCCTTCATTACAATTGTATTAATCCCTTCTTTAACCAGTAATGCTACCCCACCGCCCTTTCCTTTTTGCCTATCTTTCCTGAATATCGAATACCCCTGGATGTAGAGCTCCCAGTCTTGGCCAACCTTGAGCCACGTTTCCGTAATCCCAACCAAATCATATTCGTTTACCTCTATTTGCGCAGTCAATTCATCCACCTTATTACAAATGCTCCTCGCATTAAGACACAAAGCCTTCAGGCTTGTTTTTTTAACGCTCTTAGACCTATTTGAATTATTATTTACTGTGGCCACGTTTGATTTAAACAGCTAATTTCTCTGACTGCCACTTTTGTTTTTCTCCTTCCTATCTTTTGCTTTTATCCCTGTTTTCCTTTCCTCTGTCTCCCTGCTCAGGTTCCCAACCCCTTGCCATTTAAGTTTAAACCCCCCCGAACAGTGCTAGCAAACCTCCCCGCAAGGATATTTGCCCCGCTCTGGTTCAGGTGCAACCCATCCGACTTGTACAAGTCCCACCTTCCCCAGAAGCAGGCCCAGTGATCCAGGAAACTAAAGCCCTCCCTCCTGCACCAACTCTTTAGCCACTCATTCATCTGCTCTATCCTCCTATTCCTATACTCACTAGCATGTGGCACCGGGAGTAATCCAGAGATTACAACCTTTGAGGTCCTACTCTTTAATCTGCTACCTAGCTCCCTAAATTCTTGCTGCAGGAACTCACCCCTCTTCCTACCCATGTCGTTGGTCCCAATGTGAACCACGACCTCTGCCTGTTCACCCTCTCCCTTCAGGATGCCCTGCAGCCGTTCAGTGACACCCTTGACCCTGGCACCAGGGAGGCAACAAACCATCCTGGAGTCACGTCTACGGCCACAGAAACGCCTATCTGTTCCCCTTACGATAGAATCCCCTACCACTATTGCACTCCCACTCTTTTTCCTCCCTTCCTGAGCAGCAGAAGCACCCCTGGTGCCAGGCAGTTGGCTGCTGCTGCCTTCCCCTGGTGAGTCATCCCCCTAGAAACATAGAAACATAGAAGATAGGAGTAGGCCATTCGGCCCTTCGAGCCTGCTCCGGCATTCAATGAGATCATGGTTGATCATCCAAATTCAGTACCCTGTCCCTGCCTTCTCCCCATATCCCTTGATTCCTTTAGCCTTAAGAAATATATCTAACTCCTTCTTGAATATATTTAATGAATTGGTCTCTACTGCCTTCTGTGGTAGAGAATTCCACAGGTTCACCACTCTCTGGGTGAAGAAATTCCTCCTCATCTCTGTCCTAAATGGCTTACCCCTTATCTTTAGACTGTGACCCCTGGTTCTGGACTCTCCCGACCATCGGGAACATCCTCCCTGCATCTAGTCTGTCTGAAGTGAACTAGAAGTGTGTGTCTTGAGCTGCAACTGCAGCCTTCCTTTGGTACTTTGACGTCTCAACTAATAGCCTGCATTTCCAACCACGTGACCAAAATCAATTCTTCATTCCTGAACATTTCTTCGGGGATCCAAACAAAACTGCTACTCTCTCCCTCCCCTCAACTGTTGAAGTTTATAATCCAGGGATCTGACAGGTTGAAATCTCTGTCGTGTTGTTCTAGGTCGAGGTGCAAGTGCACATCATGGCCTTGCTGTCTCCGCGGGATCTGTGCCAACTGGGGAGCGTTAATCGTTATTGGAATGCCACGGTACGTGACCCACTGTTGTGGCGCTACTTCCTACTGCGGGATCACCCACACTGGAATTCTGTGGACCATCTCTCACTGCCAGATGCAGCATTACTGAGCAAATCACTTACAGACAGTACAGAGCAGGACTACATGGCAGCGTAAGTGAGACAGGGTTTTAAAAAAATATATCCAATTTCCTTCCTATTATGTCCATGTATAATTGAGACACGGACTGCAGGAGTTGATTATAACAAGTCTTTGCTGAATGGAGACAACCTGGAAACTGAAACTACAGAAGCCTGCTAGGGCCTTTTATACAGGGGTGGTCACTGCCGGTACTGCAGTCTGAGACCAGTTATTCCCTTAAAGGTACATACACAACAATTCCTCCCCTTTTAGATAAACAGTACATAACATTCATTTAACAACTAAATAATAACTAATTACAATTACAATTACGGTTGCTAGATACATTGGTTGAAGTTAAGCAATTATAAGTTCAGTCTTTGCGGAGGCTTCCTGATTCTGTCTGGATAACGCCTCTTTGGGATATCAGGTTCTTCTGGCAAGGTTGAGTCGGGATCAATGTCGTTGTTTGGTTCGTCTGCTTCCAATATCACCGATTCTGCGGCAGCTGCAATTGGTACTTCGGTTTCATCGCCAGGTGTATCAGATCGTGGTGTGGAGTTGATGTTTTCCAGTGACTCTAGAATCTGGTCAGCATGGCGTCTTACAATGCTCTCTCCAACGTCCACGGTACACATTAGAGGTCCTTGCCGTGTACAGATCGTTCCTGGCTGCCATTTCTCTGTGCGGTAGTCCCGGGCCAAAACTGGTTGACCTATCTTAAAACTCCTGGTCGGCCTTTCATTCATATTCTGAAACTGCCTGTTCTCCACATCTCTTCTGATGTTTGGCTTAAACAAATCCAAGCAGCATCGTAGTCTTCGATTGAAGAACATCATGGCTGGAGTTTGGTTGGTAACCGCATGTGTCGCATTCCGGTAGGCAAACAAGAAGTTATCCACCTTGTGTTGTAGGGGTATATCTTCATTACACATTGCCTTGATAGCCTTCTTGAATGTTTGAACGAACCTCTCAGCCAATCCATTGGTGGCTGGATGACATGGGGCGGATGTGTAATGCTTAACACCATTGTTCTTTAAGAACCTCCGGAACTCTTCAGACACAAACTGTGGTCCATTGTCAGAGCAAATCTGTTCAGGCAGCCCATTCCTGGTGAATATGGTTCGTAAGACTGTGATAGTTTTTTCTGTGGTGGTTGAGGACATTTTTATTACCTCTGGCCACTTTGAATGTGCATCCACCGCAATTAAAAACATCGAGTCCATAAATGGACCAGCAAAATCAATGTGCACCCTTTGCCATGGAGATGAAGGCCACTCCCATGGATGTAGAGGGGCTTGTGGTGGGGCATTTTGGACCTTCTGGCATCCTGTACAGCTCTTGGTCATCTCTTCGATTTCTGTATCAATTCCTGGCCACCACACAAACGCTCTGGCTAAGTCCTTCATTTTTACCCCTCCCAGATGACCCTCATGATGCTCATTGAGCACTCTATCCTTCAATTTGGGTGGAATTACTACTCTGGATCCACACATCAAGTTTCCTCTGCACACTGACAGCTGTTCTCTTCTCGGCGAGAATGCTGGCAACAGTGGTTCGCCATGTGCTGGCCATCCCTTCACTGTTAAATCATAGACCCAGGAGAGTGTCGGGTCATTTCATGTTTCCTTTTCTATGTTTGCATTCGTCACAGGGAGACATTCGACTATAGTCGAGTGAAATAACTCCACTGGATCCACTGCCAGTTCTTCTTCCACCGTCGGCAACGGTAGGCGCGACAATCCATCAGCATTCCCATGCTGTTTAGTTCCTTTGTACTCGATGTCATATTGGTGAGCCCCTAGGAAAAGGGACCACCTCTGTAGCCGTTGTGCCGTCATTATCGGTACGCCCTTCTGAGGGTTGAAAATGGAGACGAGAGGTTGATGATCAGTTAGTAGAGTAAATTTCTGACCGTGCAGGTAGTGATTGAACTTCTTCACCCCCCACACCAGGCTGAGGGCCTCTCTGTCAATCTGGGCGTAGTTACGTTCGGCTGAAGTTAACGAGCGTGACGCAAAAGCTATCGGCCTCTCTGAACCATCAAGGAATTTATGTGACAGTACCGCCCCAATGCCGTAGGGAGACGCATCACACGCCAGTCTTATCGGTAGTGATGGGTTGTAGTGAGCCAATACTTCTCTTGAAGTGATTAGGTCCTTACTCTTCTGAAAGGCCCGCTTACATTCATCGCTCCATTTCCATGCTACTCCCGTTCGTAGTAGGGCGTTCAGTGGATGCAGAATTGTGGACAAATTCGGCAAAAACTTATGGTAGTAATTCACCAATCCGAGGAATGACCTCAGTTGCGACACATTTTCAGGCACTGGAGCCTTAACTACCGCTTCAATTTTGTCAGGGGACTTATGCAACCCCTCTTCATCAATCACGTGGCCACAATATGATATCCGTTTCTTAAAAACTCGCACTTGGGGCGATTGGCTCGTAGCCCATGTTCACGTAGTCTAGTGAGCACCTGCTCTAGGTTGGCAAGGTGTTCACTGTCATCTTCACCTGTCACTAGGATGTCGTCCAAGTAACACTGAGTCCCCGGAATCCCTTGCAGGACTTGTTCCATCGCTCTTTGCCATATCGCCGGAGCTGATGCTACTCCGAATACCAGTCGATTATACTGGTAAAGACCTTTGTGAGTGTTTATCGTGAGATACTTCCTAGAGGATTCTTCAACCTCCATCTGCAAATATGCTTGTGCTAGGTCAATTTTTGTAAAACGCTTCCCTCCAGATAGTGAGGCGAAGATATCTTCTATCCTTGGAAGAGGATATTGTACTGTGTGAAGGACTGGGTTCACTGTCACCTTGAAGTCCCCACAGATGCGAACCTTCCTTGGCTCCTCAGACTTATTGTTTAACGTTTTCTTCATGACAGGAACGATGGGTGTCGCCCACTCGCTCCAGTCTACCTTAGATAACACGCCTGCATTCTCCAGATTCTCCAGCTCTGCCTCGACGGCTGGGCGAATTGCATATGGTACCGGTCTTGCTTTGAAAAACTTGGGAATTGCATTCTCCTCTATTTTTATCGAGGCGGTTACGCCTTTAAGAGTGCCCAGTTCTTGTTGAAATACCTCTTTGGCGTCAGCTAAGATTGTTGACAATCGTCCAGGAGTGACGTTGTCATCTTTTTTACCAGCCACCATCAGCGCCTGAATGGAGTGCCAGTCTAAACTTATCTTTCTGATCCATTCACGTCCCAATAACGGTGGTCCACCATCTTGCAGAATGTAGAGATACAATTTCCGTATTTTCTTGCCGTTGTATTCGACAGGCACCCTTATTTTTCCTCTGGGGTATACTTTTTGCCCCGTATACGTCCTCAAGACAATGGATGTCTCTCTCAAGGGTATGTGTGAGAATAGCCGCTCGTAGTCTCGTCAATTCATGACGGTTAGAGCTGATCCTGTATCCAATTCCATTTTGACTTGGGACCCTGCTATCGTGAGGGTGACCCAAATGGTTCGGTGATCCTCTTTTGCGATTACGTTGTGAAGTTTGAGACAGCTTAGTCTCTTGTTCCCGGATTCACTATCGCTCATCTGGTCTTCGGAACTACTGTCCGTCATCTTTTGTACTTTCCTGTATGGTTCCTTAGTAGCCTTTTTGTTGTTGTTGGTATTCTTCCCAGACCTGCAAATTCGTGCAATGTGTCCCATCTTTCTGCATTGCCTGCATATTTTGTCCTTGGACCAGCAGTCCTTCTGGTCATGGTTTGTTCTGCCGCAGCGATAACATTTTGCAAATCCCCATGTCATTTCGTGGCTTTTGTTGTATTTCCGCAGCTCCCCTTGCTGCTGCTTCATATGATACTGCCACACTGAAAGCCTTATCTAGCGTCAGCTCTTTCTCTGAGAGTAACCTCTTCTGGGTTCCTTCACTCAGGAGTCCACAGACAAATTTGTCCCGTAAGGTATCTGCCTGTCCTGCTCCGAACTGGCAGTGCTTTGATAGCTTGCGTAGTTCGTTAAGGTAATCAGCATTGCTCTCATCTTTGTGCTGATTTCTCCTGTGGAATTTAAATCTTTCTGCTATCAGCAGCGGTGTAGGATTTAGGTGTTCCTGTAGGAATCTGTGTGTAGAGCCAGATGATGTAGGCGGGGTTTTAAATGAATTTTGTGCATCTGTGTTCACTATGGAGAGAGACGATGCAGACATCGAAATCGGGCAAGGGGACTGTGACATACTTGAACATATTAGCATCGAGAGGGAGGAGGTGCTAGCGGTTTTAGCAGGCCAAAAAGTGGATAAATCCCCAGGCCCGGACGAGATGTATCCCAGGCTGCTGTGGGAGGCAAAGGAGGAGATTGCAGGGGCTCTGACACAAATTTTCAGAACCTCTCTGGCCACAGGGGATGTACCAGAGGACTGGAGAACAGCTAATGTAGTACCATTATACAAGAAGGGTAGCAGGGATAAACCAGGGAATTACAGGCCAGTGAGCCTAACATCTGTGGTAGGGAAATTATTGGAAAAAATTCTGAGGGACAAAATTAGTCTCCACTTGGAGAGGCAAGGATTAATCAGGGATAGTCAGCATGGCTTTGTCAAGGGTAAATCATGTCTGACAAATCTGATTGAATTTTTTGAGGGGGTGACTAGGGGGGTGGATGAGGGAAATGCTGTGGATGTGGTTTACATGGACTTCAGTAAAGCTTTTGACAAAGTCCCGCATGGGAGACTGGTCAGGAAGGTAAGAGCCCATGGGATCCAGGGTGCCTTGGCGCGTTGGATCCTAAACTGGCTGAGTGGCAGGAGGCAGAGGGTGGTGGTCGAAGGATGCTTTTGTGACTGGAAGCCTGTGTCCAGTGGGGTACCTCAGGGACCGGTGCTGGGTCCCTTGTTGTTTGTGATCTACATAAATGATTTGGATGAGAATGTAAAAGGTATGATCAGTAAGTTCGCAGATGACACGAAAATTGGTGGGGTGGTAAATTGCGAGGAGGAAAGCCGCAGGCTACAGGACGATATAAACGGGTTGGTCAGATGGGCGGAAAAGTGGCAAATGGAATTTAACCCTGAAAAGTGCGAGGTGATGCATTTTGGACGGACAAATAAGGCAAGGGAATACACAATGAGTGGTAGGACCCTAGGAAGTACAGAGGGTCAGAGGGACCTTTGTGTACATGTACATAGATCTCTGAAGGCAGCGGAACAGGTAGATAACGTGGTTAAAAAGGCATATGGGATACTTGCCTTCATTAGCCGAGGCATAGAATATAAGAGCAGGGAGGTTATGATGGAGCTGAACAAAACACTGGTGAGGCCACAGCTGGAGTACTGTGTGCAGTTCTGGTCACCTCACTATAGGAAGGATGTGATTGCTTTGGAGAGGGTGCAGAGAAGATTCACCAGGATGTTACCTGGGATGGAGCGCCTCAGCTATGAAGAAAGACTAAACAGGCTGGTGTTGTTTTCCTTGGAGCAAAGAAGGCTGAGGGGGGACCTGATTGAGGTGTACAAAATGATGAGGGGCATAGATAGGGTAGATAAAGAGAAACTTTTCCCCTTAGTAGGGGGGTCAATAACAAGGGGGCATAGATTCAGGGTAAGGGGCAGGAGATTTAGAGGGGATTTGAGGAGGAACTTTTTCACCCAGAGGGTGGTTGGAATCTGGAACTCACTGCCTGAAAGGGTGGTAGAGGCAGGAACCCTCACAACATTCAAGAAGCATTTGGATGAGCACTTGAAATGCCATTGCATACAAGGCTATGGACCAAATGCTGGAAAATGGGATTAGACAGGACAGGGATGGATGGGCGGCACGGACACGATGGGCCGAAGGGCCTCTTTCTGTGCTGTAAAACTCTATGACTCTATGATAGCAACAATTTCGTTAAAACTCTTCGCCTTCGGTTTGGCTGGAGTAATCAGGTCCCACAATAGGCCGTACGTTCTTACGCCCATTAAATTTAGCAATACCGATGCCTTTTTCTCATCGGCTATTTCGTTTGCCTCGCAATATACCTCGACTCTTTCCACATACGTGGTCCAGTCTTCTATTGCATTATCGAAGGCAGTGATATCGCCAGTCTTTGGCATCTTGAAAATCTAAGATGGCGCCTCCCGCGCTTTTCCTTCTTCCCCGCGAGTTAAGATGGCGCCTCCCGCGCTTTCCCGCCACTGCCGCTGCTGCCAACGCTGTTGCTGGTGATTATATTTATTTTACTATCCTGTAATGGCGACGCCCTATGGTCTTCGCGCCTCCCCGATCGCTGCTGCCAACGCCGCTCTCCGCGGTATTTTTATTTTTCTATCGCGCTTCAATATTTGCTCTGTTAATTGAAGAACCGTTCCCATCGTGGAGCGGACCCTCTGGGACACTTCCCTCCCTCTTCTTAGGTCCGAACGCTGCCCAGCTTCGAAGCACCGGCCGCGCCCTGTGTGCTCCACCCTCTCTCTCTCTCTTTGCTTCCCGACTCGCTGCCCAGCCCCGTTGCAGAGCCACCCGATCGAGCTCTAGCCCGCCGCAGCCCAGGAAGTATCAGTGCACTACCTGCCACCAGCCCGATTAGCTGGGAAACCACAGACTGGAGAACCAAGCCTGGCTCTCGACAATCTCTCCTGCAACTTTTCAATTCGATGATTTGGAGGGCGGTTGCCCACGGTCGACGCCCGTTTCTCGAGTTCCTTTGGATTATTTTTTTTTCTTTCTTCTGGCTTCGACCTTCAATAACGTCGTCTGAGGTGCTGCCGAGTTGCAGGTAAGTTCGTTTCTTACTCGTCGCCAGTATTATGTCCGTGTATAATTGAGACACGGACTGCAGGAGTTGATTATAGCAAGTCTTTACTGAATGGAGACAACCTGGAAACTGAAACTACAGAAGCCTGCTAGGGCCTTTTATACAGGGGTGGTCACTGCCGGTACTGCAGTCTGAGACCAGTTATTCCCTTAAAGGTACATACACAACACTTCCCTCCCACTGACAGTTTTGGGTCTGGTTCTGTGGGCATTGGCGACCTCCATGACCTCTTCGAGCTGACCATTACTCATATGTGAGCCTAGTCAATGAGTGTCAACAGGATATTCAGCCATGAGGCCGTCACCGCGGGGCTCAATGCTGCGAAGTGTCCACTCGCTACCCACTGCCCTGTAAAGTGCTACCCGTAATCAGTGCTGGAGATAGAATGGGTACTGCACAGAAGGAGGCCATTTGGCCTGTCGCGCCCATGCCGGCTCTCTGCAAGAGAACTTCAGCTAGTCCCACTCCCTCGCCCTTTCCCCGTAGCCCTGCAAATTCTTTTCCTTCAGGTACTTATCCTATTCCCTTTTGAAAGCCGCGATTGAATCTGCCTCCACCACCCTTTCAGGCAGTGCATTCCAGATCATAACCACTCGCTAAGTAAAAAGTTTTTCCTCATGCCGCCTTTGATTCTTCTGCCAATCACTGTAAATCTGTGTCCTCTGGTTCTCGACCCTTTCGCCAATGGGAACAGTTTCTCTCTATCTACCCTGTCCAGACCCCTCATGATTTGAACACCTCTATCAAATCTGCTCTAAGGAGAACAACCCCAGCTTTTCCAGTCTATGCACGTAACTGAAGTCCCTCATCCCTGGAACCATTCTTGTAAATCTTTTCTGTACCCTCTCTAAGGCCTTCACATCCTTCCTAAATGCGGTGCCCAGATGGGTGAACATTATTATTTTTTACTGTTTAACAGATTATATTTTATACCAAAGTAGGGCTGAAGGAGGCACAGATTTACAATAATCACAAAAGTAGTTAAAGAGGGTTAGAAGAAATGCCTTTACAGAGGGAGGTTAAAATGTGGAATTTTGTGCCACAAACCATTGCTGAAGTGGAGTCCGTAAATTCTTTTAAAAGGGAATTAGGTAGTTGTCTGAGAAAGAGGAATATTAAAGGGTATGGGAAGCGAGCAAGAACATAAGAAATAGGACCAGGAGTCGGCCATTTGGCTCCACGAGCCTGCTCCGCCATTCAATAAGATCCTGGCTGATCTTCTACCTCAACTCCACTTTCCTGCACTATTCCCATATCCCTTGATTCCCTTTGTTCGCAAAAATCTATCGATCTCAGCCTTGAATATACCCAATGACTGAGCCTCCACAGCCCTCTGTGGCAGAGAATTCCAAAGATTCACCACCCTCTGAGTGAAGACATTTCTCCTCATCTCAGTCCTAAATGGCCGACCCCTTATTCTGAGACTGTGACCCCTGGTTCTAGACTCCCCAGCCAGGGGAAACATCCTCCCTGCATCTACCCTGTCAAGCCCCTTAAGAATTTTATATGTTTCAATGAGATCACCTCTCATTCTTCTAAACTCTAGAGAATACAGGCCGAGTCTTCTCAATCTCTCCTCATAGGACAATCCCTCCCATCACAGGAACCAGTCTGGTGAACCTTCGCTGCACTCCCTCTATGGCAAGTATATCCTTCCTTAGGTAAGGAGAACAAAACTGTACACAACACTCCAGGTGTGGTCTCACTAATGCCCTGTATAGGGAGGGATTAGACCAGGTGGTTCACGTGGAGAGAAACACCAGCACTGACTTGAAGGGCTGAATGGTTTGTATCTGTGCTGGAACTTTTTATGATTCTCTAGTTCATAGAACAGTAGAAGTTTATAGCACAGAAGGAGGCCATTCTGCCCATCTATCTACTGGATCTTTAATAGAATAATTCAAAACTACTCCCACTGCCCCACTCTCTTTCCATATTGCTGTACCTTCCTCTGCTTCAGATATTTATCTATTTTCCCCTAAAAGATGTAATGGTTCTGCCTCAAACACTCACTGTGGCAAAGCATTCCATACTCCAACAACGTTCATAGAAACATAGAAGATAGGAGCAGGAGTAGGCCATTCGGCCCCTCGAGCCTGTTCCGTCATTTAATGAGATCATGGCTGATCATCCAAATTCAGTATAATAGCAAAAAATTCAGTACCCTGTCCCTGCTTTCTCCCCATATCCCTTGATCCCTTTAGCCTTAAGAAATATATCTAACTCCTTCTTGAATATATTTAATGAATTGGCCTCAACTGTCTTCAGTGGTAGAGAATTCCACAGGTTCACCACTCTCTGGGTGAAGAAATTCCTCCTCATCTCAGTCCTAAATGGCTTACCCCTTATCCTTAGACTGTGACCCCTGGGTCTGGACTCCCCCTGCCATCGGGAACATCCTTCCTGCATCTAGTCTGTCCAGCCCTGTCAGAATTTTATAAGTTTCAATGAGACCCCCTCTCATTCTTCTAAACTCTAACCTCTCTCCTCACTATCAGTAACACACGTAAATTGTCACTCACTGCCCAGCCAGAGCAAATAGTCTTTCCCCTTTCACTATATCAAAGCTCTTCATCATTTAAAAAAACCTCTGTTAAATCGCTTACCTTTGTCTGATACCGTGGAAATAGTTCCCGTATCTTTAATCTCTCCTCAAAACTGTAGTTTCCCAAACCTGGCATCATCCTGGTTATTTATGCTGTGTGCTCTCTATGGGTTTAATATCCTTTCTGTAATGAGATACCCAGAATTGAGCACAGTATTGTGGGGAGACCAAACGCAGATTGGGTGACCGCTTTGCGGAACACCTCCGTTCAGTCCGTAAGGATGTCCCCGAGCTTCCGGTCGCCTGTCACTTTAATTCACCGCCCCATTCCCACTCAGACCTCACCGTCCTTGGCCTCTTGTACTGTTCCACGGAAGCTCAGCGTAAGCTCGAGGAACAGCGCATCATCTTCCGATTAGGCACTTTACAGCGCTCCGGACTCAATATCGAGTTCAACAATTTCAGATCATAACCTCGGCCCCTATTATATTTTTAATTATTTTTTATCCACACCTTTGTTTTGGCCCTCCTCCCTTTTTTTTCTCTCCCACATGGCAGCTGTCTCCCATTCTGCCAGCACATTTCACACCTAATCTAGAGCCGTCTTTTGTCTCCATTAGTCCTATCACCATCTCATCTCGTTTTGAATACCTCTTAATGTCTCTTCACTTCTCTTTTGTTCTCTCCCAGCCTGGCCTTTAGTCTTGACAAAGGGTTTGACCCGAAACGTTGACTTTATTTTCTCTCCATGGATGTTGCCTGGCCTGCTGAGTTTTTCCAGCATTTTCTGTTGTTATTTCAGATTTTCAACATCTGCAGTATTTTGCTATCGTACAGTATTGTGTCTAACTGTTGTCAAACCAATGTTTTGTACATTTCTCATGACTTCTGATTTTCTTTCTCTAATTTGCTCATCACTGCCACCTCCAGCTCCACCTTGCTGTTGCTTTGTTGTAGGATGGAGCTGTGCTGTATGCGGTGGGTGGGAATTCCTGATCTGATAAAGCTATCGTGAGACTGATCCATAGAGTAAAATAGCCTTACATGAGAGGCTGGAGGTGTTGAACCGTTCTCACAATCTCAAAACTGTGGAACTTCCTCGGTTTTCCTTCCCTTCTTGGTTAATAATCTCAGTAAGGGAAAATTTATCAACAGCACCTTGTATTTATATAGCGCCTTTAACGTAGTAAAATGTCCCAAGGTGCTTCACAGGAGTATTATAAGACAAAAAATTTGACACCGAGCCACATAAGGAGAAATTAGGGCAGGTGACCAAAAGCTTGGTCAAAGAGGTAGGTTTTAAGGAGCGTCTTAAAGAAGGAAAGAGAGATAGAGAGGCGGAGAGGTTTAGGGAGGGAATTGCAGAGCTTGGGGCCCAGGCAACAGAAGGCATGGCCACCAATGATGGAGCGATTCGAATCCGGGATGCTCAAGAGGGCAGAATTAGAGGAGCGCAGATATCCCGGGGGTTGTGGGGTTGGAGGAGATTACGGAGATAGGGAGGGGCGAGGCCATGGAGGGATTTGAAAACAAGGATGAGAATTTTGAAATCGAGGCGTTGCTTAACCGGGAGCCAATGTAGGTCAGCGAGCACAGGGGTGATGGGCGAACGGGACTTGGTACGAGTTAGGGCACAGGCGGCTGAGTTTTGGATCACCTCAAGTTTACGTAGGGTAGAATGTGGGAGGCCAGCCAGGAGTGCGTTGGACATTAGGGGTCCAGGACACGGGCAGTCGAGTTTTGGATGACCTCAGTGATCAAAATATGATCGAATTCAATGCAAATTGGAACTCACTAAAGTTAATGTAAGCAAGAAAACAATATTAGAAAAAAATAATGGCACTAAAGACTGACGATTCCCCAGGACCTGATGGTTTCCACCCCAGGGTCTTAAAGAAAGTAGGTGAGGAAATTGCAGATGTTTCAGCCATAATCTTCCAAAGCTTTCTCGATTCAGGAATTGTCCCTTTAGATTGGAAAATTACAAATATAACTCCATTATTTAAGAAAGGTGAGAGAGAGAAACCAGGAGATTATAGACCTGTTTGTCTGACATCTGTTGTGGGGAAGTTATTGGAATCTATAATTAAGGACAGAGGGACTGAGTAGTTAAAGAAATCTGAGCAGTTTAGTGAGAGTCACATGGATTTGTAACGGGTAGGTCACATCTAATGAACCGAATTCAATTTTTTGAGGAAGTAACTATAGTAGTAGACAGGGGAATGTCTATGGATGTAGTTTATATGGGCTTCCAGAAGGCATTCGATAAGGTTTCACACAAGAGACTGTTAGCTAGGATTAAAGCTCATGAAATTATTGACCTGGTTAGGAGATTAGTTAGGCAGTAGAAGACAGAGAGTAGGGATAATGGGTACGAACTCGAATTGGAAGGAAGTGATTGGAAGTGCCCCGCAAGGATCTGCGCTGGGGCCTCTGATTCACTATATTTATTACTGACTTAGAAGGGGGACCTGATTGAGGTGTACAAAATTATGAGGGGCATAGATAGGGTCGATAGAAAGGAACTTTTCCCCTTAGTAGAGGGGTCAATAACCAGGGGGCATAGATTTAAGGTAAGGGGCAGGAGGTTTAGAGGGGATTTGAGGAAGAACGAATTTCACCCAGAGGGTGGTTGGAATCTGGAACTCACTGCCTGAAAGGGTGGTGAAGGCAGGAACCCTCACAACATTCAAGAAGCATTTGGATGAGCACTTCAAATGCCATAGCATACAAGGCTACGGACCAAGTGCTGGAAAATGGGATTAGATTAGACAGGGCTTGATGGCCGGTGCGGACGCGATGGGCCGAAGGGCCTCTTTCTGTACTGTATAACTCTATGGGCTAGAAATTTGGTATCGCCCCGTTTGGGGTGCTAGTCCTGGCAAAGCAGAAAGTTTAGCGCCAGGCGCAATTTAGCGCCACCTCGCGTGATATTGGGTTGCAGCGCCCCTGAAGGTAATTGCGGCGCTAAATCAGGCGCTGCACGTTACTCTTAAGGCGCTAACCCGGCGGCACAACCCCATTTCGTGGCGGCGGGGCGCAGCGCAGGTGCTGTCAATAATCACTTTCCCCGAGACACACTGGCGCCGGACAGCTCTTAAAGGGGCGGGTCAATTAGGATCACCAGACACAACACTTCCTTGCAGGCCTTAAATTCGGCGCTAACTTACCTGTGGCGCTCCAGCCTAGCAAGACATGGAGAGGGTGAGGCAGAGGGCGGAGCGCTTCACAGATCGGACACTCAGAGCTTTGGTTGGCGCTGTGGAGCGCCGGCATGCTGTTTTGTACCCTGAGGATGGGAGGAGGCCTCATCAAGCCGATTACCAGCGAGCTTGGAGTGAGGTTGCCACCAGAGTGATCTCCAGCAGCGTGGCGCCCAGGACTCCAGTGCAGTGCAGAAAGAAGTTCAACGACCTCACTCGGGTCGTCAGGGTGAGTGCCTTTTCCACAATCATCTTCATCCCTCCAACTGCACCTGACTTTATGGCCAGAGGGTGCGCGAATCCCCAAAGGCCATCTGTCAGCCAGCACTCATGGCCCTTTCAGGAAACACACATGCACATTCAGCTCAGTGCATGATGTAAGGGCTATTCAACCATGGGAGGCATGTAATGTCAGCTCAGTGCATAATGTAAGGGCTATTCAACCATGGGGGGCATGTAATGTCAGCTCAGTGCATGATGTGTAAGGGTCACAAGGATCCCAAGGACACAGCAGGGTCCCAGAAAGCTGCGGATTGCCCGAGCTAAGAAGGGGGCATTTCCCCAGAAACCTGTTTAAACTGTGTGATTTTGAAATGTGTGTGCGTGGTAATTTCTAGTTTAAGCTGAGGGGAAGGTGGGGGTCTCCCAGTTGGGGAGAGGCCATACAAGAACCTCTACCCAGAGTTGGAAGGGGTCCCCGGACCCCGGAAAGGAGGAATTTTTGGATCCCATGAAAAACATTTTCTTTAAAAAGGCAACACATCATTCTCAACCGACAGAACATTCCAGAAGGAAGGGTGAACTGGGGGCCATTAACATCTAAAGGCCCTGGTCACCCCAACCCAAAACACCAGATGCAACACCTCTACAGGGCAAGAGCTCAACCCAAAACAAACCTCACAAAGAGGGAACAGACTGGTCAGAGCCAGGAGCTTCCAAAGCCAAACAAGACAAAGGAAAAGGATTAACGGACAATCTAGTCTACACTTCGCACCTACTCACACTTTGAGCACCGGACCGGACACAAGGGGACAGCCATCACCGGACCATTATTGGTATCTAAAGACAAAGGACTCTCAAGCCCAGATACAGTATAACTGGGGTGAGAATCTCACAGACAGCATGTGCGTGTGGAGGCAGAGTCGAAGGAACGCCCGACGAGAAGGAAGGAAGAAGAAGCCCGCGGACCACGGAGGCATCGGAACCAGAGACCGGAGAGCGAGGGGGGAGAAAAGCGCGCTGTTCCGGACCGAAAGCGTTTTCAAAACCGTACGAAAGGGGACTGTGAGTATGAGCTTTCCTCAATGAGGATCACCCCACTTAGTGATAGGAGGATGGGAGGCTTGTGGTAATAGGAATAGGGTTTAAGGTCATTTTAGTTCGGTTTCACCCTATGTTTTCCCTTCCCAGAACGATTGGTTAAGTTTAAAGTTCTATGTTTAAGGTACTGTTTTAAGAACTTGTTCAGGTTTAAAGACATCAAGGAACTTTCAGTGGGAAGTGCTGTGTGGAGTTCGGTACTGAGATTATTGCCTTGCTTGTGTTTCACGTGTCCAAATAAAGTGAGTTGTATCTTTTATCCGGTGTCTGCTTCTGGTTACTGCAATTTGAATCTGTCACAAATGTCCAAGCTGTAATTCGCGTTGTCGAACAGTAGTGGGGGAAGTGGGATTCAAAACCTCACGCCAGTAATTTGGGGGATGAGCTGCAATTGGGAATGAGCAGTTAGATTAAGTGGGACAGGCTGAAACTCTGCCTGGGGCTGTATCTGGTATAAACAACCAAGAGACACTTACTCAGAGAAATTCTCTGAGGACTGTGATTTGCTATAAACAGTCAAAAGCCCCAAACTCCTCAGGGACTGTACATCAGCCTGAGGTACCCAGGACTACCTGGGTGTAAGATAACCCCCCTTACAGATGTAAGGGCTATTCAACAATGGGGGGCATGTAATGTCAGCTCAGTGCATGATGTAAGGGCTATTCAACCATGGGGGGCATGTAATGTCAGCTCAGTGCATGATGGAAGGGCTATTCAACCATGGGGGGCATGTAATGTCAGCTCAGTGCATGATGTAAGAGCTATTCAACCATGGAGGGCATGTAATGTCAGCTCAGTGCATGATGTAAGGGCTATTCAACCATGGGGGACATGTAATGTCAGCTCAGTGCAGCATGTTTCATCACTTCCTGTCCTTTCTCCTGCAGGCGAAGCTGGCGAGGAACCGGAGGGAGCAAATCTGCACCGGTGGAAGCCGGCCTGAGCTGCACATCCTCACCGAGCTGGAGGAGAGAGTCCAGATGATTCTGGGAAGCCGGATGACTGGTCCTGTCACCTCTGGAGTTGCCGACCCCATAGTGCACAGCGATGGTAAGGTTATCACCTTTCTGATCTCTCTCCTACCACTTGTTCCCCCCACCAGCATGATTTTTCACTGTCGAACCACTACAGGACATTGCAGCACTCATGCCTCCCTCGCTGCCACCCTGTCCTCACTCTAAAGCCACTCCTGTACCTCCCTGCTTTCAGATGCTGATTCGCCAGGTGAGGAGGCGGGCCCTCAAGCTGCCACTGTGAGTGACTCTGGAGGCGCCGAGCAGGAGGAAGCCGGACCATGCCAAACACCCTCAGGCGAGCCAGCCCATCGGCAGACTGGGGGCACAACTTCCCTGGAGGGGAGCGGGGGGGGACAGCTCTGAGGAGGAACCAACTCCAGGCACCAGCGGGCTGCAGCAACGCAGGGGGGGCAGGGAAGCTCGGGGGCCGTCTCCCCGGAGGGCGAGTCAGGCCGCCAGTGCTGCTGCACAGAGCGCAGAGGAGCTGCGTGCCCTCGCAGAAATGAGCGCCCAGGCTGGGCTCAGGCACACTGAGCTCATGGCTGCATTGGCAAGGTTGCCTGAAACCATCGAGACACTGGCGAGGAGTGTCCAAGACTTCGGCGCAGCACAGGCCCGGAGTGCGCAGTGCTTCAGCGAAGCAATGGAAAGGACTGTCCAGGGCTTCATCGAAGCAATGGAAAGGACTGTCCAGGGCTTCATCGAAGCAATGGAAAGGACTGTCCAGGGCTTCATCGAAGCAATGGAAAGGACTGTCCAGGGCTTCAGCGAAGCAATGGAAAGGACTGTCCAGGGCTTCACCGAAGCACTGGCACCTGCCACGCAAGTGCTGAATGCTGCCACGCAGTCACTCACTGGTCTCCTGCATACGCAGATTGAGGCCACGCGAGCACTAACTGCTGCCTCCCTCGATGGCTCAGGCAGGATTACCCGGGGCCCTCACAGCACCACAGCAGGCCAGCAATCTGTGCTCCATCAGATTGCTCCGGATGCTGAAGTGCTGCCCCGTGGGAGTGCCAGTGTGTTGGTCGAGCAGGGAGTTGCTGTCCTCTCTCAAGATGACAGCATTCCTGCTGCCTCCACTGCAGCTGCCACCACCTGCAGGACAGACTGCTTCCACCCATGCACAGGTGGAGCAGTCAGCAGCCGGGCCCTCTAGGCCCAGAGGTCATCCAGGCCGCCCCTCAGGGGCATCTGCGCTCAAGAACAGTCAGCAGGCCTCCCCCAGCCTTGCTGCAGCCACTGGGGTGACATTAAGGAGGAACTGCAGGGAGGGAAGGGGCCAGACCTGAAAGAGACCAAGATCACCATCAGGGGGCAACCAGTAAAGGGTGCTGATGAAGCCTCTGCTGAGTTGGAATCAAGGCCAAGGAAGATGGTATGATTGTTATTTATGTTTTGGGCAGCCTCCCGGGTGTGGGAGGGACTAATGTGTCAGTGTGTTAGTTTTGCTTTCTGTTCCTATTGTTTTTTAATGTTAAATAAAACACTATGGCCTAGAAATTGGGTTGGTAGCACCGGCGCTGAGCGCCTAAAGAGACCTGGAATTGGGGCAAAGCCCTATGTTGGGGCGAGCGCTATGAGGATAGCGCCGACTCAGAAATTGACTATACAATTAGTGCCTGCGCTAAGTGTTTGCGCGCGCCCGCGAGCGCAAACAGCTCATGAGGTCATTTCAGTGTGCAACGCCTTTTAGGAGCGCCTGAGCGCATATTGGGTGGCGCCCGGAGCCTTAGCGCCCAGCGCTATTAGTGACAGTTCGAGGGAGGGCTAACAGGCCCTTCTCGGAGTAGGGCGGCGCTATTTAAAGGGGACAGCTCTAGTGCAGAATCTTCCGCCACTTGGCCTGCTCATTGCGATCGCTGCTAGAGAGAGTTGGCGAGCTAATGTGGAGCAGAGTTCTGGGATTTGAGCTTTACAGTACTTGGCACCTTCAACCCTGTCCGAAGCACTTGCAGCACTACACCTAAAAGCCTTTTGACCAACTGGCATCGGAATGGGAGCTTGTTTGGAGGGTGACGGCCTCATCACCCAACACTGTGAAGGGGCAGAGAGACGGCGGGAGAGAGGGCCGGGATTGGCCAGAAGGAGGAGGGGCAATGGAGGTCGGCCAATCCGACGGGATGCTGCGAGGGTCTTTAGGCAGCAGGTGACAAGCCTTGACATGTCGGAGGAGCAGTGTTTGCGAAGGCTCCGAATCTGGAGGGACATTGTTACTGATCTGTGCCACCTGCTTGGTCAGGATCTGCAGCCGCGTGAACGCTGCAGAACCTCTCTGTCCGTGATGGCCACACTGACTGAAGGCCTCCATTTTTATGCCAACGGATCCTTTCAGTCAGCCATTGGGGACAATGCGACTGTCGCTCAGGCTGCAGTCCGCTGTTGCATCCGGCAAGTGACAGATGCCCTTTATAGGCGACCGCGTTCATTCATTACCTTCCCTCGGATCCTGCACAAGCAGGCGGAGGAGGAGGAGTATGAGGAGGAAGAGCAGGCGGAGGAGGAGGAGGAAGATGGAAGGGCTGCTGAAAGTGGAAGGTCCATACGTCAGAGGCTCCTCTGGACTCGTCTCGACACCCCTGTGGCGGAATGGTGAGAGTCTTATCTCATGCGCACTTTGGATGTTTGAGGGCCTCTGCATGCCAGCATCACTGAAAGTAGTCACATGCACCAAGCAACATTGAAACTTCTGTTTATTGACACAAAAGTCTTTCATTACAGCTAAACAACGTAAAGTGAGCAGAAACCATAACTTCCAAAATAAATGTGACCTGTTCGGCAAAGCAGCAAAACTCAACAAAAATCTGCACCTATAACAGCAGGTGAGGGTGTCCTTGAATTTGGACAAACAAACGTCTCAGCACCTCCCTCTACAACTGGCCCCTTGAGGGAGAACGACTTCTCGTTCGCGCCCGGCCCCTTCCCTCCCTGCTGCTCCTACGTAATTGCACCCCAGTGGCGGCCTCAAGGCTGGAGGACGCTTGCCGACTGTCTGGAAGCGCAGAAACCCCTGAGGTACGGCCTGGCCGACCTCTGGGCTTGGAGGGTGCGGACGCAGGATGCTTGCTTTGAGCATGGCTGGAAGCAGTGTGGGCTGCAGGTGGTGGCAGCTGCAATGCAGGCGTCCCAGCACTGGCATGTGCAATGGTCTCCTGACGAGAGAGTCCAAAGATGTGCGGGTTAGGTTGATTGGCTATGATAAATTGACCCTTAGTGTTAGGGGGATTAAATACGTGGGGTTACGGGGATAGGGTGGATATGTGTTGGTGTAGGGGTTACGGGGATCGGGTGGGATATGTGTCAGTGCAGGCTCGATGGGCCGAAACGGCCTCTATCTGCACTGTGGGGTTTCTGTGATTCTGTGACCTGCACCATGGTCGGACGACGCACTGGCTATCTGAGGGGAGCGGCTCGGCTCATCCGCCACAATCGCAGGCTCCACGGATTCCTGGCCTTGTACGGGAGTGGAAGGGCCCGGGGTGATCCTATCTGATGCAGAGAGGGTGGCTGCAGTGAGACATCGCGTTGCGTCAATCTGGCCATGGAGGAGCCCAGCAAGTGAATGCGTGGCAACAGTGAGGACCTGTGTGCCAGGTGCCAGTGCTTCGGAGAAGGCCTGGACAGTTCTTCCCATGGCCTCGGACAAGGCAGGAGCCGACCGCTCCACTGCCTCAGACAAGCCCTGCACAGACCTTTCCAGGGATTGTCCGAAGCCCTGAACAGTCCTTTCCATTGCCGACTCAAAGCCGTGGACAGTCCTCTCCATTGTTGGGCCGAAGCCCTGGATAGTCCTGTCCATTGTGGCCCCGAAGCCCTGGATAGACCTGTCCATTGTTTCCCCGAACACCTGGAGAGACCTCTCCATTGTTGCGCCAAAGCCCTGCAGAGTCCTCTCCATTGTTGCGCCAAAGCCCTGCAGAGTCCTCTCCATTGTTGCCCCGAAGTCCAACATACTCCTAGCCAATGAATCTATTGACTCAGGCATCTTCTCCACTGCAGCCATCAGCTCCGTGTGTCTGACCTGGGCCTGGTTGCTCATCTCTGCCAGGCGACGGACCTCATCTGCACTCTGTGCAGCAGTCATGACGACCTGCCTTGCCCTGCGGGGAGACGGTGGCCGAACTTGCCTATCCCCCCTGTGTTGCTCCATGCCGCTTGGTCCGGCAACTGGTTCATCCTCAGAGCCACCCCCCCCTCCCCTCCAGGGGACTACTATCCCCAGTCTGCAGATGTCTCAGCTCTCCGGATTCTGCAACGGCTGGTCCGGATTCCTCCTGGTCCTCGCCTCCGGTGGCACTGGCACTGGCAGCTTCAGCGCGTTGAGCCCGAGTTGGTGCTGCTTCATCTGAAAGTGGGAGGTGGAAGAGTGGCTTTAGCAAAAGGACAGGTTTGCTGAAAGGCATGCCAGATTGCGGCATGGCCCTGACATGGCTGCACACTGAGGATGCATGCTGGCGGGGGGACCAAGTGGAAGGCAACAGGTGGAAAAGGTGAGAGTCTTACCCTCGCTGTCGGTAATGGGGTCGGCAGATGCAGTGGTCACAGGACCAGACAGACGTCCTCCAAGTATCTGGTGCACTCTCTCCTCCAGATCCGTGAGAGTGACCACTTGTGCAGGTCCGCCACCGGTTCGATGCTGTTCTTTTCTAATCTGCGCCATCTTGGACTGCAGGGGAAAGAAGGGGAGGTTCTGTTACATGAGGCCTTGAGACATCATCGCATGCCCCCCATTGTGCAAGAGCCCTTACATGAGGCCTTGAGACCTCATCGCATGCCCCCCATTGTGCAAGAGCCCTTACATGAGGCCTTGAGAGATCTGGCCATGTGTCTGCCCAGAAAGGGCCATGGGTGCATACTGACAGATGGCCAGTGGCGCATCATTGCAGCAGGGTGCCCGAAGTCAGCTGCAGATGGAGGGAAGCACAAGTTTGGTAAACCATCACTCACCCTAACGATCCGTGTGAGGTCGTTGAATTTCTTCCTGCACTGAACAGGGGTCCTGGTCGCCATGCTGCTGGAGTTGACCCTCACAGCAACCTCCCTCCAAGATCGTCGATAAGCCTTCTGATTTGGCCTCTTGCCATTATCCGGGTACAGGACCTGTCGACGGTGTTCAACTGCAGCCACCAAGTGGTCCAGAGCCTCAGTGCTGAAGTGCTCTGCTCTCTGCCTAACCTTCTCCATAATGAACAACTTTGTACCGCCAGACAAGGGCGAGCGCCGAATCTGAGGCCTTCAGGGTGTTGGGTGTTGAAGCTCAGTCTGACTGATCCACCCCTTTAAGAGCCAGCCGGCGCCTGCAGGTCTCGTGCTTTGCCATAATTGAGTTCACCTGCGCTGCGCCCGTCCGCGTCGAAATTAAGTAGCGCCTGACCTTTTGCGCCTTAAGAGCACCGTGCAATGGCTGATTTAGCACCTCAATCCCCTTTGGGGGCGATGCAACCCAATATCGCGCCAGGCGCGGATAGCTCGCGTCTGGCTATAAACTTAGCGCATCGCCAGTTCTAACGCCTCAAGCGGGGCTATACCCAATTTCTAGGCCATTTAAACCATGTCTGCTATTTACATGCATATTGCCCTTCACAGGCTTGGGGGTATGAGGGCGGTTCCATTCCTGTTCTTGAAATGGCAACAAGCATTCCGTGAGAGGGGCCGAGAAGCGGCTTCTGATCAGCCTCTGACGCACGGCCCTTCCAGTTAGTACCTCCCTCCCATCTTGGTCCTCCTCCTCCACCTCCTCCTCCTCCTCCTCCTCCTCCTCTGCTGGTGCTCCAATGTCTGGTGGCAATGGCTGGGTACGTAGGATAGCCAGGTTATGCAGCATGCAACAAACAACCATGAAGTGCGAGACTCGCTCAGGCGAGTACTGCAGTGCTCCTCCGGAATGGTCCAGACAGCGGAACCGCTGCTTCAGCACGCCGATTGTGTGCTCCACAATGTTCCTCGTCGCCTGATGGCTCGCATTGTAGCGTTCTTCAGCAGGGGTGCTGGGTGACCGGAGCAGGGTCATCAGCCACGGGCACAGAGGATAGCCCTTGTCCCCGAGAAGCCAGCCTCCTGGGTGAACCGGGGCCTCGAAAAGGTCTGCAACAGAAGTCTGGCGCAGGATGAAGGCGTCGTGGCTGCTGCCTGGGAACTGTGCATTCACTGCAAGGATCAGCTGTCTGTGGTCACAGACCAGCTGCACATTCAAGGAATGGAACCCCTTGCGGTTGCGGAACTCCTCCAGATTGAAAACAGGCGTCCGCAAAGCCACGTGCGTGCAGTCAATGGCACCCTGCACCATGGGGAAGTCCGCTATTGCTGTGAAGCCCTCTGCGTGCTCCCGCTGCTTGTCCGGGGTCACTGGGAAGGAGATGTACTGCCGCCTCCTTTTAAACAGGGCATCAGTCACTTGACGGATGCAGCAATGCACCGCAAACTGCGAGATGCTGACTATGTCCCCAGTTGCAGCCTGCAAAGAGCTGCTCGCGTAGAAGTTCAGGGCAACAGTCATCTTCACAGCCACCGACAGAGATGTCCTGCACCTTATCTGAGGCTGCAGATCTATCCGAAGCAGGTGGCACAGCTCAGTCACCACCTCCTTTTTAAAGCGCAGCCTTCTGATACACTGCTCCTCTGACATTTTCATGTAGGAAAACTGCTATCGGAAAACCCTGCCAGCGTAAGGTCTGGTGTGACGACGTCTGTTGGCCCTCCTCCGTCTGGCCATGCCTGCCCCTCTCTCCCTGCGTCTCAGTGCCCTTTGCAGATGATACAGCAGCAGGAGGTTCCCCTCCAATGCAGCCGCCATAATAAGTGCCAACAGGAAGGTTCCCCGTTGTAAAGGCTCACCAACAGCAAGGTGATGGTCAGAAGGCTGAAGTTCATCTGCCTGCGCTGGCTCAGTGGTCCAAATGGCTCTCAGTGTGCAGATCAGCAACTCTTTGTAACTCTCGAGGAAGTTGTGCTCCAAAAATGGCTGCCGCTTTTAAACCACATCAGTCCCCTTTAAATAACGCCCCTCCAGCCCGAGAGCGACTGGGGAACGTTCCAGGTAAGCTGTCCTTATTAGCGGCAGGCGCTACGGAGGGGGGCGCCACTGAATTTCCGGTCCGGGGCGCCCAAAAGGCGTTGCACACTCAAATGATGTCATAATCTGCCTGCGCCCATGAGCGGGCGCTAAGATTTAGCGCCGGCGCTAAATGTCAGCTCAATATGGGGAGAGGCGCTAGTTTCGCTGCGCCCATCCGGAAATTGGCTAGTGCCCCATTTCTCGGCCTCTTTAGGCGCTAAACGGGGGCGCAACCAACCGAATTTCTCCCCCCACGACTCTATGAGATAACGCAATAGGGAGCCATATATCCAAGTTTGCTGATGACGCAATGATTGGTGGCACCGTAAGTAGTGTAGACGGGAGCATCAATTTACAAAGAGACATTGATAGATTTAATGAGTGGGCAAAACTGTGGCAGATGGATTTCAACACAGGTAAGTGTGAGGTCATCCATTTATGATGAAAAAACAATAGATATGAATATTTTTTAAAGATGGAAAGCTAGGAACAGCGGAGGTCCAAAGAGATTTAGGGGCTCATGTACACAGCTCACTAAGATGTAGTCAGGTACAAAAAAATAATCAAAAAAACTAATGGACATAAGAACATAAGAACTCGGAGCAGGAGTAGGCCATTCGGCCCTTCGAGCCTGCTCCGCCGCTCAGTGAGATCACGGCTGATCTTCTGCCTCAACTCCATTCACCGGCCCTATCGCCATATCCCTTGATGCCCTTACTAGTCAGAAATCTATCGACTTCTGTTTTGAATATACCCAATGACTGAGCCTCCACAGCCCTCTGGGGTAGAGAATTCCAAAGATTCACCACCCTCTATGTGAAGAAATGTCTTCTCATCTCAGTCCTGAATGGCCTACCCTTTATCCTGAGGCTGTGGCCCCTGGTTCTAGACTCCCCAGCCAAGGGAAACATTCTCCCAGCATCCATCATATCAAGCCCTGTAATAATTTTGTATGCTACAATGAGATCCCCTCTCATTCTTCTGAATTCAAGAGAATACAGTCCTAGTTTACTCAATCACTTCTCATACGACAGTGCCGCCATCCCAGGAATCAATCTCGTGAACCTTCGTTGCACTCCCTCTGTGGCAAGTATATCCTTCCTTAGGTAAGGAGACCAAAATTGTACACAGTACTCCAGGTGTGGTCTCACCAAGGCCCTATATAATTGGAGTAAGACTTCTTTACTCCTGTACTCAAATCCTCTTGTAATGAAGGCCAGCATACCATTTGCCTTCCTAATGGAGGTAATTGGGGGTAATATACTAGCATGGATTGAGAATTGGTTAACAAACAGAAAACAAAGAGTAGGGATAAACGAGTCTTTTTCAGGATGGCAGGCTGTGACTAGTGGGGTAGCGCAAGGATCGGTGCTTGGGCCCCAGCTATTCACAATCTATATCAATGATTTGGATGAGGGGACTAAATGTAACATTTCCAAATTTGGGTGGCAGCGTCAGTTGTGAAGAGGATGTGAAGAGGCTTCAAGGGGATCTCGACAGGCTCAGTGAGTGGGCGAGAATGTGGCAGATGGATTATAATGTGGATAAATGTGAAGTTATCCACTTGGGTAGAAAAAACAGAAAGGCAGAGTATTTCCTAAATGGTGAAAGCTTGGGGAATGCAGATGCTCAAAGGGACCTGGGTGTCCCTGTACATGCGTCACTGAAAGTGAATGTGCAGGTGCAGCAAGCCATTAGGAAGGCAAATGGTATGCTGGCCTTCATTACAAGAGGATTTGAGTACAGGAGTAAAGAAGTCTTACTCCAATTATAGGGCCTTGGTGAGACCACACCTGGGGTACTGTGTACAATTTTGGTCTCCTTACCTAAGGAAGGATATACTTGCCATAGAGGGAGTGCAATGATGGTTCATGAGATTGATTCCTGGGATGGCGGGACTGTCGTATGAGAAGTGATTGAGTAAACTAGGCCTGTATTCTCTTGAATTGAGAAGACTGAGAGGGGACCTCATTGAAGCATACAAAATTATTACAGGGCTTGATAGTGTGGATGCTGGGAGAATGTTTCCCTTGGCTGGGGAGTCTAGAACCAGGGGCCACAGCCTCAGGATAAAGGGTAGGCCATTCAGGACTGAGATGAGGAGAGATTTCTTCACACAGAGGGTGGTGAATCTTTGGAATTCTCTACCCCAGAGGGCTGTGGAGGCTCAGTCATTGGGTATATTCAAAACAGAAGTCGAAAGATTTCTGACTAGTGAGGGCATCAAGGGATATGGCGATAGGGCCGGTGAATGGAGTTGAGGCAGAAGATCAGCCATGATCTCATTGAATGGCGGAGCAGGCTCGAAGGGCCGAATGGCCTACTCCTGCTCCTATTTCTTATGTTCTTAAAAACTTTTTCCGCAGGAGGGGGAGTCCAGTACAAGGGGACATAACCTTAAATTCAGAGCCAGGCCATTCAGGAGAGACGTTAGGAAACATTTCTTCACGCGAAGGGTGCTAGAAGTGTGGAACTCTTTCCCACAAACAGCAGTAGATGCTGGGGCTCTAATTAATCATGTTAAATCTGAGATGGATAGAGTTTTGCTGGCCAAAGTTATTAGGGGTATGGAGCCAAGGTGGGTGAATGGAATTAGGATACAGATCAGCCATGATCTCATTGCATAGCGGAACAGGCTCGAGGGGCTGAATGGCCTCCTCCTGTTCCTGTGTTCTACAACCTGTGGCCTTTTAAAATCCAAGCTTGTTGTGACTATTTCTTAATGTACCTCCTTTGCTTTCCTACACTTTTCATCCTTGTTATGTCCTGCACTCTGGGCTTGGGCCCTTTGCCCAGGCTTCTCAATAGAATAAGGTGAGACGATAACATCAATAAATCATAACCACTTGGGTTTTTTTGGGCAGGTATTTGAAGAGCTTTCCTGAGGGCAGAAGGCACTGGAAACTGAGCCACCCGGCCTACAGCCCGGTGACTTCCTTCCTCTACTCCCTAGTGTCTCGGGCGGAACCCCAGTTTGCCATGTTTGGGCCTGGCCTCGAGCAGTTGGACTCCTCCCTGGTCACAAAGATAATGAATTCACCAAGGCTGCTGCCAGTCGCGGGTTTTCCACAGCGACAGATCGACGGTACGTCACCCGACCCGAATGGCAGCCATTGCTTTCTTTGTGACAATATAAGCCCACCAGGAGTTCCCCCGAGGCATCATTCTTCACGATTGAGCCTACAGCAACAACTTGCATTGATACAGCACCTTTAATGTTGTAAAACATCCCAAAGCGCTTCACAGGAGCGATTATCAAACAAAATTTGACACCGATCCACATCAGGAGATATTAGGACAGGTGACTAAAAGCTTGGTCAAAGAGGTAGGATTTAAGGAGCATCTTAAAGGAGGTAGAGAGGGGCGGAGAGGTTTATGGAGGGAATTCCAGAGTTTAGTGTAATGATATCAGCAAATAGTGATGATATTTGTCTGTGTTTGATTACTTATGCCTTACAGCATATTTGTCTGTGTTTTTGATTACTTGTGCCTGACCAGCAGAGGTCATGTGAGAGACAAGCAGTCCAGAGGAGTTTTACTTTCAGTTTCATGCTAGATGCATCACAGCATAGTGTGTTCTGTAAAAAACTGTAGAAAGTCTTGAACAAGACTTTAGATTAAACAACATTCTCTTTCAGAAATGAGTCTTTATTGAACCCAAAAAGAAATCAAAACATGATGTCAGAAGTGGCTGAAAGAGAAAAAATCTGAAGTTAGCAACTTGATGGGACAGTGAAAGCAGTTGTGGCAAGTAAGCGAAATCAGCTCTCCACATATTAGCAAGCCAAAAGAGAACATCGTTGCTTACCATTAGAGAATAGCTAACGAAGTGAAAAAATGGAAGGTTTACTCCCACCGGCGACGCTTCAATTGACAGGTAATGTGGCTGAAAATTGGAGAAGGTTCAAACAACGTTTAGAGTTGTATTTAGCAGCAATCGGAGCTGACAAGAAAAGTAATAAACAGAAATCGTCACTGTTCTTGCATGTCGTGGGTGATGAAGCGCTGGAGGTGTATAATAACTTCACATTCACTGTTGATGGAGACAAAATGAAGCAAGATAAAATAATGGAACAGTTTGAGGCCTACTGCATACCTAAACACAACGTGACCTTTGAGAGGCACAAATTTTTCACATGTGTACAGAAAATCGGCGAGACTATTGATCAGTATGTGACTGAACTGAGAACCCGAAGCAAATCGTGTGAATTTGGGGGACTCACAGACTCGCTGATAAAAGACAGACTGGTGTGTGGTATTCCAGATAATGGTCTAAGGGAAAGACTGCTAAGAGAGCAAGATCTAGACCTGGGAAAAGCCATAGCACTGTGTAGGGTTACAGAGACTGTGAAGTTGCAGGCAAAGGAGCTGTTCAGTGACAGTAGCTGCAACGTGGATGCAGTGAGAAAGAACGGATACAAACCGTTTAACAAAGAGAGCGCCAATGTGAAAAAAGAGACGTGGCCAGCAAACGAAAATGAAAGAGACAATCGGAAGTCATGTAGTCGATGCGGTACACAGCATCCACCAAGAAAGTGTCCAGCATATGGTAAAACATGCAATAGATGCAACAAAAACAACCATTATGCCCGTTGCTGTAAGAACCAAGCGCAACAAAGCAAGGTCCATACAGTAGATGAAAGCGAGATAGAGGAATTCAATGTAGATGTTGTGTCTGAAAACAAAAAAGAAAGAGACTGGATGTTGACACTAAAAGTGAATGACATACACATTCCATTTAAATTGGATACTGGAGCACAAGTTAATGTGATATCAGAGACCGATTTTAAGAGAATTAGACCCAGACCAAAGTTACATGGAATACAAGTGAAAGTGACCGGATACTCAGGTACTGATATACCAGTGAAAGGAAAATGCATTGTCAAAGTAACACACAAGGACAGAGAGCACACGCTAGCATTAATCGTGGTGCCAAAGGATGTGCAAGCCATACTAGGGTTAAAAGCCTGTGAGAGACTGAACCTGGTAAAGAGAGTCCTCGTTGTGGAAAGCGAAGGAGAGACAGTCTATGATGAACTCATGAAAGAGTACAAAGACCTATTTAAGGGTCTAGGCTGCATTCCAGGAGAACACACGATCAGAGTAGATAAAAGTATGACACCGGTCATACATCCATGCAGAAAAGTTCCGTTTGCTCTTCAAAAGCAACTGAAGGCAGAGTTGGACAGGATGGAAAGCCTGAACGTGATTCAGAAGATAGATGAGCCAACTGAGTGGGTGAGTTCCCTCGTCGTAGTGGACAAAAAGAATGGAAAGCTCAGAATTTGCCTGGATCCAAGAGATCTAAACAGAGCAATAAAGAGAGAGCACTTCAAGCTTCCTACACGTGAGGAAATCATGGCACAGTTTGCAAATGCAAAATATTTCAGCAAGTTAGATGCGTCCTCAGGATTTTGGCAGATGAAGCTGGACAAAGCAAGTTCAAGACTGTGCACGTTCAACACTCCATTTGGCAGATACAGATTCCTAAGGTTACCATTTGGCATTGCCTCAGCTCCTGAAGTGTACCACAAGACTATCCATATGATCTATGAGCACCTGGAGGGAGTTGATACATCAATGGATGACATCATAGTATGGGGAACCACGAGAACTGAGCATGACGAGAGACTGAAAAAAGTGCTGGAAGCAACAAGGAAAACAAACCTGAAGCTGAATAGAGAGAAATGCCAGCTCGGGGTAACAGAACTGACATTCGTGGGAGATATCCTTAGCAGTGAGGGCGTCAGACCAGATCCCAGAAAGGTGTCCGCCATTGAGAATATGCCAAGGCCACAATGCAAAAAGGACGTGCAGAGGTTTAATGGAATGATCAACTACATGGGTAAATTCATATCCAACCTGTCAGAAAAAATAGCGCCACTGAGAAGACTAACTGAAAAGAACATAGAATGGGAATGGAATCATGAGCATGAGAAGTCATGGAGCGATCTAAAGAAACTGCTCACAGAGGAACCAGTTCTGAGGTTTTATGACCCAGCGAGACCCATCAAGATATCATCAGATGCATCACAGAGTGGGCTCGGTGCCGTTCTTCTGCAACAATATGACTACTGGCAACCTATTGCATATGCATCGCGCTCAATGACAGACGCGGAGACGCGATATGCTCAAATAGAAAAGGAGCTGCTCAGCATCACATACGCCTGTGAAAGATTTCACCAGTTTGTGGCAGGACAAGCAATCAGTGTAGAGACTGACCATAAGCCCTTGATTGCATTGTTCCAAAAGCCACTGAATAGCTGTCCGCTTAGAATACAAAGAATGATGATCAGGCTGCAACGCTATACACTGAATGTTGCGTACACACCGGGTAAGCTGATGTATACAGCAGACACATTGTCCAGAGCTGTTGACCCAAGTGAGCCCGCAAACACCACAATGGATGAAAAAGTGAACGCCTACGTGGACATGATCACAAGTGCACTGCCCATAGCAGATGCAAAAATGGAGCTCATAAAGACTGAGACAAACAAAGATGAAACAATGAGACGACTGAGAAAAAGCATCTTGGATGGATGGCCCAACATGAAGCAAGACTGCTCACCTGATATAGCAGAGTACTGGAACTGCAGGGCGGAACTATCAGTGGTCGAAGACATCATCTACAAAGGAAGTAAAATAGTTATCCCAAAGAGTCTGAGAAGTGAGATGCTAAAAAAGATCCATGGAGGACATCTGGGAATCGAAAAGTGTAAGAAAAGAGCACGAGAGGTGATGTACTGGCCACGAATCAACCAAGATGTGACAAATGAGGTGTCAAACTGCACAATATGCCTGAAATATCGAGCAAGCAATCCGGTAGAACCACTAAAGCCACACCCAGCACCAGACAGACCTTACCAGAAGGTAGGCGCTGACCTATTCGTATGTCAAGGGAAGGACTATCTTGTAGTCACAGACTATTACTCCCTGTATCCAGAGGTTTGTAGACTGTACACCACCACTGCAGAAGCTGTGATAAGAAGTATGAAAGCCATATTCTCCAGACATGGCGTGGCAAGCGAGGTCTTCACAGACAACGGACCCCAGTTTAACAATGCAAATTTCCGACACTTTGCCAAAGAGTGGGACTTTGTCCACACAACGTCAAGTCCTCACTATCCACAGTCCAATGGACTAGTGGAAAAATCGGTCCAGACAGTGAAAAGACTGATGTACAAGGCAAAAGACAGTGGAACTGACTTCTACCAAAGCATGCTTGTATACCGCACAACGCCGCTCGAGTGTGGTATGTCACCAGCCCAACTCCTGATGGGACATCGGCTAAGGTCAAACCTACCCATCCCGGAGAACCTCCTGAAAACAAAAGAGGGGGAGAAAGTGAGGAAGTTCAAAGAGCAACAGAAAGAAAAGCAAAAGTACTACTATGACAGAGGAACACAAAACCTACCTGAACTCCACACTGGTGACCAAGTAAGGTTGAAAGACAAAACAAACACACGGACTCAGAAGGGAACTGTCCTGAGTGAAGTTCAACCAAGATCATACACCATTCAGACAGATGAGGGTGCTGTTCTGAGAAGAAATCGTCGAGATCTTCTCATGGGACCAGCCACAGCAGGTCAAGAGACTGATACTGGTGAACAACCTGATCACACATCTGAGAACCAATCATCTGAGGCAACAACTCAGATTCAAGGACAATCAATCAGAAAATCCTCAAGACATGTGAAGCCTCCTGAGAGACTCATTGAGCAAATTTGAGGACTATTGTTAAAGAAGGAAGTAATGTTATCTTATTCTTTCTTCAAGTTCTAGTGTATTGACATATTTCATGTGAACACACAAAGCAAGGGTAAAAAACCTTGATCGTGATAATGATAATGTAAGTTCATTAAATGTTGTTAGTTAAAAGTAAAATACTTTTGTTTTAAGAAAGGGAGATGTAATGATATCAGCAAATAGTGATGATATTTGTCTGTGTTTGATTACTTATGCCTTACAGCATATTTGTCTGTGTTTTTGATTACTTGTGCCTGACCAGCAGAGGTCATGTGAGAGACAAGCATTCCAGAGGAGTTTTACTTTCAGTTTCATGCTAGATGCATCACAGCATAGTGTGTTCTGTAAAAAGCTGTAGAAAGTCTTGAACAAGACTTTAGATTAAACAACATTCTCTTTCAGAAATGAGTCTTTATTGAACCCAAAAAGAAATCAAAACATTTAGGGCCCGGCAGCTAAAGGCACGGCCGCCAATGGTGGTGATGAAAATCGGGGATGCACAAGAGGGCAGAATTGGAGTAACACAAAGATCTCGGAGGGATGTAGGGCTGGAAGAGGTTACAGAGATAAGGAAGAGTGAGGCCATGGAGGAATTTGAAAATAAGAAGAATGAGAATTTTAAAACTGAGGTGTTGCCAGACCGGTAGCTTATGTAGGTCAGCGAGCACAGGGGTAATGGGTGAACGGGACTTGATGCGAGTTAGGACACGGACAGCAGTTTTGGATGAGCTCAAGCTTACGTAGGGTAGAATGTGGAGGTCGACCAGGAGTGTGTTGGAATAGTCGAGTCTGGAGGTAACAAAGACATGGATGAGAGTGAGAGTTTCAGCAGCAGATGGGCTGAGGCAGGGGGCGGTGATGGGCGATGTTTTGGCGGTGAAAGCAGGCGGTCTTAGTGATGCAGAGGATATGGGGCCGGAAGATAAGCTTAGGATTAACTATGACTCTTGAGGTTGTGAACAGTCTGGTTCGGCCTCAGACAGTGGACAAGGAGGGGGATGGAATCGATGGCTGGGGAACGGAGTTTGTGACGGGGACTGAAGAATCTGACTTCGGACTTCCCAATATTTAATTAGAGGAAATTTCTGCTCATCGTCTGACGAGCAGTGTGACAAATCGGAGGTGGTGGTGAGGTAGAGCTGGATGTCATCAGCATACACGCACAGCCCTATTCAACTGGGAAGGGTATCGCAGCTGAACTTGGTCCTGTCTCACCCTCATATCCACACACACACACAGGCACACTTTCCAGATTCCATGACTGATGGTGGTCAGGAGCAGGAATTATGTGTTATTTTTATTCCCACCTAGCTCAGGAGCCTGAGGCAAATTGCAGTGCCCTTGCTGAGCAAGTCATTCTAATGTGAATGTTGAACACTCAGTCACCAAGGGAAGTTTGGATAAGGAGCACTGGGAGCACAGCACAAAAGCATGAGGTTAAAAATCAAGGTGGTCACGAGCTGTATCTGAGAGTTGCGAGCAGTCCCAATAGCCAAGGAGATGTTCCAGCTTTTCCAGTTCAAATTCTCCTAGAAACATAGAAACATAGAAGATAGAAGCAGGAGTAGGCCATTCGGCCCCTCGAGCCTGCTCCGCCATTCAATGCGATCATGGCTGATCATCCAAGTTCAGTACCCTGCCCCTGCTTTCTCCCCATACCCCTTGATCCCTTTAGCCTTAAGAAATATACCTAACTCCTTCTTGAATATATTTAATGAATTGGCCTCTACTGCCTTCTGTGGCAGAGAATTCCACAGGTTCACCACTCTCGGGGTGAAGAAATTCCTCCTCATCTCTGTCCTAAATGGCTTACCCCTTATCCTTAGACTGTGACCCCTGGTTCTGGATTCCCCGACTGTAGTGTATGTGCTTTAAGTCAGAACTACTTTTTACAGCTCCTGTATACTGTAGTACTGGCAGTAAGCACACCGGTATATAAAGCTGTGCGCATGCCTCTGTACTCCAGTCTAGAGATTGCCCTCCTCCAGTAAAGACCTGTTATTTGTTTATGTACAGCATCCGTGTAATTATTTATCCACTGGACCACGGATCTAACAGTGGCGACGAGTGTTGATGCGAATCTACCTGCAACATTAAACAAAAAAAACAAAAAAATAGTCGAGTCCAGGAACACGGGCGTCGACCGCGAGCAACCGCCCAGCAGTCAGGCAGAGATCCAACTTCATTGGGGAGGCTGTGGAGAGCCGGGCTTGGTTCCCCAGCCACAACGAGCAGTAAGAGACTGACAACAGGTCCAGAGCAGACCCTTCCCGAGCAGTGGCGGCTGGAGCCGACCGGCGGCAGAGAGAGAGAGCCGGGCAGCGTCGACGGGGTAAGAAAAAGGGTGAAGAGAGCAGGGCGCAGCCGGGGGTTGATCACCGAGTGGCGTCGAGGAAAATTCTGCAAAACCGGAGAGAGAGAGGGTAAGAAACAGCCGGGTTCTAGACTGAGCGGTGTCGACAAATATCAAGAGAAGAACGCGCAGAGCACAGCCAGGGATCACGGGCTGATCAGGGTCCGCGGGGCAAAGCAAGGGGAGACGCCATTGAGCCACGGAGAAGCAGGGAGAGCGCGGGAGACGCCATTGAGCTGCGGAGAAGCAGGGAGAGCGCGGGAGGCGCCATTGAGCCGCAGAGAAGAAGGAAGAGCGCGGGAGACGCCATTTTGTGAAGCCGCAGCGGAGAAGTTGGGCGAGCGCGGGAAGGAAGGAAAGCGCGGGAGATGCCATTTTGTGCCAGCGGAGAAGAAGGGGAAGCGCGGGAGGTGCCATTGGTGATAGTTAACGCACAACTAAGGATGCCGAAGAGTGGCAGTATCTCTACGTTCGACAATGAAGTCGAAGATTGGGCGACATATGTGGAACGTATTGAGGTGTACTGCAGGGCGAATGAAGTGCCAGATGCTAATAAAGCACTGGTTCTGTTCAATTCCATGGGTGCAAAAACTTATGGGTTACTGCGAAATCTAATAACCCCAGAGAAGCCGGTAAACAAGAATTTTGAAAGCATAGTAGAAATCCTACAGGACCACTTAAACCCCACACCGCTGCTGATAGCAGAACGATTTAAGTTCCATAAAAGGAACCAACACAAAGGCGAAAGCAATGCTGAGTACCTAACAGAACTGCGCAAGCTATCGAAATACTGCCAGTTTGGAGCGGGACTAGCAGACACGTTAAGGGACAGTTTGTGTGTGGGCTACAAAGTGAAGGAACCCAGAAACGGCTTCTATCAGAAAAGGACCTTACACTGGACAAAGCTTTCAGTATGGCAGTATCACACGAAGCAGCCAGAAGGGGCACTGCAGAGATACAACGGAGACCGCAAGAATATGGCACCAACAAAATGACCTATGGAACAGGGAAGTGCTATCGCTGCGTGTGGTAAACCACTTTTATCGTTCACTATCGTTACACTATGGTTATCACTGTTTATATCGTTACACTATGGTTATCACTGTTTACACTGTTGTATCACTACACAAGGTCACCTCTTGCCACGCTGTTATACCTGGGCTGACCACAGCTGACTCCGCCCATGGCTCCGCCTGCTTGCCCAGGTATAAAGGTGGTCGACTGGCTGGTATTCCTCCTTGTTGGATCCGATCACCCACGAGGGTGGGCTCTGTTATTTAGCCAATAAAAACCTATAGTTACTAACTTAACTCGTCGCTTTTCATGAACTGAATTGATAGGTATATCAATTTTATTGGCTAAATTTTGAAATGTCTACAACGGAGCAGCGAAACGACCAGTCAGACGTACAGCCTCAGCCAAACGGCCATCTACAACAGCCCCAGGAGCCGGCCTGGCTACGAGCCCTCCAGCCGCCGTACCTGGATCTAAACCCACAGGCTGCGAATTCAGCCCTCGACTTCGAACACTGGCTGAGCTGCTTCGAAGCCTACCTGGGAGAATCTGGCGTGCCTCCGGCATCCAAACTAAGAGTTCTGACCGCTCAGGTGAGCCCTAAAGTATTTGCACTCATCCGGGACATTGCCACATACGAGGACGCCCTCAACCTGCTAAAAGAACAGTATCAGAGCCCTGTAAACTCAATGTACGCCAGGCATCTCCTAAGAGCCCGCTCGCAACAGCCAGGAGAGTCGGTTGATGATTTCTTACGGGCGCTGCAAATACTCGGCAGGGACTGTGACTTTAAAGCCGTAACAGCTGCAGAACATACAGATGGAAACATCCGAGATGCCTTCGTGAAAGGCCTTCGGTCAGACTACTCACGGCAAAGACTGCTGGATTCAAAGGACCTCGACCTGAAAACAGCTGCTATCCTTGCTCGCTCCTTGGAAGTGGCCCATCGGGACCTCGAGGTGTACTCCAGGTACTGTGCTGCACGACCCTGGGACTCGGGCCCGACCCCGGCCGCAATACCCCTCGCACCGCCGCCTCTGGGACCTACCACAGCGTCGGTGTCCCGGAACCGATCGGGAACGCCACCTCCGGTACCGGCTGCGACATCGGAGCCCCACGATCGGGCCGCCGGCTGCTTCTTCTGTGGCCAGGCGAAACACCCGAGGGCACGCTGCCCTGCAAGAAATGCGACCTGCTCCGACTGCCACAAGAAAGGCCACTTCGCGAAGGCCTGCAGGGGGAAAGCCACAGATGCCAGCAGTGCCTCATGCGAGTTGTGGGGGCGGCCATCTTTCATCAAGGCCACAGATGCCAGTATCCCCTCATGTGAGTCGTGGGGGCGGCCATCTTTGATCAAGGCCACCGACGCCGGCAGTGCCTCATGTGAGTTGTGGGGGCGGCCATCTTCTCCGCCATTTTATTCAACGTCGTGGGCGCCGCCATTTTGTTCACCACACTCGACCGCCACCTTGTCTCCAGACCTGACCACCGCCTCACCCGCAGACTACAGCAGCTCGCTCAGCCATACACTAGCCTCCGTCACACTTGACCAAGCTCACCCGCATCACCTGTCCAAGTCCATGATGGACATCAAAGTAAACGGCCACGCCACGACCTGCCTGTTCGACAGCGGAAGCACGGAGAGTTTCATCCATCCAGACACGGTGAGCCACTACTCCCTCACTGTCCGGCCAACGCGCAACCGGATCTCGATGGCGTCGAGGTCCCATTCTACAGACATCAGCGGCTACTGTGTTGTGACCCTGTCGGTTAGGGGCACGGAGTATAAAAATTTTAAACTTCTCGTCCTGCCCCAGCTCTGCGCTGCCGTCCTACTAGGGCTGGATTTCCAATCCCACCTTCAAAGTGTCACTTTGGCATACGGTGGACCCCTCCCCCCACTCACAGTCTACAACCAGCAGCTTTTAAACCGCCCACCGCGTACCACCTGCGGCCTATCCACCCTCAAGGTCCCGCCCCCCTCCCTGTTCGCTAACCTCACCCGCGACTGTAAACCCGTCGCTACCAAGGGCAGGCGGTACAGCGCCGGGGACAGAGCTTTTATTAGCTCCGAGGTGCAGCGACTCCTGAAGGAGGGCATCATCGAGGGAAGCAACAGCCCCTGGCGTGCCCAGGTCGTAGTCGCTAAGACCGGCGATAAACACCGCCTGGTCATCGACTCCAGCCAAACCATAAACCGGTACACCCAGCTGGACGCATACCCCCTTCCCCGCATATCTGATATGGTCAATCAGATTGCACAGTACCGGGTATTCTCTACCATCGACCTTAAGTCGGCCTATCACCAACTCCCTATCCGCCCTGAGGACCGCCAGTATACCGCCTTCGAGGCGAATGGCCGCCTCTACCACTTCCTTAGGGTTCCCTTCGGCGTCACCAACGGGGTTTCGGTCTTCCAAAGGGAGATGGACCGGATGGTTGACCAGAACGGGCTGCATGCCACGTTCCCTTATCTAGATAATGTCACCATCTGCGGCCGCGACCGGCAGGACCATGATGTTAATCTGGAGAGATTCCTCCATACGGCCCAACGGCTGAACCTCACCTACAATAAGGAGAAATGTGTGTTTAACACCTCGCGCCTTGCCATCCTTGGCTGCGTAGTAGAGAACGGAGTCATCGGCCCCGACCCCGAAAGAATGCGCCCCCTCATGGAGCTTCCCCTCCCCCACTGTCCAAAGGCGCTGAAGAGAACCCTGGGGCTCTTCGCCTACTATGCCCAATGGGTGCCCAATTATGCGGACAAAGCCAGACCCCTCATGAAGTCCACCTCCTTCCCCCTGATGGCAGAAGCATGCGCAGCCTTCTCCCTCATAAAGGGAGACATTGCTAAGGCCACAATGCACGCGGTGGATGAGTGGAGAGCGATGCATCCGACTTCGCCCTAGCTGCAACCCTTAACCAGGCGGGGAGACCTGTGGCCTTCTTCTCAAGGACCCTCCAGGGCCCTGAGATCCAACACTCTTCGGTCGAGAAGGAGGCCCAGGCGATCGTGGAGGCAGTACGATGCTGGAGGCATTACCTGGCAGGCAAACGATTTACCCTCCTCACCGACCAGCGCTCGGTCACTTTTATGTTTAATAACAAGCTGAGGGGCAAAATCAAGAACGACAAGATCTTGAGGTGGAGAATCGAGCTCTCCACCTACGATGATGATATCTTGTACCGGCCTGGTAAACTGAACGAACCCCCAGATGCTCTATCACGAAGTACATGCGCCAACACGCAAATTGATAGACTGCAGACCCTCCACAACGACCTCTGCCACCCCGGGGTCACCAGACTTTACCACTTCATTAAGGCCCGCAACCTGCCCTACTCCATCGAGGAGGTCAGGACCATGACCAGGAACTGCCAAACCTGTGCCGAATGCAAACTGCATTTCTTTAGGCCGGACAGAGCAAGCCTGATCAAGGCCACCCGCCCCTTCGAGCGCTTGAGCATCGATTTTAAGGGGCCCCTCCCGCCCTCTGACCGTAATGTGTACTTCCTCAACATTATTGATGAGTACTCCCGTTTCCCCTTTGCCTTCCCCTGCCCAGACATGACCAGTACCACTGTGCTGTCTCTCCCTCTAACTTAACCTTACTGTATGTACATAACCTACTTAAATATGTATAACTTACCTGTTAGGGCCGTTGCCCCTTTAACTCACCGTTTAGGGCCATTGCCCCTTTAAGACGCGCCTTAGCGTGCTGACGTCACGTCACGTACGACGTGACGTACGTGCGTGAGGCGGCTGCCGGCCCGACTCGGCTCTCCAGAAAGGCTGCCGGCACAGCCCGGCCCAGCGTCTTCGGCCGCATCGATCAGCCGCCGGGAGCGCCGCTATCCTCCGCTCCCGCGGCAAGCACCGGCCCAGCCTGGCCTCCAGCTCCTGCTCCCGACCTAGGCCCCAACGGCCAGCGACGCAACTACCGGCAAACGCGACGACGTCACGACCCCGAGCGTGATGAGGTCACCACGCTCCCCACGGCACTGCGAGTTCATTCCTCGTGGAGCTGCCGCCGGAACAAGACCTGCGCCACGGTGCTCCTCGGTTGTATTGTCCCCATGCTTCAGTCTTGGAAATTGTTTGTCTGTGAGTACTTAGAATGCTATAGACGATTAGCGTACACTGCATGTTGTAGAAAATGTTTAGTTGTAACTTTCTCTGTCTAGGTGGTTAACTAGCAGCCGTATTTGATACACTATGTACAGGGCTAATTTAAAGAGAATGCCTTCCAGCTTGCTAAATGTAATTCATTGCCAGATGTACCGTGTTGCCCAGGCGTACCTAAATTTGTGTATACATATCAATTATGCGTCTGTATACTAATGTGTCCTTCCATTTCTGTGTTGTATTTCAGTTTTACAATTAGAATCGTTCAGTAAAGCGTTACAAGAAAAGTCAAGCCTTGTGATTTTATTGGAAGATATCGAGTTGTTCGCTATCTGTCTAGCTCTGCATAGAAACGCGTTGCGAGGGCAGAACAGTAAAAAGACAGCAGCACAGCGGGCTCAAGCACAGGAAGATACCACTCAGCTACCATGAGTCTACGCTCAGGAAAACAATATACTCTAGAGGAAGTCGACCAGCCAATCGAGAAGAATGAGCCTCTCCCAGCAAACGAGGCCAAGTCACAGTCCTCTAAAGCAGCCTCTAGAACATCTCGGCGGTCCAGCAGACCGTCGTCACCGACAGCTCTCCCAGCAAACGATGCCAAGTCACAGTCCTCTAAAGCAGCCTCTAGAACATCTCGGCGGTCCAGCAGACCGTCGTCACCGACAGCTCTCCCAGCAAACGAGGCCAAGTCACAGTCCTCTAAAGTATCCTCTAGGTCATCTCGGCGGTCCAGCAGACCGTCGTCATCGACAGCTTCTACAGCCGCCAAAGCACGTGCCAAGGCAAAGGCCACCCAAGCGCAATTGTCCTTCGCTGAAAAAGAAGCTGACCTCATGAAGCAGAGAGCCGACCTCGACGCTAGCGTGATGAAGCAGAGAGCTGACCTCGAAGCTAGTGTGATGAAGCAGAAAGCCGACCTTGTAAAGCAGAGAGCTGATCTCGCTGCCATTCTCCACATTCTCCAAAGCCAGAGAGCTGTCGCTGCCGCTAAAGCCGAAGCCGCAGCTTATGAAGAAGATGAGGAGAGCGAACGCGGGGAGCCCAGCCAGGAAACATATGACCTGGAACAGCCCCTCAGTCCAGTGCAACGTACAAATGAGTATGTCCAACAACACTCCAAAGTGTTCTCAAAGGAAACATTCAGGTATCTCGACGTAGAACTAGCTACTCACCCCAGCAACAAACGGCCCGTTTTCGGAGACACTGAGCTCAAAAGAGAAGAAACGAGTAAGACTCACCTGCAGAGACCTCCACAACAGTCGGCCAATCCAGCTAAGCAGTCCTCGCCCGAACCGCAAGGCGCACAAGACTTCGCCAGGTACCTTACTCGCCGAGAATTGTTAAGTTCAGGCCTCCTAGAATTCGATGACCGTCCTGAAAATTATTGGTCATGGAGAGCATCCTTCCTGAGTACCACCAAGGACTTGAATCTGTCAGCCAGAGAAGAACTAGACTTGATGACAAAGTGGCTCGGAGCCGAGTCGTCAAGGCAGGCGAAGAGAATTCGCTCAGCGCACGTCCTCAATCCCACAGCAGGCCTCCACCTGGTTTGGCAACGTCTCAACGACTGTTATGGGACAACAGAAGTCATCGAACACGCACTGCTCAAGAAGCTTGAGGACTTCCCGAAGCTAACCAACAAGGATAATGTCGAGCTCAGAGAATTGGGCGACATTCTCCTCGAACTGGAGTGTGCCAAGGGAGAAGGTTACCTGACCGGCCTCTCGTATTTGGATACGGCTCGCGGGGTAAACCCAATAGTGGAAAAGCTCCCCCACAATCTTCAAGAGAAATGGATAGCTAAGGGATCCAAGTACAAGGAGGAAAATGGAGTGGCATTTCCCCCCTTCTCTCTCTTCTCCAGGTTTGTCCAACAACAGGCAAGGGTGAGGAATGATCCAAGTTTCGCTTTCTCCACCTCCAGCAGTTACGCTCCTTCGAGAACAGAGAAACCCACAAAGGACAGCAACAAAGCCTCTGTGAGTGTGCACAAAACAGAGGTTCCAGCCGAACCCTCAGTCAACCAATCCAGTTCTGCTGGGAATGAAGTGGATGACCCAGATCGTCAGTGTCCTATACACAAGAAGCCCCACCCACTCAAAAAGTGTCGAAGCTTTAGAGACAAGCCCATTGATGAGCGCACGTCATACCTGAAAGAGAACCGCATCTGCTTCAGGTGTTGTGGGTCGACTACGCACATGGCAAAAGACTGCAAGGCGACAATCAAGTGCCTTGAGTGCAACAGCGAAAAACACATAGCAGCCCTGCATCCAGGTTCTCCTCCGTCAACCACCGAGAGCGCCGCGGTTGACAAAGAGGATAGCGGGGAGCAAAGCGAAAGCACATCTTCAGTCACCTCCAAGTGTACAGAGGTTTGCGGAAATGCAAGCAGCCCACGCTCATGCTCCAAAATCTGCTTGGTTAAAGCATATCCTGCAGGGAGAAAGGAGAAGGCAATCAAAATGTATGCAGTGCTCGATGAGCAAAGCAACAAGTCCCTAACGAAGACGGAATTCTTCAATCTCTTCGACGTCAAGGCCAGCACCGCTCCGTACACGCTAAAAACCTGTGCAGGGACAACAGATACTACGGGTAGGAGAGTCGGGAACTTCATGATCGAGTCCATGGATGGGAAACTACAGCTTCCCCTCCCCACCTTGATTGAGTGCGACATGATGCCAGAGGACAGGACGGAAATCCCCTCCCCAGAGGTCGCACGCCATCAGCCCCACCTACAGCCAATTGCCAATAAGATTCCAGCTGTGGACCCGGACGCTCCAATCCTCCTACTCTTGGGAAGAGACATCTTAAGGGTGCACAAGGTACGTGAGCACATCAACGGGCCCCACGATGCTCCCTATGCACAGCGGCTTGACTTGGGATGGGTCCTCGTGGGTGGAGTTTGCCTGGGAACAGTCCACAAACCAGCGGATGTCAGCGTCTATAAAGCAAACGTGTCGTGCAACGGTCGCACATCCTGTCTCAGCCCATGCCCAAACAGGATCCAGGTAAAGGAGGACTACGACGACATGACGCAGCATCATAGGTCAACCTCCTCTGCCTGTGAGGAAGAGGCAGGCCCCACTGTGAGCACAGATGGCCTAGGATGCTCAGTGCTTGAAAGGTCCAAGGACGATAGACACAGCTGGGCGGCACCCCTGCCGTTTCGCCCTCCTGGACGCCGTCTTCCGAGTAGCGGGGAGCAGGCTGCGGGGCGCCTCTGCTCGCTCAGGAGAACCCTGGTGCCGGGGTCCACCGACCCAGACACGCCTGCAGTCCCCACCCCAGCGATGCTCCTGACTCAAAAGATGAGTGCTATTTCAGCTCCCTCTGGAAACTTCGACATGGCCGAGCTGCACGGGAAGCAGTGGAAGCAAGTACAGTGTCGTGCAGACACTTCTTGGAAGAGATGGGGAGGAGAGTATTTGCCCACCCTACAGAGCCATAGGTAATGGACAGAAGACAAGCCGAATGTCAAAGTGAGAGATGTCGTCTTGCTGAAAGACAGCCAAGCACACAAACGAACGGTCAGTGGGACTGGCCGTCAAAACTCTGCCGAGCAGGGACAAGAGGGTCCGCAAGGTGGAGGTGAAGACCGTCAAGGAAGAGACTGTCAAGGTGTTTCCGAGGCCAGTCTCAGAGATCGTAGTCCTCCTTTCCGAAGAAATCTAGAGAACGGACTCTGAGCGTGTGGCAGCCAAAAGACGTTTTCTCCAGGTTATTTTGTATCTGTAGTGGTACAAATGGAATTGTACCAAGCGGGGAGTGTGCTGTCTCTCCCTCTAACTTAACCTTACTGTATGTACATAACCTACTTAAATATGTATAACTTACCTGTTAGGGCCGTTGCCCCTTTAACTCACCGTTTAGGGCCATTGCCCCTTTAAGACGCGCCTTAGCGTGCTGACGTCACGTCACGTACGACGTGACGTACGTGCGTGAGGCGGCTGCCGGCCCGACTCGGCTCTCCAGAAAGGCTGCCGGCACAGCCCGGCCCAGCGTCTTCGGCCGCATCGATCAGCCGCCGGGAGCGCCGCTATCCTCCGCTCCCGCGGCAAGCACCGGCCCAGCCTGGCCTCCAGCTCCTGCTCCCGACCTAGGCCCCAACGGCCAGCGACACAACTACCGGCAAACGCGACGACGTCACGACCCCGAGCGTGATGAGGTCACCACGCTCCCCACGGCACTGCGAGTTCATTCCTCGTGGAGCTGCCGCCGGAACAAGACCTGCGCCACGGTGCTCCTCGGTTGTATTGTCCCCATGCTTCAGTCTTGGAAATTGTTTGTCTGTGAGTACTTAGAATGCTATAGACGATTAGCGTACACTGCATGTTGTAGAAAATGTTTAGTTGTAACTTTCTCTGTCTAGCTGGTTAACTAGCAGCCGTATTTGATACACTATGTACAGGGCTAATTTAAAGAGAATGCCTTCCAGCTTGCTAAATGTAATTCATTGCCAGATGTACCGTGTTGCCCAGGCGTACCTAAATTTGTGTATACATATCAATTATGCGTCTGTATACTAATGTGTCCTTCCATTTCTGTGTTGTATTTCAGTTTTACAATTAGAATCGTTCAGTAAAGCGTTACAAGAAAAGTCAAGCCTTGTGATTTTATTGGAAGATATCGAGTTGTTCGCTATCTGTCTAGCTCTGCATAGAAATGCGTTGCGAGGGCAGAACAACCACGGTCATCAAATGCCTGAACGACCTCTTCGCCTTGTTCGGGTTCCCAAACTATATACATAGCGACCGGGGCTCATCCTTCACGAGCGAGGAACTTCGCCAGTTCCTACTAGCGAGAGGTATTACTGCAAGCAGGACCACCAGCTACAACCCCCGAGGGAACGGCCAGGTGGAAAGAGAGAACGCGACTGTCTGGAAGGCCGTTCTCTTAGCCTTAAAGTCTAAGGGCCTCCCAACCTCTCGCTGGCAGGAAGTCCTCCCGGCAGTGCTGCATTCCATCCGGTCACTGCTTTGCACTGCCATTAACGCCACCCCCCATGAACAAATGTTTGTTTTCCCCAGGAAGTCGACTACGGGAACTTCGCTACCAACATGGCTGACTTCTCCGGGGCCCGTCTTGCTGCGAAAGCACGTGAAGGCCCATAAAACAGACCCCCTGGTCGAGAGGGTGGACCTCCTGCACGCCAACCCCCAGTACGCCTATGTGGCATACCCAGACGGGCGGGAGGACACAGCCTCCTTACGAGACCTCGCACCCTCGGGCACCCCTGAGACACCACCGTTACCCCCCACCACCCCCCCAAATCCAGCCCAGGTAGACGGCATGCTGGAACCCCACGAGCCTTCGCCGACCACGCAGGCACCAGCATTAACATCGGATACTGCACCACCGCCGCCGCTGCTGCGCCGATCAGAAAGGCTTACGAGGCCTCCGGACAGACTGACATACCCGAACTGGTCGTACACTTCACCCCGCCAGACTCAAATTTAAACAAGGGGTGAATGTGGTAAACCACTTTTATCGTTCACTATCGTTACACTATGGTTATCACTGTTTACACTGTTGTATCACTACACAAGGTCACCTCTTGCCATGCTGTTATACCTGGGCTGACCACAGCTGACTCCGCCCATGGCTCCGCCTGCTTGCCCAGGTATAAAGGTGGTCGACTGGCTGGTATTCCTCCTTGTTGGATCCGATCACCCACGAGGGTGGGCTCTGTTATTTAGCCAATAAAAACCTATAGTTACTAACTTAACTCGTCGCTTTTCATGAACTGAATTGATAGGTATATCAATGCGGCAGAACAACACATGACCAGAAAGATTGTTGGTTCAAGGACCAAGTGTGCAGACAGTGTGGGAAAGCAGGACACATAGCAAGAGTCTGCAGGTCTGGGAAGAAAACCAACAGTAAGAAATCTCCACAGGAGAATTACAAAAAAGTACACCAGGTGATGGACAGTGGTTCAGACGAACAGAAAAGTGACACAGACTCCGGAAGCAAGGAGCTGGGTTGTCTGAAACTACATAATGTAACCGAAATGGAGGATCACCAGACTATCTGGGTTACACTCAAGATAGACGGAGTCCAAGTGGAAATGGAATTGGACACAGGGTCAGCTCTAACAGTCATAAATCAAAGAGACTACAAGCGGCTATTTTCACACATACACTTGAAAGCTACAGAGATTGTCTTGAAGACGTATACGGGGCAAAAAGTCTACCCCAAAGGAAAAATAAGGGTGAAAGTGACACATAAAGGTCAGGAAATACCTAAAATGGATATATATGTTTTGCCAAATGGAGGACCACCACTGCTAGGACGTGAATGGATCCGGAAGATACATTTAGATTGGCATTCCATACAGGCACTGAAGGTGGAGGCCAAAAAGGATGACGACGTCACACCTGGCCGACTGTCAAAAATGCTAACTGATGCAAAAGAAGTGTTCCAGGAGGGACTAGGAACACTAAAAGGAGTAACAGCAACAATTAAAATAGAGGATAATGCAAGCCCAAAGTTTCTGAAGGCCAGACCAGTGCCTTATGCGATCAGACCAGCGGTTGAAGCAGAGCTGGAAGGGTTGGAACGTTCAGGAGTACTGTCCAAAGTGGACTGGAGCGAGTGGGCTACACCCATCGTTCCTGTAAAACATAGAAACATAGAGATAGGAACAGGAGTAGGCCATTCGGCCCTTCGAGCCTGCTCTGCCATTCAATGAGATCATGGCTGATCTTCGTCTGAGATCATAGCTGATCTTACCAGTTCAGTACCCCGTCCCCGCCTTTTCTCCGTAACCCTTAATCCCCTTAGCCTTCAGAAATATATCCAATTCTCTCTTGAAAATATTTATTGAATTAGCCTTCACAGCCCTCTGTGGCAGGGAATTCCACAGGCTCACCACTCTTTGAGTGAAGAAATTCTTCCTCATCTCTGTTTTAAATGATTTGCCCGCTATTTTTAGACTGTGGCCCCTGGTTCTGTGCTCCCCTGCCATTGGAAACATTCTCTCTGAATTCAGCCTGTCCAGGCCTGCCATAATTTTATATGTTTCGATGAGATCCCCTCTCAATCTTCTAAACTCCAGTGAGTACAAGCCCAAACTATTCAATCTCTCCTCGTAGGTCATTCCCGCCATTCCAGGTATCAGCCTGGTGAATCGCCGCTGCACTCTTTCCATGGCAAGAACATCCTTCCGCAGATGGGGCGACCAAAACTGTACACAATACTCCAGATGCGGTCTCACCAGCACCTTGTACAGCTGTAGTAAGGTATCCCTATTCCTATACTCGAACCCCCTTGATATGAAGGCCAACATACCATTTGCCTTCTTAATCGCCTGTTGCACCTGCATGCTCTCCTTCAGTGACTGGTGCACAAGAACACCCAGGTCCCTCTGCACTTCCCCATCTCCCAATCTATTGCCATTTAGATAATAATCCACCCTCCTGTTTTTACCCCCAAAGTGGATAACCTCGCATTTATCCACATTATAGTGCATCTGCCACGTATCCGCCCATTCCCCCAACCTGTCCAAATCGCACTGTAGCCTCCTGACATCCTCATCAGAGCCCACCCCTCCTCCTAGTTTAGTGTCGTCAGCGAATTTGGAAATATTGCATCCAATTCCCTGATCCAGATCATTTATATATATTGTGAACAGCTGGGGTCCCAGGACAGATCCTTGCGGCACCCCGCTGGTCACTGCCTGCCACTCCGAAAACGAGCCGTTTATTCCAACTCTCTGTTTTCTATCCGCCAGCCAGTTCTCTATCCACGTTAATACTTTGCCCCCAATCCCATGAGCCTTAATTTTGCATGATAATCTTTTGTGTGGAACCTTATCGAAGGCTTTCTGGAAGTCAAGGTACACCACATCCACTGGCTCTCCCCCATCTATTTTACCAGTTACTTCCTCAAAAAATTCCAGCAGATTAGTCAAACACGATTTACCCTTTGTAAATCCATGTTGACTCTGTCCGATCCTTTCCCCATTTGTCAAGTGCTCCGCTATTTTATCCTTAATAATGGACTCTAGCATTTTGCCCACAACCGATGTAAGGCTTACTGGTCTATAATTCCCTGCTTTCTCTCTACCCCCCTTTTTAAATATTGGGGTAACATTAGCTACCTTCCAATCCACGGGTACTGTTCCCGAGTCAATTGAGTTCCGGAAGATGATCCTTAGAGCATCTGCTATCTCCAGGGCCACCTCCTTAAGTACCCTAGGATGTAGTTTATCAGGCCCCGGGGATTTGTCGGCCTTCAGTCCCCTCAACTTACCCAACACCATATCCCTAGAGATACTAATTTCTGTCAGCTCCTCCCTCTCATTAGTCCCTATGTTTGCCGATATTCCTGGGAGGTTATTTGTGTCCTCCTTTGTGAATACAGAACCAAAGTATGAGTTTAATTGGTCTGCCATTTCCTTATTCTCCATTATATATTCTCCCGAATCGGACTGCAAGGGACCGACTTGGGATTTTACCAGTCTTTTCCTCCTGATATACCGATAAAAGCTTTTGCAGTCTGTCTTTATGTTTGCTGCAAGTTTACTTTCGTATTCTATTTTCCCCTTCCTGATTAATCCCTTTGTCCTCTTTTGCTGTATCCTGTACTGCCCCCAATCTTCCGGTCTGGTGCTTTTTTTTGCCAGTTGATATGCCCTTTTTTTTGATTTTATGCTGTCCCTAATTTCCCTCGTTATCCACGGTTGAGTCACCTTTTTAGGTTTATTTTTATGCCAAACCGGTATAAACATGTTCTGGAATTCTTCCATTCTATCTTTGAATGCTTGCCATTGTCTGTCCACTGTCAATCCCCCCAGAAACACCACCCAATCAATCTTACCCAATTCCCGTCTCATACCCTCGTAATTCCCTTTATTTAAGTTCTGGACCTTAGTCTCTGATTCAATTTCCTCACTCTCCATCTCGACTGAGAGCTCGATCATATTATGATCGCTCTGACCCAAGGGGCCTCGTACAAGAAGATTGCTGATAAGTCCCTTCTCATTGCACAATACCCAGTCTAAAATGGCCTGATCCCGAGTCGGCTCCTCGACATATTGGTCCAGATAACCGTCCCGAAAACATTCCAGGAATTCCTCCTCCTCAGAATTTTTACTAATTTGGGTAGTCCAATCAATATGTAAATTAAAGTCACCCATGATGACAGCTGTGCTCTTATCGCACGCTTCTCTAATTTCCCTTTTTATGCCTTCCCTCACCTCCATATTACTATTTGGAGGCCTATATATCACACCCACTAACGTTTTCCTCCCCTTGCTATTTCTCATTTCTACCCATACAGATTCCGTTTCATCCGAGTTAATATCCTTCCTTTCCATTGCATTAATCCCCTCCTTTACCAGCAATGCTACCCCACCTCCCCTACCTTTTTGCCGATCCTTCCTAAATATTGTATATCCCTGGATGTTAAGTTCCCAGCCTTGCCCACCCTGCAGCCACGTTTCTGTAATCCCAATCAAATCATACTTGTTTACCTCTATTTCCACAACTAATTCATCCACCTTGTTCCTAATGCTTCTAGCATTAAGATACAAAGCCTTCAGGCTTGCTTTTTTCACACTCTCATTATGAATTAGTTTGGCCCTTTGTGTTTCTCTCCTTTGCTTATTGCTTCTCACCTTTCTACCATCCATTTCTAACTTCATATGACTTCCCTCTTTTCCACTACCTAGGTTCCCATCCCCCTGCCAAATTAGTTTAAATCCTCCCGAACCGCCCTAGAAAATATTACCCCGAGGACATCGGCTCCCTCACAGTTCAGGTGTAGACCGTCCCCTTGGTACAGGTCACTCCTCCCCAAGAACTGGTTACAATGCCTCAAGAATTTAAATCCCTCTCCCTTGCACCACTGCTCAAGCCACGTATTTAGCTTATCTACCTTACTCTCTCTAAACTTATTAGCTCGTGGCACTGGTAGCAATCCAGAGATTACTACCTTTGAGGTCCTACTTTTCAATTTAGCTCCTAACTCCCTAAATTCAGCTTGTAGGACCTCCTCCCTCTTTTTACCTACATCGTTGGTACCTACATGTACCACGACAACTGGCTGATCCCCCTCCCCCTTCAGAATGCTCTGCACCCGCTCCGAGACATCCTTGACCCTTGCACCAGGGAGGCAACATACCATCTTGGAGTCTCGGTCTCGGCCACAGAAACTCCTATCTATCCCCCTTACAATTGAATCCCCTATCACTATAGCCCTATCCCTCTTTTTCCCGCCCTTCTGTGCAGCAGAGCCAGTCATGGTGCCCTGAACCTGGCTGCTGGTGCCTTCCCCTGATAAGTCATCTCCCCCAACAGTACCCAAAACGGTAAACCTGTTTTGGAGGGAGATGACCGCAGGTGACTCCTGCACTACCTTCCTGCCTTTACCCTGCCTTTTGGTCACCCATTTACTGTCTGAGCTAGCCTTTACCTGCGGTGTGACCAACTCACTGAATGTGCTATCCACAACATCCTCAGCATCGCGTATGCTCCAGAGTGAGTCCATTCACAGCTCCAGCGCCGCCATGCAGTCTGCTAGGAGCTGCAGCTGGACACACTTCCTGCACACATAGTTGTCAGGGACACTGTCCCTGATTTCCCACATGGCACAGGAGAAGCATGACACGGGTCCGAGCTGCCCTTCCATGACTTAACCCTTACAATACCCTTTTATTTACTACGATTTAGCTTAATTATTGAATTCTACTTAGAATAAGTTTGTGAAAGTACTCACCAACCAGTCTCCTATCTGTTTTCTGGTGTTGTATTTTCACTGCCGCCTCCTGTCCTGGAACCTTTTCCACCTAGGTTAGGCTCCTGAAATAAAATAAATTGAACCTACCTTTTCAACTTCCACTAACCCCTAAAAGGTTAGAGGAGGTGGAAGGGTGGGAGACACTACACTGTAGTGTTTCGGGTTTAGCAACAGCTCCACCTATATAAGAGTTACTGCCCTCCTGCTCTCCCGACTGCCCCAGCTGTGGTCTCGGGCCTCGCTGGTCGCCGGGTTTTCTCCCGAGCTCCTCCTCGCTGCTCCCGCTGGTCCCGACTCCGCCTCCACCCGCTGCCGATGCCGCACTGGGGCCTACCTGAGCCTCTGGGACCTCTTGTAGTCGCTCTGCCGCTCAGCTCCGCCTCCACCCGCTGCCGATGCCGCACTGGGGCCTACCTGTGCCTCTGGGGCCTCTTGTAGTTGCTCTGCCGCTCAGCTCCGCCTCCACCCGCTGCCGATGCCGCACTGGGGCCTACCTGAGCCTCTGGGGCCTCTTGTAGTCGCTCTGCCGCTCAGCTCCGCCTCCACCCGCTGCCGATGCCGCACTGGGGCCTACCTGAGCCTCTGGGGCCTCTTGTAGTCGCTCTGCCGCTCAGCTCCGCCTCCACCCGCTGCCGATGCCGCACTGGGGCCTACCTGAGCCTCTGGGGCCTCTTGTAGTCGCTCTGCCGCTCAGCTCCGCCTCCACCCGCTGCCGATGCCGCACTGGGGCCTACCTGAGCCTCTGGGGCCTCTTGTAGTCGCTCTGCCGCTCAGCTCCGCCTCCACCCGCTGCCGATGCCGCACTGGGGCCTACCTGAGCCTCTGGGGCCTCTTGTAGTCGCTCTGCCGCTCAGCTCCGCCTCCACCCGCTGCCGATGCCGCACTGGGGCCTACCTGAGCCTCTGGGGCCTCTTGTAGTCGCTCTGCCGCTCAGCTCCGCCTCCACCCGCTGCCGATGCCGCACTGGGGCCTACCTGAGCCTCTGGGGCCTCTTGTAGTCGCTCTGCCGCTCAGCTCCGCCTCCACCCGCTGCCGATGCCGCACTGGGGCCTACCTGAGCCTCTGGGGCCTCTTGTAGTCGCTCTGCCGCTCAGCTCCGCCTCGACCCGCTGCCGATGCCGCACTGGGGCCTACCTGAGCCTCTGGGGCCTCTTGTAGTCGCTCTGCCGCTCAGCTCCGCCTCCACCCGCTGCCGATGCCGCACTGGGGCCTACCTGAGCCTCTGGGGCCTCTTGTAGTCGCTCTGCCGCTCAGCTCCGCCTCCACCCGCTGCCGATGCCGCACTGGGGCCTACCTGAGCCTCTGGGGCCTCTTGTAGTCGCTCTGCCGCTCAGCTCCGCCTCCACCCGCTGCCGATGCCGCACTGGGGCCTACCTGAGCCTCTGGGGCCTCTTGTAGTTGCTCTGCCGCTCAGCTCCGCCTCCACCCGCTGCCGATGCCGCACTGGGGCCTACCTGAGCCTCTGGGGCCTCTTGTAGTCGCTCTGCCGCTCAGCTCCGCCTCCACCCGCTGCCGATGCCGCACTGGGGCCTACCTGAGCCTCTGGGGCCTCTTGTAGTCGCTCTGCCGCTCAGCTCCGCCTCCACCCGCTGCCGATGTCGCACTGGGGCCTACCTGAGCCTCTGGGGCCTCTTGTAGTCGCTCTGCCGCTCAGCTCCGCCTCCACCCGCTGCCGATGCCGCACTGGGGCCTACCTGAGCCTCTGGGGCCTCTTGTAGTCGCTCTGCCGCTCAGCTCCGCCTCCACCCGCTGCCGATGCCGATGTAATGAAGAGGTCGTTGAGTAATACGCCTGGGGAACCAAAGAAGGTCCGCATCTGTGGGGATTTTAAGGTGACAGTGAACCCAGTCCTTCACACGGTGCAATATCCGCTTCCACGAATTGAGGATATTTTTGCCTCGCTATCTGGTGGTAAATGCTTCACAAAAATTGATCTAGCCCAGGCGTACTTGCAAATGGAGGTAGAAGAAGCTTCGAAACATTACCTTACGATCAACACCCATAAAGGTCTCTATCAATACAACCGGCTGGTGTTTGGAGTAGCCTCGGCTCCGGCTATCTGGCAAAGGGCGATGGATCAGGTCCTGCAAGGGATTCCAGGGACCCAGTGCTATTTGGACGACATCTTGGTCACGGGCGAAAATGACGGTGATCACCTCGCTAACTTGGAGAAGGCGCTCGCCAGACTAAAGGAATATGGGCTACGAGCTAATCGCCACAAGTGCGAGTTTTTCCAGAAACAGATCTCGTATTGTGGCCACGTCATCGATGAAGAGGGGTTACATAAGTCCCCTGACAAGATAGAGGCAGTAGTCAAGGCTCCAGCACCGGAAAATGTGTCACAACTGAGGTCGTTCCTCGGGCTGGTAAACTATTACCACAAGTTCTTACCAAATTTGTCTACGGTATTACACCCGCTGAACACCCTACTGCAAACAGGGGTACCATGGAAGTGGGATGACGAACGTAGACGAGCTTTCCAGAAGTGTAAAGAATTGATCACATCAAAAGAGGTGTTGGCCCATTTCAACCCAGCACTACCAATTCGTTTGGCATGTGATGCTTCACCCTACGGCATTGGAGCGGTGCTGTCGCACAAATTCCCGGATGGTTTGGAGAGGCCAGTAGCCTTTGCGTCTCGGTCACTAACCTCAGCCGAGCGCAACTACGCCCAGATTGACAGGAAGGCCCTCAGCTTAGTATGGGGAGTAAAAAAATTCAACCACTATCTGCATGGACAGAAGTTCACCTTGCTGACTGACCACCAACCACTTGTCTCCATCTTTAATCCTAAGAAGGGCGTGCCAGTAATGACTGCACAGCGGTTACAAAGATGGTCCCTGTTTCTAGGGGTGAATCAATATGAAATAGAATATAAAGGCACGAGACAGCATGGGAACGCTGATGGGCTATCGCGCCTGCCACTGCCTACTGTGGAGGAAGCACCAGCAGTGGACCCTATCGAGATATTTTATTCGGCGATAATTGAACGATTGCCAGTAACAAACGCGGATATAGAGACGGAGACCCGCAATGATCCGACGCTGTCACGGGTATATGAATTGACGGTGAGGGGATGGCCAACACATGGCGACTCACTGTTGCCAGCATTCTCATCCAGAAGAGAACAGCTGTCAGTATGCCAGGGGACAGTGATGTGTGGATCCCGAGTGGTAATTCCACCCAAGTTAAGGGAGAGAGTGCTAAATGAGCTACATGAAGGCCATCTGGGGGGAGTGAAAATGAAAAGCCTAGCTAGGGCTTATGTGTGGTGGCCGGGAATCGATCAACAATTCGAAGACCTAACTAAGAGCTGCTTAGGATGCCAGAAGGTCCAAAATGCACCACCACATGCCCCTCTACACCCATGGGAGTGGCCCTCCTCTCCATGGCAACGGGTGCACATTGATTTCGCTGGTCCATTCATGGACTCAATGTTCTTAATAGCAGTGGATGCTCATTCAAAGTGGCCTGAGGTGATAAAGATGTCTTCAACCACTACAGAGAAAACAATTGCAGTCCTACGGACCATATTTGCCAGAGCAGATCTGCTCTGATAATGGACCACAGTTTGTGTCCGATGAGTTCCAAAAATTCATGAAAAGGAATGGGGTAAGGCATTACACATCCGCCCCGTATCATCCAGCCACCAATGGATTGGCTGAGAGGTTCGTACAAACCTTTAAGAAGGCGATAAAGGCCATGTGCGATGAGGAAGTTCCACTACAGCATAAGACGGACAATTTCTTATTAGCCTACCAAAACGCGGCACATGCAGTTACCAACCAGACCCCGACCATGATGTTCTTTAACCGAAGGTTGAGATCTCGCCTGGACTTGCTCAGACCAAATGTGCGAAGAAATGTTGAGGACAAACAATGCCAGCACATCAATGAGAAGCCGACAAGGAGCTTTAATGTAGGGCAACTAGTCTTGGCCCGGGACTATCGAACAGAGAAGTGGCAACCCGGAACAATATGTACAAGGCAGGGCCATTAATGTACACAGTGGATGTCGGGGAGAACATTGTGAGACGCCACGTCGATCAGATCTTAGCATCACAGGAATGCGTCAACCCCATGCCTCGAGTACCTGGGGATGAACCCGACATACCGGTAGTATCTACTTCAGACCCAGTAGCAGTGGAACCCGATGAACAACCCGATGAAAGGGGGTCAGAATCGCCTCTGCACCAAGAACACGAACCTCCGGAAAGGCGCTATCCCGAAAGGGTCAGGAAGCCACCCCAAAGACTGAATCTATAAATGGACTTTTGTTATTGAATGTACATGTAAAAATGTAATTGTTATTTGAATATTAAGGGGGTATTATTAATCTAAAAAGGGAGGAATTGTAGTGTATGTGCTTTAAGTCAGAACTACTTTTTACAGCTCCTGTATACTGTAGTACCGGCAGTAACCACACCGGTATATAAAGCTGTGCGCATGCCTCTGTACTCCAGTCTAGAGATTGCCCTCCTCCAGTAAAGACCTGTTATTTGTTTATGAACAGCATCCGTGTAATTATTTATCCACTGGACCACGTATCTAACACCGACCATCGGGAACACCCTCCCTGCATCCAGTCTGTCCAGTCCTGCCAGAATTTTATAAGTTTCAATGAGATTCCCTCTCATTCTTCTAAACTCCAGCGAGTACAAGCTCAATCGACCCAATCTCTCCTCATACATCATTCCTGACGTCCCAGATATCAGCCTGGTGAATCGTCGCTGAACTCCTTCCATGGCAAGACTATCCTTCCTCATATAAGCGACCAAAACTGCACACAATACTCAAGATGTGGTCTCACCAAGGCCCTGTACAACTGTAGCAAGACATCCTTGCTCCTGTCCTAGAGAGCGTGTTCAATTTTTTCTAAATAACAAGTGTTGTGACAGTGGGCAGTGCCATCTCTTTTGGGGATGGGTGTGATGAAGGTTTACTTCCCCGCCCTCTACCTAAACTGGGTGCCGTCCTTCAGATGAGACGTGTAAGGGGTTTTGTCCTCCTGGGATCGCAGAGGTTTCTCTCTCTAGAGGCCTCTCTCTCCCTCTTTGCACAGTAAAACCTTGAGTGGTTCGACCCACTCACCCCTTAGGTTCTAGACACTGGTCTTAGGTGCAGAAGCTACAATGCAGAGAATACTCTGATAGACCAGGTTGAATGAAGCGAAATGAAATTTTATTGCATATGGAAAACAAATCAAATGCAAGCAAAATAAGAGAGCACATGGGAGGGAAAAACAAATCATAACAATACAGTACTAACTAAAATAGATACAGGCATATTATACTTTACAAAGATTATCATGAAATGGGGAAATACACAGACCATCGAGGGACAACAACTCATGTTAATTATACCCAAAATGTCCACCCCCTTAAACCTATCTAGATCTGATTATGAAGGGTCAGAAACATGCTCACCAATCCAACTAGGAATTGCAAGGTTTTGAAACAGGTCTGCGTTTTGATCTTTTCAGGCATCCTGTCTTCTCGTGGTGGGCGCTGTGGGCTGCGACACGCCTTCTCTTCCTCGAGGTGAAGGTCACGGACAGGTTGGATCTCAGCGGGCCTGGATGTCGATGTGGGGGAAGAGACCATCTGCTTGACCACGGTTAGAAGCCTCTAGCCGACTTTCATATCGGTCTCTTCTGTAGTTTTCTACCTCTTTGTCTCATCAAACGGCCCGGGGTTTGTCGATGATCTCCCGATGCTTACCCCGGGGCGGGATGCCGACTCGAGCCGTCTTCTTCTCTGAACTCCAGCTGCTATTGAAGGTCCTATGAAGGTGATGAATATGAGGAATGATACCTCTACGATGAAGATGAGGAAAGAAGACCTCCTAGAATACAATACCTTTCGCTACCCCGGGTTTCTCCCAATTATACTTCTCAGAAGAAGCCTTTATCTCCCGCCAAATCAAGGTTAGTCTTTGTTTAACTTTTGGCGGGGTTGTAACACAACGGGGAGTTATTATATTTTAATCTACTTTGGGATGGCCGGTAACGGGCCATCTCTGGTCTGTAATGACCTGCATTGTTTTTAATGTCTTCTTGATGTCTCAAACGGGTCTTTGATGCGTTTCTCATGAATATGAAACTGTTCCCCTTTGTCTGGGTAAACATTTAGATGGCCTTTATCTACAGGCCAATCTTGACTGGATCTGCATCCAATCTATATGTATATGTGGGTGTCTGGTTTCGTTCTCTCAGAAACGGCTTCCAGAACTTACTGTGGGTTGAATCCACAAAGGCTGTCTGGGGGCTGCAGGAACCATTTTAAAATGTTCAAAAGTCAGTCACGGGGTCTGGCGGCCATTTTATGTGCCCCTTTTTCTGGGCTTCTTTTAAAACAGCCTTTAAAAGTTAAGGCCTCTTCTGCCATTAGACCCTTATAATATAATGTTCAATTTTGCGTATATACAGATGTAAAACTGAGGCTCCAACTGTATGTCAGCTGCGGCCCAGTTGGTAGCACCCTCGCCTCTGAGTCAGAACGTTATGGGTTCAAGTCCCACTTGAGGGACTTTAACACAAAAATCCAGGCTGACACTCCAATGCAGTGCTGAGGGAGTGCTGCACTGTCGGAGGTGCCGCCTTTCGGATGAGGTGTTAAACCGAGGCCCCGTCTGCTCTCTCAGGTGGACGTAAAAGATCCCATGGCACTATTTCAAAGAAGAGCAGGGGAGTTCTCCCCGGTGTCCTGGGGCCAATATTTATCCCTCACTCAACATCACTAAAACAGATTATCTGGTCATTATCACATTGCTGTTTGTGGGAGCTTGCTGTGCGCAAAACGGCTGCAGCGTTTCCTACATTACAACAGTGACTACACTTCAAAAAGTACTTCATTGGCTGTGAAGCACATTGGGACGTCCGGTGGTCGTGAAAGGCGCTATAGAAATGCAAGTCTGTCTTTCATATTCAGGTGGGTGTTGGAGATCCCATGACCCTAGGGGAGTGTCCTGGCCAACATTTATCTCTTAACCAACACCACCAAAAACAGATTAACTGGTCATTAGTCTGTTTGTGGGACCTTGTGTGCAAAATAGCTGCCACATTTTCCATTTAACAGTGACGGCACTTCAAAAGTAGTCGATTGTGTGTGAAGCACTTTATGTGTTTCTGAGAGATATGATAAGGAGAAAGAATGCAACGTTATCCTTCAGTCCTGGAGAAGGGGATGCAGAGCTGTTCTAGGATTACTCTCCTATGCCACAAAGCGGAGGGTTGGAATGAGTCAACTGTCTGGTTTGTCGCCCGGGAGAAAAGGGTCTAGGGAAAAATAATTGAGAATTTCACAGCCTTATAAACGATAGCTCTCAGACCAGTCCAGAATGCTTTGGCCTAGAAATTCAGTATAGCCACTTTTGGGGCGGTAAAGTCGGGTGGCCGCTAAAGTTTGCGCCCGGCGCAAAGTCGCGCCCCCTTCGCCGATATTCAGTCGCATCGCCCCAAGAGGTTGCTGCTGCGCTAAAACAGGTGATGCACGACTATCTTTAGGCGCTAAGCCGGCGGTGCTGAGCGATACCCCCGAGGCCGGGCGCAGCGCAGGTGCGGCGAGTTCTTGATTGACGGCAGACACTCTGGCGCCGGTCAGCTCTTAAAGGGGGAGGGTGGATTTGTTTGCCTGCCACGCCCTGCACACTGCAGCCCTCAACCTAGGCCTGACCACTTCAGCTTCACCTGTACAACGCCCAGGACTGTGGAGAAGGCCAGGGAGAGAGCGCAGCGCTTCAGTGATGGTGACCTGAGGCTGCTGGTTGGCGGAGTGGAGCACAGGCGCCATGTTTTGTTCCCAGAAGGTGGCAAGAGGCCGCTGCCCAGCGCCTACCGGAAAGCCTGGAGGGAGGTGTCCAACAGGGTGTCTTCCAACAGCGTGGTTGCCAGGACTCCTGTACAATGCCGGAAGAAGTTCAACGACCTCACTCGGGTTGTCAGGGTGAGTACCCTTTCCAGTGTCCTCCTCATCCTTGCATGTGCACCTCACATTATGGGCAAAGGGACCTGAAAGCCCTAATGGCCAGCCCTCATCCAGCAGCTATGGGACTGGCATGAAAATCAATTGCACATTCAGCACTTTACACACTGTACTAGCTATTCAACCATGGGAGGCAGTGCAGACAAGATCAGGGCTACACACTGTCCTTTCTCTTGCAGGCCAAGGTGGCGCACAACCGGCGCAACCGAACTGAGACCGGGGGAGGCCGTCCTGACCTCAAAGAGCTCTCCGACCTCGACCAGCGTGTGGAGCACATTATGGCAGGCCGGCCGATTGGCCCCGTCGCCAGTGGAGATGCCGACCCTGTTCTGGGCACCAATGGTAAGGGCATCACCTTTTGGACCTCTCTCGTTCCACTTGCGCATCAGATCAGCATCCTTTGCCACTGTCCGACCAATGCGGTGAATGGCACCACTCATGCCTCCCTCGCTGCCGCCCTGTCCTCACTCTAAAGCTACTCTTGTGCCTTCCTGCTTTCAGACGGTGACTCGCCAGGTGAGGAGGCGGGCCCTCAAGCTGCCACTGTCAGCCCTTCGGAAGACGAGGAGGAGGAAGAGGAAGCCGGCCCATCAGTGCCACCCTCAGCTGCGCCAGCCCATGGCAATGTAGGGGACACGTCTTCCCTGGAGGGGAGCCGGGGGGAAGGGTCGGAGGAGAGTGAAGCTCCGGGGCCCAGCGGCCTGCAGCAACGCGGGAGGGGTGGGGAAGCTCGGCGGACTTCTCCCCAGAGGGTGAGTGCGGCCTCCAGTCCTGCGACGGTGAGCGCAGAGGAGGTGCGCCTCCTAGAGGAAATGGCCGTCCAGGCTGAGCGCAGGCACACTGAGCTCATGGCTGCAGTGGTAAGGATGCCTGACTCCATAGAGTCACTGGCAAGGAGTGTGCAGGAACTCGGGGCAGCACAGGCCAGGAGTCTGGAGCAATTCAGTGCAGCACAGGCCAGGAGTCTGCAACAATTCAGTGCAGCACAGGCCAGGAGTCTGCAGGACATCGCGGCAGCACAGGCCAGGAGTCTGCAGGACTTCGCGGCAGCACAGTCGGCTTCTAGCCAAGTGCTCAGTCGTGCCGTCCATTCACTGGCTGGTGTCATGCGGACACAGACCAGGGCCACACGGGCACTAACTGCTGCCACCCTCGCTGGATCAGCCAGGCATCGCCAGGGCACCCGCCGCGCAGCAGCAGCCCAGCAGTCTGCCCTTCAGCTGTTTGCTGCGCATGCTGCAGTGCTGGCCCATGCGAGTGCCACTGTATCAGGCGACCAGCGAGCACCTGCGATCTGCCAGGTTGGCACCATTCCTGCAGCCGACACTGCGACTCCGCCATTGCAGCTGCCACGAGCCGCTGGACAGACTGCTGCCGCCCAGCCAGAGTTGGAGCAGTCAGCAGCCGGCCACTCCAAGGCCAGAACTGGTGCAGGCCGACCCCCAAGGGCATCTGCCGTCACGTCATCTGCCCCTCAGCAGCCTTCCCCCAGCCTTGCTGCAGCCACTGGGCTCCCATTGAGGAGGAGCAGCAGGGCGGGCAGGGGCCAGGCAAGGATGCGAAAGGCATCGCCCTTGCAGGGCAAAAAGTAGAAGGTATGCTCAAATGCCTGTTGTGTTTTTGTAAGGCCGAGACTGGTGTCTTTCTTTCTTTTTGTAAGGCCGAGACTGGTAGTTTTGTGTTTTTGGAGGGGGCTTCTCCACATGAGCATGTAATGTGGGAAGGGCAGAGGTTTTCAATAAATTATTGTTGTTAAATTGCAGTGTGCATGGTTTTTTGGTTAAGTCCTGGTTGCCCTGCTCGGCTGAGGGCTTATGGAGCGGCTACATTCATCTGCTGACATTGGCACAAGCCATTCCCTGAGAGGGGGCCTAGAACCGACGTTCAATAAGCCGGCGACGGGCGGCCCTTGCACTTTGTGCCTCCCTCCTGTGCTGGTCCTCCTCCTCCTCCTCCTGCTCCTCCTCCTCAGGTGGTCCTCCAATCTGTGGTGGCAGTGGCTGAGTCCTGCGGATAGCCAGGTTGTGCAGCATGCAGCAAATGACCACGAAATGGGAGACTCGCTCCGGCGAATACTGTAGGGCTCCACCGGAACGATCCAGACAGCAGAACCGTTGCTTCCGGACGCCGATTGTTTGTTCGATGATGTTCCTGGTCGCTTGATGGCTCTTGTTGTATCCCTCTTCAGCAGGGGTGCTGGGCGCACGGAGCGGGGTCATCAGCCAGGTACACAAAGGATAGCCTTTGTCCCCGATAAGCCATCCTCGTGGGTGAGGCTGGGCCTGGAACATGTCTGCCACAGAAGTCTGTCGCAGGATGAAGGCCTCGTGGCTGCTGCCTGGAAAGCAGGCATTGACAGCTAGGATGAGCTGCCTGTGGTCACACACCAGCTGGACGTTCAGCGAATGGTAGCCCTTCCGGTTGCGGTAATCCTTGGCATTCTCCAGAGATGCCCGCAAAGCCACATGCGTGCAGTCAATGGCGCCCTGCACCATGGGGAAGCCCGCGAATGCTGCAAAGCCCATTGCACGCTGTTGCTGCTTGGCAAGGGCCATGGAGAAGGAGATGAACTGACGTCTCCTTTTGAAAAGGGCATTGGTCACCTGGCGGATGCAGCAATGCACGGCGAACTGGGAGATGTTGGCAATGTCCCCAGTAGCGGATTGGAAGGAGCCGGTGGCATAGAAGTTGAGAGCCACCGTCACCTTCACTGCCACCGACAGAGACGTCCTGCTCCTCAGATGTGGCTGCAGATCACCGCCAAGCAGCTGGCAGATCTCTGTGACCACGTCCCTTCTGAATCGCAGCCTCCGAACACACTGCTCGTCAGACATGTTGAGATAGGAGAACTGCTGGCGGTATACCCTGGGTGGGTAAGGCCTCCTTTGCCGACGCCTGTTGCCCCCTCTCCGTCTAGCCAGGGCTGCCACTCCCTCACGACATCTGTGAGCCCTTTGGATGTAATTGAGAAAGCCAGCGTTGACACCCATTGCAGCCCCCATAATATGCTGGCAAACAATGAGATGTCAATGAAGGCAAAGACTAGTGGAAAGCTGTGGCCTGAAGCCAGAAGTACCTGTCCGAGTGTTGGGCCAAAGCAGAAAGCTATCTACCTTGGTCTCTCTCCAAAGATCCGTTTCTCAAGAGGGAGTGCTGCAAAATGGCAGCCTTTTATAGTGCAGGAGGAGTGCCCTTTAATTTGCGCCCCCCGCGCCCCGCATCGGCTGAGCACCGTTCCACTCTAACAGTCGCTAGGGGCGCCAGGCGCACAATGGGGCGTTGCCACTGAAGTTCCGGTTGGGGGCGCACAAAGGGCGTTGCACGAGGAAATGGCGTCATGATCTGCGCGCGCAGCTGACCGCGCGCAAAGACTTTGTGCCGCCGCTAAATCTCTAGTGAAGTTGGGGCGAGGTGCAGTTCGCACTGCGCCCGGGCGCTACCCGCCTAGCGCCCGACATCTACTCCTCCTAAGGCGCTAACGGCTGGCGCAACCAACTGAATTTCTAGGCCAATGTGTTTGGGGCACTTCTCACAGGGCTAAACTCAGCTCAGCACCATAGAAACATAGAAGATAGGAGCAGGAGTAGGCCATTCGGCACCTTGAGCCTGTTCCGCCACTTAATGAGATCATGGCTGATCACCCAAACTCAGTACCCTGTCCCTGCTTTCTCCCCATTTCCCTTGATCCCTTTAGCCTTAAGAAATATATCTAACTCCTTGAATATATTTAATGAATTGGCCTCAACTGCCTTCTGTGGTAGAGATTTCCACAGGTTCACCACTCTCTGGGTGAAGAAATTTCTCCTCATTTCAGTTCTAAATGGCCTACCCCTTATCCTTAGACTGTGACCCCTGGTTCTGGACTCCCCCGCCATCGGGAACATCCTTCCTGCATCTAGTCTGTCTAGTCCTGTTAGAATGTTATAAGTTTCAATGAGATCTCCTCTCAGTCTTCTAAACTCCAGCGAATACAAGGCTAATCGACCCAATGTCTCTTCATACGTCATTCCTGCCATCCCAGGTATCAGTCTGGTGAATCTTCGCTGCACTCCCTCCATGGCAAGAACATCCTTCCTCAGATAAGGCGACCAAAACTGCACACAATACTCAAGGTGTGGTCTCACCAAGGCCCTGTACAACTGCAGCAAGACATCCTTGCTCCTGTACTCGAATCCTCTCGCTATGAAGGCCAACACACCATTTCCCTTCTTAACCGCCTGCTGCACCTGCATGCTTACCTTCAGCGACTGGTGCACAAGGACACCCAGGTCTCGTTGCACTTCCCCTTCTCCCAATCTATTGCCGTTCAGATAATAATCTGTCTTCCTGAAGTGGATAACCTCGCATTTATCCACATTATACTGCATCTGCGATGCATTTGCCCAATCACTCAACCTGTCCAAATCATACTGGAGTTTCTCTGCATCCTCCTCACAGCACACATGCCCACCCAGCTTTGTGTCGTCTGCAAACTTGAAGATATTACATCTAGTTTCCTCGTCTAGATCATTAATATATATTGTGAATTGTTGGGGTCCTAGCACCGATCGCTGTGGTACCCCACTAGTCACTGCCTGCCACTCGGAAAAAGACCCGTTTATTCCAACTCTTTGCTTCCTGTCTGCCAACCAGTTCTCTATCCAAGTCAGTACCTTACCCCCACTCCCATGTGCCTTAACGTTACATGCTAATCTCTTATGCGGGACCTTATCGAAAGCCTTCTGAAAGTCCAAATACACCACATCCACTGGTTCACTGTGATATGTGGGAACTCAGGGACACTTCCTGTGTCCCTGACAACTACATGTGCAGGAAGTGCATCCAGCTGCAGCTACTGACAGACCGCATTGCGGCGCTGGAGCTGCGATTGGATGCATACTGGAGCGTTCACGATGCTCAGGACATCGTGAATAGCACATTTACGGAGTTGGACACACCGCAGGTAGAGGTTGGACAGGAAGAAAGGGTACGGGTGACCAACAGGCAGAGTACTAGGTGCAGGCAAGTAGTGCAGGGGTCCCCTGTGGCCATCCCCCTCTCCAACAGATACACCACTTTGAGTACTGTTGGGGGGGATGGCTTATCAGAGGAAGTCAGCAGCAACCAACTTCCTGGCACCAGGGGTGGCTCTGCTGCACAGAATGAGAGAAAAAAGAGGGGTAGAGCTATAGTAATAGGGGATTCAATTGTAAGGGGAATAGATAGGCGTTTCTGCGGCCACAAACGAGACTCCAGGATGGTGTGTTGCCTCCCTGGTGCAAGGGTCAAGGATGTCTCCGAGCAGCTGCAGAACATCTTGGAAGGGGAGGGTGAACAGCCAGTTGTCGTGGTGCATATGGGCACCAACGATATAGGTAAAAAGCGGGATGAGGTCCTAAAAGTGGAATATAGGGAGTTAGGAGATAAATTTAAAAACAGGACCTCAAAGGTAGTAATCTCAGGATTGCTACCAGTGCCACATGCTAGTCAGAGTAGAAATAGAAGGATACTTCAGATGAATACGTGGCTAGAGGAATGGTGCCAGGGGGAGGGATTCAAGTTCCTGGGACATTGGAACCGGTTCTGGGGGAGGTGGGACCAGTTCAAACCGGACGGTTTGCACCTGGGCAGGGCTGGAACCGATGTCCTAGGGGGAGTATTTGCTAGTGCTGTGGGGGAGGGTTTAAACCAAAATGGCAGGGGGTTGGGAACCTGAGCAGGGAGACAGAGGAAAGGGAAACAAGGATAAAAGCAAAAGATAGGAAGGAGAAAAACAAAAGTGGCAGTCAGAGAAATCAACGGTTTAAATCAAACATGGCCACAGTAAATAATAATTCTAATAGGCCTAAGAGTGTTAAAAAAACAAGCCTGAAGGCTTTGTGTCTTAATGCGAGGAGCATTTGTAATAAGGTGGATGAATTGGCTGCGCAAATAGAAGTAAACAAATACGATTTAGTTGGGATTACGGAAACGTGGCTCAAGGAAGGCCAGGACTGGGAACTCAACATCCAGGAGTATTCGATATTCAGGAAAGATAGGCAAAAAGGAAAGGGAGGTGAGGTAGCATTACTGGTTAAAGAAGGGATTAACACAATTGTAATGAAGGATATTAGCTCTGATGAGGTGGAATCTGTATGGGTAGAATTGAGAAATACTAAGGGGAAAAAAACGTTAGTGGGAGTGGTTTATAGACCTCCAAACAGTAAGGCGGAGGTTGGGGATGGCATGAAAAGGGAAATTAAAGAAGCGTGCAATAAGGGCACAGCAGTCATCATGGGTGACTTTAATCTACATATAGATTGGGCCAACCAAATTAGTAACAATACTGTGGAGGAGGAATTCCTGGAGTGTTTACGGGATGGTTTCCTGGACCAATATGTCGAGGAACCAACCAGCGATCAGGCCATCTTAGACTGGGTATTATGTAACGAGAAAGGATTAATTAGCAATCTTGTTGTACGAGGCCCCTTGGGTCGAAGCGATCATAATATGATAGAATTCTTCATTAAGATGGAGAATGAAGCAGTTGACTCGGAGACTAGGGTCCTCAATTTAAATAAAGGAAACTACGATGGTCTGAGGAGCGAGTTGGGTAGGATTGATTGGGGAATGGCACTCAAAGGGTTGACGGTGGATAGGCAATGGCAAACATTCAAAGACCGAATGGATGAACTACAGAATTTGTTCATCCCAGTTTGGCATAAAAATAAAACAAAAAAGGTGACCCAACCGTGGCTAACAAGGGAAATTAGGGATAGCATAAGGTTCAAGGAGAGGGCATATAAATTGGCCAGAAAAAGCAATAATCCTGAGGATTGGGAGCAGTTTAGGATTCAACAAAGGAGGACAAAGGGATTAATTAAGAAAGGGAAAATAGAATATGAGAGTAAGCTTTCAGGGAACATAAAAACTGACTGTAAAAGCTTTTATAGATATGTGAAGAGAAAAAGATTGGTGAAGTCAAGCGTAGGTCCCTTGCAGTCAGAATCGGGGAATTTATAATGGGGAACAAAGAAATGGCAGACCAACTAAGGCAGGGAAGTGGACGTGAGTCTGGATTCGGATCAGCCATGATCCTATTGAATGGCGGAGCAGGCTCGAGGGGCCGTAAGGCCTCTTCTGCTCCTACTTCTTATGTTCTTATGAGCCTCCACGCCCTCTGGGGTAGAGAATTCCAGGGATTCACCACCCTCTGTGTGAAGAGATTTCTTCTCTTCTCAGTCCTGGATGGCCTACCCTTTATCTTGAGGCTGTGGCCCCTGGTTCTAGACTCCCCAGCCAAGGGAAACATTCTCCCAGCATCCATCCTATCAAGCCCTGTAATAATTTTGTACGCTTCAATGAGATCCCCTCTCATTCTTCTGAATTCAAGAGAATACAGTCCTAGTTTACACAATCTCTTCGCATAAGACAGTCCTGCCATCCCAGGAATCAATCTTGTGAACCTTTGTTGTACTCCCTCTATGGCAAGTATATCCTTCCTTAGGCGACCAAAGTTGTACAGAGTACTCCAGGTGTGATCTCACCAAGGGCCTATATAATTGGAGTAAGACTTCTTTACTCCTGTACTCAAATCCTCTTGTAATGAAGGCCAGCATACCATTCGCCTTCCTAATGGCTTGCTGCACCTGCACATTCACTTTCAGTGACTCATGTACAAGGACACCCAGGTCTCTTTGAGCATCTGCATTCCCCCAATCTTTCACCGTTTAGGAAATACTCTGCCTTTCTGTTTTTTCTACCAAAGTGGATAACTTCACATTTATCCATGTTATATTCTATCTGCCATGTTCTCGCCCACTCACTGAGCCTGACGAGATCCTCTTGAAGCCTCTTCACATCCTCTTCGCAACTGACACGGCCACCTAGATTTGTATCATCAGCAAATTTGGAAATGTTACTTTTAGTCCCCTCATCCAAATCATTGATATAGATTGTGAATAGCTGGGGCCCAAGCACCGATCCTTGCGGTACCCCACTAGTCACAGCCTGCCATCCTGAAAAAGACCTGTTTATCCCTACTCTTTGTTTTCTGTCTGTTAACCAATTCTCAATCCATGCTAGAATATTACTCCCAATTCCATGTGCCCTAATTTTGTTCACCAACATCTTGTGTGGAACCTTATTGGAGGCCTTCTGAAAATCCAGATAACCCACATCTACCGGTTCCCCTTTGTCTACTCCACTAGTTACTTCCTCAAAGCACTCCAATAGGTTTGTCAAACAGGATTTCCCTTTCATAAATCCATGTTGACTCTGCCCAATCTTACTATTAGTTTCTAAGTGCCCAGTTATTGCATCCTTTATAATAGATTCCAGCATTTTCCCAGCTACTGATGTGAGGCTAACAGGTCTGTAGTTCCCCATTTTCTCTCTCCCTCCTTTCTTAAATAGCGGGGTTACAATTGCTATCCTCCAATCTCCAGGAACCATTCCAAAATCTATAGAATTTTGGAAGATGACAACCAATGTGTCCACTATTCCAATGGCCACCTCTTTCAAAACCCTAGGATGTAGGTCATCTGGTCCTTGGGATTTATCGACTTTTAGTCCCATTAATTTTGCTAGTACTGTTTTTTTACTAAACAAAGAAACATAGAAACATAGAAGATAGGAGCAGGAGTAGGCCATTCGGCCTCTCGAGCCTGCTCCGCCATTCGATGAGATCATGGCTGATCATCCAAACTCAGTACCCCGTACCTGCCTTCTCCCCATATCCCTTGATACCTTTAGCTCTAAGAAATATATCTAACTCCTTCTTGAATATATTTAAAGACTTGGCCTCAACGGCCTTCTGTGGTAGAGAATTCCACAGGTTCTCCACTCTCTGGGTGAAGAAATTCTTCCTCATCTCTGTCCTAAATGGCTTACCCCTTATCCTTAGACTACAACCCCTAGTTCTGGACTCTCCGACCATCGGGAACATTCTACCTGCATCTAGTTTGTCCAGACCTGTCAGAATTTTATAAGTTTCGATGAGATCCCCTCTCAATCTTCTAAACTCCAGCGAGTATAAGCCCAATCGACCCAATCTCTCCTCATACGTCATTCCTGCCATCCCAGGAATCAGCCTTGTGAATCTTCGCTGAACTCCTTCCATGGCAAGAACATCCTTCCTCAGATAAGGCGACCAAAACTGCACACAGTACTCAAGGTGTGGTCTCACCAAGGCCCTGTACAACTGCAGCAGGACATCCTTGCTCCTGTACTCAAACCCTTTCGCTATGAAGGTCAACATACCATTTGCCTTCTTCACCGCCTGCTGCACATGCATGCTTACCATCAGCGACTGGCGCACAAGGACACCCAGGTCTCGTTGCACTTCCCCTTCTCCCAATCTATTGCCATTCAGATAATAGTCTGCCTTTCTGTTTTTGACACCAAAGTGGATATCCTCGCATTTATCCATGTTATATTGCATCTGCCACGTTTCTGCCCAATCACCCAACCTGTCCAAATCATCCTGGAGTTTCTAGGTATCCTCCTCGCAGCACACACGCCCACCCAGCTTTGTGTCGTCTGCAAACTTGGAGATATTATATCTAGTTCCCTTATCTAGATCATTAATGTATATTGTGAATAGCTGGGGTCCAAGGACCGATCCCTGCGGTACCCCACTAGTCACTGCCTGCCACTCGGAAAAAGACCTGTTAATTCCTACTCTCTGCTTTCTGTCCACCAACCAGTTCTCTATCCAAGTCAATACCTTGCCCCCAATCCCATGTGCCTTAACTTTACACGCTAATCTCTTATGCGGGACCTTATCGAAAGCCTTTTGAAAGTCTAATAATTTTTTAAGTTCCTCATTCTCGTCACACCCTTGGTTTTCTCGTATTTCTGGGAGGGTTTTTGTGTCTTCCTCCGTGAAGACAGAAACAAAGTATTTATTTAATTTCTCTGCCATTTCCTCATTCCCCATTATAAATTCTCCCGTCTCTGACTGCAAAGGACCTACATTTACCTTTGCCAGTCTTTTCCTTTCACATACCTATAGAAGCTTTTACAATCCGTTTTTATATTTTTCGCTAGTTTATGCTCATATCCCATTTTCCCTTTCTTTATCAATTTCTTGGGCCCTGATTTTCCCTGAGCCGTCAGGCGGGGTTTCAGGCGTGTGGGGGGGGAAACCCCGAATTTGGGGGTCCTGACACCATCCCGCCCAAAACCCCGCCCCACGCAACTTGCAGGGGCGGCGGGCACCTGCCCCGCACTGGGACCCGCCGAAACCAGGCGGGAAGGGATTAGTGCCAATTAACTGCCTAATCCCTATTTTGAGGGGTTTCGTGTGGGATTCCCGACGGCTCCAAACCACGCCAGGTTAGAGCAGGCGGGCTGTCGAGTTGAACATAAGAACATAAGAACATATGAAATAGGAGCAGGAGTAGGCCATACGGCCCCTCGGGCCTGCTCCGCCATTCAATAGGATCATGGCTGATCTGAATCTAGACTCACGTCCACTTCCCTGCCCTCTCCCCGTAACCCCTAATTCCCTTATCTGCTAGGAAAATGTCTATCTCCATTTTAAATTTATTTAATGTTGCAGCTTCCACAGCTCTCTGGGGTAGCAAATTCCATAGATTTACTACCCTCTGAGTGAAGAAGTTTCTCCTCATCTCAGTTTTGAAAGGGCAGCCACTTATTCTAAGATTATGCCCCCTAGTTCTAGTCTCACCCATCAGTGGAAACATCCTCCCCGCATCCACCCGATCAAGCCCCCTCACAATCTTATATGTTTCGATACGATCGCCTCTCATTCTTCTGAACTCCAATGAGTAGAGTCCCAACCTACTCAACCTTTCCTCATACGTCAAACCCCTCATCTCTGGAATCAACTGAGTGAACCTTCTCTGAACCGCCTCGAGAGCAAGTATATCTTCTTAAATATGGAAACCAAAACTGCACGCAGTATTCCAGGTGTGGCCTCACCAATACCCTGTATAACTGCAGCAAGACTTCCATGTTTTTATACTCCATCCCCCTTGCAATAAAAACCAAGATTCCATTGGCCTTCCTGATCACCTGCTGCACCTGCATACTGACTTTTTGTGTTTCATGCACCAGGACCCCCAGATCCCTTTGTACTGTAGCACTTTGCAGTTTCTCTCCATTTAGATAATAACTTGCTCTTTGATTTTTTCTGCCAAAGTGCATAACCTCACACTTTCCAACATTATATTGCATCTGCCAAATCTCTGCCCACTCACTTAGCCTGTCTATGTCTTTTTGCAGGTTTTTTATGTCCTCCTCACTCATTGCTTTCCCTCCCATCTTTGTATCGTCGGCAAACTTGGATATGTTGCACTCGGTCCCTTCCTCCAAATCGTCAATATAGATTGTAAAGAGTTGGGGTCCCAGCACTGACCCCTGCGGAACACCACTAGTTACTGATTGCCAGCCCGAGAATGAACCATTTATCCCAACTCTTTGTTTTCTGTTAGATAGCCAATCTTCCACCCATGCCAGTATATTACACCCAATCCTGTGATTTCTTATCTTGATCAGTAATCTTTTGTGTGGAACCTTGTCAAATGCCTTTTGGAAGTCCAAATACACTACATCCACTGGTTCCCCTTTATCCACCCTGTATGTTACATCCTCAAAGAATTCGAGCAAATTTGTCAAACATGACTTCCCCTTCATAAAACCATGCTGACTCTGTCCTATTAAATTATGTTTATCCAAATGCTCTGTTACTGTTTCCTTAATAATGGACTCCAACATTTTGCCAACCACAGATGTTAGGCTAACTGGTCTATAGTTTCCAGCTTTTTGTCTACTTCCCTTCTTAAATAAGGGTGTTACATTAGCAGTTTTCCAATCTGCCGGGACCTTTCCTGAGTCCAGGGAGTTCTGGAAAATAATCACCAATGCATCCCCAATCCCTACCGCCACTTCTCTCAAGACCCTAGGATGTAGACATCAGTTCCGGGGGATTTATCCGCCTTAAGGCCCATTATTTTACTCAGTACCATCTCCTTAGTGATTTTAATCGTCTTTAGCTCCTCCCCCCCATTGCCCCCTGTTTGTCCAGTGTTGGGATATTTTTAGTGTCCTCTACTGTAAAGACTGATACAAAATATTTGTTCAGCGTCTTTGCCATCTCCATGTTCCCCGCCACTAGTTTCCCGGTCCCATCCTCTAAGGGACCAACGTTCACTTTAGCCACCCTTTTTCTTTTTATATAGCTGTAGAAACTCTTGCTATCTGTTTTTATATTTTTTGCTAGTTTACTTTCATAATCTATCTTCCCTTTCTTAATTAATCTTTTAGTTATTGTTTGCTGGCTTTTAAATGCTTCCCAATCTTCTATCCTCCCACTAGATTTGGCTACTTTATATGCCCTTGTTTTCAGTCGAATACTATCCTTTATTTCTTTACTAAGCCACGGATGGCTGTCTTTTCTTTTACTCCCCTTTTTCCTCAGTGGAATATATTTATCTTGAAAGATGTGAAATATCTCCTTGATGTAAGACCACTGCTCTTGTACCGTCTTACACTTTAATCTGTTTTCCCAGTCCACTTTAGTCAATTCTACTCTCATACCTTCATAGTCTCCTTTATTTAAGCTTAGTACGCTGGTTTGAGATCCAACTCTCTCACCCTCAAACTGAATTTGGAATTCAACCATATTATGGTCACTCATTCCAAGGGGATCCTTTACTAGGACATTTTTTATTAATCCTGTCTCATTACACAGGACCAGATCTAAGATTGCCTGCCCCCTGGTTGGTTCAGTTACATGCTGCTCAAGGAACACATCCCTAATACACTCTATGAACTCTTCCTCAATGCTGCCATGCCCAATTTGATTAGTCCAGTCAATATGAAAGTTAAAATCCCCCATGATTATAGCTGTTCCCTTATTACAAGCCCCAACTATTTCCTGATTTATACTCCGACCAACAGAGTTGCAACTGTTAGGAGACCTATAGACTATGCCCACTAGTGACTTTTTCCCCTTATTATTCCTTATCTCCACCCAAACTGTTTCACTATCCTGATCCTTTGACCCAATATCTTTTCTGACTATTGCAGTGATTCCATCCTTGATTAACATAGCAACCCCACCTCCCTTTCCTTCCTGTCTGTCCTTCCTAATTGTCAAAGACCCTTGTATGTTTAGTTCCCAGTCATGATTATCTTGCAACCATGTTTCCGTAATGGCCACCAGATCATACCCATGTGTAGTTATTTGTACCGTCAACTCGTCAATTTTGTTACGAATGCTGCGTGCATTCAGATAAAGAACTTTCAAATATGTTTTCTGACAATTTATTCCTGCTTTTATCCCTTTTACTACTTTACCTTTATCATTATACATTCTGTCCCTTCCTGACACGCTCTGGTTTTTAATTCCCCCACTGCTACCTTGCTCTATTGCCTTCTCCGCTGTCATTTTTATTTTTCGCTCTCTTAAAACCTCCCCCCCACTAATTAGTTTAAAGCCCTCTCTACAGCCCTAGTTATTCGATTCGCCAGGATTCTAGTCCCAGCACTGGCCAAGTGAAGTCCGTCCCAACGGAACAGCTCTCTCCTGTCCCAGTACTGATGCCAGTGTCCCAGGAAGCAAAACCCATTTCTCCCACACCAGTCTTTCAGCCACGCATTTAACTCTCTAATTTTATTTACCCTAGCCAAATTTGCACGTGGCTCAGGTAGTAATCCAGAGATTATTACCCTTATGGTTCTGCTTTTTAATTTGGCCCCTAGCTGCTCAAACTCCCTCAGCAGAACCTCCTTCCTTGTCCTATCTATGTCGTTGGTACCAACATGGACCACGACAACTGGATCCTCCCCCTTCCACTCCAAGTTTCTCTCCAGCCCAGAGGAGATGTCCTTAACCCTGGCACCGGGCAGGCAACACAGCCTTCGGGACTCTCGCTCTCGGCTGCAAAGAACTCTATCTATCCCCCTAACAATACTATCCCCTACCACTACAACATTTCTTTTAACTCCCCCCACTTGAATGGCCCCCCGCTCCACGGTGCTGTGGCCAGGTTGCTCATCCTCCCTGCAGTCCCTGTTCCCATCCTCACAGGGAGTAAGAGCCTCAAACCTGTTGGACAAGAGCAAGGGCTGCGGCTCCTCCAACACAACCTCCTGGATCCCCGTACCTGCCTCACTTCTAATCACACCATCCTGACCCTGGCCACGGACTACATCTGAATTAATTAATCTAATTGGTGTGACTACCTCCTGATACACAGAGTCCAGGTAACTCTCCCCCTCCCTGATGTGTCTCAGTGTTTGAAGCTCGGACTCCAGCTCTTCAACACGGAGCCGGAATTCCTCGAGCAGCCAACACTTACTGCAAATGTGATCACCGTGAGCATCAATGGTGTCCACCAGCTCCCACATGTTGCAGCAGCAACACATCACCTGATCTCGCATTCTATGTAATTAATTAAATTTATTAATATTATTTTTAAATACCCTCTGCTCCGATTCTAGATGATGAATATCGCACCTTAGAAACTATAAACCACAGAGTTTAAGCTTAAAAAAGAGAGAAATACTCACCAACCAATCACTTACCCGCTTTCCGGTGACGTCACACTTGGATTACTTTTTACCTCTCTCCTTCCCTCCGAGTTCTGAGTTCGGAGACTGTGAGGCCTTACCTGGTCTCTGGGGCCTTTTATAGCCCCGCTCTGCCGCTCGAGATTCCCGCCGACGCTGTGAGGCCTTACCTGGGTTCTGGGGCCTTTTATAGCCCTGCTCTGCCACTCGAGATTCCCGCCAATGCTGTGAGGCATTACCTGGTCTCTGGGGCCTTTTATAGCCCCGCTCTGCCGCTCTAGATTCCCGCCGACGCTGTGAGGCATTACCTGGTCTCTGGGGCCTTTTATAGCCCCGCTCTGCCGCTCAAGATTCCCGCCGACGCTGTGAGGCCTTACCTGGTCTCTGGGGCCTTTTATAGCCCCGCTCTGCCGCTCGAGATTCCCGCCGATGCTGTGAGGCCTTACCTGGTCTCTGGGGCCTTTTATAGCCCCGCTCTGCCGCTCGAGATTCCCGCCGACGTTGTGAGGCCTTACCTGGTCTCTGGGGCCTTTTATAGCCCCGCTCTGACCCTCGAAATTCCCGCCGATACTGTGAGGCCTTACCTGGTCTCTGGGGCCTTTTATAGCCCTGCTCTGCCGCTCGAGATTCCCGCCGACGCTGGGGTTGCGATGTCGGTGCTCAGGTGAGTGATGGGTGCATGAGTGCAAAGGTAAGTGTGTTTGGTGTGTCTAAAGTGTGTAAAGAACTTTTACTTACCTGTACTTACCTTAACAGCCTTTCTTCCTGTTGCCATCGGGAGCCCATCACTCAGCCGGAACTTAAAGCTGAACGGCTGCGATCTGTCAAAAGTGACAGCCTTCAGCTTTGCCTGCCGGTGACAGTTCTAACTGAGTCTGTGCAGAATGACTCATGTTAGAACTCAAACTGCCAGTGTTTCACAGCTTCAAACAGCTGTGAAACGCTGATATTTCATCTGTCAAGAACTCTTGACAGATGAAATTGCAGTCTGTGACGTCACCTGCTGCCGGGTGGCCCTTAATTGGCCTGCTGAGCGGGCTCAACAAGGTCATTCAAGGGAAAATCGCGTGGATTGGCCAGACATCGATGTAGGCGGGTCAAAAACCATTATCAACAACTGTTCCAGAGTGAGAAAGGGCTTCAGGTGGTACATGGTAAGAAGCCATTCCCACATTCTCCAGTGTATAGAGGTTGTACAGTGAGGGCGGGTGATGTAACAGTAAACACTCATCAGCCTCAGAGTCAGAAGGATGTAGGTTCCAGTCCCACTCCAGAGACTTGAACACATAATCTTGGCTGACACACTCAACGAGACGTTTAACTAAAGCCCTGCCTGCTCCCGCAGGTGGATGTAACAGATCCACAGCACTTTGTCGAAGGGGAGCAGGGAAATCCGAGCCATCATTTCTCCCACTAAAAAAGTTTATCTGGTCATTATATCATTGCTGTTTGTGGGAACTTGCTGTGTGCAAATTGGCTGCAATGTTTCTCTGCATTACAAGTGACTGCACTTCATTTGCTGTAAAGCACTTTGTGATGTCCTGAGGTTGTGCAAGGTGCTATATTAATACAACTTCTTTCTTTCCTAACTGACCGAATCCATCAGTTCCTGCAAACCGTTCGATTTTGGGGACACTGGGGCCTAAAATCCCCCCTGGGCTCCATTGAAATGCGCAGCTTCTGTGGGTGCTCCTTAAGTTAAACATGACAGGCGGGTGCCCACAACACGATGGGATAAAACCATGGGCGCCCTCCAGCCGAGGGAGACTGCGTGGAGGATCAGTGCGCTGGTTCTGGGTGAGATGCCGGAGCTAGTCCCCACCCCACCTGATGAAAAATGCCCCCTCTTTGCCCCCTTTGTAAGGGGCAGTATAACCGGTGAGGTCCCCCTTCCACCGGTCGTAGGGTCGGTACATGTGGTCTCACCCAGCGCACCAGCCACCAATCATCTGCCCAGTAAATAAGAGGCCAGGGATGTATCAGCAAAGTATGTTCCTCTGTCACTGTGAGTACCCTTGTATTTACCCATCACTGAGTACTACAGTATTCACCCCAACACTGAATACGACAGTATTCACCCGTCACAGTAAGTTTGACAGTATTTAACCGTTTCGCTAAGTACTACGGAAATTATTTATTTCACTACTAGCATTACAATTTTTAGCCCTGTGATTGTGATATACTACAGTATTAACCCTAGTCACCGTAAATACTACAGTATTAATCCTAGTCACCGTAAATACTACAGTATTAATCCTAATCATCGTAAATACTACAGTATTAACCCTAGTCACCGTAAATACTACAGTATTAACCCTAATCACCGTAAATACTACAGTATTAACCCTAGTCACCGTAAATACTACAGTATTAACCCTAGTCACCGTAAATACTACAGTATTAACCTTAGTCACCGTAAATACTACAGTATTAACCCTAGTCACTGTAAATACTACAGTATTAACCCGTCACTGTGAGATACTCTTCTCTTCTTAGGCAGTCCCTCAGAACCGAGGATGACTTACTTCCACACTAAAAATGAGTTCTCAGGTGACTGATGAGTCCAATGCGGGACCTACAGTGTCTGTCACAGGTGGGGCAGACGGTGGTTGAAGGGATGGGTGGGTGGGGTGCTTGGGTTGACGTGTGATCCTTCCGCTCTTTGCGCTTGGCTTCCGCTTGCTCCCAGCGAAGAGACTCGAGGTGTTCGGCGCCTTCCCGGATGCTTCTCCTCCACTTTGTGCGGTCTTGGGCCAGGGATTCCCAAGTGTCAGTGGGGATGTTGCAATTTTTCAAGGAGGCACTATATTATTGGTAATCTCCATTTGTCGTTCTTCATTGACAGTCCATACTCCTTGCCTAGCTCATCTCCATCACCACAATATTTCTGCCTTGCAGTCGGGATTCACACTTGTCTACAGGCTTTGATTAATTGTCTCTGCATTGTTGGTCTCTCACCATTGTTTGTCTCTGATTTGATCTCTCTCACTTTCTGTTCAGTTGCAGAGGCTTTCCCCATTGCGATATTGTGCATTCCACTTGGAGTGAAACTCCTTGCCCTTTTCGTGATGTGCATCATTTTATTCAGGGACAGAACCAGGTATGTAATATTGCTGGGAGACTCTTGCCTTTAAATGCCTGAAGCCCGATTCATGGGTGAGCCTTGGGCAGTGTGTGTTGGCAGGTGATTCAAACACTGAGCCATCCTAGTCGAGCCAATGACCACACAGTACACATCTAGCAGGGGTTGCTGGATACGAGCAGGAGCAGGATCCCTGGGCAATGTTTCCGCTCCCTATCCCAGTTTCACATAGACCAACCGGAGAGCCCCTACTGCAGCCCCAGCTAACTCAGCCCAGGCCGGGGATCAAAACTGGCCCCTTCCTGGTCTGCACGATTCAGCTCCTCACGGCATGAACTTGCTGCGCTATCGGGGACCTGATTAAATCTCCCAGACCACCTCTATTCACTGCAGCCTAGTTTAATCTACAAGGTTAACCTCTCAGGGGACACTGGGATTCAAATCCGATTTAGTTGAATTTCATTCCAGTCCTGGGCTATTAAAAACAGATTCCTGTTCACTTTCCAATCTCAGTCTTTTCCCAATGCTTAATGGTTAACGCTGATGTTAGAATAAAATTTTGCTGGACAAGATTGCTGGACCAGATTTTGCTGGAAAAGACACAAACAACAAATTCGCTGACTGGGACTAATTGAATCACTGCACAGTGAGACATGCCACGCTTACACATGGCTGGAACAAAGTTCGTCTCGTGTCCTGACTGGGACTAATTGGATCACTGAGGACTAACCAGGTTCACTGGTATCCTATCAACGAACTAATCACTTGTATCCTATTATCGAACTAATCACATTCCGCCGGGGAACAAGATGGAACGAAGACCTGAAGAGGCAGAATTGGCAACACAAGTGTGTAAACTCCTGACTGGAGGAAAATAACGATATGCGCTAATAAACGAATTGATTGGATGAATGTAAATGATCTAAAACCAACTTCTTGGAATTGTATATAAGCTCGGCACACACTACAATCGGGGAGAAGGTGCTCTCGCAGACCGCGTGGTTGCAGACGCTTCTCCCAGAGCTCTGTCATTTAATAAAGTTGTCTCTCTTACTCAAAGTCTAGTTTCCGAGGAATCATTTTTCCTACAACAAATTGGCGCTGCGAGCAGGGTGCCACAGAGCTGAACAGTCGTTCGAATCAGTGACCAGGGTGAGTAGTCATGTTTTTGACCGCCCATAAATCAGAGACACTCGACAAGGCGACTGAACGGCGAAGCGGCACCAAAACGAATCTGGGACACAGACTGAGTGGGTAAGAGACACTACTTGATTTGTATTTGTGTATTTGTATTTGTGTATTTGTATTTGTGTAATAGTAACTAAGAAAAACCTCGGACCAGGAGGACACTTGTCTCAGGCACCTAGCCTCAGGCCGGTTGTTAAGAGGGCAAATGCCCCATGCGAAGGCCAGGACCATGAAGTAGGTGCCGAGACTCCAAGGTGTTCTAAAGTCGTGATACTAGTCGAGTACGGTTAACATTTTTCTGCATTATATCATGTTGCTAAGTGAACTAGGAGATTATTAGTGTTGGTGTTGTAGGACCCTGATCAGGTAAACAGACACCGGGGGAGGGGTAGAAACCCCGTCCAACAAGCAAGCGTTACACGTCCGGGCAGTTTTGAGAGAAAGACAAACCCGGACCTCTGAGAACGCTGGCATAGAGTGCGACAAGAAGCTCGGGTATTCTCGGAAGGAAAGAATAGGGGGGCTCTCTAAGGAACAGATCTCCAGACACGAAGGAATGATCGGTGAAGCAGCGGCGATGTCAGGTGAGGAAGTTAAGAGGGGACCTTCGGGCTCCCTCACATATTCTTATATGACAAACTGACAGTCGTTAATTAAGAAGATGCAGAAAGACGGTTGGGATGTGTCACAGACTTTGGAACTCCAGAGAAGCTGGTTGACTAAACAGACAAAGGATAAAACCAAGAAGGCAGGAGTGTTATTAGTACACCAACTAGCAGGACTCATTGAACAAGTAAACGTAATAAAGAAAGTTGCACAAGACAAAGTACAGATGGTTACGGAACTAGAGACAAAGGCGAAATGTCAAGCAAAGATTATAAAGGAATTAGAGTGTAAGGTATACGAGGGGGGGCGAATGGGGACCTGTCCAGTCACCACCTCCCTTCCCCCATATTACAGTGCAGAACCAACAGCCCCTGCAGGCGAGGGGGACGTTGAAATAGTCGAGATGGCTCCTGTGAGTCGGGGCGGGACATTGGCTAATCCCACCGCCAGTTACAAGCCATTCACTCCCGGGGAAAGACAACAGATCATGACCGTCTTAGGAAAACTCCAGCCCCGGAGCCAGAATGTTAAATTCTGGACGGAACTTAACGCCACCTGGGTAGGGCACCAGTTGCACCTAAGGGATATTCACCAATTGGTCCGAGCAGCCTGCCCTGCGGGCAAGTGGCGACTTGTGGCAGGCGGGCATGCAGTTCAACCCGCTCAAGACTACAGCGGAGGGCGTTGGACACACGCGGTAGCCCTCACTGACGAAATGGACGCCCAACAGCCAGCATTTGCCCTTTTTAAGACAGAAGTCCAGAGGGTCCTAGGTGATTCCCCCACGAATTGGAACAGAATCACAACAACCAAACAACAAAAGGGTGAGGGAGCGTCAGAATATGGAGAACGATTATTCAATATCTACCAAGAGAGCTCGGGCCAACAAAATGCCATTAGGACGGACCTGGCCTTTATACAGGCATTTAAGGATGGCTTGTCACCCAGACACCAAGGCATCATTAAGATGGGGGTAGTAACCGCCAGAAACTATGATGACCTGGTAGAATGGGTTAGTGGGGTAGATGGAAGTGGGATGGAGGACAAGGATAAGGATAAGGCTAAGGTAAAGCAAGAGATGGTAGCAGCCGTGACTAATTGGGAATCTGGAACCCGACCCAAGAAAGGACCATGCCACAACTGTGGAAAGATGGGCCACTTTGCAAAAGAATGCAAAGGGAAGAAAGTTGACAAAAAGTGCAATTATTGCGGAAAACGGGGGCACCTAGAGGCCGCCTGTTACGGAAAACACGGCAGGCCTAGTGAGGGGCAAAACACCCTAACCGCCGAAGAATATAAGGAATGGCAGGAATATAAGCGTAGTAGTTGATGTCCGGTGGCCCCCATAAAAGGTAAAAGGGAGGGGAGAATTTATGTGTCTGCACTAGTAGGGGGCCGACAATGTGAAATGCTGGTGGACACAGGCGCATCAGTTTCCGTCACTAACCTCCCCCTCCCCACGACTAGTAAGTCAATACTCCTGCGAGGACTCAATGGCACTAAAGTGCCAGCTCACTTGAGCACCACGCAGCTGGTGGAAATCGATAATATATACCTCCCCATGAAATTCTATGTGTGTAAAAATAATGAAGGTACAATATTAGGTAATGATATAATGAGGGAGTACAAAGCAATAATTGATTGTGGCAAAGGAAGGTTAACATGGCCAAAGGCGGATGGCCGTAAGGAAAAGATCAGACAACTGGCAAATAACACTGGCACCCTTGGGGTGGCCACCGTAACTACCAGGGACTGGCACGAAGATACGGGAGGATACGGAGCCATTTGTGATTCCGTGATTGGGGTATGGGCTGAAACAAAGTTAGATACAGGAAAAGCTAGTATCGACCCTATTAAGATTCCCGGACCAGAACACAAATCCCACCGCCAGTACCCAATAAAGGCGGAGGCCAGGAAGGCAGTCGTGGACATAGTGAAGGGGCTAGTAGAAAGGGGTATCCTGAGGGAAACCACGAGCACTACTAATTCCCCCACATGGCCAGTAGAGAAACCTGATGGGAGCTATAGGTTGACTATAGACTATACGGCCCTCAACAGGGTCACTCCTAAATTACACCCCATCGTTGCCAGCCCCTCAACAATTTTGAATGGGCTATCCCCTGAACAGAAGATATTCACCGTTTTAGACATAGTTAACGGATTCTGGGCACTCCCATTAGATCCGGAATCACAAGAGAAATTTGCATTCACAGTAGGGGATAAACAATATACGTGGACCCGATTGCCACAGGGATTCCATAATAGCCCAGCTATTTTTCACCGCGTCATGAGTGATATCCTAAAACAGATAGAAGTACCTAAAGGAAGCACTATTTTGCAGTACGTCGACGACATACTAATAGCCTCGGAAACGAAGGCAGACCATCTGGCAACCCTATATTTAGTACTAAGGGCCCTAGAGACGGCTGGCCTCAAGGTAAGCCCTAAAAAAGCACAGATAGGAAAAACTCGGGTCCTATACCTGGGACATCTAATCTCCCAAGGACTTAAAGAAATGCCACAGGACAGGAAACACGCTGTCCAGGGCATGCCGAGACCCGTAACAGTACGCGGAGTCAGGAAGGTACTGGGGCTCTTTAATTACAGTCGAAATTTTATCCCGGGGTTCGCTAAATTAGCAGAGCCTATACAAAGATTAGTGAAAGGGGGTAAACCCGTGTTGGAACCGAGAGATTGGGGACCGGAACAAGAGGAAGCTTATACTCAACTAAAGTCTGAGCTAGTATCAGCCCCAGGGCTAGGACTGCCAGATATGAGTAAGGACTTCCACATACATTGCAACAATGAAGAAGGGTTTTACACAGCAGTAGTTACACAGGATCATGGGGATAAAAGAAGGCCCGTCGCCTACTATTCCACAGCGGAGGGACCGGTAGTCACAGGGCTCTCCCAGTGCATAGCTGCATTGGATTGTGCGGCTTGGGCAGTAAAGGTTAGTGAGCCGATAGTAATGACAGGAAACATTATATTGCACACTAAACACACTCTGGTAGAGATGCTGAGTACCGGGAAATTAAGATCCGTCTCGAACATGAGACGTGCCAAGTGGGAGGCCGTCCTCCTCCCTCCGAGTAAAGCAGTAACCATTGTTAGAGACACAGGGGAGAACCCGGCAGAAGGAATACTGGGAACTGGGGAGCCCCACAACTGTGGGGACGTAGATATGAACCTGGAAGAAGATAGGATAAAAGACACCCCTTTAGCGACAGCGGAAGAGACGTTGTACGTAGATGGTTCACGCAAGTATATAGATGGGCTGCCCCGAACGGGGTGGGCGGTGGTTAATGGCGAATTAAAAACCGTAGAGTCAGGACGGATTGATGGAGGCCTATCGGCCCAAGTAGCAGAGCTAGTGGCTCTCACCAGGGCACTAGAGTTGTCAGAGAATAAAATCATGAACATTTACACAGATAGTAGGTATGCCTTTGGGGTGGTCCACGATTATATGACTGCATGGGGTAGGAGGGAATTCATTACTACGGGAGGCAATCCCATAAAACACCAGCTGAGGATAGAAGCCCTCCTAGAAGCTAGCGACAAACCCCAACAGGTAGCAGTAATTAAGATTAAGGCACATCAGAGGGAACCGGACCGGACTAGCCCGGACTGGTTAAATCACCAGGGGAACCAGGCTGCGGACCAAGCAGCACAAAGGGCGCTAGAGCAAGAAAGGATCGAAGAAGTACCAATAGCCGCTGTGAGCAGCTCCGAGGACGAGATAAGTATTGACGAACTCCATGAGGACACCCCCGACGTCGAAAAAGGTACGTGGGAAGAACAAGGCGCAAAGCGGGGAAGCGAAAATGTCTGGCAAAAGGATAACAGGGTAATGGCCCCCAAGTGCATTCAAAATACGCTATTAGAACTCCACCATGGGCTTGTACACTCAGGGAGAGAAGCGATGATGGGAAGCCTCAGCAAAGAATGGTGGTGGAAGGGGATGGGAAGAGATATCGCGAGATACTGCCATCGATGTATCACCTGTGCGCAGTATAACCCCGGGCGACCCATAAAGGTCAAAATGGGACATCAACCAAGGCCATGAGGGCCCTGGGAGCATATACAAATAGACTTCACAGGTCCCCTTCCACCGTCACACGGCAAAACATACTGCCTCGTGGTCATAGACCAATTCACCCGCTGGGTAGAGGCTTTCCCCACGCGAAATTGCACCGCTTTGACAGTTGCCAGAGTCTTAGCTGAAGAAGTAATCCCCAGGTGGGGAATACCAATTCAAATGGACTCTGATCAAGGTACCCACTTTACCGGGAGTGTCATAAAAACGGTATGCCAATTAATGGGAATTAAACAAAAATTCCACATCCCATACCACCCTCAAAGTTCGGGCATGGTGGAACGAATGAACCGAACCCTTAAAAATGCATTGGCAAAGGCAATGCAGACGTCGGGGAAAACCTGGACTGAAGTATTGCCCATTATCCTAATGAAGATGCGAGCCACTGAAAACCGAACGACAGGCTTGACCCCTTATGAATTGATGACAGGAAGGGCGATGCAATTGCCAGAAGGCATCATAACAGGTGGGGCCGATGTAGGCCCTTTAAAAGATAGACTAAAACGATACGTTCTGGAACTTAGCACTCAATTAAAGGAGATGCGAAAGAATGTCCGCGATAATCAGGAGGACAAGGATCGGGCACAAGAGCTCACAATGACGGCTTATGTTCCCTCAGCGGGTAGTAAAGTCATGGTGAAAACTCTGCCCAGCAAACCAGGGTTCGCCCCAAAATGGAGTGGGCCATATGAAATCATAATCAGTGGGGATACCTGTGCCTGTCTAGACATAAGGGGTAAAGGAGTATGGAAGCATTGGACACAATTGAAAGTATATAAAGACAACTGACTGGCTACTTTCTGAATCTGTTTTACAGGTGATCTGCATACCCTTTGTCATAAAATTCCTGTAAAGACTGGACTGTAGTGATATATTAATCATGTTTAGAGTATTATGGGTAATGGCATTATTTCATATTGTCACGGGAAGCGCGGTACCCCATTTACGTAAAGAGAGAGGATTGCATGTAAATACCTTTCTGTATATGTCATATGTCTATGCGAAAAAAATGGGGCAAAGCTCCTGCTGGGTGTGCGCCCATGTGCCCACCCATACAGGGGGAGGAATCCCATTAAGGCTTATCCCCTTTAAGGTAGAGGAGATGGTGGGGTGGTTATTATACTCTAATACCACCTGGAATAAGGAGGATACCATACAAACCCAAAATAGCTTGAATCCAGATCAGCTGGAACATGAGTGGAAACAGGCAGGGTATAACCCCACGAACTTTAAAGGATGGTTTCATCCCCAGTACGATAATCGAAGGTATCCAGAAGAGCTATTAGTCAGCACAGGGGGAAAACTAAACAATGCAGAGGGGGAAGTCTGCTTGGTAAACTATGACGAGACAGGGTTAGTGGTTGGATGGAGTAAGTGCAAGTATAATTACACTTTAACCAAAACCAGTACTAAACCACCAGGTGCCCTAGAATGGCCCTACGTGGGAACGTTTAATTTATCCGAAGTGCTAAACCGGACTAGCAATCTACCCTGGAGGGGAATACCTGGGATCATGTACCAACTTTGGAACAAATTTGAGGCCTATAATAATACCTATTTCATTTGCGGACATCAGGCGTATCCATGGCATCCACGAACCTGGACTGGGTCATGCTATATAGGATACGTAGTACCATACATCCATTATTTATCCTCCCTAACCCACCACTATGGGTAACAGTCGTTATGGCAACCAGCCAAGCGTGTTAAGAGAGCTATTACGGAAACCGAAAGATTCTGGGCTATAGCATTCCCCTGGTACGGAACAGGAAAAATAGCAAGGGAATCCATAAACATGGCAGCAGTGCTCGAACAAATAGCCAACGATACGGCTGAGTCCCTGAGAGAAATGAGTGCCGAAATGGTGGTGATCCGGACCACCGCCTTACAGAATAGGATAGCCCTAGATTATCTGTTGGCGGCGCAAGGAGGCACCTGTGCCCTGATCGGGACAGACTGCTGTATATATGTCCCAGATAGCTCCGAGAATATCATGAGCCTAGCAAATCATATCCAAGAAGAAATAAAGAAGCTCCATCAACCCACAAGCACAGGGTGGCTTGATTGGTTGCTAGGGAAAACCGGGTGGAGAGCGTGGATGATGCAAGGGATAATAATAATAGTTGTAATTTGTATGTTGATGTGTTGTGCGCTGAGCCTTATAAAGTTGTGTTGCCAAACTGCTATGAAAACCGTGATGCCGATCGCCTCTATCGAGGAGGAACACACCAACCTGCTACCAAGGGACGAAGAACCCAATACGACGCTGTCGAAGGAACAACCGAACCCCCAGACATAAGCCAGTGGCTGTAAGCACCGACGAAAGGGGGACCGAAGATGGTCATCTGGGAGCAAATGAATCGTGCTCCAGGACCAAGAGGAGGGATTGTTAGAATAAAATTTTGCTGGACAAGATTTTGCTGGAAAAGACACAAACAACAAATTCGCTGACTGGGACTAATTGAATCACTGCACAGTGAGACATGCCACGCTTACGCATGGCTGGAACAAAGTTCGTCTCGTGTCCTGACTGGGACTAATTGGATCACTGAGGACTAACAAGGTTCACTGGTATCCTATCATCGAACTAATCACATGTATCCTATTATCGAACTAATCACATTCCGCCGGGGAACAAGACGGAACGAAGACCTGAAGAGGCAGAATTGGCAACACAAGTGTGTAAACTCCTGACTGGAGGAAAATAACGATATGCGCTAATAAACGAATTGATTGGATGAATGTAAATTATCTAAAACCAACTTCTTGGAATTGTATATAAGCTCGGCACGTACTACAATCGGGGAGAGGGTGCTCTCGCAGACCGCGTGGTTGCAGACTCTTCTCCCAGAGCTCTGTCATTTAATAAAGTTGTCTCTCTTACTCAAAGTCTAGTTTCCGAGGAATCATTTTTCCTACAACACTGACATCTCACCTCAACACTAGGAGAACGAATAGTGCACTCTGGGTATTGGCTGCTGTTAAGATGATGAAAATCATGGCTATCAGTGTTGAAGAGGTTTTGCAGTTCCGTTTAATGACCAAACGATGTCACTAGAGGGCTTTATAATCTCTCTCTAGACTAGAATTTACATTGCGTGTGGATGATGCCTGTAGTGTATGTACTTTGCAGAAGGAACTATATTCTGCAGCCCCTGTATATTGCAGTACCAGTAGTGACCACCCCTGTATATAAGCCTGTGTAGTAACATTTGCATAGTAGTTCCAGGTTGTCTCCATTCAGTAAAGACCTGTTATAACCAACTCCTGCCGTCCGTGTCTCAATTATACACGGACATAATACTGGCGACGAGCAGATACGAACTTACCTACAGTCTGCACCACCTCATGGGGATCCATCCCTGAAGCGAAGTTATCAGAGGTCGAGGCCAGAAGGAAGAAAGAAACAGAAGAAACGGGCGTCGACCGTGGGCATCCGCCTCTGAATCAGCGGAGTTGAAGATTTGCAGGAGAGGCTGTCGAGAGCGGGGCTTGGTTATCCTGTCGGTGCTTCAGCTAATCGGGCTGGTGGCAGGTAGTACACTGATCCTTCCTGGGCTGCGGCGGTCTAGAGCTCGAGCGGATGGCTTTGCAACAGGGCCGAACAGCGTTGTCGGGAAGAGGAGAGAGAGAGAGGGTGAAGCACACAGGGCGCGGCCGGTGCTACGAAGCCGGGCAGCGTACAAACCCGAGAAGAGGGAGGCAAGTGTCCCGCAGGGTTGTTCCGACGATGGGGAAATAATAAAAATTAAACGCACAGAAAGCCGCGAGGAGCTGCAGTTTGTCACGGGAACCGCGGAGAGCGGTGTTAGCAGCAGCGCGGGGGGAAGTGCGCGAAGACCATAGGGCGTCGCCATCAAGGCATAAAACACCAGCAACAGTGCTAGCAACAGCGGAGAAGACAGAAAGCGCGGGAGGCACCATCTTAATCCAGCGGGGGAGAAGGCAAAGCGCAGGAGGTGCCATTTTGTTAAATCGGGGAAGAAGGCAAAGCGCGGGAGGCGGCATCTTAGATTTCCAAGATTCCCAAGACTGGCTATATCACTGCTGATAGCAGAAAGATTTAAATTCCACAGGAGAAATCAGCATAAAGATGGCAGCAATGCTGATTACCTTACGGAACTACGCAAGCTATCAAAGCACTGCCAGTTCGGAGCAGGACTGGCAGATACCTTACGGGACAAATTTGTCTGTGGGCTCCTGAGTGAAGGAACCCAGAAAAGGTTACTCTCAGAGAAAGAGCTGACGCTAGATAAGGCTTTCAGCATGGCAGTATCGTATGAAGCAGCAGCAAGGGGAGCTGCGGAAATACAGCAAAAGCCACAGGAATACGGCACCCACGAAATGACACGGGGATTTGCAAAATGTTATCGCTGCGGCAGAACAACCCATGACCAGAAGGACTGCTGGTCCAAGAACAAAATATTCAGGCAATGCGGAAAGATGGGACACATTGCACGAGTTTGCAGGTCTGGGAAGAAGACCAATGACAACAAAAAGGCTACTAAGGAACCGTACAGGAAAGTACAAAAGATGACGGACAGTAGTTCCGAAGACCAGATGAGCGATAGTGAATCCGGGAACAAGAGACTGAGCTGTCTCAAACTTCACAACGTAATCGCAAAAGAGGATCACCGAACCATTTGGGTCACCCTCACGATAGCAGGGTCCCAAGTCAAAATGGAATTGGATACAGAATCAGCTCTAACCGTCATGAATCGACGAGACTACAAGCGGCTATTCTCACACATACACTTGAAAGAGACATCCATTGTCTTGAAGACGTATACGGGGCAAAAAGTATACCTCAGAGGAAAAATAAGGGTGCCTGTCGAATACAACGGCAAGGAAATACAGAAATTGTATCTGTACATACTGCAAGATGGTGGACCACCGTTATTGGGATGTGAATGGATCAGAAAGATAAGTTTAGACTGGCACTCCATTCAGGCACTGATGGTGGCTGGTAAAAAGGATGATGACGTCACTCCTGGACGATTGTCAACAATCTTAGCTAATGCCAAAGAGGTATTTCAACAAGAACTGGGAACTCTTAAAGGTGTAACCGCCTCGATAAAAATAGAAGAGAATGCAATTCCCAAGTTTTTCAAAGCAAGACCGGTACCATATGCAATTCGCCCAGCCGTCGAGGCAGAGCTGGAGAATCTGGAGAATGCAGGCGTGTTATCTAAGGTAGACTGGAGCGAGTGGGCGACACCCATCGTTCCTGTCATGAAGAAAACGTTAAACAATAAGTCTGAGGAGCCAAGGAAGGTTCGCATCTGTGGGGACTTCAAGGTGACGGTGAACTCAGTCCTGCACACAGTACAATATCCTCTTCCAAGGATAGAAGATATCTTCGCCTCACTATCTGGAGGGAAGCGTTTTACAAAAATTGACCTAGCACAAGCATGTTTGCAGATGGAGGTTGAAGAATCCTCTAGGAAGTATCTCACGATAAACACTCACAAAGGTCTTTACCAGTATAATCGACTGGTATTCAGAGTAGCATCAGCTCCGGCGATATGGCAAAGAGCGATGGAACAAGTCCTGCAAGGGATTCCGGGGACTCAGTGTTACTTGGACGACATCCTAGTGACAGGTGAAGATGACAGTGAACACCTTGCCAACCTAGAGCAGGTGCTCACTAGACTACGTGAACATGGGCTATGGGCCAATCGCCCCAAGTGCGAGTTTTTTAAGAAACAGATATCGTATTGTGGCCACGTGATTGATGAAGAGGGGTTACATAAGTCCCCTGACAAAATTGAAGCGGTAGTTAAGGCTCCAGCGCCTGAAAATTTGTCGCAACTGAGGTCATTCCTCAGATTGGTGAATTACTACCATAAGTTTTTGCCGAATTTGTCCACAATTCTGCACCCACTGAATGCCCTACGACAAACAGGAGTAGCATGGAAATGGAGCGATGAATGTAAGCGGGCCTTTCAGAAGAGTAAGGACCTAATCACTTCAAGAGAAGTATTGGCTCACTACAACCGATCGCTACCGATAAGACTGGCGTGTGATGCGTCTACCTACGGCATTGGGGCGGTACTGTCACATAAATTCCTTGATGGTTCAGAGAGGCCGATAGCTTTTGCGTCACGCTCGTTAACTTCAGCCGAGTGTAACTATGCCCAGATTGACAGAGAGGTCCTCAGCCTGGTGTGGGGGGTGAAGAAGTTCAATCACTACCTGCACGGTCAGAAATTTACTCTACTTACTGATCATTAACCTCTTGTCTCCATTTTCAACCCTCAGAAGGGCGTACCGATAATGACAGCACAACGGCTACAGAGGTGGTCCCTTTTCCTAGGGGCACACCAATATGACATCGAGTACAAAGGAACTAAACAGCATGGGAATGCTGATGGATTTTCATGCCTATCGTTGCCGATGGTGGAAGAAGAACTTGCAGTGGATCCAGTGGAGATATTCCACTCGACCATAGTCGAATGCCTCCCTGTGACGAATGCAAACATAGAAAAGGAAACACAGAATGACCCGACACTATCACGGGTCTATGATTTAACGGTGAAGGGATGGCCAGCACATGGCGAACCACAGCTGCCAGCATTCTCGCCGAGAAGAGAACAGCTGTCAGTGTGCCGAGGAACCTTGATGTGTGGATCCAGAGTAGTAATTCCACCCAAATTGAAGGATAGAGTGCTCAATGAGCTTCATGAGGGTCATCTGGGAGGGGTAAAAATGAAGAACTTAGCCAGAGCGTTTGTGTGGTGGCCGGGAATCGATAGAGAAATCGAAGAGATGACCAAGAGCTGTACAGGATGCCAGAAGGTCCAAAACGCCCCACCACAAACCCCTCCACATCCATGGGAGTGGCCCTCATCTCCATGGCAAAGGGTGCACATTGATTTTGCTGGTCCATTTATGGACTCGATGTTTTTAATTGCGGTGGATGCACATTCAAAGTGGCCAGAGGTAATAAAAATGTCCTCAGCCACCACAGAAAAAACTATCACAGTCTTATGAACCATATTCGCCAGGAATGGGCTGCCTGAACAGATTTGCTCCGACAATGGACCACAGTTTGTGTCTCAAGAGTTCCGGAGGTTCTTAAAGAACAATGGTGTTAAGCATTACACATCCGCCCCATTCCATCCAGCCACTAATGGATTGGCCGAGAGGTTTGTTCAAACATTCAAGAAGGCTATCAAGGCAATGTGTAATGAAGATATACCCCTACAACACAAGGTGGATAACTTCTTGTTTGCCTACCGGAATGCGACACATGCGGTTACCAACCAAACTCCAGCCATGATGTTCTTCAATCGAAGACTACGATGCCGCTTGGATTTGGTTAAGCCAAACATCAGAAGAAATGTGGAGAACAGGCAGTTTCAGAATATGAATGAAAGGCCGACCAGGAGTTTTAAGATAGGTCAACCAGTTTTGGCCCGGGACTACCGCACAGGGAAATGGCAGCCAGGAACGATCTGTACACGGCAAGGACCTCTAATGTATACCGTGGACGTTGGAGAGAGCATTGTAAGACGCCATGCTGACCAGATTCTAGAGTCACTGGGAAACGTCAACTCCACACCACGATCTGATACACCTGGCGATGAAACCGAAGTACCAATTGCATCTACCTCAGAATCGGCGATATTGGAAGCAGACGAACCAAACAACGACATTGATCCCGACTCAACTTTGCCAGAAGAACCTGATACCCCAAAGAGGCGTTATCCAGACAGAATCAGGAAGCCTCCTCAAAGACTGAACTTATAATTGCTTAACTTCAACTAATGTATCTAGCAACTGTAATTGTAAATATGTTATTTCATTGTTAATCGAATGTTATGTACTGTTTAGCTAAAAGGGGAGGAATTGTAGTGTATGTACTTTGCAGAAGGAACTATATTCTGCAGCCCCTGTATACTGCAGTACCAGTAGTGACCACCCCTGTATATAAGCCTGTGTAGTAACATTTGCATAGTAGTTCCAGGTTGTCTCCATTCAGTAAAGACCTGTTATAACCAACTCCTGCCGTCCGTGTCTCAATTATACACGGACATAATAATGCCTACTTCAGAGACTCAAATACTGCATCCAGGGAAGCTACCCATAGGTAGTGTATCTGTCCCAAGCCACCTGCAACTTATGTGGCCTGGATGTGTCTGTGTTTCATGTATACACGGAACGTGAGAGGTTGCAGCCCTTGTTCCATTATTTAAAGAGGCAGCTCCTCAATTTTTGGCTGTGCTTCAGTCACACACTCCTGATGCTAGACGAAGGGTCATCGACCTGCAACGTTAACTCTGTTTCTCTCTACACAAATGCTGCCTGACCTGCTGATTATTTCCAGCATTTTCTGTTTTTATTTCATAGAAACATAGAAGATAGGAGCAGGAGTAGGCCATTCAGTCCCTCGAGCCTGCTCCGCCATTCAATGAGATCATGGCTGATCATCCAAATTCAGTACCCTGTCCCTGCCTTCTCCCCATATCCCTTGATCCCCTTAGCCTTAAGAAATATATCTAACTCCTTCTTGAATATATTTAATGAATTGGCCTCAACTGCCATCTGTGGTAGAGAATTCCACAGGTTCACCACTCTCTGGGTGAAGAAATTCCTCCTCATCTCTGTCCTAAATGGATTACCCCTTATCCTTAGACTGTGGCCCCTGGTACTGGACTCCCCGACCATCAGGAACATCCTTCCTGCATCCAGTCTGTCCAGTCCTGTTAGAATTTTATAAGTTTCAATGAGATCCCCTCTCATTCTTCTAAACAACAGCGAGTACAATCCCAATTGACCCAATCTCTCCTCATATGTCATTCCTGCCATCCCAGGTATCAGTCTGGTGAATCTTCGCTGCACTCCCTCCATGGCAAGAACATCCTCCCTCAGATAAGGCGATCAAAACTGCACACAATACTCAAGGTGTGGTCTCACCAAGGCCCTGTACAACTGCAGCAAAACATCCTTGTTCCTGTACTCGAACCCACTCGCTACGAAGTCCAACATACCATTTGCCTTCTTAACTGCCTGCTGCACCTGCATGCTTACCTTCAGCGACTGGTGCACAAGGACACCCAGGTCTCGTTGCACTTCCCCTTCTCCCAATCTATTGCCGTTCACATAATAATCTGCCTTCCTGTTTTTGCCACCAAAGTGGATAACCTCGCATTTATCCAATTATACTGCATCTGCCATGCTTCTGCCCAATCACCCAACCTGTCCAAATCATCCTGGAGTTTCTCGGCATCCTCCTCACAGCACACACGCCCACCCAGCTTTGTGTCGTCTGCAAACTTGGAGATATTACATCTGGTTCCCTCGTCTAGATCATTAATATATATTGTGAATAGCTGGGGTCCTAGGACCGATCCCTGCGGTGCCCCACTAGTCACTGCCTGCCACTCGGAAAAAGACCCGTTTATTCCAACTCTTTGCTTCCTGTCTGCCAACCAGTTCTCTATCCAAGACAGTACCTTGCCCCCAATCCCATGTGCCTCAACTTTACACGCTAATCTCTTATGCGGGACCTTATCGAAAGCCTTCTGAAAGTCCAAATACACCACATCCACTGGTTCTCCCTTATCTATTTTACCAGTTACATCCTCAAAAAATTCCAGTAGATTAGTCAAGCATGATTTACCTTTTGTAAATCCATGCTGACTTTGTCCAATCCTGTCACTGTTTTCTAAGTGCTCTGCTATTACATCTTTTATAATGGACTCTAGCATTTTCCCCACTACCGATGTCAGGCTTACCGGTCTACAATTCCCCGTTTTCTCTCTACCACCTTTTTTGAATAGTGGGGTAACATTAGCTACCCCCCAATCCATGGGAACTGTTCCAGAGTCTATTGAATTTTGGAAGATGACCAGCAATGCATCTACTATTTCTAGGGCCACTTCCTTGAGTACCCTAGGATGTCGATTATCAGGCCCTGGGGGTTTATCAGCCTTCAATCCCGTCAATTTCCCTAACACCATTTCCCTAGAAATACTGGTTTCTTTCAGTTCCTCCCTCTCATCAGACCCTATGTTCCCTGACATCTCTGGAAGGTTATTTGTGTCCTCCTTTGTGAAGACAGAACCAAAGTATGTATTTAATTGGTCTGTCATTTCTTTGTTCCCCATTATAAATTCCCCTGATTCTGAGTGCAAGGGCCCTATGCTTGACTTCACCAATCTTTTTCTCTTCACATATCTATAGAAGCTTTTACAGTCAGTTTTTATGTTCCCTGAAAGCTTACTCTCATACTCTATTTTCCCCCTCTTAATTAATCCCTTTGTCCTCCTTTGTTGAATCCTAAACTGCTCCCAATCCTCAAGTTTGCTGCTTTGTCTGGCCAATTTATATGTCCTCTCCTTGGATCTTATGCTATCCCTAATTTCCCTTGTTAGCTACGGTTGAGTCACCTTTTTTGTTTTACTTTTATGCCAAACAGGGATGAACAAATTCTGTAGTTCATCCATGCGATCTTTAAAGGTTTGCCATTGCCTATCCACCGTCAACCCTTTGAGTAACATTCCCCAATTAATCCTACCCAACTCGCGCCTCATACCATCATCGTTTCCTTTATTGAAATTCAGGACCCTAGTCTCCGAGTCAAGTACTTCACTTTCCATCTTAATGAAGAATTCTATCATATTATGATCGCTACACCCCAAGGGGCCTCGCACAACAAGATTGTTAATTATTCCTTTCTCATTACATAATACCCAGTCTAAGATGGCCTGATCTCTAGTTGGTTCCTCGACATATTGGTCCAGGAAACCATCCCGTATACACTCCAGGAATTCCTCCTCCACAGTATTATTACTAATTTGGTTAGCCCAATCTATATATAGATTAAAGTCACCCATGATAACTGCTGTGCCCTTATTGCACGCGTCTCTAATTTCCCATTTAATGCCATCCCCAACCTCCGCATTACTGTTTGGGGGTCTGTATACAACTCCCACTAACGTTTTCTGTCCCTTGGTATTTTTCAGCTCTACCCATACAGATTCTACATCATCAGAGCTAATATCCTTCCTTACAATTGTATTAATCTCCTCTTTAACCAGCAATGCTACCCCACTTCCTTTTCCTTTTTGCCTGTCTTTCCTGAATATTGAATACCCCTGGATGTTGAGTTCCCAGCCCTGGTCACCCTGGAGCCATGTTTCAGTAATCCCAAACATATCATATCTGTTTACATCTATTTGCGCAGCTAATTCATCCACCTTATTACGAATGCTCCTCGCATTAAGACACAAAGCCTTCAGGCTTGTTTTTTTAACACTCTTAGATCTTTTAGAATTATTATTTACTGTGGCCATGTTTGATTTAAACCCTTGATTACTCTGACTGCCACGTTTGCTTTTCTCCTTCCTGTCTTTTGCTTCTATCCTTGTTTCCCTTTCCTCTGTTCCCTACCCCCTGCCATTTTAGTTTAAACCCTCCCCCACAGCACTAGCAAACTTAGATATGTTTCCTTTGTTTTCTTTATGGGTATTCATTATTTGTGTCCCCATAGTGTCTCTGTGGAGACTGTACGCCATAGATACTGCTCCCATAGATGATAAATCCTTGGAATCCACGTAGAATAATTCCCAATATAATTCTGTATAAACGCACAGGGCTAGAAATTCGGGAACATCCATTGCGGGCGGGGGTGAGCCTCCAGGTCACTGCCCTGCGCCTGAATCATGAGGCCTGAGGCTCCCCCAATATTAGGCTTCGGGTATCATAATGGAACAGGCGAGACACGAACAGGAGCCGGTGAGGAGGAGACTAAGGCAGTGACCACAGTCCACGGATCGAATAGTGACCACAGTCCACGGATCCAGTAGTGACCACAGTCAACGGATCCATTAGTGACCAGAGTGCACGGATCCATTAGTGACCACAGTCCACGGATCCAGTAGTGACCACTGTCCATGGATCCAGTAGTGACCACAGTCCATGGATCCAGTAGTGACCACAGTTCATGGATCCAATAGTGACCACAGTCCACGGATCCATTAGTGACCACAATCCACGGATCCAGTAGTGACCACTGTCCACGGATCCAGTAGTGAAAACAGTCCACGGATCCATTAGTGACCACAATCCACGGATCCAGTAGTGACCACTGTCCACGGATCCAGTAGTGACCACAGTCCACAGATCCAGTAGTGACCGCAGTCCACGGATCCAGTAGTGACCATAGTCCACGGATCCATTAGTGACCACAGTCCACGGATCCAGTAGTGACCACAGTCCACGGATCCAGTAGTGACCACAGTCCACGGATCCAGTAGTGACCACAGTCCACGGATCCAATAGTGACCACAGTCCACGGATCCAGTAGTGACCACAGCCCATGGATCCAATAGTGACCACAGCCCATGTGACTCATAGTAAACAGGGTTGCCAACTCTGAACTTTTTTCTGTTCCCAGAGTGAACCATCCACTTTTCCAAATCCTTGTTATCTCACTTTCCGGCATTTCCATCACATTCTGTGTTTTGTTTTGCCCCTCGCATTTCCTTTTTCCCCCGCATATCTCATGTTTTTTGCTCAAATTCCATGTTCTCCCTTCACAGACCTGGACTTTCCCCCCTCACATTCCCAGTATTTCCCCTCATATTCCACTTTCGCTTCACATTCACGTTATTTTCTCCTCACATTAATGTTTTTATCCCCTCACGTTCCCGATGTTTTCTCCTCACTTTACCGGTGTTTTCTCCTCATGTTCCCGATGTTTTCTCCTCACGTTCCCAGTGTTTTCCCCTCACATTCCCAGTGTTTTCCCCTCACATTCCCGGTGTTTTCCCCTCACGTTCCCGGTGTTTTCTCCTCACGTTCCCGGTGTTTTCTCCTCACGTTCCCAGTGTTTTTTCCTCACGTTCCCGGTGTTTTCCCCACACGTTCCCGGTGCTTTCCCCTCACGTTCCCGGTGTTTTCTCCTCACGTTCCCGGTGTTTTCCCTTCACGTTCCCGGTGTTTCCCCCTCACGTTCCCGGTGTTTCCCCCTCACGTTCCCAGGTGTTTTCTCCTCACATTCCCGGTGTTTTCTCCTCGCGCTCCCGGTGTTTCCCCCTCATGTTCCCGGTGTATTCTCCTCGCGTTCCCGGTGTTTTCTCCTCACATTCCCGGTGTTTTCTCCTCATGTTCCCGGTGTTTCCCCCTCACGTTCCCGGTGTTTTCCCCTCACGTTCCCGGTGTTTTCTCCTCACGTACCCGGTGATTTCCCCTCATGTTGCCGTTGTTTTCTCCTCACGTTCCCGGTGTTTTCTCCTCACGTTCCCGGTGTTTTCTCCTCACATTCCCGGTGTTTCCCCCTCACGTTCCCGGTGTTTCCCCCTCACGTTCCCAGTGTTTTCCCCTCACATTCCCGGTGTTTCCCCCTCACGTTCCTGGTGTTTCCCCCTCACGTTCCCGGTGTTTCCCACTCACGTTCCCGGTGTTTCCCCATCGCGTTCCCGGTGTTGCCCCCTCACGTTCCTGGTGCTTCCCCCTCACATTCCCGGTGTTTCCCCATCGCGTTCCTGGTGTTGCCCCCTCATGTTCCCGGTGTTTTCTCCTCACGTTCCCGGTGTATTCTCCTCACTTTACCGGTGTTTTTCCATCGCGTTCCCGGTGTTTTCCCCTCATGTTCCCGGTGTTTTCTCCTCACGTTCCTGGTTTTTCTCCATCAAGTTCCGGTGTTTTCCCCTCAAGTTCCCGGTGTTTCCCCCTCACATTCCCAATGTTTTCCCCTCACGTTCCCGGTGTTTTCCCCTCACGTTCCCGGTGTTTCCCCATCGCGTTCCTGGTGTTTTCCCCTCAGGTTGCAGGTGTTTTCTGCTCACGTTCCCGGTGCTTTCTCCTCACGTTCCCGGTGTTTTCTCCTCACATTCCCGGTATTTTCTCCTCACGTTCCCGGTGTTTTCTCCTCACGTTCCCGGTGTTTTCCCCTCACGTTCCCGTTGTTTTCTCCTCAAGTTCCCGGTGTTTCCCATCGCGTTCCCGGTGTTTTCCCCTCACGTTCCCGGTTTTTCCCCCTCACGTTCCCGGTGTTTTCTCCTCACGTTCCCAGTGTTTCCCCATCGCATTCCCGGTGTTTTCCCCTCACGTTGCCGGTGTTTTCCCCTCACGTTCCCGTTGTTTTCTCCTCACGTTCCCGATGTTTCCCATCGCGTTCCCGGTGTTTCCCCCTCACGTTCCCGGTGTTTCCCCCTCACGTTCCCGGTGTTTCCCCCTCACATTCCCGGTGTTTTCCCCTCACGTTCCCGGTGTTTCCCCCTCACGTTCCCGGTGTTTCCCCCTCACGTTCCCGGTGTTTCCCCCTCACATTCCCGGTGTTTCCCACTCACGTTCCTGGTGTTTCCCCATCACGTTCCCGGTGGTGCCCCCTCACGTTCCCGGTGGTGCCCCCTCACATTCCCGGTGTTTCCCCATCGCGTTCCCGGTGTTTTCCCCTCACGTTCCCGGTGTTTTCCCCTCACGTTCCCGGTGCTTTCGCATCATGTTCCCAGTATTTTCTCCTCACGTTCCCGGTGTTTTCCCCATTGCGCTCCCGGTGTTTTCCCCTCACGTTGCCGGTGTTTTCCCCTCACGTTCCCGGTGCTTTCTCCTCACGTTCCCGGTGTTTTCTCCTCACATTCCCGGCATTTTCACCTCACGTTCCCGGTGTTTTTTCCTCACGTTCCCGGTGTATTCTCCTCACATTCCCGGTGTTTTCCCCTCACGTTCCCAGTGTTTTCCCCTCATGTTCCCGGTGTTTTCTCCTCGCGTTCCCGGTGTTTTCTCCTCACATTCCCGGTGTTTTCTCCTCATGTTCCCGGTGTTTCCCCCTCACGTTCCCGGTGTTTCCCCCTCACGTTCCTGGTGTTTCCCCCTCATGTTCCTGGTGTTTCCCCCCTCACGTTCCCAGTGTTTTCTCCTCACGTTCCCGGTGTTTCACCCTCACGTTCCCGGTGTTTCCCCCTCACGTTCCCGGTGTTTTCCCCTCACATTCCCGGTGTTTCCCCCTCACGTTCCCGGTGTTTCCCCCCTCACGTTCCCGGTGTTTCCCACTCACGTTCCCGGTGTTTCCCCATCGCGTTTCCAGTGTTGCCCCCTCACGTTCCCGGTGTTTCCCCATCGTGTTCCCGGTGTTTTCCCCTCACGTTCCCGGTGTTTTCCCCTCACGTTCCCTGTGCTTTCGCATCATGTTCCCAGTATTTTCTCTTCACATTCCCGGTGTTTTCTCCATCGCGCTCCCGGTGTTTCCCCATCGCCTTCCCGTTGTTTTCCCCTCACGTTCCCGGTGTTTTCTCCTCACGTTCCCGGTTTTTCTCCATCAAGTTCCGGTGTTTTCCCCTCAAGTTCCCGGTGTTTCCCCCTCACATTCCCAATGTTTTCCCCTCACGTTCCCGGTGTTTTCCCCTCACGTTCCCGGTGTTTCCCCATCGCGTTCCCGGTGTTTTCCCCTCACGTTGCCGGTGTTTTCCGCTCACGTTCCCGGTGCTTTCTCCTCACTTTCCCGGTGTTTTCCCCTCACATTCCCGGTGTTTTCCCCTCACATTCCCGTTGCTTTCTCCTCACGTTCCTGGTGTTTCCCATCGTGTTCCCGGTGTTTTCCCCTCACATTCCCGGCGTTTCCCCCTCACGTTCCCGGTGTTTTCTCCTCACGTTCCCAGTGTTTCCCCATCGCGTTCCCGGTGTTTTCCCCTCACGTTCCCGGTGTTTCCCATCGCGTTCCTGGTGTTTTCCCCTCACGTTCCCGGTGTTTCTCCCTCACGTTCCTGGTGTTTCCCCCTCACGTTCCCGGTGTTTTCCCCTCACGTTCCTGGTGTTTCCCCCTCTCGTTCCCGGTGTTTCCCCCTCACGTTCCCGGTGGTGCCCCCTCACGTTCCCGGTGTTTCCCCATCGCGTTCCCGGTGTTTTCCCCTCACGTTCCCGGTGTTTTCCCCTCACGTTCCCAGTGCTTTCGCATCATGTTCCCAGTATTTTCTCCTCACGTTCCCGGTGTTTACCCCATCGCATTCCCGGTGTTTTCCCCTCATGTTCCGGTGTTTTCTCCTCACGTTCCTGGTTTTTCTCCATCAAGTTCCTGTGTTTTCCCCTCAAGTTCCCGGTGTTTACCCCTCACATTCCCAATGTTTTCCCCTCACGTTCCCGGTGTTTTCCACTCACGTTCCTGGTGTTTCCCCATTGCGTTCCCGGTGTTTTCTCCTCACGTTCCCGGTGTTTTCTCCTCACTTTCCCGATGTTTTCTCCTCACATTCCCGGTGTTTTCCACTCACATTCCTGGTGTTTTCCCCTCACGTTCCCGTTGTTTTCCCCTCATGTTCCCGTTGTTTTCTCCTCACGTTCCCGGTGTTTTCTACTCACGTTCCTGGTGTTTTCACCTCACGTTCCCGGTGTTTCCCCCTCACGTTCCCGGTGTTTCCCCCTCACGTTCCCGGTGTTTCCCCCTCACGTTCCCGGTGTTTTCCCCTCACATTCCCGGTGTTTCCCCCTCACGTTCCCGGTGTTTCCCCCTCACGTTCCCGGTGTTTCCCACTCACGTTCCCGGTGTTTCCGCATCGCGTTTCCGGTGTTGCCCCCTCACGTTCCCGGTGTTTCCCCATCGCGTTCCCGGTGTTTTCCCCTCACGTTCCCGGTGTTTTCCCCTCACGTTCCCGGTGCTTTCGCATCATGTTCCCAGTATTTTCTCCTCACGTTCCCTGTGTTTTCCCCATTGCGCTCCCGGTGTTTCCCCATCGCCTTCCCGGTGTTTTCCCCTCACGTTCCCGGTGTTTTCTCCTCACGTTCCCGGTTTTTCTCCGTCAAGTTCCGGTGTTTTCCCCTCAAGTGCCCGGTGTTTCCCCCTCACGTTCCCAATGTTTTCCCTTCATGTTCCCGGTGTTTTCCCCTCACGTTCCCGGTATTTTCTCCTCACATTCCCGGTGTTTTCTCCTCACATTCCCGGTGTTTTCTCCTCACATTCCCGGTATTTCCCCCTCACGTTCCTGGTGTTTTCCCATCACGTTCCCGGTGTTTTCTCCTCATGTTCCCAGTGTTTACTCCTCACGTTCCCGGTGTTTTCCCCTCACGTTGCCGGTGTTTTCTCCTCGCGATCCCAGTGTTTACTCCTCACGTTCCCGGTGTTTTCCCCTCACGTTCCCAGTGTTTTCTCCTCGCGTTCCCGCTGTTTTCCCCTCACGTTCCCGGTGTTTCCCTCATGTTCCCGGTGTTTTCGGCGCACGTTCCCAGTGTTTGTCCCTCACATTCCTGGTGTTTCCTCCTCACGTTCCTGGTGCTTTCTCCTCGCGTTCCCGATGTTTTCTCCTCACGTTCCCAGTGTTTTCCCCTCATGTTCCCGGTGTTTTCTCCTCGTGTTCCCGGTGTTTTCCCCTCACGTTCCCGGTGTTTCCCCCTCATGTTCCCGGTGTATTCTCCTCGCGTTCCCGGTGTTTTCTCCTCACATTCCCGGTGTTTTCTCCTCATGTTCCCGGTGTTTCCCCCTCACGTTCCCGGTGTTTTCCCCTCACATTCCCGGTGTTTTCTCCTCACGTACCCGGTGATTTCCCCTCACGTTGCCGTTGTTTTCTCCTCACGTTCCCTGTGTTTTCTCCTCACGTTCCCGGTGTTTTCTCCTCACATTCCCGATGTTTCCCCCTCACGTTCCCGGTGTTTCCCCCTCACGTTCCCAGTGTTTTCCCCTCACATTCCCGGTGTTTCCCCCTCACGTTCCTGGTGTTTCCCCCTCACGTTCCCGGTGTTTCCCACTCACGTTCCCGGTGTTTCCCCATCGCGTTCCCGGTGTTGCCCCCTCACGTTCCTGGTGTTTCCCCCTCACATTCCCGGTGTTTCCCCCTCACGTTCCCGGTGTTTCCCACTCACGTTCCCGGTGTTTCCCCATCGCGTTCCTGGTGTTGCCCCCTCATGTTCCCGGTGTTTTCTCCTCACGTTCCCGGTGTATTCTCCTCACTTTACCGGAGTTTTCCCATCGCGTTCCCGGTGTTTTCCCCTCATGTTCCCGGTGTTTTCTCCTCACGTTCCCGGTTTTTCTCCATCAAGTTCCGGTGTTTTCCCCTCAAGTTCCCGGTGTTTCCCCCTCACGTTCCCAATGTTTTCCCCTCACGTTCCCGGTGTTTTCCCCTCACGTTCCCGGTGTTTCCCCATCGCGTTCCCGGTGTTTCCCCATCGCGTTCCTGGTGTTTTCCCCTCACGTTGCAGGTGTTTTCTGCTCACGTTCCCGGTGTTTCCCCATCGCGTTCCTGGTGTTTTCCCCTCACGTTGCAGGTGTTTTCTGCTCACGTTCCCGGTGCTTTCTCCTCACGTTCCCAATGTTTCCCCCTCACGTTCCCGGTGTTTTCTCCTCACGTTCCCAGTGTTTCCCCATCGCGTTCCCGGTGTTTTCCCCTCACGTTGCCGGTGTTTTCCCCTCACGTTCCCGTTGTTTTCTCCTCACGTTCCTGATGTTTCCCATCGCGTTCCCGGTGTTTTCCCCTCACGTTCCCGGTGTTTCCCCCTCACGTTCCCGGTGTTTCCCCCTCACATTCCCGGTGTTTTCCCCTCACGTTCCCGGTGTTTCCCCCTCACGTTCCCGGTGTTTCCCCCTCACATTCCCGGTGTTTCCCACTCACGTTCCCGGTGTTTCCCCATCACGTTCCCGGTGGTGCCCCCTCACGTTCCCGGTGGTGCCCCCTCACATTCCCGGTGTTTCCCCATCGCGTTCCCGGTGTTTTCCCCTCACGTTCCCGGTGTTTTCCCCTCACGTTCCCGGTGCTTTCGCATCATGTTCCCAGTATTTTCTCCTCACGTTCCCGGTGTTTTCCCCATTGCGCTCCCGGTGTTTTCCCCTCACGTTGCCGGTGTTTTCCCCTCACGTTCCCGGTGCTTTCTCCTCACGTTCCCGGTGTTTTCTCCTCACATTCCCGGCATTTTCACCTCACGTTCCCGGTGTTTTTTCCTCACGTTCCCGGTGTATTCTCCTCACATTCCCGGTGTTTTCCCCTCACGTTCCCAGTGTTTTCCCCTCATGTTCCCGGTGTTTTCTCCTCGCGTTCCCGGTGTTTTCTCCTCACATTCCCGGTGTTTTCTCCTCATGTTCCTGGTGTTTCCCCTTCACATTCCCGGTGTTTCCCCCTCACGTTCCTGGTGTTTCCCCCTCATGTTCCTGGTGTTTCCCCCCTCACGTTCCCGGTGTTTTCTCCTCACGTTCCCGGTGTTTCACCCTCACGTTCCCGGTGTTTCCCCCTCACATTCCCGGTGTTTCCCCCTCACGTTCCCGGTGTTTCCCCCTTACGTTCCCGGTGTTTCCCACTCACTTTCCCGGTGTTTCCCCATCGCGTTTCCAGTGTTGCCCCCTCACGTTCCCGGTGTTTCCCCATCGTGTTCCCGGTGTTTTCCCCTCACGTTCCCGGTGTTTTCCCCTCACGTTCCCTGTGCTTTCGCATCATGTTCCCAGTATTTTCTCTTCACATTCCCGGTGTTTTCTCCATCGCGCTCCCGGTGTTTCCCCATCGCCTTCCCGTTGTTTTCCCCTCACGTTCCCGGTGTTTTCTCCTCACGTTCCCGGTTTTTCTCCATCAAGTTCTGGTGTTTTCCCCTCAAGTTCCCGGTGTTTCCCCCTCACATTCCCAATGTTTTCCCCTCACGTTCCCGGTGTTTTCCCCTCACGTTCCCGGTGTTTCCCCATCGCGTTCCCGGTGCTTTCCCCTCACGTTGCCGGTGTTTTCCGCTCACGTTCCCGGTGCTTTCTCCTCACTTTCCCGGTGTTTTCCCCTCACGTTCCCGGTGTTTTCCCCTCACATTCCCGTTGTTTGCTCCTCACGTTCCCGGTGTTTCCCATCGTTTTCCCGGTGTTTTCCCCTCACATTCCCGGCGTTTCCCCCTCACGTTCCCGGTGTTTTCTCCTCACGTTCCCAGTGTTTCCCCATCGCGTTCCCGGTGTTTTCCCCTCACGTTCCCGGTGTTTCCCATCGCGTTCCTGGTGTTTTCCCCTCACGTTCCCGGTTTTTCCCCCTCACGTTCCTGGTGTTTCCCCCTCACGTTCCCGGTGTTTTCCCCTCACGTTCCTGGTGTTTCCCCCTCTCGTTCCCGGTGTTTCCCCCTCACGTTCCCGGTGGTGCCCCCTCACGTTCCCGGTGTTTCCCCATCGCGTTCCCGGTGTTTTCCCCTCACGTTCCCGGTGCTTTCGCATCATGTTCCCAGTATTTTCTCCTCACGTTCCCGGTGTTTTCCCCATCGCGCTCCCGGTGTTTCCCCATTGCGTTCCCGGTGTTTTCCCCTCATGTTCCCGGTGTTTTCTCCTCACGTTCCTGGTTTTTCTCCATCAAGTTCCTGTGTTTTCCCCTCAAGTTCCCGGTGTTTACCCCTCACATTCCCAATGTTTTCCCCTCACGTTCCCGGTGTTTTCCACTCACTTTCCTTGTTTTTCCCCATTGCGTTCCCGGTGTTTTCCCCTCACGTTGCCGGTGCTTTCCCCTCACGTTCCCGGTGCTTTCTCCTCACGTTCCCGGTGTTTTCTCCTCACGTTCCCGGTGTTTTCTCCTCACTTTCCCGATGTTTTCTCCTCACATTCCCGGTGTTTTCCACTCACGTTCCTGGTGTTTTCCCCTCACGTTCCCGTTGTTTTCCCCTCATGTTCCCGTTGTTTTCTCCTCACGTTCCCGGTGTTTTCTACTCACGTTCCCGGTGTTTTCTCCTCACGTTCCCGGTGTTTCCCCCTCACGTTCCCGGTGTTTCCCCCTCACGTTCCCGGTGTTTTCCCCTCACATTCCCGGTGTTTCCCCCTCACGTTCCCGGTGTTTCCCCCTCACGTTCCCGGTGTTTCCCACTCATGTTCCCGGTGTTTCCGCATCGCGTTTCCGGTGTTGCCCCCTCACGTTCCCGGTGTTTCCCCATCGCGTTCCCGGTGTTTTCCCCTCACGTTCCCGGTGTTTTCCCCTCACGTTCCCGGTGCTTTCGCATCATGTTCCCAGTATTTTCTCCTCACGTTCCCTGTGTTTTCCCCATTGCGCTCCCGGTGTTTCCCCATCGCATTCCCGGTGTTTTCCCCTCACGTTCCCGGTGTTTTCTCCTCACGTTCCCGGTTTTTCTCCGTCAAGTTCCGGTGTTTTCCCCTCAAGTGCCCGGTGTTTCCCCATCGCTTTCCCGGTGTTTTCCCCTCATGTTGCCGGTGTTTTCCGCTCACGTTCCCGGTGCTTTCTCCTCACTTTCCCGGTGTTTTCCCCTCACGTTCCCGGTGTTTTCCCCTCACGTTCCCGTTGTTTTCGCCTCACGTTCCCGGTGTTTCCCATCGCATTCCCGGTGTTTTCCCCTCACGTTCCCGGTGTTTCCCCCTCACGTTCCCGGTGTTTTCTCCTCACATTCCCAGTGTTTCCCCATCGCGTTCCCGGTGTTTTCCCCTCACGTTGCCGGTGTTTTCCCCTCACGTTCCCGTTGTTTTCTCCTCACGTTCCCGGTGGTTCCCATCGCGTTCCCGGTGTTTTCCCCTCACGTTCCCGGTGTTTCCCCCTCACGTTCCTGGTGTTTCCCCCTCACGTTCCCGGTGTTTCCCCCTCACGTTCCCGGTGTTTCCCCCTCACATTCCCGGTGTTTCCCACTCACGTTCCCGGTGTTTCCCCATCGCTTTCCCAGTGGTGCCCCCTCACGTTCCCGGTGTTTCCCCATCGCGTTCCCGGTGTTTTCCCCTCACGCTCCCGGTGTTTTCCCCTCACGTTCCCGGTGCTTTCGCATCATGTTCCCAGTATTTTCTCCTCACGTTCCCGGTGTTTCCCCATCGCGCTCCCGGTGTTTCCCCATCGCGTTCCTGGTGTTTTCCCCTCATGTTCCCGGTGTTTTCTCCTCACGTTCCCGGTTTTTCTCCATCAAGTTCCGGTGTTTTCCCCTCAAGTTCCTGGTGTTTCCCCCTCACATTCCCAATGTTTTCCCCTCACGTTCCCGGTGTTTTCCACTCACGTTCCCGGTGTTTCCCCATCGCGTTCCCGGTGATTTCCCCTCACGTTGCCGGTGTTTTCCCCTCACGTTCCCGGTGCTTTCTCCTCATGTTCCCGGTGTTTTCTCCTCACATTCCCGGTATTTTCTCCTCACGTTCCCGGAGTTTTCTCCTCACGTTCCTGGTGTTTTCTCCTCACATTCCCGGTGTTTTCCCCTCACGTTCCCGTTGTTTTCTCCTCACGTTCCCAGTGTTTCCCATCGCATTCCCGGGCCTAGGAATTCAGTCTGGCCACTTTTGGGGCGGTAAAGTCGGGCGTTCGCTAAAGTTAGCACCCGCCGGAAAGTGTAGGCCACTTCGCCGAAATTCAGTAGATTTGGCCAAGAGTTTGGGCGAGCGCTGAAACTGTCGTTGCGCTGCTATCTTCAGGCGCTAAGCCGGCGATGCGGACTGATAACGCTGAGGCCGGGCGCAGCGCAGGTGCGGACATGTTTTGATTGACAGCAGACACCCTGACGCCGGCCAGCTCTTAAAGGAGGAAGGGTCGACTTTGACTGCTGCCACACCCTGCATAGTGGAGCCCTGCAGCTAGGCCTCAACACTGCTGGTGGACCCAAATAGTGCCTGAAGCCATGGAGAAGGCCCGTGAACGAGCGCAGCGCTTCTCAGAGCATGCTTTGAGGGCGCTGGTTAATGGTGTGGAAAAGAAAAGAGAGATCTTGTGCCCGGACAGTGGCAAGAAGGCTCCCAGGAGGCAGTACAGGAGAGCCTGGAAGAAGATCGCCCAGAGGGTCTCATCCACCAGCGATGTCCCCAGGAGTGCGGACCAATGCCGCAAGAAGTACAACGACCTCACTCGGATGGTGAAGGTGAGTACCCTTTCCAGTGTCCTCCTCATCCTTGCATGTGCACCTCACATTATGGGCAAAGGGACCTCAAAGGCCTAATGACCAGCCCTCCTCCCGCAGCTATGGCACTGGCATGATCATCAATAGCACTTTCTGCACTTAACACACTGGCCAAGCTATTCGACCATGGGAGGCAGTGCACACAACAACAGGGCACCACACTGGCCAAGCTATTCGACCATGGGAGGCAGTGTACACAACAACAGGGCACCACACTGTACTTAGAGGCCGTCCTTTCTGTTGCAGGCCAAGCTGGCACGGAATTTGAGGAGCCAGTCTGCCACCGGGGGAGGCCGTCCCCAGTACCAGGCACTCAGTGAGCTGGAGGAGAGCGTGGCTCGACTCATGCGTGGCCGGGTGACTGGCCCTGTTGCCATTGGAGATGCGGACCCTGTACTGGGACCCACTGGTAAGGACATGACCGGTTGGACCTCTCTCGTTGCCCTCGCGCTTCAGATCGACATCCTTTCCCACTGTCCGACCAATGCACATAATGCCACCACTCATGCCTCCCTCGCTGATGCCCTGTCCTCACTCTAAAGCTACTCTTGTGCCTTCCTGCTTTCAGCTGGTGAGGAGGAGGTGGTCCCTGAAGCTCAGAGTGCCAGGCCCTTGGAGGAGGAGGACGACGAGGACCAGGAGGAAGGCGGCACATCGGGGGAACCCTCATCTGCGCCAGGGGATGGCAATGGAGGGGACACGTCTGGCCTGGAGGAGAGCCAGGGGGAAGTGTTGCAGGGGGGTGTAGCTCCTGGGCACAGTGGGGTCGAGGCATGCGGGAAGGGTCGGGCAGCACGGCGGCCTTCTCTCCAGAGGGGGGAGTGTTGCAGGAGAGGGCAGTTCCTGGGCCCAGTGGGGTCGACGCACGCGGGAAGGGTCGGGCAGCTCGGCGGCCTTCTCCCCAGAGGGAGAGTCCGCCCTCCAGTCCGGAGACGGTCCTCGCCCAGGAGGTGCGCCTCCTTGATGAGATGTCCGCGGCGTCGGAGCGGCACCACAAGGAGTTCATGGGGGTTGTGGGACAGTTGCCTCAGGCCATTGAGTCCCTGGCTCATAGTGTGGCCGCTTTCGGGGAATCACAGGCCAGGGGGGTCGACCAACTCGCGGCAGCACACGCCAGGGGTGTCGAACAACTCACGGCAGCACACGCCAGGGGTGCCGAACAACTCGCGGCAGCACAGGACAGGGGTGTCGAACAACTCGCGGCAGCACAGGACAGGGGTGTCCTGCAACTCGCGGCAGCACAGGACAGGGGTGTCCAGCAACTCGCGGCAGCACACGACGCGAGTCGTGAGTCCATGAGTGGTGCCGTCCAGACACTCGCAGATCTGATGCGGGCACAGACCAGGGCAGTTCGGGCACTCACTTCTGCCACACTCGCTGTGGCGCGGAACCATCGCCAGGGCACCCGCCGCCCTGCTGCAGTACAGTGGTCTGGCCTCCACCAGATTGCTGCGCTTGCTGCACTGCCAGCCCGGCCGAGTGCCAGAGTCTGTTGCGAACAGCGCGCGCCTGGCATCAGCCAGCTTGCCCCCATTGGTGCAGCCGACACTTCCACTCCCCCAGCCAAGGTGCGACGAGCTGCTGCTGTGACTGATGCTGGCCAGCCACAGCTGCAGCAGTCAGCAGCCGGCCCCTCCAGGGCCGTGCCTCGTCTAGGCCGACCCCCAAGGGCATCTGCCATCACACATTGTGGCCCTCATGAGCCTTCCCCCAGCCTTGCCACACCCACAGGGCCCAGGTTGAGGCGGAGCAGCAGGTCGGGCAGGGGCCGGAGAAGCCTGCATAAGGACTCGCCCTCTCAGCACACCCAGTAGAGTGTGGTGATAGCGGTTTTTTTTATACGGGGGTGTTTGTGTTCTAGGGGGGGGCTTATTTTGGTAAGGCCGAAGATGAAGGCATTTTGAATGGGCAAGTTTTGTTATTCCTCCCCAGGTTGTGGGAGTGAGAGATGTTTTTGACTGTTTTTTGGGGGTCTTGTCTGTTTTTCTGTTTCATGTGGGAAGGGCCCTGAGTTTGTAAAATAAAGCTTTTTATTTATTCAGCATGTCCAGGTGTCATGTTTCAAGTGGTTGTTGCGTTAATCGGCTGAGGGCTTGCGGAGCGGCTGCATTCAGGTGCGTTCATTGCCACAGGCCATTCCCTGACAGGGTGCCTAGAAGTATCGTTCAATAAGCCGCCGGCGGACGGCCCTTGGACCTTGTGGCTCCCTCCTGGGCTGGTACTCCTCCTCCTCCTCCTCCGCCTCCTCATGGTCCTCCTGCTCGTCCTCCTGAGGTGCTGGTGCTATGTCAGGTGGCAGTGCCTGAGTCCTGCAGATAGCCAGGTTGTGCAGCATGCAGCACACGACGACGAACTGGGAGACTCTATCCGGCGAATACTGTAGAGATCCGCCGGAGCGATCCAGGCAGCGGAACCGTTGCTTGAGGACGCCAATCGCTTGCTCTATGATGTTCCTTGTGGCTTGATGGCTTTCGTTGTATGCCTCATCCGCAGGGGTCCTGGGCGCGCGGAGTGGGGTCATGAGCCATGTACACAAAGGGTAACCCTTGTCCCCAATAAGCCATCCCCTTGGTGGAGGCTGTGCCTCGAACATGTCAGCCACAGTAGTCTGGCGCAGGATAAATGCATCGTGGCTGCTTCCTGGAAAGCGGGCATTGACAGCTAGGATGCGCTGCCTGTGGTCACACACCAGCTGTACATTGAGGGAATGGTAGCCCTTCCGGTTGCGGTAATCCTTGGCATTGTCGATAGGTGCCCGCATAGCCACATGCGTGCAGTCAATGGCGCCCTGCACCATGGGGAAGGCCGCGATCCTGCCAAATCCGACTGCACGCTGCTCCTGCCTCTCTGGGGTCATGGGGAAGGAGATGAATTGGTGTCTCCTCGCGAAAAGGGCATCGGTGACCTGCCGGATGCAGCGATGCGCGCCGAACTGGAAGATGTTCGCTATGTCCCCAGCAGCGGCTTGGAAGGAGCCGCTCGCATAAAAGTTCAGAGCCACCGTGACCTTAACTTCCACCGAGAGAGACGTCCTGCACATCAGCTGTGGACGCAGATCTCTGTGAAGCAGCTGGCAGATCTCTGCAACCACCTCCCTTCTGAAGCGCAGCCTCTTAACACACTGCGCGGCAGTCATGGTGAGATAGGACACCTGCTGCCGGTATTCCCTGAGTGGGTAAGGCCTACATTGCCGACGCCTGATGGCCCCTCTGCGTCTAGGCATGGCTGGGCCTCTCACACAGCATCTGCGAGCCCTTCGCACATAATGCTGGAACTGAGGGTTGCGACCCCATACAGCCCCCATAATAAACTTGCAAACAGTGAAATCACAATGATTCAAATGTCAAAGCTCTGGCCAGAAGCCAAAAATACCTCTCCTATGTTGTCCCAAATCAGTAAGCTCTGTTCCTTGGTCTCTGTCCAGAAATCCAAAGCACTAAAGTCATTGCAGCAAAATGGCTGGGCTTTATAGGTCAGTGTAAGTGCCCTTTAAGTAGCGCTCCCCGAGGCCCACAGGGCCTCTGTTGCGTTCCACTTCACAGTTCTTAACAGCGCCACGCCCACATTGTGCGGCCGCCACTGAATTTCCGGTTTGGGGCGCACAAACAGCGTTGCACGACGAAATGACGTCATAAGCTGCGCGCGCAGCTGAGCGGGCGCTAACACATTGCTACCCCTCTTAAGGCGTTAACGGCTGGCGATCGCAACTGAATTTCTAGGCCCTGGTGTTTTCCCCTCACATTCCCGGTTTTATCCCCTCACGTTCCCGGTGTTTTCTCCTCACGTTCCCAGTGTTTCCCCATCGTGTTCCCGGTGTTTTCCCCTCACGTTGCCGGTGTTTTCCCCTCACGTTCCCGGTATTTTCTCCTCACGTTCCCAGTGCTTTCTCCTCACGTTCCCGGTGTTTTCTCCTCACATTCCCGGTATTTTCTCCTCACGTTCCCGGTGTTTTCTCCTCACGTTCCCGGTGTTTTCTCCTCAAATTCCCGGTATTTTCCCCTCACGTTCCCGGTGTTTTCCCCGCACGTTCCCGTTGTTTTCTCCTCACGTCCCTGGTGTTTCCCCATTGCATTCCCGGTGTTTTCCCCTCATGTTCCCGGTGTTTTCTCCTCACATTCCCGGTATTTTCTCCTCACGTTCCTGGTGTTTTCTCCTCACGTTCCCGGTGTTTTCTCCTCACATTCCCGGTATTTTCCCCTCATGTTCCCGCTGTTTTCCCCGCACGTTCCCGTTGTTTTCTCCTCACGTTCCTGGTGTTTTCTCCTCACGTTCCCGGTGTTTTCTCCTCACATTCCCAGTGTTTTCCCCTCACGTTCCTGGTGTTTTCCCCTCATGTTCCCGGTGTTTTCTCCTCGCGTTCCCGCTGTTTTCTCCTGACATTCCCGGTGTTTTCTCCTCATGTTCCCGGTGTTTCCCCCTCACGTTCCCGGTGTTTTCCCCTCACGTTCCTGGTGTTTCCCCCTCATGTTCCTGTTGTTTCCCCCCTCACGTTCCCGCTGTTTTCTCCTCACGTTCCCGATGTTTTCTCCTCACGTTCCCGGTGTTTCCCCCTCGTGTTCCCGGTGTTTCCCCCTCACGTTCCCGTGTTTTCCCCTCACGTACCCGGTGCTTTCGCATCATGTTCCCAGTATTTTCTCCTCACGTTCCCGGTGTATTCTCCTCACATTCCCGGTGTTTTCCCCTCACGTTCCCGGTGTTTTCCCCTCATGTTCCCGCTGTTTTCTCCTTGCGTTCCCGATGTTTTCTCCTCACATTCCCGGTGTTTTCTCCTCATGTTCCCGGTGTTTCCCCCTCACGTTCCCGGTGTTTTCCCCTCACATTCCCGGTGTTTCCCCCTCATGTTCCTGGTGTTTCCCCCCTCACGTTCCCGGTGTTTTCTCCTCACGTTCCCGGTGTTTTCTCCTCACGTTCCCGGTGTTTCCCCCTCACGTTCCCGGTGTTTCCCCCTCACGTTCCCGGTGTTTTCCCCTCACATTCCCGGTGTTTCCCCCTCACGTTCCCGGTGTTTCCCCCTCACGTTCCCGGTGTTTCCCACTCACGTTCACGGTGTTTCCCCATCGTGTTCCCGGTGTTGCCCCCTCACGTTCCCGGTGTTTCCCACTCACGTTCCCGGTGTTTCCTCATCGCATTCCCGGTGTTGCCCCCTCACGTTCCCGCTGTTTCCCCATCGCGTTCCCGGTGTTTTCCGCTCACGTTCCCGGTGTTTTCCCCTCACGTTCCCGGTGCTTTCGCATCATGTTCCCAGTATTTTCTCCTCACGTTCCCGGTGTTTTCCCCATCGCGCTCCCGGTGTTTCCCCATCGCCTTCCCGGTGTTTTCCCCTCACGTTCCCGGTGTTTTCTCCTCACGTTCCCGTTTTTTCTCGATCAAGATCCGGTGTTTTCCCCTCAAGTTCCCGGTGTTTCCCCCTCACGTTCCCAATGTTTTCCCCTCACGTTCCCGGTGTTTTCCCCTCACGTTCCCGGTGTTTCCCCATCGCGTTCCCGGTGTTTAAACCCTCACGTTGCCGGTGTTTTCCGCTCACATTCCCGGTGCTTTCTCCTCACATTCCCGGTGTTTTCCCCTCACGTTCCCGGTGTTTTCCCCTCACGTTCCCGTTGTTTTCTCCTCACGTTCCCGGTATTTCCCATCGCGTTCCCGGTGTTTTCCCCTCACGTTCCCGGTGTTTCCGCCTCACGTTCCCGGTGTTTTCTCCTCACGTTCCCAGTGTTTCCCCATCGCGTTCCCGGTGTTTTCCCCTCATGTTGCCGGTGTTTTCCCCTCACGTTCCCATTGTTTTCTCCTCACGTTCCCGGTGTTTCCCATCGCGTTCCCGGTGTTTTCCCCTCATGATCCCGGTGTTTCCCCCTCACGTTACCGGTGTTTCCCCCTCATGTTCCCGGTGTTTTCCCCTCACGTTCCCGGTGTTACCCCCTCACGTTCCCGGTGTTTCCCCCTCACGTTCCCGGTGTTTCCCCATCGCATTCCCGGTGGAGCCCCCTCACGTTCCCGGTGTTTCCCCATCGCGTTCCCGGTGTTTTCCCCTCACGTTCCCGGTGTTACCCCCTCACGTTCCCGGTGTTTTCTCCTCACGTTCCCAGTGTTTCCCCATCGCGTTCCCGGTGTTTTCCCCTCATGTTGCCGGTGTTTTCCCCTCACGTTCCCGTTGTTTTCTCCTCACGTTCCCGGTGTTTCCCATCGCGTTCCCGGTGTTTTCCCCTCAAGTTCCCGGTGTTTCCCCCTCACATTCCCGGTGTTTCCCCCTCATGTTCCCGGTGTTTTCCCCTCACGTTCCCGGTGTTTCCCCCTCACGTTCCCGGTGTTTCCCCCTCACGTTCCCGGTGTTTCCCCATCGCGTTCCCGGTGGAGCCCCCTCACGTTCCCGGTGTTTCCCCATCGCGTTCCCGGTGTTTTCCCCTCACGTTCCCGGTGTTTCCCCATCGCGTTCCCGGTGTTTTCCCCTCACGTTCCCGGTGTTTTCCCCTCACGTTCCCGGTGCTTTCGCATCATGTTCCCAGTATTTTCTCCTCACATTCCCGGTGTTTTCCCCATCGCGCTCCCGGTGTTTCCCCATCGCGTTCCTGGTGTTTTCCCCTCATGTTCCCGGTGTTTTCTCCTCACGTTCCCGGTTTTTCTCCATCAAGTTCCGGTGTTTTCCCCTCAAGTTCCCGCTGTTTCCCCCTCACATTCCCAATGTTTTCCCCTCACGTTCCCGGTGTTTTCCCCTCACGTTCCGGTGTTTCCCCATCGCGTTCCCGGTGTTTTCCCCTCACGTTGCCGGTGTTTTCCCCTCATGTTCCCGGTGCTTTCTCCTCACATTCCCGGTGTTTTCTCCTCACGTTCCCGGTATTTTCTCCTCACATTCCCGGTGTTTTCCACTCACGTTCCTGGTGTTTTCCCCTCACGTTCCCGTTGTTTTCTCCTCACGTCCCGGTGTTTCCCATCGCATTCCCGGTGTTTTCCCCTCACGTTCCTGGTTTTTTCACCTCACGTTCCTGGTGTTTTCTCCGCACGTTCCCAGTGTTTCCCCATCGTCTTCCCAGTGCTTTCCCCTCACGTTGCCGGTGTTTTCCCCTCATGTTCCTGGTGTTTTCTCCTTGCGTTCCCGGTGTTTTCTCCTCACATTCCCGGTGTTTTCTCCTCATGTTCCTGGTGTTTCCCCCTCACGTTCCCGGTGTTTTCCCCTCACGTTCCCGGTGTTTCCCACTCACGTTCCCAATGTTTTCCCCTCACGTTCCCAGTGTTTTCCCCTCACGTTCCCGATGTTTCCCCATCGCGTTCCTGGTGTTTTCCCCTCACGTTGCCGGTGTTTTCCCCTCACGTTCCCGGTGCTTTCTCCTCACTTTCCCGGTGTTTTCTCCTCACGTTCCCGGTATTTTCTCCTCACGTTCCCGGTGTTTTCTCCTCACGTTCCTGGTGTTTTCTCCTCACATTCCCGGTGTTTTCCACTCACGTTCCTGGTGTTTTCCCGTCACGTTCCCGTTGTTTTCTCCTCACGTTCCCGGTGTTTCCCATCGCGTTCCCGGTGTTTTCCCCTCACATTCCCGGTTTTTTCAGCTCACGTTCCCGGTGATTTCTCCTCACGTTCCCAGTGTTTCCCCATCGTGTTCCCAGTGTTTTCCCCTCACGTTGCCGGTGTTTTCCCCTCACGTTCCCGGTATTTTCTCCTCACGTTCCCAGTGCTTTCTCCTCACGTACCCGGTGTTTTCTCCTCACATTCCCGGTATTTCCTCCTCACGTTCCCGGTGTTTTCTCCTCACGTTCCCTGTGTTTTCTCCTCACGTTCCCGTTTTTTCTCCATCAAGATCCGGTGTTTTCCCCTCAAGTTCCCGGTGTTTCCCCCTCACATTCCCAATGTTTTCCCCTCACTTTCCCGGTGTTTTCCCCTCACGTTCCCGGTGTTTCCCCATCGCGTTCCCGGTGTTTAAACAATCACGTTGCCGGTGTTTTCCGCTCACGTTCCCAGTGCTTTCTCCTCACGTTCCCGGTGTTTTCCCCTCACGTTCCCGGTGTTTTCCCCTCACGTTCCCGTTGTTTTCTCCTCACGTTCCCGGTGTTTCCCATCGCGTTCCCGGTGTTTTCCCCTCCCGTTCCCGGTGTTTCCCCCTCACGTTCCCGGTGTTTTCTCCTCACGTTCCCAGTGTTTCCCCATCGCGTTCCCGGTGTTTTCCACTCATGTTGCCGGTGTTTCCCCCTCATGTTCCTGGTGTTTCCCCCCTCACGTTCCCGGTGTTTTCTCCTCACGTTCCCGGTGTTTTCTCCTCACGTTCCCGATGTTTTCTCCTCACGTTCCCGGTGTTTCACCCTCACGTTCCCGGTGTTTCCCCCTCACGTTCCCGGTGTTTTCCCCTCACGTTCCCGGTGTTTCCCCCTCACGTTCCCGGTGTTTCCCACTCACGTTCCCGGTGTTTCCCCATCGCGTTCCCGGTGTTGCCCCCTCACGTTCCCGGTGTTTCCCCCTCACGTTCCCGGTGTTTCCCCCTCACGTTCCCGGTGTTTCCCACTCACGTTCCCGATGTTTCCCCATCGCATTCCCGGTGTTGCCCCCTCACGTTCCCGCTGTTTCCCATCGCGTTCCCGGTGTTTTCCCCTCCCGTTCCCGGTGTTTCCCCCTCACGTTCCCGGTGTTTTCTCCTCACGTTCCCAGTGTTTCCCCATCGCGTTCCCGGTGTTTTCCCCTCATGTTGCCGGTGTTTCCCCCTCATGTTCCTGGTGTTTCCCCCCTCACGTTCCCGGTGTTTTCTCCTCACGTTCCCGGTGTTTTCTCCTCACGTTCCCGATGTTTTCTCCTCACGTTCCCGGTGTTTCACCCTCACGTTCCCAATATTTCACCCTCACGTTCCCGGTGTTTTCCCCTCACATTCCCGGTGTTTCCCCCTCACGTTCCCGGTGTTTCCCACTCACGTTCCCGGTGTTTCACCATCGCGTTCCCGGTGTTGCCCCCTCACGTTCCCGGTGTTTCCCCCTCACGTTCCCGGTGTTTCCCACTCACGTTCCCAATGTTTCCCCATCGCATTCCCGGTGTTGCCCCCTCACGTTCCCGCTGTTTCCCCATCGCGTTCCCGGTGTTTTCCGCTCACGTTCCCGGTGTTTTCCCCTCACGTTCCCGGTGCTTTCGCATCATGTTCCCAGTATTTTCTCCTCACGTTCCCGGTGTTTTCCCCATCGCGCTCCCGGTGTTTCCCCATCGCCTTCCCGGTGTTTTCCCCTCACGTTCCCGGTGTTTTCTCCTCACGTTCCCGTTTTTTCTCTATCAAGATCCGGCGTTTTCCCCTCAAGTTCCCGGTGTTTCCCCCTCACGTTCCCAATGTTTTCCCCTCACGTTCCCGGTGTTTTCCCCTCATGTTCCCGGTGTTTCCCCATCGTGTTCCCGGTGTTTAAACCCTCACGTTGCCGGTGTTTTCCGCTCACATTCCCGGTGCTGTCTCCTCACGTTCCCGGTGTTTTCCCCTCACGTTCCCGGTGTTTTCCCCTCACGTTCCCGTTGTTTTCTCCTCACGTTCCCGGTATTTCCCATCGCGTTCCCGGTGTTTTCCCCTCACGTTCCCGGTGTTTCCCCCTCACGTTCCCGTTGTTTTCTCCTCACGTTCCCGGTGCTTCCCATCGCGTTCCCGGTGTTTTCCCCTCATGTTCCCGGTGTTTCCCCCTCATGTTCCCGGTGTTTCCCCCTCATGTTCCCGGTGTTTTCCCCTCACGTTCCCGGTGTTTCCCCCTCACGTTCCCGGTATTTTCTCCTCACATTCCCGGTGTTTTCCACTCACAATCCTGGTGTTTTCCCCTCACGTTCCCGTTGTTTTCTCCTCACGTTCCCGGTGTTTCCCATCGCGTTCCCGGTGTTTTCCCCTCACGTTCCTGGTTTTTTCACCTCACGTTCCCGCTGTTTTCTCCGCACGTTCCCAGTGTTTCCCCATCGTCTTCCCAGTGTTTTCCCCTCACGTTGCCTGTGTTTTCCCCTCACGTTCCAGGTATTTTCTCCTCACGTTCCCAGTGCTTTCTCCTCACGTTCCCAGTGCTTTCTCCTCACGTTCCCGGTGTATTCTCCTCACATTCCCGCTGTTTTCCCCTCACATTCCCGGTGTTTTCCCCTCATGTTCCTGGTGTTTTCTCCTTGCGTTCCCAGTGTTTTCTCCTCACATTCCCGGTGTTTTCTCCTCATGTTCCCGGTGTTTCCCCCTCACGTTCCCGGTGTTTTCCCCTCACGTTCCCGGTGTTTCCCACTCACATTCCCAATGTTTTCCCCTCACGTTCCCAGTGTTTTCCCCTCACGTTCCCGGTGTTTCCCCATCGCGTTCCTGGTGTTTTACCCTCACGTTGCCGGTGTTTTCCCCTCACGTTCCTGGTGCTTTCTCCTCACGTTCCCGGTGTTTTCTCCTCACGTTCCCGGTATTTTCTCCTCACGTTCCCGGTGTTTTCTCCTCACGTTCCTGGTGTTTTCTCCTCACATTCCCGGTGTTTTCCACTCACGTTCCTGGTGTTTTCCCGTCACGTTCCCGTTGTTTTCTCCTCACGTTCCCGGTGTTTCCCATCGCGTTCCCGGTGTTTTCCCCTCACATTCCCGGTTTTTTCACCTCACGTTCCCGGTGATTTCTCCTCACGTTCCCAGTATTTCCCCATCGTGTTCCCAGTGTTTTCCCCTCACGTTGCCGGTGTTTTCCCCTCACGTTCCCGGTATTTTCTCCTCACGTTCCCAGTGCTTTCTCCTCACGTTCCCGGTGTTTTCTCCTCACATTCCCGGTATTTCCTCCTCACGTTCCCGGTGTTTTCTCCTCACGTTCCCTGTGTTTTCTCCTCACGTTCCCGTTTTTTCTCCATCAAGATCCGGTGTTTTCCCCTCAAGTTCCCGGTGTTTCCCCCTCACGTTCCCAATGTTTTCCCCTCACTTTCCCGGTGTTTTCCCCTCACGTTCCCGGTGTTTCCCCATCGCGTTCCCGGTGTTTAAACCCTCACGTTGCCGGTGTTTTCCGCTCACGTTCCCGGTGCTTTCTCCTCACGTTCCCGGTGTTTTCCCCTCACGTTCCCGGTGTTTTCCCCTCACGTTCCCGTTGTTTTCTCCTCACGTTCCCGGTGTTTCCCATCGCGTTCCCGGTGTTTTCCCCTCCCGTTCCCGGTGTTTCCCCCTCACGTTCCCGGTGTTTTCTCCTCACGTTCCCAGTGTTTCCCCATCGCCTTCCCGGTGTTTTCCCCTCATGTTGACGGTGTTTCTCCCTCATGTTCCTGGTGTTTCCCCCCTCACGTTCCCGGTGTTTTCTCCTCACGTTCCCGGTGTTTTCTCCTCACGTTCCCGATGTTTTCTCCTCACGTTCCCGGTGTTTCACCCTCACGTTCCCGGTGTTTCCCCCTCACGTTACCGGTGTTTTCCCCTCACATTCCCGGTGTTTCCCCCTCACGTTCCCGGTGTTTCCCACTCACGTTCCCGGTGTTTCCCCATCGCGTTCCCGGTGTTGCCCCCTCACGTTCCCGGTGTTTCCCCCTCATGTTCCCGGTGTTTCCCCCTCACGTTCCCAGTGTTTCCCACTCACGTTCCTGATGTTTCCCCATCGCATTCCCGGTGTTGCCCCCTCACGTTCCCGCTGTTTCCCCATCGCGTTCCCGGTGTTTTCCACTCACGTTCCCGGTGTTTTCCCCTCACGTTCCCGGTGCTTTCGCATCATGTTCCCAGTATTTTCTCCTCACGTTCCCGGTGTTTTCCCCATCGCGCTCCCGGTGTTTCCCCATCGCCTTCCCGGTGTTTTCCCCTCACGTTCCCGGTGTTTTCTCCTCACGTTCCCGTTTTTTCTCTATCAAGATCCGGTGTTTTCCCCTCAACTTCCCGGTGTTTCCCCCTCACGTTCCCAATGTTTTCCCCTCACGTTCCCGGTGTTTTCCTCTCACGTTCCCGGTGTTTCCCCATCGCGTTCCCGGTGTTTAAACCCTCACGTTGCCGGTGTTTTCCGCTCACATTCCCGGTGCTGTCTCCTCACGTTCCCGGTGTTTTCCCCTCATGTTCCCGGTGTTTTCCCCTCACGTTCCCGTTGTTTTCTCCTCACGTTCCCGGTATTTCCCATCGCGTTCCCGGTGTTTTCCCCTCACGTTCCCGGTGTTTCCCCCTCACGTTCCCGTTGTTTTCTCCTCACGTTCCCGGTGTTTCCCATCGCATTCCTGGTGTTTTCCCCTCATGTTCCCGGTGTTTCCCCCTCACGTTCCCGGTGTTTCCCCCTCATGTTCCCGGTGTTTTCCCCTCACGTTCCCGGTGTTTCCCCCTCACGTTCCCGGTGTTTCCCCCTCACGTTCCTGGTGTTTCCCCATCGCGTTCCCGGTGGAGCCCCCTCACGTTCCCGGTGTTTCCCCATCGCGTTCCCGGTGTTTTCCCCTCACGTTCCCGGTGTTTTCCCCTCACTTTCCCGGTGCTTTCGCATCATGTTCCCAGTATTTTCTCCTCACGTTCCTGGTGTTTTCCCCATCGCGCTCCCGGTGTTTCCCCATCGCGTTCCCGGTGTTTTCCCGTCACGTTCCCGGTGTTTTCCCCTCACGTTCCCGCTGTTTCCCCATCGCGTTCCCGGTGTTTTCCCCTCACGTTGCCGATGTTTTCCCCTCACGTTCCCGGTGCTTTCTCCTCACATTCCCGGTGTTTTCTCCTCACGTTCCCGGTATTTTCTCCTCACATTCCCGGTGTTTTCCACTCACGTTCCAGGCTTTTTCCCCTCACGTTCCTGTTGTTTTCCCATCGCATTCCCGGTGTTTTCCCCTCACGTTCCTGGTTTTTTCACCTCACGTTCCCGGTGCTTCCCCATCGTGTTCCCAGTGTTTTCCCCTCACGTTGCCAGTGTTTTCCCCTCACGTTGCCAGTGTTTTCCCCTCACGTTCCCGGTATTTTCTCCTCAGGTTCCCAGTGCTATCTCCTCACGTTCCCGGTATTTGCTCCTGACGTTCCTGGTGTTTTCTCCTCACGTTCCCGGTGTTTTCTCCTCACATTCCTGGTATTTTCCCCTCACATTTCCGTTGTTTTCTCCTCACGTCCCTGGTGTTTCCCCATCGCGTTCCCGGTGTTTTCCCCTCACATTCCCGGTGTTTTCCCCTCACGTACCCGGTGCTTTCGCATCATGTTCCCAGTATTTTCTCCTCATGTTCCCGGTGTTTCCCCATCGCGTTCCCGGTGTTTTCCCCTCATGTTCCCGGTGTTTTCTCCTCACGTTCCCGGTTTTTCTCCATCAAGTTCCGGTGTTTTCCCCTCAAGTTCCCGGTGTTTCCCCCTCACATTCCCAATGTTTTCCCCTCACGTTCCCAGTGTTTTCCCCTCACGTTCCCGGTGTTTCCCCATCGCGTTCCCGGTGTTTTCCCCTCACGTTGCCGGTGTTTTCTCCTCACGTTCCCGGTATTTTCTCCTCACATTCCCGGTGTTTTCCACTCACGTTCCAGGCTTTGTCCCCTCACGTTCCCGTTGTTTTCCCATCGCGTTCCCGGTGTTTTCCCCTCACGTTCCTGGTTTTTTCACCGCACGTTCCCGGTGCTTCCCCATCGTGTTCCCAGTGTTTTCCCCTCACGTTGCCAGTGTTTTCCCCTCACGTTCCCGGTATTTTCTCCTCAGTTTCCCAGTGCTATCTCCTCACGTTCCCGGTGTTTTCTCCTCACATTCCCGGTATTTCCTCCTCACGTTCCCGGTGTTTTCTCCTCACGTTCCCGGTGTTTTCTCCTCACATTCCCGGTATTTGCTCCTGACGTTCCTGGTGTTTTCTCCTCACGTTCCCGGTGTTTTCTCCTCACATTCCTGGTATTTTCCCCTCACATTTCCGTTGTTTTCTCCTCACGTCCCTGGTGTTTCCCCATCGCGTTCCCGGTGTTTTCCCCTCACGTTCCCGGTGTTTTCCCCTCACGTACCCGGTGCTTTCGCATCATGTTCCCAGTATTTTCTCCTCATGTTCCCGGTGTTTTCCACATCGCGCTCCCGGTGTTTCCCCATCGCGTTCCCGGTGTTTTCCCCTCATGTTCCCGGTGTTTTCTCCTCACGTTCCCGGTTTTTCTCCATCAAGTTCCGGTGTTTTCCCCTCAAGTTCCCGGTGTTTCCCCGTCACATTCCCAATGTTTTCCCCTCACGTTCCCAGTGTTTTCCCCTCACGTCCCGGTGTTTCCCCATCGCGTTCCCGGTGTTTTCCCCTCACGTTGCCGGTGTTTTCCCCTCACATTCCCGGTATTTACTCCTCACATTCCCGGTGTCTTCTCCTCAGGTTCCCGGTGTATTCTCCTCACATTCCCGCTGTTTTCCCCTCACGTTCCCGGTGTTTTCCCCTCATGTTCCTGGTGTTGTCTCCTTGCGTTCCCGGTGTTTTCTCCTCACATTCCCGGTGTTTTCTCCTCATGTTCCAGGTGTTTCGCCCTCACGTTCCCGGTGTTTCCCCCTCACATTCCCAATGTTTTCCCCTCACGTTCCCGGTGTTTTCCCCTCACGTTCCCGGTGTTTCCCCCTCATGTTCCCGGTGTTTTCCCCTCACGTTCCCGGTGTTTCCCCCTCACGTTCCCGGTGTTTCCCCCTCACGTTCCCGGTGTTTCCCCATCGCGTTCCCGGTGGAGCCCCCTCACGTTCCCGGTGTTTCCCCATCGCGTTCCCGGTGGAGCCCCCTCACGTTCCCGGTGTTTCCCCATCGCGTTCCCGGTGTTCTCCCCTCATGTTCCCGGTGTTTCCCCCTCACTTTCCCGGTGCTTTCGCATCATGTTCCCAGTATTTTCTCCTCACGTTCCCGGTGTTTTCCCCATCGCGCTCCCGGTGTTTCCCCATCGCGTTCCCGGTGTTTTCCCCTCACGTTCCCGGTGTTTTCCCCTCACGTTCCCGCTGTTTCCCCATCGCGTTCCTGGTGTTTTCCCCTCACGTTGCCGGTGTTTTCCCCTCACGTTCCCGGTGCTTTCTCCTCACATTCCCGGTGTTTTCTCCTCACGTTCCCGGTATTTTCTCCTCACATTCCCGGTGTTTTCCACTCACGTTCCAGGCTTTTTCCCCTCACGTTCCCGTTGTTTTCCCATCGTGTTCCCGGTGTTTTCCCCTCACGTTCCTGGTTTTTTCACCTCACGTTCCCGGTGCTTCCCCATCGTGTTCCCAGTGTTTTCCCCTCACGTTGCCGGTGTTTTCCCCTCACGTTCCCGGTATTTTCTCCTCACGTTCCCAGTGCTATCTCCTCACGTTCCCGGTGTTTTCTCCTCACATTCCCGGTATTTCCTCCTCACGTTCCCGGTGTTTTCTCCTCACGTTCCCGGTGTTTTCTCCTCACAATCCCGGTATTTGCTCCTGAAGTTCCTGGTGTTTTCTCCTCACGTTCCCGGTGTTTTCTCCTCACGTTCCCGGTGTTTTCTCCTCACAATCCCGGTATTTGCTCCTGAAGTTCCTGGTGTTTTCTCCTCACGTTCCCGGTGTTTTCTCCTCACATTCCTGGTATTTTCCCCTCACATTTCCGTTGTTTTCTCCTCACGTCCCTGGTATTTCCCCATCGCGTTCCCGGTGTTTTCCCCTCACGTTCCCGGTGTTTTCTCCTCACATTCCCGCTGTTTTCCCCTCACGTTCCCGGTGTTTTCCCCTCATGTTCCTGGTGTTGTCTCCTTGCGTTCCCGGTGTTTTCTCCTCACATTCCCGGTGTTTTCTCCTCATGTTCCCGGTGTTTCCCCCTCACGTTCCCGGTGTTTCCCCCTCACATTCCCAATGTTTTCCCCTCACGTTCCCGGTGTTTTCCCCTCACGTTCCCGGTGTTTCCCCATCGCGTTCCCGGTGTTTCCCCCTCACGTTGCCAGTGTTTTCCCCTCACGTTCCCGGTGCTTTCTCCTCACGTTCCCGGTGTTTTCTCCTCACGTTCCCGGTATTTTCTCCTCACGTTCCCGGTGTTTTCTCCTCACGTTCCCGGTGTTGCCCCCTCACGTTCCCGGTGTTTCCCCCTCACGTTCCCGGTGTTTCCCCCTCACGTTCCCGGTGTTTCCCACTCACGTTCCCAATGTTTCCCCATCGCATTCCCGGTGTTGCCCCCTCACGTTCCCGCTGTTTCCCCATCGCGTTCCCGGGTTTTCCGCTCACGTTCCCGGTGTTTTCCCCTCACGTTCCCGGTGCTTTCGCATCATGTTCCCAGTATTTTCTCCTCACGTTCCCGGTGTTTTCCCCATCGCGCTCCCGGCGTTTCCCCATCGCCTTCCCGGTGTTTTCCCCTCACGTTCCCGGTGTTTTCTCCTCACGTTCCCGTTTTTTCTCTATCAAGATCCGGTGTTTCCCCCTCAAGTTCCCGGTGTTTCCCCCTCATGTTCCCGGTGTTTCCCCATCGCGTACCCGGTGTTTAAACCCTCACGTTGCCGGTGTTTTCCGCTCACATTCCCGGTGCTGTCTCCTCACGTTCCCGGTGTTTTCCCCTCACGTTCCTGGTGTTTTCCCCTCACGTTCCCGTTGTTTTCTCCTCACGTTCCCGGTGTTTCCCATCGCGTTCCCGGTGTTTTCCCCTCATGTTCCCGGTGTTTCCCCCTCACGTTCCCGGTGTTTCCCCCTCATGTTCCCGGTGTTTTCCCCTCACGTTCCCGGTGTTTCCCCCTCACGTTCCCGGTGTTTCCCCCTCACGTTCCCGGTGTTTCCCCATCGCGTTCCCGGTGGAGCCCCCTCACGTTCCCGGTGTTTCCCCATCACGTTCCCGGTGTTCTCCCCTCATGTTCCCGGTGTTTTCCCCTCACTTTCCCGGTGCTTTCGCATCATGTTCCCAGTATTTTCTCCTCACGTTCCCGGTGTTTTCCCCATCGCGCTCCCGGTGTTTCCCCATCGCGTTCCCGGTGTTTTCCCCTCACGTTCCCGGTGTTTTCCCCTCACGTTCCCGCTGTTTCCCCATCGCGTTCCTGGTGTTTTCCCCTCACGTTGCCGGTGTTTTCCCCTCACGTTCCCAGTGCTTTCTCCTCACATTCCCGGTGTTTTCTCCTCACGTTCCCGGTATTTTCTCCTCACATTCCCGGTGTTTTCCACTCACGTTCCAGGCTTTTTCCCCTCACGTTCCCGTTGTTTTCCCATCGTGTTCCCGGTGTTTTCCCCTCACGTTCCTGGTTTTTTCACCTCACGTTCCCGGTGCTTCCCCATCGTGTTCCCAGTGTTTTCCCCTCACGTTGCCGGTGTTTTCCCCTCACGTTCCCGGTATTTTCTCCTCACGTTCCCAGTGCTATCTCCTCACGTTCCCGGTGTTTTCTCCTCACATTCCCGGTATTTCCTCCTCACGTTCCCGGTGTTTTCCCCTCACGTTCCTGGTTTTTTCACCTCACGTTCCCGGTGCTTCCCCATCGTGTTCCCAGTGTTTTCCCCTCACGTTGCCGGTGTTTTCCCCTCACGTTCCCGGTATTTTCTCCTCACGTTCCCAGTGCTATCTCCTCACGTTCCCGGTGTTTTCTCCTCACATTCCCGGTATTTCCTCCTGACGTTCCTGGTGTTTTCTCCTCACGTTCCCGGTGTTTTCTCCTCACATTCCTGGTATTTTCCCCTCACATTTCCGTTGTTTTCTCCTCACGTCCCTGGTGTTTCCCCATCGCGTTCCCGGTGTTTTCCCCTCACGTTCCCGGTGTTTTCCCCTCACGTACCCGGTGCTTTCGCATCATGTTCCCAGTATTTTCTCCTCATGTTCCCGGTGTTTTCCACATCGCGCTCCCGGTGTTTCCCCATCGCGTTCCCGGTGTTTTCCCCTCATGTTCCCGGTGTTTTCTCCTCACGTTCCCGGTTTTTCTCCATCAAGTTCCGGTGTTTTCCCCTCAAGTTCCCGGTGTTTCCCCCTCACATTCCCAATGTTTTTCCCTCACGTTCCCAGTGTTTTCCCCTCACTTTCCCGGTGTTTCCCCATCGCGTTCCCGGTGTTTTCCCCTCACGTTGCCGGTGTTTTCCCCTCACATTCCCGGTATTTACTCCTCACATTCCCGGTGTCTTCTCCTCAGGTTCCCGGTGTATTCTCCTCACATTCCCGCTGTTTTCCCCTCACGTTCCCGGTGTTTTCCCCTCATGTTCCTGGTGTTGTCTCCTTGCGTTCCCGGTGTTTTCTCCTCACATTCCCGGTGTTTTCTCCTCATGTTCCCGGTGTTTCCCCCTCACGTTCCCGGTGTTTCCCCCTCACATTCCCAATGTTTTCCCCTCACGTTCCCGGTGTTTTCCCCTCACGTTCCCGGTGTTTCCCCATCGCGTTCCCGGTGTTTCCCCATCGCCTTCCCGGTGTTTTCCCCTCACGTTCCCGGTGTTTTCTCCTCACGTTCCCATTTTTTCTCTATCAAGATCCGGTGTTTCCCCCTCAAGTTCCCGGTGTTTCCCCCTCACGTTCCCGGTGTTTCCCCATCGCGTACCCGGTGTTTAAACCCTCACGTTGCCGGTGTTTTCCGCTCACATTCCCGGTGCTGTCTCCTCACGTTCCCGGTGTTTTCCCCTCACGTTCCTGGTGTTTTCCCCTCACGTTCCCGTTGTTTTCTCCTCACGTTCCCGGTGTTTCCCATCGCGTTCCCGGTGTTTTCCCCTCATGTTCCCGGTGTTTCCCCCTCACGTTCCCGGTGTTTCCCCCTCATGTTCCCGGTGTTTCCCCCTCACGTTCCCGGTGTTTCCCCCTCACGTTCCCGGTGTTTCCCCATCGCGTTCCCGGTGGAGCCCCCTCACGTTCCCGGTGTTTCCCCATCGCGTTCCCGGTGGAGCCCCCTCACGTTCCCGGTGTTTCCCCATCGCGTTCCCGGTGTTCTCCCCTCATGTTCCCGGTGTTTCCCCCTCACTTTCCCGGTGCTTTCGCATCATGTTCCCAGTATTTTCTCCTCACGTTCCCGGTGTTTTCCCCATCGCGCTCCCGGTGTTTCCCCATCGCGTTCCCGGTGTTTTCCCCTCACGTTCCCGGTGTTTTCCCCTCACGTTCCCGCTGTTTCCCCATCGCGTTCCTGGTGTTTTCCCCTCACGTTGCCAGTGTTTTCCCCTCACGTTCCCGGTGCTTTCTCCTCACATTCCCGGTGTTTTCTCCTCACGTTCCCGGTATTTTCTCCTCACATTCCCGGTGTTTTCCACTCACGTTCCAGGCTTTTTCCCCTCACGTTCCCGTTGTTTTCCCATCGTGTTCCCGGTGTTTTCCCCTCACGTTCCTGGTTTTTTCACCTCACGTTCCCGGTGCTTCCCCATCGTGTTCCCAGTGTTTTCCCCTCACGTTGCCGGTGTTTTCCCCTCACGTTCCCGGTATTTTCTCCTCACGTTCCCAGTGCTATCTCCTCACGTTCCCGGTGTTTTCTCCTCACATTCCCGGTATTTCCTCCTCACGTTCCCGGTGTTTTCTCCTCACGTTCCCGGTGTTTTCTCCTCACAATCCCTGTATTTGCTCCTGACGTTCCTGGTGTTTTCTCCTCACGTTCCCGGTGTTTTCTCCTCACATTCCTGGTATTTTCCCCTCACATTTCCGTTGTTTTCTCCTCACGTCCCTGGTGTTTCCCCATCGCGTTCCCGGTGTTTTCCCCTCACGTTCCCGGTGTTTTCCCCTCACGTACCCGGTGCTTTCGCATCATGTTCCCAGTATTTTCTCCTCATGTTCCCGGTGTTTTCCACATCGCGCTCCCGGTGTTTCCCCATCGCGTTCCCGGTGTTTTCCCCTCATGTTCCCGGTGTTTTCTCCTCACGTTCCCGGTTTTTCTCCATCAAGTTCCGGTGTTTTCCCCTCAAGTTCCCGGTGTTTCCCCCTCACATTCCCAATGTTTTTCCCTCACGTTCCCAGTGTTTTCCCCTCACGTTCCCGGTGTTTCCCCATCGCGTTCCCGGTGTTTTCCCCTCACGTTGCCGGTGTTTTCCCCTCACATTCCCGGTATTTACTCCTCACATTCCCGGTGTCTTCTCCTCAGGTTCCCGGTGTATTCTCCTCACATTCCCGCTGTTTTCCCCTCACGTTCCCGGTGTTTTCCCCTCATGTTCCTAGTGTTGTCTCCTTGCGTTCCCGGTGTTTCCTCCTCACATTCCCGGTGTTTTCTCCTCATGTTCCCGGTGTTTCCCCCTCACGTTCCCGGTGTTTCCCCCTCACATTCCCAATGTTTTCCCCTCACGTTCCCGGTGTTTTCCCCTCACGTTCCCGGTGTTTCCCCATCGCGTTCCCGGTGTTTCCCCCTCACGTTGCCAGTGTTTTCCCCTCACGTTCCCGGTGCTTTCTCCTCACGTTCCCGGTGTTTTCTCCTCACGTTCCCGGTATTTTCTCCTCACGTTCCCGGTGTTTTCTCCTCACGTTCCCGGTGTTTTCCCCTCACGTTCCCGGTGTTTCCCCATCGCGTTCCCGGTGTTTTCCCCTCACGTTGCCAGTGTTTTCCCCTCACGTTCCCAGTGCTTTCTCCTCACGTTCCCGGTGTTTTCTCCTCACGTTCCCGGTATTTTCTCCTCACGTTCCCGGTGTTTTCCCCTCACGTACCCGGTGCTTTCGCATCATGTTCCCAGTATTTTCTCCTCATGTTCCCGGTGTTTTCCACATCGCGCTCCCGGTGTTTCCCCATCGCGTTCCCGGTGTTTTCCCCTCACGTTGCCAGTGTTTTCCCCTCACGTTCCCAGTGCTTTCTCCTCACGTTCCCGGTGTTTTCTCCTCACATTCCCGGTATTTTCTCCTCACGTTCCCGGTGTTTTCTCCTCACGTTCCTGGTGTTTTCTCCTCACATTCCCGGTGTTTTCCACTCACGTTCCTGGTGTTTTCCCCTCACGTTCCCGTTGTTTTCTCCTCACGTTCCCGGTGTTTCCCATCGCGATCCCGGTGTTTTCCCCTCACATTCCCGGTTTTTTCACCTCACGTTCCCGGTGTTTTCTCCTCACGTTCCCAGTGTTTCCCCATCGTGTTCCCAGTGTTTCCCCATCACGTTCCCGGTGTTTTCCCCTCACGTTGCCGGTGTTTTCCCCTCACATTCCCGGTATTTACTCCTCACATTCCCGGTGTCTTCTCCTCAGGTTCCCGGTGTATTCTCCTCAAATTCCCGCTGTTTTCCCCTCATGTTCCTGGTGTTGTCTCCTTGCGTTCCCGGTGTTTTCTCCTCACATTCCCGGTGTTTTCTCCTCATGTTCCCGGTGTTTCCCCCTCACGTTCCCGGTGTTTTCCCCTCACGTTCCCGGTGTTTCCCCCTCATATTCCCAATGTTTTCCCCTCACGTTCCCGGTGTTTTCCCCTCACGTTCCCGGGGTTTCCCCATCGCGTTCCCGGTGTTTTCCCCTCACGTTGCCAGTGTTTTCCCCTCACGTTCCCGGTGCTTTCTCCTCACGTTCCCGGTGTTTTCTCCTCACGTTCCCGGTATTTTCTCCTCACGTTCCCGGTGTTTTCTCCTCACGTTCCTGGTGTTTTCTCCTCACATTCCCGGTGTTTTCCACTCACGTTCCTGGTGTTTTCCCCTCACGTTCCCGTTGTTTTCTCCTCATGTTCCCGGTGTTTCCCATCGCGATCCCGGTGTTTTCCCCTCACATTCCCGGTTTTTTCACCTCACGTTCCCGGTGTTTTCTCCTCACGTTCCCAGTGTTTCCCCATCGTGTTCCCAGTGTTTTCCCCTCACGTTGCCGGTGTTTTCCCCTCACGTTCCCGGTATTTTCTCCTCACGTTCCCAGTGCTTTCTCCTCACGTTCCCGGTGTTTTCTCCTCACATTCCCGGTATTTCCTCCTCACGTTCCCGGTGTTTTCTCCTCACGTTCCCGGTGTTTTCTCCTCACATTCCCGGTATTTTCTCCTGACGTTCCTGGTGTTTTCTCCTCACGTTCCCGGTGCTTTCTCCTCACATTCCCGTTATTTTCCCCTCACTTTCCCATTGTTTTCTCCTCACGTCCCTGGTGTTTCCCCATCGCGTTCCCGGTGTTTTCCCCTCACGTTCCCGGTGTTTTCCCCTCACGTTCCCGGTATTTTCTCCTCACGTTCCCGGTGTTTTCTCCTCACGTTCCCGGTGTTTCCCATCGCGTTCCCGGTGTTTTCCCCTCACGTTCCTGGTTTTTTCACCTCACGTTCCCGGTGTTTTCTCCGCACGTTCCCAGAGTTTCCCCATCGTCTTCCCAGTGTTTTCCCCTCACGTTGCCGGTGTTTTCCCCTCACGTTCCCGGTATTTTCTCCTCACGTTCCCAGTGCTTTCTCCTCACGTTCCCAGTGCTTTCTCCTCACGTTCCCGGTGTTTTCTCCTCACATTCCCGGTATTTCCTCCTCACGTTCCCGGTGTTTTCTCCTCACGTTCCCTGTGTTTTCTCCTCACATTCCCGGTATTTTCTCCTGACGTTCCTGGTGTTTTCTCCTCACGTTCCCGGTGTTTTCTCCTCAAATTCCCGGTATTTTCCCCTCACATTCCCGTTGTTTTCTCCTCACGTCCCTGGTGTTTCCCCATCGCGTTCCCGGTGTTTTCCCCTCACGTTCCCGGTGTTTTCCCCTCACGTACCCGGTGCTTTTGCATCATGTTCCCAGTATTTTCTCCTCATGTTCCCGGTGTTTTCCACATCGCGCTCCCGGTGTTTCCCCATCGCGTTCCCGGTGTTTTCCCCTCATGTTCCCGGTGTTTTCTCCTCACGTTCCCGGTTTTTCTCCATCAAGTTCCGGTGTTTTCCCCTCAAGTTCCCGGTGTTTCCCCCTCACATTCCCAATGTTTTCCCCTCACGTTCCCAGTGTTTTCCCCTCACCTTCCCGGTGTTTCCCCATCGCGTTCCCGGTGTTTTCCCCTCACGTTGCCGGTGTTTTCCCCTCACATTCCCGGTATTTTCTCCTCATATTCCCGGTGTTTTCTCCTCACATTCCCGGTGTATTCTCCTCACATTCCCGCTGTTTTCCCCTCACGTTCCCGGTGTTTTCCCCTCATGTTCCTGGTGTTTTCTCCTTGCGTTCCCGGTGTTTCCCCCTCACGTTCCCGGTGTTTTCCCCTCACGTTCCCGTTGTTTCCCACTCACATTCCCAATATTTTCCCCTCACGTTCCCAGTGTTTTCCCCTCACGTTCCCGGTGTTTCCCCATCGCGTTCCTGGTGTTTTACCCTCACGTTGCCGGTGTTTTCCCCTCACGTTCCCGGTGCTTTCTCCTCACGTTCCCGGTGTTTTCTCCTCACGTTCCCGGTATTTTCTCCTCACGTTCCCGGTGTTTTCTCCTCACGTTCCTGGTGTTTTCTCCTCACATTCCCGGTGTTTTCCACTCACGTTCCTGGTGTTCTCCCGTCACGTTCCCGTTGTTTTCTCCTCACGTTCCCGGTGTTTCCCATCGCTTTCCCGGTGTTTTCCCCTCACGTTCCCGGTTTTTTCACCTCACGTTCCCGGTGATTTCTCCTCACGTTCCCAGTGTTTCCCCATCGTGTTCCCAGTGTTTTCCCCTCACGTTGCCGGTGTTTTCCCCTCACGTTCCCGGTATTTTCTCCTCACGTTCCCAGTGCTTTCTCCTCACGTTCCCGGTGTTTTCTCCTCACATTCCCGGTATTTCCTCCTCACGTTCCCGGTGTTTTCTCCTCACATTCCCTGTGTTTTCTCCTCACGTTCCCGTTTTTTCTCCATCAAGATCCGGTGTTTTCCCCTCAAGTTCCCGGTGTTTAATCCCTCACGTTCCCAATGTTTTCCCCTCACTTTCCCGGTGTTTTCCCCTCACGTTCCCGGTGTTTCCCCATCGCGTTCCCGGTGTTTAAACCCTCACGTTGCCGGTGTTTTCCGCTCACGTTCCCGGTGCTTTCTCCTCACGTTCCTGGTGTTTTCCCCTCACGTTCCCGGTGTTTTCCCCTCACGTTCCCATTGTTTTCTCCTCACGTTCCCGGTGTTTCCCATCGCGTTCCCGGTGTTTTCCCCTCCCGTTCCCGGTGTTTCCCCCTCACGTTCCCGGTGTTTTCTCCTCACGTTCCCAGTGTTTCCCCATCGCGTTCCCGGTGTTTTCCCCTCATGTTGCCGGTGTTTCCCCCTCATGTTCCTGGTGTTTCCCCCCTCACGTTCCCGGTGTTTTCTCCTCACGTTCCCGGTGTTTTCTCCTCACGTTCCCGATGTTTTCTCCTCACGTTCCCGGTGTTTCACCTTCACGTTCCCGGAGTTTCCCCCTCACGTTCCCGGTGTTTTCCCCTCACATTCCCGGTGTTTCCCCCTCACGTTCCCGGTGTTTCCCACTCACGTTCCTGGTGTTTCCCCATCGCGTTCCCGGTGTTGCCCCCTCACGTTCCCGGTGTTTCCCCCTCACGTTCCCGGTGTTTCCCCCTCAAGTTCCCGGTGTTTCCCACTCACGTTCCCGATGTTTCCCCATCGCATTCCCGGTGTTGCCCCCTCACGTTCCTGCTGTTTCCCCATCGCGTTCCCGGTGTTTTCCGCTCACGTTCCCGGTGTTTTCCCCTCACGTTCCCGGTGCTTTCGCATCATGTTCCCAGTATTTTCTCCTCACGTTCCCGGTGTTTTCCCCATCGCCTTCCCGGTCTTTTCCCCTCACGTTCCCGGTGTTTTCTCCTCACGTTCCCGTTTTTTCTCTATCAAGATCCGGTGTTTTCCCCTCAAGTTCCCGGTGTTTCCCCCTCACGTTCCCAATGTTTTCCCCTCATGTTCCCGGTGTTTTCCCCTCACGTTCCAGGTGTTTCCCCATCGCGTTCCCGGTGTTCAAACCCTCACGTTGCCGGTGTTTTCCGCTCACATTCCCGGTGCTGTCTCCTCACGTTCCCGGTGTTTTCCCCTCATGTTCCCGGTGTTTTCCCCTCACGTTCCCGTTGTTTTCTCCTCACGTTCCCAGTATTTCCCATCGCGTTCCCGGTGTTTTCCCCTCACGTTCCCGGTGTTTCCCCCTCACGTTCCCGTTGTTTTCTCCTCACGTTCCCGGTGTTTCCCATCGCTTTCCCGGTGTTTTCCCCTCATGTTCCCGGTGTTTCCCCCTCACGTTCCCGGTGTTTCCCCCTCACGTTCCCGGTGTTTTCCCCTCACGTTCCCGGTGTTTCCCCCTCACGTTCCCAGTGTTTCCCCCTCACATTCCCGGTGTTTCCCCATCGCGTTCCCGGTGGAGCCCCCTCACGTTCCCGGTGTTTCCTCATCGCGTTCCCGGTGTTTTCCCCTCACGTTCCCGGTGTTTTCCCCTCACGTTCCCGGTGCTTTCGCATCATGTTCCCAGTATTTTCTCCTCACGTTCCCGGTGTTTTCCCCATCGCGCTCCCGGTGTTTCCCCATCGCGTTCCCGGTGTTTTTCCCTCACGTTCCCGGTGTTTGCCCCTCACGTTCCCGCTGTTTCCCCATCGCGTTCCCGGTGTTTTCCCCTCACGTTGCCGGTGTTTTCCCCTCATGTTCCCGGTGCTTTCTCCTCACATTCCCGGTGTTTTCTCCTCACGTTCCCGGTATTTTCTCCTCACATTCCCGGTGTTTTCCACTCACGTTCCAGGTTTTTTCCCCTCACGTTCCCGTTGTTTTCCCATCGCGTTCCCGGTGTTTTCCCCTCACGTTCCTGGTTTTTTCACCTTACGTTCCCGGTGCTTACCCATCGTGTTCCCAGTGTTTTCCCCTCACGTTGCCGGTGTTTTCCCCTCACGTTCCCGGTATTTTCTCCTCACGTTCCCAGTGCTATCTCCTCACGTTCCCGGTGTTTTCTCCTCACATTCCTGGTATTTCCTCCTCACGTTCCCGGTGTTTTCTCTCACGTTCCCGGTGTTTTCTCCTCACATTCCCGGTATTTGCTTCTGACGTTCCTGGTGTTTTCTCCTCACGTTCCCGGTGTTTTCTCCTCACATTCCTGGTATTTTCCCCTCACATTTCTGTTGTTTTCTCCTCACGTCCCTGGTGTTTCCCCATCGCGTTCCCGGTGTTTTCCCCTCACGTTCCCGGTTTTTTCCCCTCACGTACCCGGTGCTTTCACATCATGTTCCCAGTATTTTCTCCTCATGTTTCCGGTGTTTTCCACATCGCGCTCCCGGTGTTTCCCCATCGCGTTCCCAGTGTTTTCCCCTCATGTTCCCGGTGTTTTCTCCTCACGTTCCCGGTTTTTCTCCATCAAGTTCCGGTGTTTTCCCCTCAAGTTCCCGGTGTTTCCCCCTCACATTCCCAATGTTTTCCCCTCACGTTCCCAGTGTTTCCCCATCACGTTCCCGGTGTTTTCCCCTCACGTTGCCGGTGTTTCCCCCTCACGTTCCCGGTGTTTCCCCCTCACATTCCCAATGTTTTCCCCTCACGTTCCCGGTGTTTTCCCCTCACGTTTCCGGTGTTTCCCCATCGCGTTCCCGGTGTTTTCCCCTCACGTTGCCAGTGTTTTCCCCTCACGTTCCCGGTGCTTTCTCCTCACGTTCCCAGTGTTTTCTCCTCACGTTCCCGGTATTTTCTCCTCACGTTGCCGGTGTTTTCTCCTCACGTTCCTGGTGTTTTCTCCTCACATTCCCGGTGTTTTCCACTCACGTTCCTGGTGTTTTCCCCTCACGTTCCCGTTGTTTTCTCCTCACGTTCCCGGTGTTTCCCATCGCGATCCCGGTGTTTTCCCCTCACATTCCCGGTTTTTTCACCTCACGTTCCCGGTGTTTTCTCCTCACGTTCCCAGTGTTTCCCCATCGTGTTCCCAGTGTTTTCCCCTCACGTTGCCGGTGTTTTCCCCTCACGTTCCCGGTATTTTCTCCTCACGTTCCCAGTGCTTTCTCCTCACGTTCCCGGTGTTTTCTCCTCACATTCCCGGTATTTCCTCCTCACGTTCCCGGTGTTTTCTCCTCACGTTCCCGGTGTTTTCTCCTCACATTCCCGGTATTTTCTCCTGACGTTCCTGGTGTTTTCTCCTCACGTTCCCGCTGTTTTCTCCTCACATTCCCGGTATTTTCCCCTCACTTTCCCATTGTTTTCTCCTCACGTCCCTGGTGCTTCCCCATCGCGTTCCCGGTGTTTTCCCCTCACGTTCCCGGTATTTTCTCCTCACGTTCCCGGTGTTTTCTCCTCACGTTCCCGGTGTTTCCCATCGCGTTCCCGGTGTTTTCCCCTCACGTTCCTGGTTTTTTCACCTCACGTTCCCGGTGTTTTCTCCGCACGTTCCCAGTGTTTCCCCATCGTCTTCCCAGTGTTTTCCCCTCACGTTGCCGGTGTTTTCCCCTCACGTTCCCGGTATTTTCTCCTCACGTTCCCAGTGCTTTCTCCTCACGTTCCCAGTGCTTTCTCCTCACATTCCCGGTGTTTTCTCCTCACATTCCCGGTATTTCCTCCTCACGTTCCCGGTGTTTTCTCCTCACGTTCCCTGTGTTTTCTCCTCATATTCCCGGTATTTTCTCCTGACGTTCCTGGTGTTTTCTCCTCACGTTCCCGGTGTTTTCTCCTCACATTCCCGGTATTTTCCCCTCACATTCCCGTTGTTTTCTCCTCACGTCCCTGGTGTTTCCCCATCGCGTTCCCGGTGTTTTCCCCTCACGTTCCCGGTGTTTTCCCCTCACGTACCCGGTGCTTTCGCATCATGTTCCCAGTATTTTCTCATCATGTTCCCGGTGTTTTCCACTTCGCGCTCCCGGTGTTTCCCCATCGCGTTCCCGGTGTTTTCCCCTCATGTTCCCGGTGTTTTCTACTCACGTTCCCGGTTTTTCTCCATCAAGTTCCGGTGTTTTCCCCTCAAGTTCCCGGTGTTTCCCCCTCACATTCCCAATGTTTTCCCCTCACGTTCCCAGTGTTTTCCCCTCACGTTCCCGGTGTTTCCCCATCGCGTTCCCGGTGTTTTCCCCTCACGTTGCCGGTGTTTTCCACTCACATTCCCAGTATTTTCTCCTCATATTCCCGGTGTTTTCTCCTCACGTTCCCGGTGTATTCTCCTCACATTCCCGCTGTTTTCCCCTCACGTTCCCGGTGTTTTCCCCTCATGTTCCTGGTGTTTTCTCCTTGCGTTCCCGGTGTTTTCTCCTCACATTCCCGGTGTTTTCTCCTCATGTTCCCGGTGTTTCCCCCTCACGTTCCCGGTGTTTTCCCCTCACGTTCCCGTTGTTTCCCACTCACATTCCCAATGTTTTCCCCTCACGTTCCCAGTGTTTTCCCCTCACGTTCCCGGTGTTTCCCCATCGCGTTCCTGGTATTTTACCCTCACGTTGCTGGTGTTTTCCCCTCACGTTCCCGGTGCTTTCTCCTCACGTTCCCGGTGTTTTCTCCTCACATTCCCGGTATTTTCTCCTCACGTTCCCGGTGTTTTCTCCTCATGTTCCTGGTGTTTTCTCCTCACATTCCCGGTGTTTTCCACTCACGTTCCTGGTGTTTCCCCCCTCACGTTCCCGGTGTTTTCTCCTCACGTTCCCGGTGTTTTCTCCTCACGTTCCCGATGTTTTCTCCTCACGTTCCCGGTGTTTCACCTTCACGTTCCCGGAGTTTCCCCCTCACGTTCCCGGTGTTTTCCCCTCACATTCCCGGTGTTTCCCCCTCACGTTCCCGGTGTTTCCCACTCACGTTCCTGGTGTTTCCCCATCGCGTTCCCGTTGTTGCCCCCTCACGTTCCCGGTGTTTCCCCCTCACGTTCCCGGTGTTTCCCCCTCAAGTTCCCGGTGTTTCCCACTCACGTTCCCGATGTTTCCCCATCGCATTCCCGGTGTTGCCCCCTCACGTTCCTGCTGTTTCCCCATCGCGTTCCCGGTGTTTTCCGCTCACGTTCCCGGTGTTTTCCCCTCACGTTCCCGGTGCTTTCGCATCATGTTCCCAGTATTTTCTCCTCACGTTCCCAGTGTTTTCCCCATCGCGCTCCCGCTGTTTCCCCATCGCCTTCCCGGTCTTTTCCCCTCACGTTCCTGGTGTTTTCTCCTCACGTTCCCGTTTTTTCTCTATCAAGATCCGGTGTTTTCCCCTCAAGTTCCCGGTGTTTCCCCCTCACGTTCCCAATGTTTTCCCCTCACGTTCCCGGTGTTTCCCCATCGCGTTCCCGGTGTTCAAACCCTCACGTTGCCGGTGTTTTCCGCTCACATTCCCGGTGCTGTCTCCTCACGTTCCCGGTGTTTTCCCCTCATGTTCCCGGTGTTTTCCCCTCACGTTCCCGTTGTTTTCTCCTCACGTTCCCAGTATTTCCCATCGCGTTCCCGGTGTTTTCCCCTCACGTTCCCGGTGTTTCCCCCTCACGTTCCCGTTGTTTTCTCCTCACGTTCCCGGTGTTTCCCATCGCTTTCCCGGTGTTTTCCCCTCATGTTCCCGGTGTTTCCCCCTCACGTTCCCGGTGTTTCCCCCTCATGTTCCCGGTGTTTTCCCCTCACGTTCCCGGTGTTTCCCCCTCACGTTCCCGGTGTTTCCCCCTCACGTTCCCGGTGTTTCCCCATCGCGTTCCCGGTGGAGCCCCCTCACGTTCCCGGTGTTTCCTCATCGCGTTCCCGGTGTTTTCCCCTCACGTTCCCGGTGTTTTCCCCTCACGTTCCCGGTGCTTTCGCATCATGTTCCAAGTATTTTCTCCTCACGTTCCCGGTGTTTTCCCCATCGCGCTCCCGGTGTTTCCCCATCGCGTTCCCGGTGTTTTTCCCTCACGTTCCCGGTGTTTTCCCCTCACGTTCCCGCTGTTTCCCCATCACGTTCCCGGTGTTTTCCCCTCACGTTGCCGGTGTTTTCCCCTCATGTTCCCGGTGCTTTCTCCTCACATTCCCGGTGTTTTCTCCTCACGTTCCCGGTATTTTCTCCTCACATTCCCGGTGTTTTCCACTCACGTTCCAGGTTTTTTCCCCTCACTTTCCCGTTGTTTTCCCATCGCGTTCCCGGTGTTTTCCCCTCACGTTCCTGGTTTTTTCACCTTACGTTCCCGGTGCTTACCCATCGTGTTCCCAGTGTTTTCCCCTCACGTTGCCGGTGTTTTCCCCTCACGTTCCCGGTATTTTCTCCTCACGTTCCCGGTGTTTTCTCTCACGTTCCCGGTGTTTTCTCCTCACATTCCCGGTATTTGTTTCTGACGTTCCTGGTGTTTTCTCCTCACGTTCCCGGTGTTTTCTCCTCACATTCCTGGTATTTTCCCCTCACATTTCTGTTGTTTTCTCCTCACGTCCCTGGTGTTTCCCCATCGCGTTCCCGGTGTTTTCCCCTCACGTTCCCGGTTTTTTCCCCTCACGTACCCGGTGCTTTCACATCATGTTCCCAGTATTTTCTCCTCATGTTCCCGGTGTTTTCCACATCGCGCTCCCGGTGTTTCCCCATCGCGTTCCCAGTGTTTTCCCCTCATGTTCCCGGTGTTTTCTCCTCACGTTCCCGGTTTTTCTCCATCAAGTTCCGGTGTTTTCCCCTCAAGTTCCCGGTGTTTCCCCCTCACATTCCCAATGTTTTCCCCTCACGTTCCCAGTGTTTCCCCATCACGTTCCCGGTGTTTTCCCCTCACGTTGCCGGTGTTTCCCCCTCACGTTCCCGGTGTTTCCCCCTCACATTCCCAATGTTTTCCCCTCACGTTCCCGGTGCTTTCTCCTCACGTTCCCAGTGTTTTCGCCTCACGTTCCCGGTATTTTCTCCTCACGTTGCCGGTGTTTTCTCCTCACGTTCCTGGTGTTTTCTCCTCACATTCCCGGTGTTTTCCACTCACATTCCTGGTGTTTTCCCCTCACGTTCCCGTTGTTTTCTCCTCACGTTCCCGGTGTTTCCCATCGCGATCCCGGTGTTTTCCCCTCACATTCCCGGTTTTTTCACCTCACGTTCCCGGTGTTTTCTCCTCACGTTCCCAGTGTTTCCCCATCGTGTTCCCAGTGTTTTCCCCTCACGTTGCCGGTGTTTTCCCCTCACGTTCCCGGTATTTTCTCCTCACGTTCCCAGTGCTTTCTCCTCACGTTCCCGGTGTTTTCTCCTCACATTCCCGGTATTTCCTCCTCACGTTCCCGGTGTTTTCTCCTCACGTTCCCGGTGTTTTCTCCTCACATTCCCGGTATTTTCTCCTGACGTTCCTGGTGTTTTCTCCTCACGTTCCCGCTGTTTTCTCCTCACATTCCCGGTATTTTCCCCTCACTTTCCCATTGTTTTCTCCTCACGTCCCTGGTGCTTCCCCATCGTGTTCCCGGTGTTTTCCCCTCACGTTCCCGGTGTTTTCCCCTCACGTTCCCGGTATTTTCTCCTCACGTTCCCGGTGTTTTCTCCTCACGTTCCCGGTGTTTCCCATCGCGTTCCCGGTGTTTTCCCCTCACGTTCCTGGTTTTTTCACCTCACGTTCCCGGTGTTTTCTCCGCACGTTCCCAGTGTTTCCCCATCGTCTTCCCAGTGTTTTCCCCTCACGTTGCCGGTGTTTTCCCCTCACGTTCCCGGTATTTTCTCCTCACGTTCCCAGTGCTTTCTCCTCACGTTCCCAGTGCTTTCTCCTCACATTCCCGGTGTTTTCTCCTCACATTCCCGGTATTTCCTCCTCACGTTCCCGGTGTTTTCTCCTCACGTTCCCTGTGTTTTCTCCTCACATTCCCGGTATTTTCTCCTGACGTTCCTGGTGTTTTCTCCTCACGTTCCCGGTGTTTTCTCCTCACATTCCCGGTATTTTCCCCTCACATTCCCGTTGTTTTCTCCTCACGTCCCTGGTGTTTCCCCATCGCGTTCCCGGTGTTTTCCCCTCACGTTCCCGGTGTTTTCCCCTCACGTACCCGGTGCTTTCGCATCATGTTCCCAGTGTTTTCTCCTCACGTTCCCGGTGTCTTCTCCTCACGTTCCCGGTTTTTCTCCATCAAGTTCCGGTGTTTTCCCCTCAAGTTCCCGGTGTTTCCCCCTCACATTCCCAATGTTTTCCCCTCACGTTCCCAGTGTTTTCCCCTCACGTTCCCGGTGTTTCCCCATCGCGTTCCCGGTGTTTTCCCCTCACGTTGCCGGTGTTTTCCCCTCACATTCCCAGTATTTTCTCCTCATATTCCCGGTGTTTTCTCCTCACGTTCCCGGTGTATTCTCCTCACATTCCCGCTGTTTTCCCCTCATGTTCCCGGTGTTTTCCCCTCATGTTCCTGGTGTTTTCTCCTTGCGTTCCCGGTGTTTTCTCCTCACATTCCCGGTGTTTTCTCCTCATGTTCCCGGTGTTTCCCCCTCACGTTCCCGGTGTTTTCCCCTCACGTTCCCGTTGTTTCCCACTCACATTTCCAATGTTTTCCCCTCACGTTCCCAGTGTTTTCCCCTCACGTTCCCGGTGTTTCCCCATCGTGTTCCTGGTATTTTACCCTCACGTTGCCGGTGTTTTCCCCTCACGTTCCCGGTGCTTTCTCCTCACGTTCCCGGTGTTTTCTCCTCACATTCCCGGTATTTTCTCTCACGTTCCCGGTGTTTTCTCCTCATGTTCCTGGTGTTTTCTCCTCACATTCCCGGTGTTTTCCACTCACGTTCCTGGTGTTTTCCCGTCACGTTCCCGTTGTTTTCTCCTCACGTTCCCGGTGTTTCCCATCGCGTTCCCGGTGTTTTCCCCTCACGTTCCCGGTTTTTTCACCTCACGTTCCCGGTGATTTCTCCTCACGTTCCCAGTGTTTCCCCATCATGTTCCCAGTGTTTTCCCCTCACGTTGCCGGTGTTTTCCCCTCACGTTCCCAGTATTTTCTCCTCACGTTCCCAGTGCTTTCTCCTCACGTTCCCGGTGTTTTCTCCTCACATTCCCGGTATTTCCACCTCACGTTCCCGGTGTTTTCTCCTCACAATCCCGGTATTTGCTCCTGACGTTCCTGGTGTTTTCTCCTCACGTTCCCGGTGTTTTCTCCTCACATTCCTGGTATTTTCCCCTCACATTTCCGTTGTTTTCTCCTCACGTCCCTGGTGTTTCCCCATCGCGTTCCCGGTGTTTTCCCCTCACGTTCCCGGTGTTTTCCCCTCACGTTCCCGGTGCTTTCGCATCATGTTCCCAGTATTTTCTCCTCACGTTCCCGGTGTTTTCCCCATCGCGCTCCCGGTGTTTCCCCATCGCCTTCCCGGTGTCTTCCCCTCACGTTCCCGGTGTTTTCTCCTCACGTTCCCGGTTTTTCTCCATCAAGATCCGGTGTTTTCCCCTCAAGTTCCCGGTGTTTCCCCTTCACGTTCCCAATGTTTTCCCCTCACGTTCCCGGTGTTTTCCCCTCACGTTACCGGTGTTTCCGCATCACGTTCCCGGTGTTTAAACCGTCACGTTGCCGGTGTTTTCCGCTCACGTTCCCGGTGCTTTCTCCTCACGTTCCCGGTGTTTTCCCCTCACGTTCCCGGTGTTTTCCCCTCACGTTCCCGTTGTTTTCTCCTCACGCTACCGGTGTTTCCCATCGCGTTCCCGGTGTTTTCCCCTCACTTTCCCGGTGTTTCCCCCTCAGGTTCCCGGTGTTTTCCCCTCATGTTGCCGGTGTTTTCCCCTCACGTTCCCGTTGTTTTCTCCTCACGTTCCCGGTGTTTCCCATCGCGTTCCCGGTGCTTTCCCCTCATGTTCCCGGTGTTTCCCCCTCACGTTCCCGGTGTTTCCCCCTCACATTTCCGGTGTTTTCCCCTCACGTTCCCGGTGTTTCCCCCTCACGTTCCCGGTGTTTCCCCCTCACGTTCCCGGTGTTTCCCACTCACGTTCCCGGTGTTTCCCCATCGCGTTCCCGGTGGAGCCCCCTCACTTTCCTGGTGTTTCCCCATCACGTTCCCGGTGTTTTCCCCTCACGTTCCCGGTGTTTTCCCCTCACGTTCCCGGTGCTTTCGCATCATGTTCCCAGTACTTTCTCCTCACGTTCCCGGTATTTTCTCCTCAAGTTCCCGGTATTTTCTCCTCCAGTTCCCGGTGTTTTCTCCTCATGTTCCCGGTGTTTTCTCCTCACATTCCCGGTGTTTTCCACTCACGTACCTGGTGTTTTCCCCTCACGTTCCCATTGTTTTCTCCTCACGTTCCCGGTGTTTCCCATCGTGTTCCCGGTGTTTTCCCCTTACGTTCCCGGTTTTTTCACCTCACGTTCCCGGTGTTTTCTCCTCATGTTCCCAGTGTTTCCCCATCGTGTTCCCAGTGCTTTCCCCTCACGTTGCCGGTGTTTTCCCCTCACGTTCCCGGTATTTTCTCCTCACGTTCCCAGTGCTTTCTCCTCACGTTCCCGGTGTTTTCTCCTCACGTTCCCGGTGTTTTCTCCTCATGTTCCCGGTATTTCCTCCTCACGTTCCCGGTGTTTTCTCCTCACGTTCCCGGTGTTTTCTCCTCACAATCCCTGTATTTTCTCCTGACGTTCCTGGTGTTTTCTCCTCACATTCCCGGTGTTTTCTCCTCACATTCCCGGTATTTTCCCCTCATGTTCCCATTGTTTTCTCCTCACGTCCCTGGTGTTTCCCCATCGCGTTCCCGGTGTTTTCCCCTCACGTTCCCGGTATTTTCTCCTCATGTTCCCGGTGTTTTCTCCTCACGTTCCCGGTGTTTTCTCCTCGCATTCCAGGTATTTTCTCCTCACATTCCTGGTGTTTTCTCCTCACGTTCCCGGTGTTTTCTCCTCACATTCCCGGCATTTTCCCCTCACGTTCCCGGTGTTTTCCCCGCACGTTCCTGGTGTTTTCTCCTCATATTCCCGGTGTTTTCTCCTCACGTTCCCGGTGTTTTCTCCTCACATTCCCGGTATTTCCCCCTCACATTCCTGGTGTTTTCCCATCACGTTCCCGGTGTTTTCTCCTCACATTCCCGGTATTTCCCCCTCACGTTCCCGGTGTTTCCCAATCACGTTCCCGGTGTTTCCCCATCGCATTCCCGGTGTTGCCCCCTCACGTTCCCGGTGTTTCCCCATCGCGTTCCCGGTGTTTTCCCCTCACGTTCCCGGTGTTTTCCCCTCACGTTCCCGGTGCTTTCGCTTCATGTTCCCAGTATTTTCTCCTCACGTTCCCGGTGTTTTCCCCATCGCGCTCCCGGTGTTTCCCCATCGCCTTCCCGGTGTTTTCCCCTCACGTTCCCGGTGTTTTCTCCTCACGTTCCCGTTTTTTCTCCATCAAGATCCGGTGTTTTCCCCTCAAGTTCCCGGTGTTTCCCCCTCACGTTCCCAATGTTTTCCCCTCACGTTGCCGGTGTTTTCCGCTCACGTTCCCGGTGCTTTCTCCTCACATTCCTGGTGTTTTCCCCTCACGTTCCCGGTGTTTTCCCCTCACGTTCCCGTTGTTTTCTCCTCACGCTACCGGTGTTTCCCATCGCGTTCCCGGTGTTTTCCCCTCACGTTCCCGGTGTTTCCCCCTCACGTTCCCGGTGTTTTCCCCTCATGTTGCCGGTGTTTTCCCCTCACGTTCCCGTTGTTTTCTCCTCACGTTCCGGTGTTTCCCATCGCGTTCCCGGTGTTTTCCCATCGCGTTCCCGGTGTTTTCCCCTCACGTTCCCGGTGTTTCCCCCTCACGTTCCCGGTGTTTCCCACTCACGTTCCCGGTGTTTTCCCCTCACGTTCCCGGTGTTTTCCCCTCACGTTCCCGGTGCTTTCGCATCATGTTCCCAGTACTTTCTCCTCACGTTCCTGGTGTTTACTCCTCACGTTCCCGGTGTTTCCCCCTCACGTTCCCGGTGTTTCCCTCATGTTCCCGATGTTTTTGGCGCACGTTTCCGGTGTTTTCCCCTCACGTTGCCAGTGTTTTCTCCTCACGTTCCCAGTGTTTACTCCTCACGTTCCCGGTGTTTCCCCCTCACGTTCCCGGTGTTTCCCTCATGTTCCCGATGTTTTTGGCGCACGTTTCCGGTGTTTTCCCCTCACATTCCTGGTGTATTCTCCTCACGTTCCTGGTGTTTTCTCCTCACGTTCCCGGTGTTTTCTCCTCACGTTCCCAGTGTTTTCCCCTCACTTTCCCGGTGTTTTCTCCTCGCGTTCCCGGTGTTTTCCCCTCACGTTCCCGGTGTTTTCTCCTCACGTTCCCAGTGTTTTCTCCTCACATTTGGGGCAGCACGGTGGCATAGTGGTTAGCACTGTTGCCTCACAGTGCCAGAGACCCGGGTTCGAATCCAGCCTCGGGCGACTGTCTGTGTGGAGTTTGCACATTCTCCCCGTGTTTGCGTGGGTTTTCTCCGGGTGCTCCGGTTTCCTCCCACAGTCCAAAGATGTGTGGGTTAGGTTGATTGGCTATGATAAATTGACCCTTAGTGTTAGGGGGATTAAATATGTGGGGTTACAGGGATAGGGTGGGATATGTGTTGGTGTAGGGGTTACGGGGATCGGGTGGGATATGTGTCGGTGCAGGCTCGATGGGCCAAAATGGCCTCTATCTGCACTGTGGGGTTTCTGTGATTCTGTGATTCTGTGATTCCCAGTGTTTTCCCCTCACGTTCCCGGTGTTTTCCCCTCACATTCCCGTTGTTTTCTCCTCACGTTCCCGGTGTTTCCCATCGCGTTCCCGGTGTTTTCCCCTCACTTTCCTGGTGTTTTCCCCTCACGTTCCCGGTGTTTTCTCCTCATGTTCCCAGTGTTTCCCTATCGCGTTCCCGGTGTTTTCCCCTCATGTTGCCGGTGTTTTCCCCTCACGTTCCTGGTATTTTCTCCTCACATTACAGGTGCTTTCTCCTCACGTTCCCGGTGTTTTCTCCTCACATTCCCGGTATTTTCCCCTCACATTCCCGGTGTTTTCCCCGCACGTCCCCGTTGTTTTCTCCTCATGTTCCCGGTGTTTCCCCATCGCGTTCCCGGTGTTTTCCCCTCACGTTCCCGGTGTTTTCCCCTCACGTTCCCGATATTTTCTCATCACGTTCCCGGTGTTTTCTCCTCACGTTCCCGGTGTTTTCTCCTCACATTCCCGGTATTTCCCCCTCACGTTCCTGGTGTTTTCCCATCACGTTCCTGGTGTTTTCTCCTCACGTTCCCAGTGTTTACTCCTCACGTTCCCGGTGTTTCCCCTCACGTTCCCGGTGTTTTCCCTTCACGTTCCCGGTGTTTTCTCCTCACGTTTCCGGTGTTTTCTCCTCACATTCCCGGTGTTTTCCCCTCACGTTCCCGGTGTTATCCCCTCACATTCCCGTTGTTTTCTCCTCACGTTCCCGGTGTTTCCCATCACGCTCCCGGTGTTTTCCCCTCACTTTCCTGGTGTTTTCCCCTCACGTTCCCGGTGTTTTCTCCTCATGTTCCCAGTGTTTCCCCCTCACGTTCCCGGTGTCTCCCCTCACGTTCCCGGTGTTTCCCCCTCACGTTCCCGGTGTTTCCCCCTCACGTTCCCGGTGTTTCCCACTCACGTTCCTGGTGTTTCCCCATCGCGTTCCCGGTGTTGCCTCCTCACGTTCCCGGTGTTTCCCCCTCACGTTCCCGGTGTTTCCCCCTCACGTTCCCGGTGTTTCCCAATCACGTTCCCGGTGTTTCCCCATCGCATTCCCGGTGTTGCCCCCTCACGTTCCCGGTGTTTCCCCATCGCGTTCCCGGTGTTTTCCCCTCACGTTCCCGGTGTTTTCCCCTCACGTTCCCGGTGCTTTCGCTTCATGTTCCCAGTATTTTCTCCTCACGTTCCCGGTGTTTTCCCCATCGCGCTCCCGGTGTTTCCCCATCGCCTTCCCGGTGTTTTCCCCTCACGTTCCCGGTGTTTTCTCCTCACATTCCCGGTTTTTCTCCATCAAGATCCGGTGTTTCCCCCTCACGTTCCCAATGTTTTCCCCTCACGTTGCCGGTGTTTTCCGCTCACGTTCCCGGTGCTTTCTCCTCACGCTACCGGTGTTTCCCATCGCGTTCCCGGTGTTTTCCCCTCACGTTCCCGGTGTTTCCCCCTCACGTTCCCGGTGTTTTCCCCTCATGTTGCCGGTGTTTTCCCCTCACGTTCCCGTTGTTTTCTCCTCATGTTCCCGGTGTTTCCCATCGCGTTCCCGGTGTTTTCCCATCGCGTTCCCGGTGTTTTCCCCTCACGTTCCCGGTGTTTCCCACTCACGTTCCCGGTGTTTCCCCCTCACGTTCCCGGTGTTTCCCACTCACGTTCCCGGTGTTTCCCCATCGCGTTCCCGGTGGAGCCCCCTCACGTTCCCGGTGTTTCCCCATCACGTTCCCGGTGTTTTCCCCTCACGTTCCCGGTGTTTTCCCCTCACGTTCCCGGTGTTTTCCCCTCACGTTCCTGGTGCTTTTGCATCATGTTCCCAGTACTTTCTCCTCACGTTCCTGGTGTTTTCCCCATCGCGCTCCCGGTGTTTCCCCATCGCGTTCCCGGTGTTTTCCCCTCATGTTCCCGGTGTTTTCTCCTCACGTTCCCGGTTTTTCTCCATCAAGTTCTGGTGTTTTCCCCTCAAGTTCCCGCAGTTTCCCCCTCACATTCCCAATGTTTTCCCCTCACGTTCCCGATTTTTTCCCCTCACGTCCCCGGTGTTTCCCCATCGCGTTCCCGGTGTTTTCCCCTCACGTTGCCAGTGTTTTCCCCTCACGTTCCTGGTGCTTTCAACTCACGTTCCCAGTGTTTTCTCCTCATGTTCCCGGTATTTTCTCCTCACGTTCACGGTGTGTTCTCCTCATGTTCCCGGTGTTTTCTCCTCACATTCCCGGTGTTTTCCCCTCACATTCCCATTGTTTTCTCCTCACGTTCCCGGTGTTTCCGATCGCGTTCCCGGTGTTTTCCCCTCACGTTCCCGGTTTTTTCACCTCACGTTCCCGGTGTTTTCTCCTCACGTTCCCAGTGTTTCCCCATCGTGTTCCCAGTGTTTTCCCCTCACGTTGCCGGTTTTTTCCCCTCACGTTCCCGTTATTTTCTCCTCACGTTCCCAATGCTTTCTCCTCACGTTCCCGGTGTTTTCTCCTCACGTTCCCGGTATTTCCTCCTCACATTCCCGGTGTTTTCTCCTCACGTTCCCGGTGTTTTCTCCTCACAATCCCTGTATTTTCTCCTGACGTTCCTGGTGTTTTCTCCTCACGTTCCCGGTGTTTTCTCCTCACATTCCCGGTATTTTCCCCTCACATTCCCGTTGTTTTCTCCTCACGTCCCTGGTGTTTCCCCATCGCATTCCCGGTGTTTTCCCCTCACTTTCCCGGTGTTTTCCCCTCACGTTCCTGGTATTTTCTGCTCACGTTCCCGGTGTTTTCTCCTCACGTTCCTGGTGTTTTCTCCTCACGTTCCCGGTGTTTTCTCCTCACATTCCCGGTATTTTCCCCTCACATTCCCGGTGTTTTCCCCGCACGTTCCCGTTGTTTTCCCCTCACGTTCCCGGTGTTTTCCCCGCACGTTCCCGTTGTTTTCTCATCACGTTCCCGGTGTTTCTCCTCATGTTCCCGGTGTTTTCTCCTCACGTTCCCGGTGTTTCCCCATTGCGTTCCTGATGTTTTCCCCTCACGTTGCCGGTGTTTTCCCCTCACGTTCCCAATGTTTTCCCCTCACGTTGCCGGTGTTTTCCGCTCACGTTCCCGGTGCTTTCTCCTCACATTCCTGGTGTTTTCCCCTCACGTTCCCGGTGTTTTCCCCTCACGTTCCCGTTGTTTTCTCCTCACGCTACCGGTGTTTCCCATCGCGTTCCCGGTGTTTTCCCCTCACGTTCCCGGTGTTTTCCCCTCACGTTCCCGTTGTTTTCTCCTCACGTTCCGGTGTTTCCCATCGCGTTCCCGGTGTTTTCCCATCGCGTTCCCGGTGTTTTCCCCTCACGTTCCCGGTGTTTCCCCCTCACGTTCCCGGTGTTTCCCACTCACGTTCCCGGTGTTTTCCCCTCACGTTCCCGGTGTTTTCCCCTCACGTTCCCGGTGCTTTCGCATCATGTTCCCAGTACTTTCTCCTCACGTTCCTGGTGTTTTCCCCATCACGCTCCCGGTGTTTCCCCATCGCGTTCCCGGTGTTTTCCCCTCATGTTCCCGGTGTTTTCTCCTCACGTTCCCGGTTTTTCTCCATCAAGTTCCGGTGTTTTCCCCTCAAGTTCCCGCAGTTTCCCCCTGACATTCCCAATGTTTTCCCCTCACGTTCCCGGTGTTTTCCCCTCACGTTCCCGGTGTTTCCCCATCGCGTTCCCGGTGTTTTCCCCTCACGTTGCCAGTGTTTTCTCCTCACGTTCCCAGTGTTTACTCCTCACGTTCCCGGTGTTTTCCCCTCACGTTCCCGGTGTTTCCCTCATGTTCCCGATGTTTTTGGCGCACGTTTCCGGTGTTTTCCCCTCACATTCCTGGTGTATTCTCCTCACGTTCCTGGTGTTTTCTCCTCACGTTCCCGGTGTTTTCTCCTCACGTTCCCAGTGTTTTCCCCTCACTTTCCCGGTGTTTCCTCCTCGCGTTCCCGGTGTTTTCCCCTCACGTTCCCGGTGTTTTCTCCTCACGTTCCCAGTGTTTTCTCCTCACATTTGGGGCAGCACGGTGGCATAGTGGTTAGCACTGTTGCCTCACAGCGCCAGAGACCCGGGTTCGAATCCAGCCTCGGGCGACTGTCTGTGTGGAGTTTGCACATTCTCCCCGTGTTTGCGTGGGTTTTCTCCGGGTGCTCCGGTTTCCTCCCACAGTCCAAAGATGTGTGGGTTAGGTTGATTGGCTATGATAAATTGACCCTTAGTGTTAGGGGGATTAAATACGTGGGGTTACAGGGATAGGGTGGGATATGTGTTGGTGTAGGGGTTACGGGGATCGGGTGGGATATGTGTCGGTGCAGGCTCGATGGGCCAAAATGGCCTCTATCTGCACTGTGGGGTTTCTGTGATTCTGTGATTCTGTGATTCCCAGTGTTTTCCCCTCACATTCCCGGTGTTTTCCCCTCACATTCCCGTTGTTTTCTCCTCACGTTCCCGGTGTTTCCCATCGCGTTCCCGGTGTTTTCCCCTCACTTTCCTGGTGTTTTCCCCTCACGTTCCCGGTGTTTTCTCCTCATGTTCCCAGTGTTTCCCTATCGCGTTCCCGGTGTTTTCCCCTCATGTTGCCGGTGTTTTCCCCTCACTTTCCTGGTATTTTCTCCTCACATTACAGGTGCTTTCTCCTCACGTTCCCGGTGTTTTCTCCTCACATTCCCGGTATTTTCCCCTCACATTCCCGGTGTTTTCCCCGCACGTCCCCGTTGTTTTCTCCTCATGCTCCCGGTGTTTCCCCATCGCGTTCCCGGTGTTTTCCCCTCACGTTCCCGGTGTTTTCCCCTCACGTTCCCGGTATTTTCTCATCACGTTCCCGGTGTTTTCTCCTCACGTTCCCGGTGTTTTCTCCTCACATTCCCGGTATTTCCCCCTCACGTTCCTGGTGTTTTCCCATCACGTTCCTGGTGTTTTCTCCTCACGTTCCCAGTGTTTACTCCTCACGTTCCCGGTGTTTCCCCTCACGTTCCCGGTGTTTTCCCTTCACGTTCCCGGTGTTTTCTCCTTACGTTTCCGGTGTTTTCTCCTCACATTCCCGGTGTTTTCCCCTCACGTTCCCGGTGTTATCCCCTCACATTCCCGTTGTTTTCTCCTCACGTTCCCGGTGTTTCCCATCGCGCTCCCGGTGTTTTCCCCTCACTTTCCTGGTGTTTTCCCCTCACGTTCCCGGTGTTTTCTCCTCATGTTCCCAGTGTTTCCCCCTCACGTTCCCGGTGTCTCCCCTCACGTTCCCGGTGTTTCCCCCTCACGTTCCCGGTGTTTCCCCCTCACGTTCCCGGTGTTTCCCACTCACATTCCTGGTGTTTCCCCATCGCGTTCCCGGTGTTGCCTCCTCACGTTCCCGGTGTTTCCACCTCACGTTCCCGGTGTTTCCCCCTCACGTTCCCGGTGTTTCCCAATCACGTTCCCGGTGTTTCCCCATCGCATTCCCGGTGTTGCCCCCTCACGTTCCCGGTGTTTCCCCATCGCGTTCCCGGTGTTTTCCCCTCACGTTCCCGGTGTTTTCCCTCACGTTCCCGGTGCTTTCGCTTCATGTTCCCAGTATTTTCTCCTCACGTTCCCGGTGTTTTCCCCATCGCGCTCCCGGTGTTTCCCCATCGCCTTCCCGGTGTTTTCCCCTCACGTTCCCGGTGTTTTCTCCTCACATTCCCGGTTTTTCTCCATCAAGATCCGGTGTTTCCCCCTCACGTTCCCAATGTTTTCCCCTCACGTTGCCGGTGTTTTCCGCTCACATTCCCGGTGCTTTCTCCTCACGCTACCGGTGTTTCCCATCGCGTTCCCGGTGTTTTCCCCTCACGTTCCCGGTGTTTCCCCCTCACGTTCCCGGTGTTTTCCCCTCATGTTGCCGGTGTTTTCCCCTCACGTTCCCGTTGTTTTCTCCTCACGTTCCCGGTGTTTCCCATCGCGTTCCCGGTGTTTTCCCATCGCGTTCCCGGTGTTTTCCCCTCACGTTCCCGGTGTTTCCCACTCACGTACCCGGTGTTTCCCCCTCACGTTCCTGGTGTTTCCCACTCACGTTCCCGGTGTTTCCCCATCGCGTTCCCGGTGGAGCCCCCTCACGTTCCCGGTGTTTCCCCATCGCATTCCCGGTGTTGCCCCCTCACGTTCCCGGTGTTTCCCCATCGCGTTCCCGGTGTTTTCCCCTCACGTTCCCGGTGTTTTCCCCTCACGTTCCCGGTGCTTTCGCTTCATGTTCCCAGTATTTTCTCCTCACGTTCCCGGTGTTTTCCCCATCGCGCTCCCGGTGTTTCCCCATCGCCTTCCCGGTGTTTACCCCTCACGTTCCCGGTGTTTTCTCCTCACGTTCCCGGTTTTTCTCCATCAAGATCCGGTGTTTCCCCCTCACGTTCCCAATGTTTTCCCCTCACGTTGCCGGTGTTTTCCGCTCACGTTCCCGGTGCTTTCTCCTCACGCTACCGGTGTTTCCCATCGCGTTCCCGGTGTTTTCCCCTCACGTTCCCGGTGTTTCCCCCTCACGTTCCCGGTGTTTTCCCCTCATGTTGCCGGTGTTTTCCCCTCACGTTCCCGTTGTTTTCTCCTCACGTTCCCGGTGTTTCCCATCGCGTTCCCGGTGTTTTCCCATCGCGTTCCCGGTGTTTTCCCCTCACGTTCCCGGTGTTTCCCACTCACGTTCCCGGTGTTTCCCCCTCACGTTCCCGGTGTTTCCCACTCACGTTCCCGGTGTTTCCCCATCGCGTTCCCGGTGGAGCCCCCTCACGTTCCCGGTGTTTCCCCATCACGTTCCCGGTGTTTTCCCCTCACGTTCCCGGTGTTTTCCCCTCACGTTCCCGGTGTTTTCCCCTCACGTTCCTGGTGCTTTTGCATCATGTTCCCAGTACTTTCTCCTCACGTTCCTGGTGTTTTCCCCATCGCGCTCCCGGTGTTTCCCCATCGCGTTCCCGGTGTTTTCCCCTCATGTTCCCGGTGTTTTCTCCTCACGTTCCCGGTTTTTCTCCATCAAGTTCTGGTGTTTTCCCCTCAAGTTCCCGCAGTTTCCCCCTCACATTCCCAATGTTTTCCCCTCACGTTCCCGATTTTTTCCCCTCACGTCCCCGGTGTTTCCCCATCGCGTTCCCGGTGTTTTCCCCTCACGTTGCCAGTGTTTTCCCCTCACGTTCCTGGTGCTTTCACCTCACGTTCCCAGTGTTTTCTCCTCATGTTCCCGGTATTTTCTCCTCACGTTCACGGTGTGTTCTCCTCATGTTCCCGGTGTTTTCTCCTCACATTCCCGGTGTTTTCCCCTCACATTCCCATTGTTTTCTCCTCACGTTCCCGGTGTTTCCGATCGCGTTCCCGGTGTTTTCCCCTCACGTTCCCGGTTTTTTCACCTCACGTTCCCGATGTTTTCTCCTCACGTTCCCAGTGTTTCCCCATCGTGTTCCCAGTGTTTTCCCCTCACGTTGCCGGTTTTTTCCCCTCACGTTCCCTGTATTTTCTCCTCACGTTCCCAATGCTTTCTCCTCACGTTCCCGGTGTTTTCTCCTCACGTTCCCGGTATTTCCTCCTCACATTCCCGGTGTTTTCTCCTCACGTTCCTGGTGTTTTCTCCTCACAATCCCTGTATTTTCTCCTGACGTTCCTGGTGTTTTCTCCTCACGTTCCCGGTGTTTTCTCCTCACATTCCCGGTATTTTCCCCTCACATTCCCGTTGTTTTCTCCTCACGTCCCTGGTGTTTCCCCATCGCATTCCCGGTGTTTTCCCCTCACTTTCCCGGTGTTTTCCCCTCACGTTCCCGGTATTTTCTGCTCACGTTCCCGGTGTTTTCTCCTCACGTTCCTGGTGTTTTCTCCTCACGTTCCCGGTGTTTTCTCCTCACATTCCCGGTATTTTCCCCTCACATTCCCGGTGTTTTCCCCGCACGTTCCCGTTGTTTTCCCCTCACGTTCCCGGTGTTTTCCCCGCACGTTCCCGTTGTTTTCGCATCACGTTCCCGGTGTTTTCTCCTCATGTTCCCGGTGTTTTCTCCTCACATTCCCGGTGTTTCCCCATTGCGTTCCTGATGTTTTCCCCTCACGTTGCTGGTGTTTTCCCCTCACGTTCCCGGTGCTTACTCCTCACATTCCCGGTGTTTTCTCCTCACATTCCCGGTATTTTTCCTCACATTCCCAGTGTCTTCTCCTCACGTTCCCGGTGTATTCTCCTCACATTCCCGGTGTTTTCCCCTCACATTCCTGGTGTTTTCCCCTCATGTTCCCGGTGTTTTCTCCTCACATTCCCGGTGTTTTCTCCTCATGTTCCTGGTGTTTCCCCCTCACGTTCCCGGTGTTTTCCCCTCACGTTCCCGGTGTTTCCCCCTCCTGTTCCTGGTGTTTCCACCCTCACGTTCCCGGTGTTTTCTCCTCACGTTCCCGGTGTTTTCTCCTCACGTACCCGGTGTTTTCCCCTCACATTCCCGGTGTTTTCTCCTCACGTTCCCGGTGTTTCCCCCTCACGTCCCCGGTGTTTCCCCCTCACGTTCCCGGTGTTTTCCCCTCACATTCCCGGTGTTTCCCCCTCACGTTCCCGGTGTTTCCCCCTCACGTTCCCGGTGTTTCCCACTCACGTTCCCCGTGTTTCCCCATCACGTTCCCGGTGTTGCCCCCTCACGTTCCCGGTGTTTCCCCCTCACGTTCCCGGTGTTTCCCCCTCACGTTCCCGGTGTTTCCCACTCACGTTCCCGGTGTTTCCCCATCGCATTCCTGGTGTTGCCCCCTCACGTTCCCGGTGTTTCCCCATCGCGTTCCCGGTGTTTTCCCCTCACGTTCCCGGTGTTTTCTCCTCACATTCCCGGTATTTTCCCCTCACATTCCCGGTGTTTTCCCCGCACGTTCCCGTTGTTTTCCCCTCACGTTCCCGGTGTTTTCCCCGCACGTTCCCGTTGTTTTCGCATCACGTTCCCGGTGTTTTCTCCTCATGTTCCCGGTGTTTTCTCCTCACATTCCCGGTGTTTCCCCATTGCGTTCCTGATGTTTTCCCCTCACGTTGCCGGTGTTTTCCCCTCACGTTCCCGGTGCTTACTCCTCACATTCCCGGTGTTTTCTCCTCACATTCCCGGTATTTTTCCTCACATTCCCAGTGTCTTCTCCTCACGTTCCCGGTGTATTCTCCTCACATTCCCGGTGTTTTCCCCTCACATTCCTGGTGTTTTCCCCTCATGTTCCCGGTGTTTTCTCCTCACATTCCCGGTGTTTTCTCCTCATGTTCCTGGTGTTTCCCCCTCACGTTCCCGGTGTTTTCCCCTCACGTTCCCGGTGTTTCCCCCTCCTGTTCCTGGTGTTTCCACCCTCACGTTCCCGGTGTTTTCTCCTCACGTTCCCGGTGTTTTCTCCTCACGTACCCGGTGTTTTCCCCTCACATTCCCGGTGTTTTCTCCTCACGTTCCCGGTGTTTCCCCCTCACGTCCCCGGTGTTTCCCCCTCACGTTCCCGGTGTTTTCCCCTCACATTCCCGGTGTTTCCCCCTCACGTTCCCGGTGTTTCCCCCTCACGTTCCCGGTGTTTCCCACTCACGTTCCCCGTGTTTCCCCATCACGTTCCCGGTGTTGCCCCCTCACGTTCCCGGTGTTTCCCCCTCACGTTCCCGGTGTTTCCCCCTCACGTTCCCGGTGTTTCCCACTCACGTTCCCGGTGTTTCCCCATCGCATTCCTGGTGTTGCCCCCTCACGTTCCCGGTGTTTCCCCATCGCGTTCCCGGTGTTTTCCCCTCACGTTCCCGGTGTTTTCCCCTCACGTTCCCGGTGCTTTCGCATCATGTTCCCAGTATTTTCTCCTCACTTTCCCGGTGTTTTCCCCATCGCGCTCCCGGTGTTTCCCCATCGCCTTCCCGGTGTTTTCCCCTCACGTTCCCGGTGTTTTCTCCTCACGTTCCCAGTTTTTCTCCATCATGATCCGGTGCTTTCCCCTCAAGTTCCAGCTGTTTCCCCCTCACGTTCCCGGTGTTTTCCCCTCACGTTCCCGGTGTTTCCCTCATGTTCACGATGTTTTCGGCGCACGTTCCCGGTGTTTTCCCCTCACATTCCTGGTGTTTTCTCCTCACATTCCTGGTGTTTTCTCCTCACGTTCCCGGTGTTTTCTCCTCACGTTCCCAGTGTTTTCCCCTCACGTTCCCGGTGTTTTCTCCTCGCATTCCCGGTGTTTTCCCCTCACATTCCCGGTGTTTTCTCCTCACATTCCCAGTGTTTTCCCCTCACGTTCCCGGTGTTTTCCCCTCACATTCCCGTTGTTTTCTCCTCATGTTCCCGGTGTTTCCCATCGCGCTCCCGGTGTTTTCCCCTCACTTTCCTGGTGTTCCCCCCTCACGTTCCCGGTGTTTTCTCCTCATGTTCCCGGTGTTTCCCCATCGCGTTCCCGGTGTTTTCCCCTCACGTTCCCGGTTTTTTCACCTCACGTTCCCGGTGTTTTCTCCTCACGTTCCCAGTGTTTCCCCATCGCGTTCCCGGTGTTTTCCCCTCATGTTGCCGGTGTTTTCCCCTCACGTTCCCGGTATTTTCTCCTCACGTTCCCTGTGCTTTCTCCTCACGTTCCCGGTATTTTCTCCTCACGTTCCCGGTGTTTCTCCTCATGTTCCCGGTGTTTTATCCTCACGTTCCCGGTGTTTTCTCCTCATGTTCCCGGTGTTTGCCCCTCACGTTCCCGGTGTTTCTCCTCACATTCCTGGTGTTTTCCCCTCAAGTTCCCGGTGTTGTCCGTTATTCTGGCCCCGCCCCACCCCTCTCCTCACCTGTCAGTCAATGGGCCCCATGTGACAGCTCTGAGCCAATCCGCTTCTCGGGGCTGGGCGCGTGGAATTTAAACTGAGGGCGGTTGGACAGCTGCAGGACTGTGGCTTCATCTCTAAATCCATATTACCCCGTGTCGGGCCTTCCCCACCCTCCCGTTTACCGCCTGCCACTCGGAAAATGACCCGTTTATTCCAACTCTTTGCTTTCTGTCTGCCAACCAGTTCTCTATCCAAGTCAATACCTTGCCCCCAATCCCATGTGCCTTAACTTTACACGCTAATCTCTTATGCGGGACCTTATCGCAGGCCTTCTGAAAGTCCAGATACACCACATCCACTGGTTCTCCCTTATCTATTTTACCAGTTACATCCTCAAAAAATTCCAAATAATACTCGATCCCATGTGCCTTAATTTTGCATTCCTGGTCCCTCAATACCTCCTCTCTGGTGAAGAAGGCCCAGCAGCGCCTATATTTCCTAAGGAGGCTGAAGGGATGTAACCTGTCACCCCTGATCCTCTCTAACTTTTACCGCTGCATAATAGAGAGCATCCTGACAAACTGTATCACAGTATGGTATGGCAGCTGTAAAGCCCTGCAGCGGGTAGTCAAAACTGCCCAACGCATTACCGGCACCCGGCTACCGACCATAGAGCACATATACCAGAAACGCTGTTTACGGAGGTCACGGTCCATCATCAAAGACCCTACCCACCCCAGCCACAGTCTGTTCACCCTCCTGCCATCTGGGAGATGCTACAGATGCATTCACACCCGTACGACCAGATTTAGGAACAGCTTCTTTCCCAGGGCTGTCATCCTACTGAACTCCACAAATAAACTCTAAAGCCTGCACATCTGCCAATGCACTTTATTATGGTTATGTTTATGTTAATGTATTACAAGCCAAATGTATGTTGAATGTTTAAATGTCTTAATCTAAATGTACACTCTCGGGAGCCGCAAGCCTACATTTCGTTGTACTGCACTTATGCACTAACAATGACAATAAAAGTTGATTTGATTTGATTTGATTTGATTTGATTTGATTTGATAATCTCTTATGTGGGACCTTATCAAAAGCCATCTGAAAGTCCAAATACACCACATCCACTGGTTCTCCCTTATCTATTTTACCAGTTACATTCTCAAAAAATTCCAGTAGATTAGTCAAGCATGATTTACCTTTTGTAAATCCATGTTGACTTTGTCCGATCCTGTCACTGCTTTCCAAGTGCTCTGCTATTACATCTTTTATAATAGACTCTAGTATTTTCCCCACTACCGATGTCAGGCTTACCGGTCTATAATTCCCCGCTTTTTCTCTACCACCTTTTTTGAATAGTGGGGTAACATTAGCTACCCTCCAATCCATGGGAACTGTTCCAGAGTCTATCGAGTTCTGGAAGATGACCAGCAATGCATCTACTATTTCTAGGGCCACTTCCTTAAGTACCCTGGGATGTAGATTATCAGGCCCTGGGGATGGATCGGCCTTCAGTCCCATCAATTTTCCTAACACCATTTCCCTACATATACTGATTTCTTTCAGTTCCACCCTTTCATCAGACCCTATGTTCCCCGGCATCTTTGGGAGGTTATTTGTGTCCTCCTTTGTGAAGACAGAACCAAAGTTTGAATTTAGTTGGTCTGCCATTTCTTTGTTTCCCATTATAAATTCCCCTGATTCTGACAGCAAGGGACCTACGCTTGACCTCACCAATCTTTTTCTCTTCACATATCTATAAAAGCTTTTACAGTCAGTTTTTATGTTCCCTGAAAGCTTACTCTCATATTCTATTTTCCCTTTCTTAATTAATCCCTTTGTCCTCCTTTGTTGAATCCTAAAATGCTCCCAATTCTCAGTATTATTGCTTTTTCTGGCCAATTTATATGTCGTCTCCTTGGATCTTATGCTATCCCTAATTTCCCTTGTTAGCCACGGTTGAGTCACCTTTTTTGTTTTATTTTTATGCCAAACTGGGATGAACAAATTCTGTAGCTCATCCATTCGGTCTTTGAATGTTTGCCATTGCCTATCCACCATCAACCCTTTGAGTGCCATTCCCCAATTAATCCTACCCAACTCGCTCCTCAGACCATCGTAGTTTCCTTTATTTAAATTCAGGACCCTACTTCATTCTCCATCTTAATGATATATATCCAACTCCTTCTTGAATATATTTAATGAATTGGCCTCAACTGCCTTGTGTGGTGGAGAATTCCACAGGTTCACCACTCTGGGTGAAGAAATTCCTCCTCATCTCAGTCCTAAATGGCTTACCCCTTATCCTTAGGCTGTGGCCCCTGGTTCTGGAGTTCCCCGACCATCAGGAACATCCTTCCTGCATCTAGTCTGTCCAGTCCTGTCAGTTTCAATGAGATCCACTCTCATTCTTCTAAACTCTAGCGAATATAAGCCCAATCGACCCATATATCTAGACACAAAAACACTATATATATATATAGACACACACATAAACAGATGCGTAATAGCGATCCTCAGATAAGTTAAGACAAAAAAAATACTGCAGATGCTGGAAATCTGAAATAAAAACAGAAAATGCTGGAGAAACTCAGCAGGTCAGGCATCATCTGTGGAGAGAGAAACAGAGTTAACATTTCAGGTCGATGACCCTTCATCAGAAGGTCGAAATAGACCGGTAAGCCTGACATCGGCAGTGGGGAAAATGCTAGAGTCCATTGTAAAAGATGTAATAGCAGTGCAGTTGGAAAACAGTGGCAGGATCGGACAAAGTCAACATGGATTTACAAAAGGTAAATCGTGCTTGACTAATCTACTGGAATTTTTGAGGGTGCGCAGACCCTTCCCGGACAGCGGCGGGCTAGAGCCCAACCGAGCAGCACAGCAAAGGGCCGGGCAGCGTCGACAGGAGAGAGAGGGAGAGGGCAGAGCGCACAGGGCGCAGCCGGTGTTCAGGCGTCGAGGAGAGGGAGAGAGATACGCTGAGCGCAGTGTTGGCAGCAGCGCAGGAGAAGCGCACGAAACCTACAGGGCGCCGCCATTGCCACGAGGACCGCCGAAAGCGGCGTTGGCAGCAGCAGGGGAGGAAGGAAAGCGCAGGAGACGCCATTTTAAGCCATATTAAACCACACCCAAAATGCTGAAGAATGGCAGTATCACCGCATTTGACAATGAAGTCTAAGATTGGACTACATATATCGAACGAATAGAGGTATACTGCAAGGCAAATGAGGTGTCAGATGACAAGAAAGCGCCGGTATTGTTAAATTTAATGGGTGCAAAGACGTATGGCTTATTACGAAATCTAGTAACACCAGCGAAGCCAGTGGAAAAGAATTTTGGAGACATAGTGACGATACTACAGGAACATTTAAACTCTACACCGCTGCTGATAGCAGAAAGATTCAAGTTTCACAAACGGAACCAGCATAAGGATGAAAGCAATGCTGAATATTTAACAGAACTGCACAAACTATCGAAACACTGCCAGTTTGGAACGGGACTGGCAGATACCTTAAGGGACAAGTTTGTGTGTGGGCTTCAAAGTGAAGGAACCCAGAAATGGCTTTTATCTGAAAAGGACCTTACGCTGGACAAGGCTTTCAGCATTGCGGTATCATATGAAGCAGCATCACGGGGCACTGCAGAGATACAACAGAGACCGCAAGAATATGGCACAAACGAAATGTCATACAGAACAGAGAAGTGCTATCGCTGCGGCAGAACAACACATGACCACAATGATTGCTGGTTCAAAGACAAAGTGTGCAGACAGTGTGGAAAAGTAGGACACATAGCACGAGTCTGCAGGTTGGGAAAGAAAACCAGCAATAAGAAATCTCCAAAAGAAAAGTACAAGAAGGTACATAAGGTGACGGAGAACAGTTCAGATGAACAAAAGAGTGATACCAACTCCGAAAGCAGGGAGCTGAGTTGTCTGAAACTACAAAATGTGATCAAAAGGGAGGATCACCGAACCATTTGGGTCACTCTCAAGATAGCAGGAGTCCAGTTAAAAATGGAATTGGACACAGGATCAGCCCTAACAGTCATAAACTGACGGGACTACAAGCGGCTATTCTCACACATACCCTTGAGAGACACAAACATTATTTTGAAGACGTACACGGGGCAAAAAGTCTACCCCAAAGGAAAAATAAGGGTGACCGTTACATATAACAGTAAGTAAGGAAACACCAAAACTAGACCTGTATGTATTTCAAGATGGAGGACCACCATTACTGGGACGTGAATGGATCCAGAAAATACAGCTGGATTGGCATTCCATACAAGTACTGACTGTGGCTGCCAAAAAGGATGATGACATCACACCTGGGCGACTGTCAAAGATCCTAACTGACGTGCAAGAAGTGTTCCAGCAAGGATTCAGAACACTAAAAGGCATGACAGCAACAATTAAAATCGAAGAAAACACAAGCCCAAAATTTTTTAAGGCCAGACCGGTACCTTATGCGATCCGCCCAGCCATCGAAGCAGAGCTGGAGAGTTTGGAATGTTCAAGAGTACTGTCTAAGGTAGACTGGAGTGAGTGGGCTACACCCATCGTCCCTGTGATGAAAAAGTCATTGCGCAGCACGCCTGGGGAACCAAGGAAGGTTCGCATCTGTGGGGACTTTAAGGTAACAGTGAACCCGGTCCTTCACACCGTACAATATCCACTTCCGCGGATTGAAGATATTTTCGCCTCGCTATCTGGAGGGAAACGTTTCACTAAGATTGATCTGGCCCAGGCGTATCTGCAAATGGAGGTAGAAGAAGCATCAAAAAAATACCTCACAATCAACACCCATAAAGGTCTCTACCAATACAACCGGCTGGTATTCGGGGTAGCATCAGCTCCGGCTATTTGGCAGAGGGCAACGGAACAAGTCCTGCAAGGGATCCCAGGGACCCAGTGTTATTTGGACGACATCCTGGTCACGGGCAAAAATGACAGTGATCATCTCGCCAACCTGGAGCAGGTGCTCACTAGATTGAAGGAATATGGGCTCTGAGCTAACCGCCCCAAATGCGAGTTTTTTAAAAAACAGATCTCGTATTGTGGCCACGTTATCGATAAAGAGGGGTTACATAAGTCCCCAGAAAAGATTGAGGCAGCAGTCAAGGCTCCAGCACCGGAAAACGTGTCACAACTGAGGTCATTCCTCGGGCTGGTAAACTACTACCATCAGTTGTTGCCAAATTTGTCTACAATACTACACCCACTGAACACCCTACTGCAAACTGGAGTGCCATGGAAGTGGAGTGATGAATGTAAACGAGCTTTCCAGAAGAGCAAACACTAATCACATCGAAAGAGATATTGGCCCATTTCAACCCAGCACCACCAATTCGGTTGGCGTGTGATGCGTCACCCTACGGCATTGGCGCGGTGCTGTCGCACAAATTCTCGGACGGCTCAGAGAGGCCAATAGCCTTTGCGTCACGATCACTAACCTCAGCTGAGTGTAACTACGCCCAGATTGACAGGGAGGCCCTCAGCCTAGTGTGGGGAGTGAAAAAGTTCAATCACTATCTGCACGGGCAGAAATTCACCTTGCTGACTGACCACCAGCCTCTTGTCTCCATTTTTAATCCGAAGAAGGGCGCTCCGGTGATGACTGCGCAACAACTACAAAGATGGTCACACTTTCTAGGGACGCACCACTATGACTGAATATAAGGGCACGAAACAGCATGGAAATGCTGTTGGGCTATCACGCCTGCCACTGCCTACTGCGGAGGAAGCACCAGCAGTGGATCCTGTCGAAATATTTCATTTGACTATAGTTGAATACCTACCGGTAACTAACACTCATATAGAAAACAAGACCCAAACTGACCCGACACTGTCTTGGGTATATGATTTGATGGTGAAGGGATGGCCAGCACATGGCGACTCACTGTTGCCAGCATTCTCGACAAGAAGAGAACAGCTGTCAGTGTGCCGGGGGACCTTGATGTGTGGATCCCGAGTGGTAATTCCACGCAAGTTAAGGGATAGAGTGCTCAATGAGCTTCATGAGGGTCATCTGGGAGGGGTAAAAATGAAAAGACTTGCCAGGGCTTATGTGTGGTGGCCGGGAATCGATAAACAAATCGAGGACCTGACCAAGAGCTGCTCAGGATGCCAGAAAGTCCAAAATGCACCACCACATGCCCCTCTACACCCATGGGAGTGGCCCTCATCTCCATGGCAACGGGTGCATATTGATTTTGCTGGTCCATTCATGGACTCAATGTTTTTAATAGCCGTGGATGCACATTCGAAATGGCCTGAGGTCATCAAAATGTCCTCCACCACCACGGAGAAAACTATTGCAGTCCTACAGACCATTTTTGCCAGGAACGGCTTACCAGAACAGATTTGCTCCGATAACAGACCACAGTTTGTGTCCAAAGAGTTCCGGAGGTTTATGAATAAGAATGGGGTAAGGCATTACACATCCGCCCCGTATCATCCAGCCACAAATGGATTGGCTGAGAGGTTCGTACAAACCTTTAAGAAGGCAATAAAGGCTATGTACAATGACAACATTCTGCTGCAGCATAAGGTGGACAATTTCCTGTTCGCCTACCGGAATGCGACACATGCAGCCACCAACCAGGCCCCGGCCATGATGTTCTTTAACTGAAGGTTAAGATCTCGCCTGGATTTGCTCAGACCAAACGTACGAAGAGATGTTGAGAGTAAGCAATTCCAGCACATCCATGAGAAGCCAACAAGGAGCTTCAATGTAGGGCAACCAGTCTTGGCCCGCGACTACCGAACAGAAAAATGGCAGCCAGGAACGATATGCACACGGCAGGGCCCACTAATGTACACAGTGGACGTTGGGGAGAGCATCGTGAGATGCCATGCTGACCAGATCCTAGAGTCACAGGAACAAGTCAACCCCATGCCTCGGCCATACGTACCTGGTGAGGAACCCGACGTACAGGTCGCATCTACCCCAGAAACAGTAGCATCGGAAGTTGATGACCCAACCGACGACAGGGTGCCAGAATCGTCTCCGCACCAAGAGCGAGACACTCGGGAAAGGCGCTATCCAGAAAGGATCAAGAAGCCTCCCCAAAGACTGAATATATAAATGGACTATTTTCAGCTAACATTGTATGTTAAAAGTGTTAATTGTAATTAGTTTGATATTTAATTGTTAAATGAGTGTTATGGTACTGTTAATCTAAAAGGGGAGGAATTGTAATGTATATACCTTTAAGGGGGGAACTACTTTTTACAGCTCATGTATACTGTAGTACCGGCAGGACCACACCTGTATATAGCACTGAGTAGTAATCTCTACAGTTCAGTTCCAGAGTGAGCCACATTGAGTAAACACCTGTTGTACTGTTCTCCTGCAGTCTTGTGTCTTACTACCGACGGACACAACATAACTGGTAGAATAGATAAGGGAGAACCAGTGGATGTGGTGTATTAGGACTTTCAGAAGGCTTTCGATAAGGTCCCGCATAAGAGATTAGTGTGCAAAGTTAAGGCACATGGGATTGGGGGCAAGGTATTGAATTGGATAGCGAACTGGTTGGCAGACAGGAAACAAAGAGATGGAATAAACGGGTCGTTTTCCGAGTGGCAGGCAGTGACTAGTGGGGTATCGCAGGGATCGGTCCTAGGACCCCAGCTATTCACAATATATATTAATGATCTAGACGAGGGAACTAGATGTAATATCTCGAAGTTTGCAGACAACACAAAGCTGGGTGGGCGTGTGCGCTGTGAGGACGATGCCGAGAAACTCCAGTATGATTTGGACAGGTTGGTTGATTGGGCAGAAGCATGGCAGATGCAGTATAATGTGGATAAATGCGAGGTTATCCACTTTGGTGGCAAAATCAGGAAGGCAGATTATCTGAACGGCAATAGATTGGGAGAAGGGGAAGTGCAACGAGACCTGGGTGTCCTTGTGCACCAGTCGCTGAAGGTAAGCATGCAGGTGCAGCAGGCAGTTAAGAAGGCAAATGTTATGTTGACCTTCATAGTGAGGGGGTTCGAGTACAGGAACAAGGATGTCTTGCTGCAGGTGTACATGGCCTTGGTGAGACCACATCTTGAGTATTATGTGCAGTTTTGGTCGCCTTATCTGAGGAAGGATGTTCTTGCCATGGAGGGAGTGCAGCAATGATTCACCAGACTGATACCTGGGATGGCAGAAATGATGTATGAGGAGAGATTGGGTTGATTGGGCTTGTACTCACTGGAGTTTAGAAGAATGAGAGGGGATCTCATTGAAACTTATAAAATTCTAACAGGACTAGACAGACTAGATGCAGGAAGGATGTTCCCAATGGCCGGGGAGTCCAGAACCAGTGGTCACAGTCTAAGGATAAGCCATTTAGGACAGAGATGAGGAGGAATTCCTTCACCCAGAGAGTGGTGAACCTGTGGAGTTCTCTACCACAGAAGGCAGTGGAGGCCAATTCATTAAATATATTCAAGAAGGAGTTAGATATATTTCTTAAGGCTAAAGGGATCAAGGGATATGGGGAGAAGGCAGGGACAGGGTACTGAATTTGGATGATCAGCTATGATCTCGTTGAATGGCGGAGCAGGCTCGAGGGGCCGAATGGCCTACTCCTGCTCCTATCTTCTATATTTCTGTGAAACGTTAACTCTTGTTTCTCTCTTCACAGATGCTGCCTGACCTGCTGAGCATTTCCAGCGTTTTCTGTTTTTATCTCAGATAAGTTGAGCCTGGGGATGTGTTGAATATGGGAGACCGGGGAGCGGAGGCGATCGAGGTGTTCGGGAGTGGGACCAAGCTTTTGTTAAATGTGCGTTTGGGAGGAGCTCTCCTGATACTCCAGGCTCCACATTGCGGTAAGTAAATTTAAGAACTTACCTTGATGGACGCAGGCGGTCCCAAGGTCGGATTTACTCCATGTCCACACCAGCTGCCTTGAGGGCTAACCAATCTTACGGTGGGGCCTTAAACAGGCCTCTTATTTCCCTATGCAGAGGGCCTAATGCCTATTTTGTCCTTCACCAATATGGTGGGCGGCGCTCTTCTGGTAGAAATGTGAATGACCTTCCTGCCTGCTATATTGGGGGCTTAGTGAGTACAATAGGTTGGAAACTCCAATTAATCCAACTCCTCGGCTGTGACAGGAGATTCAATGGCGGATCTCAGAATGAATCTGTGCTTTCACTGTCAGTGTATCAAATTTACATGATCCTGAATCGTGCTCTAAATAAACAATTCTTTGGATATAAATATTTGCTCCTACTTAGCATCGATTTGCACTATATTTCACAAAAGGCCATTCGGCCCATTGTGCCTTTGCTGGCTCTTTGAAAGAGCGATTCAATTAGTCTCACTCCCCGGCTCTTTCCACATTGCCCGGCAACATTTTCACCTTCAACTGTTTATCCAATTCCCTTTTGAAGGTTCAAGTGTTTATCCAATCCCCTTAAGGCTAAAGGGATCAAGGGATATGGGGAAAAGGCAGGGACAGGGTAATGAGTTTGGATGATCAGCCATGATCTCATTGAATGGCGGAGCAGGCTCGAGGGGCCGAATGGCCTACTCCTGCTCCTATCTTCTATGTTTCTATGTTACTATTGACTCTGCTTCCACCACCCTTTCAGGCAGTGCGTTCCAGATCATATCAACTTACTTCGGGAAAAAAGTCTCCTCATCTCGCCTCTGGTTCTTTTGCCTATTACCTTACATCTGTGTCCTCTGGTTAGCGACCCTTCTGCCACTAAACACTTAAAAAAATCTTAGGATGAGGGTGTCCCTGGCAAAGCTGACATTTACTGCCCATCTCTAGTTGCCCTTGACGAGACGCCTTCTTCAACCGCTGCAGGCTGTGCGGTGAAGATACTCCCACAATGCTGTTAAAGTAGGGAGTTTTAGGATTTTGACCCAGCGACGATGAAGGAATGGCCAACATATGTCCAAGTCATGCTGGTGTTTGACTTGGAGGGGAACTTAGAGGTGATGCAGTTCCCATGCACCTACTGCCCATGTGCTTCTAGATCATGGACCTCATGATTTCGGTGGTGCTGCCGAAGAAGAAATGGCGAGTTGTTGCAGTCTATCCTGTAGACAGTACGCAGTGCAGCCATGGTGCGCCAGCGGTTGAATGTGTGGATCTTTCAGATATATAACTCAGATATATTTATATACCATCAGATCAGTATTTGGTGGGACAGTGTAGAGGGAGCTCTACTCGATATCTAAACCGTGCTGTACCTGCCCTGGGAGTGTTTGATGGGAGAGTGTAGAGGTAGCTTTCCTCTGTAGCTAACCCATGCTGTACCTGCCCTGAGAGTGTAGAGGAAGCTTTACTTTGTATCTAACCCATGCTATATCTGCCCTGGGAGAGTTTGATGGGACAGTGTACAGGGAGCTTTACTTTGTATCTAACCCATGCTGTACCTGCCCTGAGAGTGTTTGATGAGACAGTGTAGAGGGAGCTTTACTCTGTATCTAACCCGTGCTGTACCTGTCATGGGAGTGTTTGATGGGGCAGTGTAGAGGGAGCTTTACTCTGTATCTAACCCATGCTGTACCTGCCCTGAGAGTGTTTGATGAGACCGTGTAGAGGGAGCTTTACTCTGTATCTAACCCGTGCTGTACCTGTCATGGGAGTGTTTGATGGGGCAGTGTAGAGGGAGCTTTACTCTGTATCTAACCCGTGCTGTACCTGCCCTGAGAGTGTTTGATGAGACAGTGTAGAGGGAGTTTTACTCTGTATCTAACCCATGCTGTACCTGTCATGGGAGTGTTTGATGGGGCAGTGTTTGATGGGGCGGCATTTGATGCGACATACATACCTTAGAGGGGGTGCAATGATGGTTCACTAGATTGATTCCTGGGATGAGATGGTTGTCCTTTGAGGAGAGATTGAGTAGAATGGGCCTATACTCTCTGGAGTTTAGAAGAATGAGAGGTGATCTCATTGAAACAGATAAGATTCTGAGAGGGCTTGACAGGGTAGATGCTGACAGGTTGTTTCCCCTAGCTGGAGAGTCTAGAACTAGGGGGCATAGTCTCAGCATAAGGGGTCAGCCATTTAAGACTAAAATGAGGAGGAATTTCTTCACTCAGAGGGTTGTGAATCTTTAGTGTTCTCTATCCCAAAGGGCTGTTGATGCTGAATTGTTGAGCATATTCAAGGCTGAGATTGATAGATTATTGAACTCTAGGGGAACCAAGGGATATGGGGATCGGGCGGGAAAGTGGAGTTGATCTTACTGAATGGCAGAGCAGGCTCGATGGACCATAAGGCCTACTCCTGCTTCGAATTCTCATGTTCTTATATAGTTAAAATTCCGCCAAATGATTCACATTGAGTAGTCGAGGAATGTTAACAGGAATGGTCAGATGCTTGGATAGGGGAGCTGCCTTCAGTCTGTTCCTGCCATGGTATCGCAGACTGCAGCAGCCTGTTGTGACTGTAATGTATGTACCTTTAAGGGGGAGAACTACTTTTTACAGCTCATGTATACTGTAGTACCGGCAGTGACCACACCTGTATATAACGTTGAATAGTAATCTGTACAGTTCAGTTGCAGTCTGAGCCACGTTGAGTAAACACCGTTTGTACCGTTCTCCGCAGTCTGTGTCTGATTATACACGGACATAACAGTGGCGACAAGGCAGATTCGAACCTACCTGCAACTCTGCATCACCTCCCAGGGATTCGCTCCTGGAGAACAGTGGAAGAAGGTCGAGTCCAGAAGCACGGGCGTCGACCACGGGCAACCGCCCAGTCATCCAGCGGAGATTTGAGCATCGCAGGGGAGGCTGTCGAGAGCCAGGCTTGGCTTTCCAGTCACGGTGGTCCAGCGAAACAGGCTGGCAACAGGTACTGCGCAGACCCTTCCCGGACAGCGATGGGCTAGAGCCCGACCGAGTGGCACAGAAAAAGGCCGAGCAGCGTCGACGGGGGAGAGAGAGAGGGCAGAGCGCACAGGGCACAGCCGGTGTTCAGGACCGAGCGGCATCAATGGGGGAGAGAGACGAGAGAGAGCAGAGCGCAGCCGGTGTTCAAGGGCCGAGCAGCGTCAACGGGGGAAAGAGGTGCGCAGGAAAACGCGAGGCGCTGCCATTGCCACGAGGACCGCAGAGAGCGGCGTTAGCAGCAGCGCAGGAGCAGTGCGTGAAACCCACAGGGTGTCGCCATTTGCCACGAGGACCGCCGAGAGCAGCGTTGGCATCAGCGCAGGAGATGCCATTTTAAGCCGCAGTGGGGAAGAAAGGAAAGCGCGGGAGACACCATTTTAAGCCGCAGCGGGGAAGAAAGGAAAGCGCGGGAGACGCCATTTTAAGCCAGTCTAACCACACCCAAAAATGCCGAAGAGTGGCAGTATCACAGCGTTCGACAATGAAGTCGAAGATTGGATGACATATGTCGAACGCATAGAAGTATACTGCAAGGAGAATGAAGTGCCAGATGACAAGAAAGCGCTGGTATTGTTGAATTCAATGGGTGCAAAAACATATGGCTTACTACGAAACCTAGTAACCCCAGAGAAGCCAGTAGAAAAGGATTTTGAAAACATAGTGTCAACCCTACAGGACCACTTAAACCCCTCACCGCTGCTGATAGCAGAAAGATTTAAGTTTCACAAAAGGAACCAGCATAAAGATGAAAGTAATGCTGAGTATTTAACAGAACTGCGCAAGCTATCAAAACACTGCCAGTTTGGAACGGGACTAGCAGATACTTTAAGGGACAAGTTTGTGTGTGGGCTTCAAAGTGAAGGAACCCAGAAATGGCTTTTATCTGAAAAGGACCTTACGCTAGAAAAGGCTTTCAGCATTGTGGTATCATATGAAACAGCAGCACGGGGCGCTGCAGAGATACAACAGAGACCGCAAGAATATGGCACAAACGAAATGTCATATGGAACAGAGAAGTGCTATCGCTGCGGCAGAACAACACACGACCAGAATGATTGCTGGTTCAAAGACAAAGTGTGCAGACAGTGTGGAAAAGTAGGACACATAGCACGAGTCTGCAGGTCGGGAAAGAAAACCAGCAATAAGAAACCGACCAAAGGAAAGTACAAGAAGGTACATAAGATAACGGAGAATAGTTCAGACGAACAAAAGAGTAATAACAACTCCGAAAGCAGGGAACCGAGTTGTCTGAAACTACATAATGTAATCACAACAGAGGATCACCGAACCATTTGGGTCAGTCTCAAGATAGCAGGAGTCCAGGTAAAGATGGAATTGGACACAGGATCAGCCCTAACAGTCATAAACTGACGGGACTACGAGCGGCTATTCTCACACATACCCTTGAGAGACACAAAAATTATTTTGAAGACGTACACGGGGCAAAAAGTCTACCCCAATGGAAAAATAAGGGTGAACATTATATATAACGGCAAGGAAACACCAAAAATGGACCTATATGTATTGCCAGATGGAGGACCACCACTACTAGGACGTGAATGGATCCGGAAGTAACAGCTAGATTGGCATTCCATACAAGCACTGACTGTAGATGCCAAAAAGGATGACGATGTCACACCTGGACGACTGTCAAAAATGCTAACTGACGCACAAGAAGTGTTCCAGCAGGGACTCGGAACACTAAAAGGCATAACAACGACGATCAAAATAGAGGAAAATGCAAGCCCAAAGTTTTTAAGGCCAGACTGGTACCTTATGCGATCCACCCAGCCGTCGAAGCAGAGCTGGAGAGTCTGGAACTGTCCAAGGTAGACTGGAGCGAGTGGGCTACACCCATCGTCCCTGTGATGAAAAAGTCGTTGAGCAGCACGCCTGGGGAACCAAGGAAGGTTCGCATCTGTGGGGACTTTAAGGTAACAGTGAACACGGTCCTTCACACCGTACAATATCCACTTCCGCAGATTGAAGATATTTTCGCCTCACTGTCTGGAGGGAAACGCTTCACTAAGATTGATCTGGCCCAGGCGTATCTGCAAATGGAGGTAGAAGAAGCATCAAAAAAATACCTCACAATCAACACCCATAAAGGTCTCTACCAATACAACCGGCTGGTATTCGGGATAGCATCAGCTCCAACTATTTGGCAGAGGGCAATGGAACAAGTCCTGCAAGGGATCCCAGGGACCCAGTGTTATTTGGACGACACCCTGGTCACGGGCGAAAATGACAGTGATCACCTTGCCAACCTGGAGCAGGTGCTCACTAGATTGCAGGAATATGGGCTCTGAGCTAACCGCCCCAAATGCGAGTTTTTTAGAAAACAGATCTCGTATTGTGGCCACGTTATCGATAAAGAGGGGTTACATAAGTCCCCAGAGAAGATTGAGGCTGTAGTCAAGGCTCCAGCACCGGAAAATGTGTCACAACTGCAGTCGTTCCTCGGGCTGGTAAACTACTACTGTAGTGTATGTACCTTTAAGAGAGAACTACTTTTACAGCTCCTGTATACTATAGTGCCGGCAGTGACCACACCTGTATATAAGCTTTGAGTAGGCATCTGTACTGTTAGTTTTTAGACTACCCTCATCCAGTAAACACCTGTTGATTGTTGATCTGCAGTCTCCGGCTATTTATTGAAGAACTCCATACCTTAAGATTCACGGATTCAACAGTGGCGACGAGGTCGATTCGAATCTACCTGCAACTCTACATTTCCTCCCAAGGATTCGCTCTGGGAGGACAGTGGAAGAAAGTCGAGGCCCGAAGCACGGGTGTCGACCACGAGCAACCGCCCAGTCATCCGGCAGAGAGTGAACATCGCAGGGGAGGCTGTTGAGAGCTGGGCTTGGTTCTCCAGCCACGACGATGCAGCAACAGATTGGCAACAGGTACAGCGCAGACCCTTCCTGGACAGCGGCGGCTGGAGCCGACCGACGGCACAGAATAGGCCGAGCAGCGTCGACGGGGTAAGAGAGAGGGTAAAGCGCACAGGGCACAGCCGGGAGTTGAAGACCGAGCGGCGTCGACGGAAAACAAAAAAGAGAGAGGGGGTAAAGCACAGCTGGGGTTTAGGACCGAGCGGCGGCAATGAGAGATGCGCACAGGAGAACGCGCAGAGCGCAGCCAGGGCTCAAGGGCTGAGCAGCGTCCGCGGGGAAAGAAAGGAAGCGCGGGAGATGCCATTGAGCCGCGGAGAAGAAGGGAGAGTGCGGGAGATGCCATTTTTGAAGCCGCAGCGGAGAAGAAGGATGAGCGCGGGAAGAAAGGAAAGCGCGGGAGACGCCATTTTGAGCCAGCAGAGAAGAAGGGAGAGCGCGGGAGACGCCATTTTAGCCAGTCTAACCACACCCAGGGATGCCGAAGAGTGGCAGTGTCACAGCGTTCGACAATGAAGTCGAAGATTGGGCGACATATGTGGAATGCATTGAAGTGTACTGCAAGGCGAATGAAGTGCCAGATGCCAGGAAAGCACTGGTTTTGCTGAATTCCATGGGTGCAAAAACGTTTGGCTTACTGCGAAACCTAATAACCACAGAGAAGCCAGTGGATAAGGATTTCGAAAGCATAGTGGAAATCCTACAGGACCACTTAAACCCCACACCACTGCTGATAGCAGAAAGATTTAAGTTCCACAAAAGGAACCAGCAGAAAGACGAAAGTAATGCTGAGTATTTAACGGAACTGCGCAAGCTATCGAAACACTGCCAGTTTGGAATGGGACTAGCAGATACGTTAAGGGACAAGTTTGTGTGTGGGCTTCAAAGTGAAGGAACCCAGAAACGGCTTCAATCAGAAAAGGATCTTACGCTGGACAAGGCTTTCAGCATGGCAGTATCACATGAAGCAGCCGCACGGGGCGCTGCAGAGATACAATGGAGACCACAAGAATATGGCACCAATGAAATGTCATATGGAGCAGGGAAGTGTTATCGCTGCGGCAGAACAACACACGACCAGAAGGATTGTTGGTTCAAGGACCAAGTGTGCAGACAGTGTGGAAAAGCAGGACACATAGCAAGAGTCTGCAGGTCAGGGAAGAAAACCAGCAGCAAGAAATCTCCACAGGAGAAGTACAAAAAGGTACATAAGGTGATGGACAGTAGTTCAGACGAACAGAAAAGTGATACAGACTCTGGAAGCAAGGAGCTGGGTTGTCTGAAACTACATAATGTAATCAAAATGGAGGATCACCAGACTATCTGGGTCACGCTCAAGATAGACGGAGTCCAAGTGAAAATGGAATTGGACACAGGATCAGCCCTAACAGTTATAAACCGAAGGGACTACAAGCGGCTATTCTCACATATACCCTTGAAAGCTACAGAGATTGTCTTGAAGACGTATATGGGGCAAAAAGTCTACCCCAAAGGAAAAATAATGGCAAATGTGATATACAAAGGCCAGGAAATACCAAAAATGGACCTATATGTATTGCCAGATGGAGGACCACCACTACTAGGACGTGAATGGATCCAGAAGATACAATTAGATTGGCATTCCATACAGGCACTGAAGGTTGAGGCCAAAAAGGATGACGACGTCACACCTGGACGACTGTCAAAAATGCTAACTGATGCACAAGAAGTGTTCCAGGAGGGACTCGGAACACTAAAAGACATAACAGCGATGATTAAAATAGAGGTAAATGCAAGCCCAAAGTTTTTTAAGGCCAGACTTATGCGATCCGACCAGCCGTCGAAGCAGAGCTGGAAGGTTTGGAACGTTCAGGAGTACTGTCCAAAGTGGACTGGAGCGAGTGGGCTACACCCATCATTCCTGTAATGAAGAGGTCGTTGAGTAATACGCCTGGGGAACCAAAGAAGGTCTGCATCTGTGGGGATTTTAAGGTGACAGTGAACCCAGTCCTTCACACGGTATTTTCGCCTCGCTATCTGGAGGAAAACGCTTCACTAAGATTGATCTGGCCCAGGCGTACCTGCAATTGGAGGTAGAAGAAGCCTCGAAACAATACCTCACGATCAACACTCATAAAGGTCTCTACCAATACAATCGGCTGGTGTTCGGGGTAGCATCGGCTCCGGCTATTTGGCAAAGGGCAATGGATCAAGTCCTGCAAGGGATTCCAGGGACCCAGTGTTATTTGGACGACATCCTGGTCACGGGCAAAAATGACAGTGATCACCTCGCCAACCTGGAGAAGGTGCTCACTAGATTGAAGGAATATGGGCTACGAGCTAATCGCCACAAGTGCAAGTTTTTCCAGAAGCAGATCTCGTATTGTGGCCACGTTATTGATGAAGAGGGGTTACATAAGTCCCCTGAAAAGATTGAGGCAGTAGTCAAGGCTCCAGCACCGGAAAATGTGTCACAACTGAGGTCGTTCCTCGGGCTGGTGAACTATTACCATAAGTTCTTACCAAATTTGACTGCAGTATTACACCCACTGAACACCCTACTGCAAACGGGGGTACCATGGAAGTGGAATGACGAATGTAAACGAGCTTTCCAGAAGTGCAAAGAATTGATCACATCAAAAGAGGTGTTGGCCCATTTCAACCCAGCACTACCAATTCGGTTGGCATGTGATGCATCACCCTATGGTATTGGAGCGGTGATGTCGCACAAATTCCCAGACAGGTTGGAGAGGCCAATAGCCTTTGTGTCTCGGTCACTAACCTCAGCCGAGTGCAACTACGCCCAGATTGACAGGGAGGACCTCAGACTAGTGTAGGGAGTGAAAAAGTTCAATCACTATCTGCATGGACAGAAATTCACCTTGCTGACTGATCACCAGCCTCTTGTCTCCATTTTTAATCCAAAGAAGGGCGTTCCGGTGATGACTGCGCAACGACTACAAAGATGGTCACTTTTTCTAGGGGCGCACCACTATGAGATTGAATATAAGGGCACGAAACAGCATGGAAATGCTGATGGGCTATCACGCCTGCCACTGCCTACTGCGGAGGAAGCACCAGCAGTGGATCCTGTCGAAATATTCCATTCGACTATAGTTGAATACCTACCGGTAACTAACACTTGTATCGAAAAGGAAACCCGAAATGACCCGACACTGTCTCGGGTATATGATTTGACGGTGAAGGGATGGCCAGCACATGGCGACTCACTGTTGCCAGCATTCTCGACAAGGAGAGAACAGCTGTCAGTGTGCCGGGGGACCTTGATGTGTGGATCCTGAGTGGTAATTCCACCCAAGTTAAGGGATAGAGTGCTCAATGAGCTTCATGAGGGTCATCTGGGAGGGGTAAAAATGAAAAGCCTAGCCAGGGCTTATGTGTGGTGTCCGGGAATCGATAAACAAATCGAGGACCTGACCAAGAGCTGCTCAGGATGCCAGAAAGTCCAAAATGCACCACCACAGGCCCCTCTACACCCATGGGAGTGGCCCTCATCTCCATGGCAACGGGTGCATATTGATTTTGCTGGTCCATTCATGGACTCAATGTTTTTAATAGCCGTGGATGCGCACTCAAAATGGCCTGAGGTCATCAAAATGTCCTCCACCACTACGGAGAAAACTATTGCAGTCCTACGGACCATTTTTGCCAGAAATGACAGCCATGTACGATATGCACACGGCAGGGCCCACTAATGTACACAGTGGACGTTGGGGAGAGCATCATGAGACGCCATGCTGACCAGATCCTAGAGTCACAGGAACAAGTCAACCCCATGCCTCGCCCATACGTACCTGGTGATGAACCCGACGTACAGGTAGCATCTACCCCAGAAACAGTAGCATCGGAAGCTGATGAACCAACCGACGACAGGGGGCCAGAATCGCCTCTGCACCAAGAGCAAGACACTCGGGAAAGGCGCGATCCAGAAAGGATCAGGAAGCCTCCCCAAAGACTGAATTTATAAATAGACTATTTTCAGCTAATGTTGCATGTTAAAAGTGTTAATTGTAATGAGGTTGATATTTAATTGTTAAATGAGTGTTATGGTACTGTTAATCTAAAAGGGGAGGAATTGTAATGTATGTACCTTTAAGGGGGAGAACTACTTTTTACAGCTCATGTATACTGTAGTACTGGCAGTGACCACACCTGTATATAACGTTGAGTAGTAATCTGTACAGTTCAGTTGCAGTCTGAGCCACGTTGAGTAAACACCGTTTGTACCATTCTCCGCAGTCTGTGTCTGATTATACATGGACATAACAGTGACGTCCATGACTTGGTTGTCCAGGATAGCCTAGAGGTTGACGCGCTAAGGCGGGAGGGAGAGGCAGAGGGAGATACCACAAGACACAAAAAGGAGAAGTTGCATAACCAACAGCCACAGCAACCAGAGAGGTGCGATTGCAGTTTGTGCTGAATCATGCACCGTTGTTTGTCACAAAGACATTTCCGTTTGTAGCACAGTTCTATCTTGACTAATGGTCTTTAATAAAAGATGGAAAGGATTTGCAACCTCAGGATGTCTCAAAGCGCTTTACAGCCAATTAAGTACTTTTTTGAAGTGTAGTCACTGTTGTAATGTAGGAAAAGCGGCAGCCAATATGCTCACTGCAAGGTCCCGCAAACAGCAATGTGATCATGACCAGATCATCTGTTTTAGTGAAATAACAACAGAAAATGCTGGAAAAACTCAGCTGGTCAGGCAACATCCATGGAGAGAAATTTGAGTTGACGTTTCGGGTCGAACCCTTCTTCAAAACTGGAAAGAAAAGAAAATAGATTGAAGGCAGGGTTGCGATCGGACAACAAGGTTGAAGAGCCAAACGGAGATCCCGTCGAAGAGAAGAGCAGAACTTCTTCAAGGTAGGCATTCCTAGAAGAGGTGTGGCAGTGAACCAAACTCTAGTACGATAGCAAAATACTGCAGATGTTGGAAATCCGAAATAACAACAGAAAATGCTGGAAAAACTCAGCCGGTCAGGCAACATCCGTGGAGAGAAATTTGAGTTGACGTTTCAGGTCGATGTTGGTTGAGGGATAAATGTTGGCCGGGACACGGGGAGAACTCCCCTGCTCTTCTTCAAACGGCAAAGAGGCTTCAAGGCGATTTAGACAAGTTGAGTGAGTGGGCAAATACATGGCAGATGCAGTATAACGTGGATACATGTGAAGTTATCCACTTTGGTATGAAAAACAGAAAGGCAGAGTATTATTTAAATGGTGATAGATTGGGAAATGTTGATGTACAGAGGGACCTGGGCGTCCTTGTTAATTTTAAATCTGAGATTGATAGCTTTCTGTTTACCAAAGAATTTAGGGATATGGGCCAAAGGCGGGTATGTGGAGTTAGGTCGCAGATCAGCCATGATCTCATTGAATGGCGGAGCAGGCTCGAGGGGCTCAATGGCCTACTCCTGCTCCTATGTTCTTGTGTTCCTTTCCCCAGTGGCTGCAGCTTGGGAGAAGGAAGGCTGCTGAGCTTCCATTGAGGAAGACACTGCAGATTGCCTTGGAGGACAAACTCGTGCATCACTGGGTCTCGAGGGCCTGGCTGCAGACTGCACCGTGCCAGCCTGGGCTGCAGCAGCCTGGGCCAGCTGGCTGACAGCTAACAGCAAGGGCGCTGGCAGGGGCAGCGGTGGGAGCAGGAATGCTGTCACCCTGAGAGGGGATAGCAGGTTCCTCTTCCAATGATGGTACTGGCACTACTCTTGTTAGCAAAGCATTGGAGTCGACCTTGGGAAGTGAACCCGTTAAAGTCTAACGAAGTGAGTAAAGACTCTGGAATAGGCCCGATATATAAACAATACGAAGAATACACACGCCATCTGATAAAGAATGCTGGAACTTGGATAGTACCGGATGACGTAAGAAAACTACGAGGCACTTGGTTTAAGCGTTAAACAAAGCTTTAATCAACTGTTTTACAATATGGAGGTCTAGTTGTGTCCTTCACTAGTTCCTGTTAAAGAATGTCCTGAGCAAGCTGGGCCCATGCCTGAGTATTTATACTCTCCCTGGACAGCACCAGCAGCAGGCCGCCGAGTATTATTTGGAATTTTTTGAGGATGTAGCTGGTAAAATAGATAAGGGAGAACCAGTGGATGTGGTGTATCTGGACTTTCAGAAGGGCTTCGATAAGGTCCTGCATCAGAGATTAGTGTGTAAGGTTAAGGCACATGGGATTGGGGGCAAGGTATTGACTTGGATAGAAAACTGGTTGGCAGACAGAAAGCAAAGAGTTTGAATAAACGGGTCTTTTTCCGAATGGCAGGCAGTGACTAGTGGGGTACCGCAGGGATTGGTCCTTGGACCCCAGCTATTCACAATATATATAAATGACCTGGACAAGGGAACTAGATGTAATATCTCCAAATTTGCAGATGACACAAAGCTGGCTGGGCGTGTGTGCTGTGAGGAGGATGTCGAGAAACTCCAGGATGATTTGGACATGTTGGGTGATTGGGCAGCAACATGGCAGATGCAATATAACGTGGATAAATGTGAGGTTATCCACTTTGGTGTCAAAAACAGGAAGGCAGATTATTATCTAAATGGCAATAGATTGGGAGAAGGAGAAGTGCAACGAGACCTGGGTGTCCTTGTGCACCAGTTGCTGAAGGTAAGCATGCAGGTGCAGCAGGCGGTTAAGAAGGCAAATGGTATGTTGGCCTTCATAGCGAGAGAGTTTGAGTACAGGAGCAAGGATGTCTTGTTGCAGTTGTACAGGGCCTTGGTGAGACCACATCTTGAGTATTGTGTGCAGTTTTGGTCGCCTTATCTGAGGAAGGATGTTCTTGCCATGGAAGGAGTTCAACGAAGAGTCACCAGGCTGATACCTGGGATGGCAGGAATGACGTATGAGGAGAGATTGGGTCGATTGGACTTGTACTCGCTGGAGTTTAGAAGAATGAGAGGTGATCTCATTGAAACTTATAAAATTCTGATTGGACTGGACAGACTAGATGCAGGAAGGATGTTCCCAATGGTCGGGGAGTCCAGAACCAGGGGTCACAGTCTAAGGATAAGGGGTAAGCCATTTAAGGCAGAAATGAGGAGGAATTTCTTCACCCAGAGAGTGGTGAACCTGTGGAACTCTCTACCACAGAAGGCGGTGGAGGCCTGTTCATTAAATATATTCAAGAAGGAGTTGGATATATTTCTTAAGGCTAAAGGGATCAAGGGGTATGGGGAGAAAGCAGGGACCGCGTACTGAATTTGGATGATCAGCCATGATCGCATTGAATGGCGGAGCAGGCTCGAGGGGCCGAATGGCCTACTCCTGCTCCTATCTTCTATGTTTCCATAAGTCATTTCCACATGAATGACAAGATTCATGTCACCGGACATAGAGTGCTGCACGCTAAAAGGGACCACTTGAGTTTGTAGGTGTGATGTGCTACAAAAATATACCATTCCAGCTTGCGGGTTCAAAAACAATGAGGAATCACCCAATTGTAAGATGAGCCTTAGACTCTGGGAAGAGGGACGGACTAATATAGCCTACAAAGAGAAGGAAAGATACTGTGCGACCACCACAGCTGCTTTTCTGACTGTTGGATTAACAAGATTGTGATTTAAACAGAGCGCTGCGAGTTGGGTGAGTCAGGGAGTCTTAACTCTTTGCTAAAATCAAACTTTTGTTTGTTTCACATTTACTGTTACTATTTATTGTTTAAAATCTAAATTTCCCAGCTTTAAGCAGGGTTATAAAGGGATATACAAGGCCTACAATTCAGAGCAGCTGAAGGCAGTTAATTAGGGAAACTAGATTAAACTGGTTCTCCTGTAGCAGAACCCAGCAAGCTCCTTTGTTTCAGGGCCTATAAAAACAGGCTTTGCAGTGTGGTTTTGCACTGAGTGTGGTTTAAACAGAGTGCTGCGAGTTGGGTGAGTCAGGGAACATTCTTGGAAATGCCGGTTTTCAGCGCATGCGCTTACCCGCCCATAGGGATCAGAATATCTGGGCCAATATAGATTGTAAATAGCTGAGGTCCAAGCATGGATCTTTGCGGTACCCCACTAGTTACAGCCTGCTAACACAAAAATGAACCGTTTATTCCTAATCTCTGTTTTCTGTCTGTTAACCAATCCTCAATCCAAGCTAATATATGTCACCCAATCCCATGGGCCCTAATTTTGTGTAATAACCTATTGTGTGGCACCTTATCGAATGCTTGTTGAAAATCCAAATATACTGCATCTACTGGTTCCTTCTTAACCACCCTGCTAGATACAACCAGCATTCCCTCTAAGCTGCGCGGCCGCATAGCTCTCTGTTGGTCCCGCACAGCCCGGGACCGGCTTTTCCAGTGTTAAGTTTCATGCAAGCGCACCCAAAAAAAATTGGGGGCACATTGGTTACAACCTCAAAAAACTCTAACAGATTCGTCAAACACGATTTCCCTTTCATAAATCCTTGTTGACTCTGTCCAATCATATTATAACTTTGCAAATGCCCTGTTATCACGTCCCTAGGAATAGATTCTAGCATTTTCCCTACTATTGATGTCAGGCTAACTGGTCTGTAGTTCCCTGTTTTCTCTCTCCCTCCTTTCTTGAACAGCAGGGTTACATTTGCTACTTCCCAATCCATGGGGACCATTCTAGAATCTAGGGAATTCTGGAAGATCAAAATTAATGCATCCGCTATCTCTGTAGCCATCTCTTTTAGAACCCTAGGATGTAGGCCATCAGGTCCAGGGAATTTGTTGGCTTTTAGTCTCATTAATTTCTCCAGTACCATTTCTTTACTAATACTAATTTGTTTAAGTTCCTCATTCTCACTAGACCCTTAGCTCCCCACTATTTCCAGGATCTTTTTGTGTCTTCTGCTGTGAAGACAGGTACAATGCATTTGTTTAATGTCTCTGCCATTTCCTTATTCCCCATTATAATTTCTCCTGTCTCTGCCTATAAGGGACCCACGTTTACATTCACATACCGCCCTCCCCATGCCCGTTCTCCGCACTAATCAATTTAACCCCCATAGCTTTTGATGGACATTCTGACAAACATATTGGAAGCTAATGCAGCATCTCTCATTCATAATTGATGCTGTGGTTTATGCCTCTTTATAGCAGCAGTTATATAAATATCCCTGGTCTGTTAGTCAGCAACACTTTCATAGTATCATAGAATCATAGAAAGGTACAGCATAGAAGGAGGCCATTCGGCCCATCGAGTTTGCGCTGGCTCTTTCGAAGAGCAGTCCAGTTAGTCCCACTCCCCCGCTCTTTCTCCATTTCCCTGCAAATTTTTCTTCTGCAAGTATTTGTCCAATTCCCTTTTGAAGGCTACTATTGAATTTTTTATTTTATTCATTCATGGGATATGAGCGTCATTGGCAAGGCCAGCATTTATTGCCTATCCCTAATCGCCCTTGAGAAGGTGATGGTGATCCGCCTTCTTGAACCGCTGCAGTCCGTGTGGTGAAGGTACTCCCACAGTGCTGTTAGGGAGGGAGTTCCAGGATTTTGACCCAGCGACGATGAAGGATCAGCGATATACTTCCAAGTCAGGATGGTGTGTGACTTGGAGGGGAACTTGAAGGTGATGGTGTTCCCATGCGCCTGCTGCCCTTGTCCTTCTAGGTGGAAGAGGTTGCGGGTTTGGGAGGTGCTGCTGAAGAAGCCTTGGTGAGTTGCTGCAGTGTATCTTGTAGATGGTACACACTGCAGCCACGGTACGCCGGTGGTGGAGGGAGTGAATGTTTAAGGTGGTGGCTGGGGTGCCAATCAAGCAAGCTGCTTTGTCCTGGATGGTGTTGAGCTTCTCAAGTGTTGTTGGAGCTGCACTCATCCAGGCAAGTGGAGAGTATTCCATCACACTCCTTACTTGTGCCTGTAGATGGTGGAAAGGCTTTGGGCAGTCAGGAGGTGAGAATACCATCCTCTGACCTGCTCTTGTCGCCACAGTATTTATGTGGCTGGTCCAGTTAAGATTCTGGTCCAGTTAACAATCTGCCTCCACCGCCCTATCAGGCACCGCATTCCAAATCTGAACCACTCGTTGCCTAAAAAGTTTTTCCTCATGTCGCCTCTTGTACTTTTGCCAATCACCTTAAATCTGTGCCCTCCCGTTATCGACGTTTCCGCCATTGGAAACAGTTTCTCTTAATTACTCTATCTAAACCCTTCATGATTTTAAACACCTCTATCAAATCTCCTTTTAGCATTCTCTGCTCCAAGGAGAACAACCTCAGCTTAGAGTCATAGAGTCATAGAGTAATACAGCACGGATAGAGGCCCTTCGGCCCATCGTGTCCGCGCCGGCCATCAAGCCCTGTCTAATCTAATCCCATATTCCAGCATTTGGCCCGTAGCCTTGTATGCTATGGCATTTCAAGTGCACATCCAAATGCTTCTTAAATGTTGTGAGGGTTTCTGCCTCCACAACCCTTTCAGGCAGTGAGTTCCAGACTCCAACCACCCTCTGGGTGAAAAAGTTCTTTCTCAAATCCCCTCTAAACCTCCCGCCTTTTACCTTGAATCTATGCCCCCTAGTTATTGACCCCTCTACTAAGGGAAAAAGCTCCTCAGCATCCATCCTATCTATGCCCCTCATAATTTTGTACACCTCAATCATGTCCCCCCTCAGCCTCCTCAGCTCCAAGGAAAACAAACCCAATCTGCCCAGTCTCTCTTCATAGCTGAAGCGCTCCAGCCCTGGTAACATCCTGGTGAACCTCCTCTGCACCCTCTCTAACGCGATCACATCCTTCCTGTAGTGTGGCGACCAGAACTGCACACAGTATTCCAGCTGTGGCCTAACCAGTGTTTTATACAGCTCCATCATAACCTCCTTGCTCTTATATTCAATGCCTCGGCTAATGAAGGCAAGTATCCCATATGCCTTTTTTACCACCTTATCCACCTGTTCCGCCGCCTTCAGGGATCTGTGTACTTGCACACCCAGATCCCTCTGACCCTCCGTCTTGCCTAGGGTCTTTCCATTCATTGTGTATTCCTTTGCCTTGTTAGTCCCCCCAAAGTGCATCACCTCGCACTTTTCCGGGTTAAATTCCATTTGCCACTGTTCCGCCCATCTGACCAACCCATCTATATCGTCCTGCAGACTGAGGCTACCCTCCCCGCTATTTACCACCCTACCAATTTTTGTATCATCCGCGAACTTACTGATCATACCCTTTACATTCATATCCAAGTCATTAATATAGACCACAAACAGCAAGGGACCCAGCACCGATCCCTGTGGTACCCCACTGGCCACAGGCTTCCAGTCACAAAAACAACCTTCGACCATCACCCTCTGCCTTCTGCCACTAAGCCAGTTTTGTATCCAATGTGCCAAGGCACCCTGGATTCCATGGGCTCTTACCTTCTTGACCAGTCTCCTGTGCGGGACTTTATCGAAGGCCTTACTGAAATCCATGTATACCACATCCACTGCGTTACCCTCATCCACATCCAGCTTCTCTAGTCTATCCACGTAACTTTATTCCCTTATCCCTGGAACCATTCTAGTAAACCTCTTCTGTACCCTCTCCAAAGCCTTCAGGTCCTTCCTAAAGTGTGGTGCCCAGAATTGGACACAATACTCCAGCTGGGGCCGAACTAGTGTTTTACACCGGTTTAGCATAACTTCTTGGCTTTTGTACTCTATGCCAATATTTTTAAAGTCCAGTACCCGTATGCTTTATTAACTGCCTTGTTAACCTGTCCTGCCACCTTCAAAGATTTATGCACAAACACCCCCAGGTCTCTCTCTTCTTGCAGTCCATTTAAAATTGTACCATTTAGCTTGCATTGTCTCTCCTCATTCTTCCTACCAAAATGTATCACATCATACTCCTCATGCGCTGAATTTCATTTGCCATGTGTCCACCCATTGCACCAGCCTGTCTATGTCTTCTTGAAGTCTATCACTATCTTTGCTCTCTTTTTCTGCTCAACATAAAGAGACTTCCTCTTAGCCTCTTACATTCAGTGAGATTGAGAATTTGTTTTGCGGGGTTCCACAGGAAGTGAAGAAACACTTTGAGCAACTTCTGTATTTCGGTGTCAGGGGATAAAAAGCAGCGAGGGAGAAGGACGGAACACCGAAGAGTTGGCAATGAATTCTCTCTACGTTTGGCTTTCCGCAGTCCTGCTGTCGGTCTCGGTGCGGGGTTACAGTAGGTGCTTTCTAATAACAACTGTTCAAATTCATTTTGTTGCATAAATTGCTCCTTTTTATCATTTCACCGCAGGGTCGCGAGTGGGTGAAAGTCCAGGGGAGCGACGGTCAGAGTCAGAGAAACAGGGAGGGGTAGAGTGAGCGTCCAGTTTCTAAGCGAGACACAAGAAACAGGAGGAGACCATTCAGCCCCTCGAGCCTGTTCTGCCATCCACTGAGATCATGGCGATCTGTATCCTAACTCCATCCACCCACCTTGGCTCCATATCCCTTAATACCCTTGGCTAGCAAAAATCTATCGATCTCAGATTTAAAATTATTAGTTGAGCTCGCACCTACTGCTTTTTGTGGGAGAGAGTTCCACAGTTCGACCACCCTTTTAGTGAAGAAGTGTTTCCTAACTGCTCTGCTGAATGACCTGACTCCAATTGTAAGGTTGTGCCCCTTGTCCCACCCCCACCAGTGGAAAAAGTTTCTCTATCTACCCTACCAGTTCCTTTCAAAATCCTAAAAACTTCAATCAAAGTACCCCTTACCCTTCTACATTCCAGGGACTACAAGTCTAGTTTATGTAGGCATAGAAATTCGGAAGCGCTCAAATGGGGAGGTCCAAGGAGCCGGGGATTGTGGGCCTTGGACCTCATTATAATGTAGATGGCACTGAGTTAGGAGCCTGTACAGGTTAGTACTCCAATTTCCAGGGGTAAGTGCATAAATAGCGCTCTTTAGTAAATGAAGTGGGTTAAGCAGCCTTATAAATTGATAATGGCTATCTGAGAGTTGAAAGGCTGTCTCCTTGGGTGAATAAGATGGACAGAATGTTTCCCTTTTAATTTCTGTGCACCTTTTTCAATGAGTTTTATTCCTCTTGGTAGTTTCTAGCTGCTGGGACTCGTCTGGCAATGTTTTTGTTTTTATTCGTTCCTGGGATGTGGGCGTCGCGGGCAAGGCCGGTATTTATTGGCCATCCCTAATTCCCCTTGAGAAAGTGGTGGTGAGCCGCCTTCTTGAACCGCAGCAGTCTGCGTGGTGAAGGTACTCCGTTACAGTATCTCCATTGCTATTTCGTGCTGTCGTGATGATCTCTGCCATTCCTTATTGTGCTTTGAATCCATCCGAGCCCCTATTTCTTTGAGACTGGTCTCTTCCCAGGTTTCAAAACACTGAAGTCCTTGCAGTTGGCCACGTCCTGCTGTTTGCAATTGGAGCATCTGCTCGAGGTCACTTTTTTAGGAAGGTTGTGGGTCTCCGAGGAGTCAGTTTCTGCAGCATCTAGTCTGAAAACAGTGTATTGGGTTGGATCTCGGTGGGTCTGGAGGAGGAACGGGTGGGCCTCGGAGTCAGTGATCGGAGTGCTGTCGGGGGTCGGGTAGGAAGATCGCAGGACTTGGGTGTATCGTTGCGGGGTCGGAGTGCTGTTGGGGTGGGGGCTAGTAGTTCGAGGCTGGGGCTGGGGGGAGATCAGGGGCCATGGAGTTGGGAGGGAGGTCGGAGATCTTGGGACAGGCAGTGGTGATTATGGTAAGTACTTAAGTTTTTTTACTTACGTGGTGTTTAGCATTGGTTTTCCCGGAGGCAATCGGCACTGGCGCTGGCTGCCTCAGGCAGAAACCAAATTGCAGCAGGGACCAAAAGCTGGGGTTAGGCCTTATTTGCATATGCAAATGTCCTAACGCCTGCTTCAGACATGGATGATGGAGGCCTCTTGTTTGTAATTTACCAAGTAGGTGTCTGGCGCGGCCGGCACCGGAAGACATAGACATAGAAGATAGGAGCAGGAGTAGGCCATTTGGCCCTTCGAGCCTGCTCCGCCATTCAATGCGATCATGGCTGATCATCCAATTTCAGTACCCGGTCCCTGCTTTCTCCCCATATCCGATATATAAGTTTCAATGAGATCCCCTCTCATTCTTCTAAACTCCAGCGAGCACAAGCCCAATCGTCCCAATCTCTCCTCATATGTCATTCCTGCCATCCCAGGTATCAGCCTGGTGAATCTTCACTGAACTCCTTCCATGGCAAGAACATCCTTCCTCAGATAAGGCGACCAAAACTGCACACAATGCTCAAGATGTGGCCTCACCAAGGCCCTGTACAACTGCAGCAAGACATCCTTGTTCCTGTACTCAAACCCTCTCGCTAGTGTGTGTGAGCAGATGCCATTTTGGACTCAAAATGGTGCCATAGTGCAGAAAAAATGGGTGCTATGGAGCTGAATTTCTAGCCCTAATCTCTCCTCATAATCTAACCCCTGGAGACCTGGTAACATTCTGGTGAAACTGCACTGCACTCCTTCCAAGGCCAATATATCCTTCCTAAGGTGCGGAGCCCAGAACTGCTCACAGTGCTCCAGATGGGGTCTAACCAGTGCTTTGTGTAGCTGCAGCAAAACTTCCTCCCCTTCATATTCCAGCCCTCTCAATATAAAGGCTAACATTCCATTAGCCTTTTTGATCAATTTTCCTACCTTTACTGTAGCCGGTGGTTTATATATTGGGATTAAGCATCCGATCCTGATGCAGTGACAGTGGGACCTTGCTCTCCAGACACAGTGCTCTCTGATGAGCTCAGGGTCTAATACAGGGTCAGCTTGTTTACATCTGTAACAACAGGTGATCTAATTGAGGTGTTTATGATGTTTAAAGGATTTGACTATTTCCTCTGGTAGGGGATTTCAGAACAAGGGGGCCTAACCATAAATTAGAGCCAGGCCGCTCAGGGGTGATGTCAGGAAGCAGTTCTTCACACAAAGGGTGGTGGAAATCTGGAACTCTGTCTCTCCCAAGAAGCTGTTGCATGGCTGTGGAATCAAGAGTGGTGGCGATATTGGGTGTGGCACAGGGAGCTGCGAGCTGGTGTCGGCAGCTGTCAATGTCTGGGAGAACTGATTATTCTCTCTCTCCTCTTCACCCCTGAAGGTGCCAGCTGGTCTCTTCCTGCCAGTCTTTTTTTGTCTGCTTGTGTGCATCACCCCCTGACCTTCTCTGGCACCCCATCCCATCATACATTCAATTTAAATCTCTTGTCCTTGTCCATAAATCCCTCCATGGCCCTGTAGCTCCCTAGCGCTGCATAGGAACGGGAGGAGGCCATTCAGCCCCTCGAGACTGTTCCACAATTCAATTAGATCATGGCTGATCTGTATCTGAACTCCATTCACCCACATTGGTTCCGTAACCCTCAGTACCCTTACCTAACAGGAGCCTATCAATCCCAGTCTTGACATTTTCAATTGACCCTCAGCATCAACAGCTTCTTGGGAGAGACAGAGTTCCAGATTTCCACCACCCTTTGTGTGAAGAACTGCTTCCTGACATCACCCCTGAACAGCCTGGCTCTAATTTATGGTTAGGCCCCCTTGTTCTGAAATCCCCTACCAGAGGAAATAGTCAAAATCCTTTAATCATCATAAACACCTCAATTAGATCACCTGTTGTTACAGATGTAAACGAGCTGACCCTGTATTAAACCCTGAGGTCATCAGAGAGTACTGTGTCTGAAGAGCAAGGTCCCACCGTCACTGCATCAGGATCGGATGCTCAATCCCGATATATAAACCCCCGAACCCCTCGATTAGATTCCAGCCTGTAACTCACTCCCGGGTATCCATTTTCTATATATAAACCCCCGAACCCCTCGATTAGATTCCAGCCTGTAACTCACTCCCGGGTATCCATTATTCTACACAGAAACCCCCTGAATCCCTGGATTAGATTCCAGCCTGTAACTCACTCCCAGGTATTTTTTATTCTATATATAAACCCCCCGAACCACTCGATTAGATTCCAGCCTGTAACTCACTCCCAGGTATCTGTTATTCTATATATGAACCCCCTGAACCCCTGGATTAGGTTTCCAGCCTGTAACTCACTCCCGGGTATCCATTTTCTATCTATAACCCCACTAACCCCTCGATTAGATTCCAGCCTGTAACTCATTCCTGGGTATCCATTTTCTATATATAAACCACCCCGAACCCCTGGATTAGATTCCAGCCTGTAACTCACTCCCGGGTATCCGTTATTCTATATATAACCCCCCCGAACCCCTGGATTAGATTCCAGCCTGTAACTCACTCCCGGGTATCCGTTATTCTATATATAACCTCCCGAACCCCTCGATTAGATTCCAGCCTGTAACTCACTCCCGGGTATCCGTTATTCTATATATATACCACCCGAAACCCCTCGATTAGATTCCAACCTGTAACTCACTCCCGGGTATCCGTTATTCTATATATAACCCCCCGAACCCCTCGATTAGATTCCAGCCTATAACTCACTCCCGGGTATCCGTTATTCTATATATAACCCCCCGAACCCCTCGATTAGATTCCAGCCTGTAACTCACTTCGGGTATCCGTTATTCTATATATAACCCCCCGAACCCCCTCGATTAGATTCCAACCTGTAACTCATTCCCGGATATCCATTATTCTATATATAAACCACCCGAACCCGAACCCCTGGATTAGATTCCAACCTGTAACTCATTCCCGGGTATCTGTTATTCTATATATAAACCCCCCGAACCCCTGGATTAGATTCCAGCCTGTAACTCACTCCCGGGTATCTGTTATTCTATATATAAACCCCCCGAACCCCTCGATTAGATTCCAGCCTGTAACTCACTCCCGGGGTATCTGTTATTCTATATATAAACCCCCCGAACCCCTGGATTAGATTCCAGCCTGTAACTCACTCCCGGGTATCCGTTATTCTATATATAACCCCCCGAACCCCTGGATTAGATTCCAGCCTGTAACTCATTCCCGGGTATCCGTTATTCTATATATAACCCCCCGAACCCCTGGATTAGATTCCAGCCTGTAACTCACTCCCGGGTATTCATTAATCTATATATAAACCCCCCGAACCCCTCGATTAGATTCCAGCCTGTAACTCACTCCCGGGTATCCATTATTATCTATCTCACATAACTGAACAAGCATTCACCTGAAGGAAGGACCCCCCACCAGCACTATTTAAAGGATCATCTTCTACTTGCAGGATAGTTGATCATTGATTCCTTCTTGCTGTTGCTATGATTCTACAAGAGTTTCTTTTTATTTGTTCATGGGAAGTGGGCGTCGCTGGCAAGGCCAGCATTTATTGCCCATCCCTAGTCTATATATATAAATCGGTCGATCTGTCTGTCCTTCTGTCTGTCTGTCTGCACGTGTGCATCTGGGCGGCTATGCGCTCGAAAGTTACAGAGCGTACCTATGCGTGCGTTACCTTGAAAGAAAGCTTACCTTTCCCAAACGGTCATAAGCGTATTTACGTTTCGGCCGGACTAAAATCACGCCCGCGGTATCCGAAAAACCTTAACATTCCGCTCATTAGCATCTCATTATCCGCTCATTAGCGACAGAGTGACTCGAGGTCGACCAATCGTACGCCGGCTTACTGCCGCGTGCGGCCGGGCCCTCCTACGGTCGAGTGACGGGACGATTGACCAATCCTACGCTTTGGTCACCTGATGGTCGACCAATCGGTGCGTGTGTGGGCGGGCCATATCGTTCTGAACCGAGGTGAGTAGCCGCCGTCTTGCTTCCATTCTTTTTCCTGCTTTCTGCGTCTTTCTTTTCAAATATACATTTCCAGCAAAATAAAATTGAATTTATTAAATTGTTTTTTAAAAAATCACTCATTTGTAAATATTTTCTCTAACCTGAAGATTCTTTTTCCTACCTTTCCCCGTTTTTTTCTTAGGCCTGAAAGCCTGGGCCTTTCTTGCCCAGCCAGGCCCGAGCTAGGTAATTGGGCTTCTGCTAAGCTCCTCACCCCCCCACGTGTCACGTTACCCGGGGCAACGGCGTCAGCCACGAGGGTCAGGGTGCGCGCGCAGCAGGAGCAGGTGAGACGCAGCATCTCTCTCTGTTCCGCGCTCGGCTCGGGCGGGGCTCTCGAGAGTGCGGATCTCGGCCTTGGTGAGCGGAGCCCTCGGGAGTGCGGGGCGGGGCGGCTGGGGCTTGGAGAGCGGGGCTCTCAGCCGGGGGGGGCGGGGCTCGGAGAGCGGGCCTCTCGGGAGTGTGGGGCGGGCTCGGAGAGCGGGGCTCTCGGGAGTGTGGGGCGGGGCGGCTGGGGCTTCGAGAGCGGGGTTCTCGGGAGTGCGGGGCGGGGCGGCGTGGCAGGGTTACCCCGGCAAGTGGCCATGGCCGTCTCTCAGCCTCAAGCCCTCCCTTACTCCCGCCCTCCCCCTCCTTCCCCTCCCCCTCCCCCTTCCCCTCCCCCTCCCCCTCCTTCCCCTCTCCCCTCCCCCCCTTCCCCTTCCCCCCCTTCCACCCCGCCCCTCCCTTCCCCCCGTCCTCCCCCCCGCCCTCCCTTCCGCCCTCCCCCCCACCCTCCCTTCCGCCCTCACCCCCCCACCCTCCCTTCCCCCCCACCGCCCTCCCTTCCCCCCCACCCCGCCCTCACTTCCCCCCCCACCCCGCCCCCCTTCCCCCCCACGTCACCCTCCCTTCCCACCCTCCCTTCCCCCCTGCCCTCCCTTCCCCCCACCTGCCCTCCCTTCCCCCTACCCACCCTCTCTTCCCCCAGTCTCTCTCTCTCTCCCCCCAGTCGCTCTCTCTCTACCCCGCAGTCACGCTCTCTCTACCCCCCAGTCGCTCTCCCTCTTCCCCCCCAGTCGCGCACTCTCTCTCCGCCCCCCCAGTCGCTCTCTCTCTCTGCCCCCCCCCCACCCAGTCACGCTCTCTCTCTCTTCCAACAACAACATGCCCTCGAAAAAGCCTCGGCACCGCGGGCACTTCAGCTAGTCTATATATATAAATCGGTCGTTCTGTCTGTCCTTCTGTCTGTCCTTCTGTCCTTCTGTCTGTCTGTCTGCAGGTGTGCGTCTGGGCGGCTATGCGCTCGAAAGTTACAGGGCATACCTACGCGTGCGTTACGTCGAAAGAAAGCTTACCTTTCCAAAACGGTTTTAAGCGTATTTACGTTTCGGCCTGGCTAAAATCGCGCCCGCAGTATCCGAAAAACCTTAACATTCCGCTCATTAGCATCTCATTATCCGCTCATTAGCGACAGAGTGACCTTGAGCTCGACCAATCGTACGCCGGGTTGCTGGCGTGTGCCGCCAGGCCAATCGGTGCGTGTGTGGGCGGGCCTTATCGTTCTGAACCGAGGTGAGTCACCGCCATCTTGATTCCAAACTTTTCCTTTCCTTTTCCCGGTTACTGCGTCTTTAAAAAAAACGTTGCTTTTAAAACACATAGGCCTAGAAATTGGGTTCTGGCGTAGGCAGGGCTTTAGCGCCGGAAGTTAGTGCCGGCGCTAAGTCCCCTGTGCGCGCCAAAAATTCAGTAGTGCCGCGCCCAAACGGCTGCCGGCGCTACTGAAGGGTCTTTGCGGCGGTACATCGGCGCTAACTGCCGTTTCACGCCGCAATTCCGGCGCTGCGGCACCCAATGCGGTGCGGCAGGCTGGGGACGTGCAGGCCTCCTCCTCCCGTTAAGGAGGAGCTGCCTGCACCCGGCCGCGGCCCGCGCAAATCAGCTTAAAAATGAGCCCGGCACCTCGGACAAGTGCCGGGCTTGCATCTGTTCCGGGGGGGGGCGGGGAGAAGTCCGGGGAGGGAGCTGCGGGCAGGCGGCCAGCGGGAAAGTGGCCGGCCGCCGCGGGGCCTTTAATGCGCCGGCGCAAACTGGAGTAAGGCACCTCTGACAGAACGTTGCTTGCGGCTGCCACGGGCGAGGCGGCCGCAACTCAATTTCGGAGTTCGGGCGGGTTACCATGGCAACCGGGACGCTGCGCACACCGATGACGTCATCGGTGCCGGCGCAGCGCTACCGGTGCAACGCCGATTTAGGGCCCCAGGGAATTTTTAAACTGGCCATAACTCTGGCGCTAGTCCCTCTAGCGCCTCAAAAGCGGCGCTAAGGCAACTGAATTTCTAGGCCATATTGTTTTAAAAAAAAATGATTTAGAAACTAATTAACTTATCTAATCTCATTAATTTTCCTACCTTTCCCGTTTTTCCAGGTAGGCCTCGAAGCCTCGGCCTCTCCTCCGCACCCACGCCTGAGCTCGGCACCTCCCGACCCACTCGAAGGCTGGAGGGGCGGGCCTCAGCCCAGCGCCGCTACCTTACTAAAGGGTGCGCGCGCAGCAGGAGCAGCTGAGACGCGGCGTCTCTCTCTCTGGCTCGGCCGGGGGCGGGGCTTGGTGAGCGTCAAGGGTTACCCTGGCAACCGGGCCCGCCGGCCGTCTCGCACAGCCGCAATCTTGAAGCCAGCTCGGGAGGCCGGTGCTCGGAAGATCGCGCCTCCGGAGTTCGGTGCTTGGTTGGTGGGGGGGGGCGAGCCTCGGAGGTGGGGGGCGAGTCTCGGGGGGGCCAACCAGGGGGCTCGGGAGTTTGGGGGGACGGGGATCAGGGGGCTCGGGGACTCTCCCCCTTCCCCTCCCCTCCCCCTCCCTCCTCTCCCCCCTGCCCTCCTCTCTCCTCCTCCCTCCTCCCCCCCTCCTCCCCCCCTCCCCCGCCCATCCCTCCCCCCCTGCTCTCTCCTCCTCCCTCCTCCCCCCTCCCTCCCCTCCCCCCCTCGCTCCACTCCCCCCGTCCCTCCCCCGCCCTCCCCTCCCCCCCGCCCTCACCTCCCTCCCGCCCTCCCCTCCCCCCCGCCCTCCCCTCCCCTCCCCCCCGCCCTCCCCTCCCCTCCGCCCTCCCCCCTCCCCCCCTCCCCCCCTCCCCCTCCCCTCCATCTCCCCTCCCCCTCCCTCCCCCTCCCCTCCCCTCCCTCTTCCCTCCCCTCCCTCTCTTCCCTCCCCTCCCCTCCCCTCCCTCTCTTCCCTCCCCTCCCCTCCCCTCCCTCTCTTCCCCCCGTCGCTCTCTCTCGTCCCCCAGTCGCTCTCTCTCTTCCCCCCAGTCGCTCTCTCTTCCCCCCAGTCGCTCTCTCTCTTCCCGCCAGTCGCTCTCTCTCTCTCTTCCAACAACATGCCCTCAAAAGACCCTCGGCACCGCCGGGCACTTCAGCTAGTCTATATATATATAAATCGGTCGATCTGTCTGTCCTTCTGTCTGTCTGTCTGCACGTGTGCGTCTGGGCGGCTATGCGCTCGAAAGTTATAGAGCGTATCTACGCGTGCGTTACCTCGAAAGAAAGCTTACCTTTCCCAAACGGTCATAAGCGTATTTACGTTTCGGCCGGACAAAAATCGCGCCTGCGGTATCCGAAAAACCTTCAACATTCCGCTCATTAGCATCTCATTATCTGCTCATTAGCGACAGAGTGACCTCGAGGTCGACCAATCATACGCCGGCTTGCTGCCACATGCGGCCGGGCCCTCCTACGGTCGAGTGACGGGACGATTGACCAATCCTACGCTTTGGTCACCTGACGGTCGACCAATCGGTGCGGGTGTGGGCGGGCCTTATTGTTCTGAACCGAGGTGAGTAGCCGCCATCTTGCTTCAATTCTTTTTCCTGCTTTCTGCATCTTTCTTTTCAAATATACACTTCCAGCAAAATAAATTTGAATTTATTAAATTGTTTAAAAAAAAATCACTCGTTTGTAAATATTTTCTCTAACCTGAAGATTCTTTTTCCTACCTTTCCCCGTTTTTTCCTTAGGCCTGAAAGCCTGGCCTTTCTTGCCCAGCCAGGCCCGAGCTAGGTAATTGGGCTTCTGCTAAGCTCCTCACCCACCGCCCCCCCGTGTCACGTTACCCGGGCAAAGGGCGTCAGCCACGAGGGTCAGGGTGCGCACGCAGCAGGAGCAGGTGAGACGTGGCGTCTCTCTCTGTTCCGTGCTCGGCTCGGGCGGGGCTCTCGAGAGTGCGGATCTCGGCCTTGGTGAGCGGGGCTCTCGGGAGTGCGGGGCGGGGCGGCTGGGGCTTGGAGAGCGGGGCTCTCGGCCGGGGGGTGCGGGGCTCGGAAAGCGAGGCTCTCGGGAGTGCGGGGCGGGCTCGGAGAGCGGGGCTCTCGGGAGTGCGGGGCGGGGGCAGCTAGGGCTTCGAGCGAGGGGCTCTCGGGAGTGCGGGGCGGGGCGGGGCAGCGCGGCAGGGTTACCCCGGCAACCGGTCGTGGCCGTGGCCGTCTCTCAGCCTCAGGCCGTCCCTTCCTCCCTCCCCACCCGCCCTCCCCCTCCCCCCCCTTCCCCTCCCCCTCCCCCCTTCCCCTCCCCCCTCCCCCTCCCCCTCCCCCCCTCCCTTCCCCTCCCTTCCCCCCTCCCCCTCACCCCCACCCTCACTTCCCCGCCCTACATTCCCCCCTCCCTTCCCCCCCGCCCTCCCTTCCCCCCGCCCCCCCTTCCCCCCCGCCATCCCTTCCCCTCCCCCCGCCCTCCCTTCCCCCCCGCCCTCCCTTTCCCCCCGCCCTCCCTTCTCCCCCGCCCTCCCATCCCCCCCGCCGTACCTTTCCCCCCCGCCCTCACTTCCCTCCCCCCCGCCCTCCCCTCCCCCTCTTCCCCTCCCCCTTCCCCTCCCCCGGCCCTCCCCCTCCCCCCTTCCCCCATTCCCCTCCCCCTACTTCCCCTCTCCCCTCCCCCCTTCCCCTTCCCCCCCTCCCCCTGCCCCCCTTCCCCCCCACAGCCCTCCCTTCCCCCCCGCCCTCCCTTCCCCCCCACCGACCTCCCTTCCCCCCCCGCCCTCCCTTCCGCCCCGCCCACCCTTCCCCCCCCGCCCTCCCTCCCCCCCGCCCTCACTCCCTCCCCGCCCTCCCTTCCCCCCCGCCTTCCCTCCACCCCCCCGCCCTCCCTTCCGCCCCGCCCTCCCTTCCCCCCGCCTTCCCTTCCCCCCCACCCCGCCTTCACTTCCAACCCCGCCCTCCCTCCCCCCCCGCCCTCCCTTCCCCCCCGCCCTCTCTTCCCCCCACCCTCTCTTCCCCCCCGCCCTCTCTTCCCCCCCGCCCTCTCTTCCCCCCCTTCCCTCCCCTCCCCTCCACCTCCCCTCCCCCTCCCCTCCCCTCCCCTTCCCCTCCCCTCCCCCTCCCCTCCCCTCCCCTCCCCCTCCCCTCCCCTCCCCTCCCTCCTCCCTCCCCTCCCCTCCCTCTCTTCCCTCCCCTCCCCTCCACCTCCCCTCCCCCCTCCCCTCCCCTCCCCTCCCTCTTCCCTCCCCTCCCCTCCCTCTCTTCCTCCCCTCCCCTCCCCTCCCCTCCCCTCCCCTCCCTCTCTTCCCCCCGTCGCTCTCTCTCTTCCCCCCAGTCGCTCTCTCTCTTCCCCCCAGTCGCTCTCTCTTCCCCCCAGTCGCTCTCTCTCTTCCCGCCAGTCGCTCTCTCTCTGTCTTCCAACAACATGCCCTCAAAAGACCCTCGGCACCGCCGGGCACTTCAGCTAGTCTATATATATATAAATCGGTCGATCTGTCTGTCCTTCTGTCTGTCTGTCTGCACGTGTGCGTCTGGGCGGCTATGCGCTCGAAAGTTATAGAGCGTATCTACGCGTGCGTTACCTCGAAAGAAAGCTTACCTTTCCCAAACGGTCATAAGCGTATTTACGTTTCGGCCGGACAAAAATCGCGCCTGCTGTATCCGAAAAACCTTCAACATTCCGCTCATTAGCATCTCATTATCTGCTCATTAGCGACAGAGTGACCTCGAGGTCGACCAATCATACGCCGGCTTGCTGCCGCATGCGGCCGGGCCCTCCTACGGTCGAGTGACGGGACGATTGACCAATCCTACGCTTTGGTCACCTGACGGTCGACCAATCGGTGCGTGTGTGGGCGGGCCTTATTGTTCTGAACCGAGGTGAGTAGCCGCCATCTTGCTTCAATTCTTTTTCCTGCTTTCTGCATCTTTCTTTTCAAATATACATTTCCAGCAAAATAAATTTGAATTTATTAAATTGTTTTAAAAAAAATCACTCGTTTGTAAATATTTTCTCTAACCTGAAGATTCTTTTTCCTACCTTTCCCCGTTTTTTTCTTAGGCCTGAAAGCCTGGGCCTTTCTTGCCCAGCCAGGCCCGAGCTAGGTAATTGGGCTTCTGCTAAGCTCCTCACCCACCGCCCCACCGTGTCACGTTACCCGGGGCAAAGGCGTCAGCCACGAGGGTCAGGGTGCGCACGCAGCAGGAGCAGGTGAGACGTGGCGTCTCTCTCTGTTCCGTGCTCGGCTCGGGCGGGGCTCTCGAGAGTGCGGATCTCGGCCTTGGTGAGCGGGGCTCTCGGGAGTGCGGGGCGGGGCGGCTGGGGCTCGGAGAGCGGGGCTCTCGGCCGGGGGGGGCGGGGCTCGGAGAGCGGGGCTCTCGGGAGTGCAGGGCGGGCTCGGAGAGCGGGGCTCTCGGGAGTGCGGGGCGGGGCGGCTGGGGCTTCGAGCGAGGGGCTCTTGGGAGTGCGGGGCGGGGCGGCGCGGCAGGGTTACCCCGGCAACCGGTCGTGGCCGTGGCCGTCTCTCAGCCTCAAGCCGCCCCTTCCTCCCTCCCCACCCACCCTCCCCCTCCCCCCTTCCCCTCCCCCTCCCCCCTTCCCCTCCCCCCTCCCCCTCCCCCCTCCCCCCCTCCCTTCCCTCCCTTCCCCCCTCCCCCTCCCCCCCACCCTCACTTCCCCGCCCTCCATTCCCCCCTCCCTTCCCCCCCCGCCCTCCCTTCCCCCCGCCCCCCCTTCCCCCCCCGCCATCCCTTCCCCTCCCCCCGCCCTCCCTTCCCCCCCTGCCCTCCCTTCCCCCCCCGCCCCTCCCTTCCACCCGCCCTCCCTTCCCCCCCGCCGTCCCTTCCCCCCCGCCCTCACTTCCCCCCCCGCCCTCCCTTCCCTCCCCCCCGCCCTCCCCCTCCCCCTCTTCCCCTCCCCCCCTTCCCCTCCCCTCGCCCTCCCCCTCCCCCCTTCCCCCTCCCCCCCTTCCCCTCCCCTGCTTCCCCTCTCCCCTCCCCCCTTTCCCTTCCCCCCTCTCCCCCCCGCCCCCCTTCCCCCCCCACCGCCCTCCCTTCCCCCCCGCCCTCCCTTCCCCCCCACCGCCCTCCCTTCCCCCCCGCCCTCCCTTCCGCCCCGCCCACCCTTCCCCCCCCCGCCCTCCCTCCCCCCCCCGCCCTCACTCCCCCCCGCCCTCCCTTCCCCCCCCGCCCTCCCTTCCCCCCCGCCTTCCCTCCACCCCCCCGCCCTCCCTTCCCCCTGCCTTCCCTTCCCCCCACCCCGCCTTCCCTTCCAACCCCGCCCTCCCTCCCCCCACCCTCCCTTCCCCCCGCCCTCCCTTCCCCCCCGCCCTCTCTTCCCCCCCACCCTCTCTTCCCCCCCGCCCTCTCTTCCCCCCGTCCTCTCTTCCCCCCCGCTCTCTCTTCCCCCCGCCCTCTCTTCCCCCCACCCTTTCTTTCCCCCAGTCTCTCTCTCTCTTCCCCCCAGTCGCTCTCTCTCTACCCCCCAGTCGCTCTCTCTCTTCCCCCCCAGTCGCGCTCTCTCTCTCTCTCTCTCTCTCTCTCTCCCCCCCCACCCCCCCCAGTCGCGCTCTCTCTCTCTCTTCCAACAACAACATGCCCTCGAAAAAGCCTCGGCACCGCCGGGCACTTCAGCTAGTCTATATATATTAATCGGTCGATCTGTCTGTCCTTCTGTCCTTCTGTCTGTCTGCGCGTGTGCGTCTGGGCGGCTATGCGCTCGAACGTTATAGAGCGTACTTACGCGTGCGTTTCCTCGAAAGAAAGCTTACCTTTCCCAAACGGTCATAAGCGTATTTACGTTTCGGCTGGACAAAAATTGCGCCCGCGGTATCCGAAAAACCTTCAACATTCCGCTCATTAGCATCTCATTATCCACTCATTAGCGACAGAGTGACCTCGAGGTCGACCAATCGTACGCCGGCTTGCTGCCGCGTGCGGCTGGGCCCTCCTACGGTCGAGTGACGGGACGATTGACCAATCCTACGCTTTGGTCACCTGACGGTCGACCAATCGGTGCGTGTGTGGGTGGGCCTTATCATTCTGAACCGAGGTGAGTAGCCGCCATCTTGCTTCCATTCTTTTTCCTGCTTTCTGCGTCTTTCTTTTCAAATATCCATTTCCAGCAAAATAAAATTGAATTTAGAAAATTGTTTTAAAAAAAATCACTCATTTGTAAATATTTTCTCTAACCTGAAGATTCTTTTTCCTACCTTACCCCGTTTTTTACTTAGGCCTGAAAGCCTGGGCCTTTCTTGCCCAGCCAGGCCCGAGCTAGGTAATTGGGCTTCTGCTAAGCTCCTCACCACCCCCCCCCACCTCCCGGTGTCATGTTACCTGGGGCAACGGCGTCAGCCACGAGGGTCAGGGTGCGCGCGCAGCAGGAGCAGGTGAGACGCGGCGTCTCTCTCTGTTCTGCGCTCGGCTCGGGCGGGGCTCTCGAGAGTGAGGATCTCGGCCTTGGTGAGCGGGAAGGGTTACCCCAGCCAGCTCTCAGAGCCGCAATCGGCAGACTTCAAGCCGGCTCGGCCGGGGGACGGGGCTCGGAGGAGCGGGGCTCTCGGGAATGTGGGGCGGGGCGGCTGGGGCTTGGAGAGCGGGGGCTCTCGGCGGGGGGGCGGGACTCGGAGAGCGGGGCTCTCGGGAGTGCGGGGCGGGGTGGCTGGGGCTTGGAGAGCGGGGCTCTCGGCCGGGGGGGGGCGGGGCTCGTAGAGCGGGGCTCTCGGGAGTGCGGGGCGGCTGGGGCTTGGAGAGCGGGGCTCTCGGGAGTGCGGGGCGGGCTCGGAGAGCGGGGCTCTCGGGAGTGCGGGGCGGGGCGGCTGGGGCTTCGAGAGCGGGGCTCTCGGTAGTGCGGGGCTCGGAGAGCGGGGCTCTCGGGAGTGCGGGGCGGCGCGGCAGGGTTACCCCGGCAACTGGGCGTGGCCGTGTCCGTCTCTCAGCCTCAAGCCCTCCCTTCCTCCCCCCCCTTCCCCTCCCC